>NC_133389.1:47364294-48564294 GCF_047511655.1 Castor canadensis | reverse complement strand
AAGCTTTCCATCCCTATACAGGCTCTTCTTCTTATGTGTAGGCCTTGGCCTTTCCTGCCTTTCATAGGGAGGTCTATGATGTCCCTCACTTCCAGACTCAGTTCCATCCCAATTCCTTAGTCAATTACGTCTAAGGTCAAAAGTATGTCAAGTATCTCAGCCCACCCTGAGCATGCTCCAGACTCACCTGACTAATTATAGGCCTAGTCATGCCTGCTGGGTTCACACATTCTTCCCGAGCTCCCTGGCTGTCCTTTAATTCCAAGATACCCTTGGGGTTGGTGTTATGTGCATTATGGTTGTGCATCAAGTCCCCCTACACACCTTCCATAGGTCCTATCCATAAGTCCCACCATTCTGCCAAGTTCCCTTGCCTAGGTACCCAGACAGAATGAACAAAAATGGCTCAACAATGACTACTGAGAACATGTGACCAATATCCACAGGGCCTCTCCATGTCTTGAAATTGTGTCAATCCTCCAGGACCTTCTCCAGATTCTAGAAGGGAGAGCCCTGAAATAATTAAATTTCCTACCAACTAAGTAAGACAGGAATTCTAAAGGAATTATACTTAGAAAATAAAATAAGTAATTTTACATGCTCCTCTGAATTTGGGGCTACCAAGTCCATTGTCAGTATCCTTTCTCCTGGGACTGGCTGACACTTCTACCTGTTGACTGGCATTTTATTTTCAATGGACATAACTTCCAGGTAACAAGCAATGCCACAACTGACTCCTGTATTTGAGCAGCCACCCTCAGTAGCTGCTCCTGAGTCCACAAACTGACCAAAGCACTTTCTGTGGCATCCACCCATCATAGTAGGGTCAGTACAAACCTTTCATCACTTGACATTCTCCTAAATGTCCAGGAAAGTCTTTCCTAACCAATAGATAGGTGAATAGACACAGGGAAATGTATTTTGGCCAAATAGCATTCACTGACCCATCAGAGAAAGATGAAGGAGCAACAGTTTTAAAAGCACTGCCTTTGATACATACAGTTCAATGCAAGCTCAATTCATCCTCCCTACCCAGAAACTGAGACGGGACAGCCCAGGCTCAAGCCACTGATGACAATTGGGAAGGATACATAGCATTCATCTGGGCACTGTTCCTCCAAAGTAATCCCTTCTGTGCATAATTCTGGAACACTCATAAGTAAAATTCATGGCTGTACTTAAAAACTAAACAATGCCTGCTATTTAATAAGGTGTGTCAATTATGCAGTAATCCATTAAAAAAACAGACTTCCATGAGGGGAAAATTAGTGTAGAATCCTAATTGAGAATGTCAGGAATAAACACCTAACAATGGGATCAGGGGCCTTCCTAACCCACTCTGTACTCTCCCAGGGCTTAGGGAAAAGTTAGGGAGGAATGTCTCCATGTCAAGCTGCTGATTATGGTTTTTGTAGAACATAAGCCATATGTTTCCAGAACATATTTTCTAGAAAAATAAGTGTGGCAATGAACAGATGATATGTAGAAAACGGGTCCAGATTTAACAAAAATAATGAAAAAATCAGTTACCTCCCTTTCCTGTCCTTTGTTTTGCATGAGAGTCCTGTGGTTGGGTAAGAGATCATGATAGCCTGAGATCAGTAAGGTTCTGCCTCCTTTCTTCTCTCATCAGCAGTTCTATTCATAAGTAGCACTATAGAGCCAAAGCAGAGACTGGGGAGAGAATACATCATAATTATTTTAATTTCTTTTATGTATGTGTATATATAATATGTGTATATATGCATCAAGAGGACATATATGTATTTATATATATACATTGCCATGAGCTCATTGTTAGAAAGCTCATTTGCTTTTCTAGAATAAATCACCCCAATTTTCAAGTATCTCTCAGAATGATGACTTTCAAAATTCTAAGTCAATATTTTATGGCCCTGGCACTCACTTATCAATTAATGTCTATTGTGCATATATTACATGACATATCCTATCCTAGGCTAAAGACATGACAGGGACCTACAGAAATCCTAGTTGTAGGGAGTCGTCCCAGTAGACTAGAAAAACCCAACATTGAACAAGTATAACATCTGCAAGAAGGGTACAGGGTCCCCAGCCTAAGTAAATTCTTCATATCTAAGTGAAATTCATTCTGTATTATTCAAGACAATATTTTTTTACATAAATAAAGAAGAGACAATTGTCTCCTTAAAAAACCCATCATAAAATGGCTATACTCACAAAATCTTCTCTTATTCTTTCTTCTCTTGATTAAACAGCTCCACTTCCTTGGACATTTCCTCACAGGACTTATTTCCTTGCCTGTAATAATAACTTTTTCCTGCATTGGTGCAGACTTTGCCATTCACAAGGTACACTCTGTGGTTTACAGGCTCTTCCGCCTCATTATCACACCCGGAGCCGCACAACAGCACCCCAAGGAAGGTAATGCATGGCTCTGCTGAGAATGCCCAAGGCACTGTTCTAGGCGACCAGGGCATCTGAGCCAATTTACACTTATCCTCTTGAAAATGTTTCCCAGTTTTGTAGAGCCATTTTTCCAATGAGTCAAGGCCATATTGAACTTCATTTCTTTCTTTCAAAGTGGTTATAACCTCTCCTAATTTAGTGCAAGCTGCAAATTTCATGAGCAGACTCAATTCCTTCATCCAGGCATCAATATAGTTATTGAGTAGAATAGATCCTGACCTTAATACCTCTGGGACAACACTCAATATGTCCCCCCAGATTGATGTAGCCATTGATATCCCATCGAGGTGAAGTTTTCCAGCATCTCACAGAAATATAGGTAAGAAAATACTTCTCTGCCATACCAAAGACAATGCCGGACTTTAAAAAATGAAATTTTAACTAAAATTGAAATAGATCTCATCGGTCAATTCCCCTGGTCATCATAGTCTCTCCCAGTCATGGGAGGATATTAAATTGGCCTGGCGATATTTGCTCTTTAAAAGCTTTACTGGTTGCTACTTAGTATTTTATGTCCTTTCAGGTGCAATCCAATCGATTATCTGATGATTTATTCCAAGATCTTCCCAGGTATCGATGTTACGCTCACAGGTCTGAAATTTCCAGGGTCATCCTGTCTCTCTCTCAAAAATGAGCACCTCATTTACTCTTTTGCAATCCTTAGGGACTTCTCCAATCCTCTGTGATTTGGGGAAAAACATTGGCTAATAGTTCTAAGATGAAAGTTGAAAATTCATTCAGTATCCAACAGGGCAAGCCATCAAGTCCTGCTGACTCAAACGTATTAGGTTTTTCTAAGTTTTCTAACTATGTCGTCCCTTTGGCCTTCTATTCGCTTATTACAGCTGGGATGTATTTCAGGTAGCAATTGATAGTGAGATTATCTTCCCCCTGAGGGAAGGGGAGTGAAGAAGATATTGTAAAAAATAAAATAAATAAAATAAAAAGATGTATCTTCTTACTTGCTCTTTTGCTTTCACATCTCTGGAAGACACAAAACCATGTATCTGAATCTCATTTTCTTTTCCTCTTCTACGCCACATTAAAAGACTTCATTTCCCAGCCTCCCTTGCAGTTAAACATGAATCACATGATTGGATTTAGGCCAATCAAATGATGGAAAGCATGCCGTACACACTTGTCCAGCTGGAACACAAAACTCTTAGCATGAGTCTCTTTTCCTTTGGTTATAACCACGGGTGTAGTCTATTGATGAGAGAGCAATACAAGAGGAAAAGAGATTGGGCAACTAAGTGACCACTCAGAAGGACTTCCCAGGTGAGTTGCCTAACCTGTGTTAAGACTGTGACTTAAAAAAAAGATGCCACTAGCCATGGTGGTGCATACCTATAATCCCAGAATTCAGGAGGTTGTGGCAGGAACATCAAGAATTTGAAGCCAGCCTGGGGGACATAGCTAGATGAGAGAGAGAGAGAGAGAGAGAGAGAGAGAGAGAGAGAGAGAGAGAGAGGAGAGAGAGAGAGAGGAGAGAGAGAGAGAGAGAGGAGAGAGAGAGAGAGGAGAGAGAGAGAGAGGAGTCCTTTTTTACATTCATGAAATATTTAAAGAACATCTTTTCTTATTTCCAGTTGTTTCCTAGGTATGTATTTTTACTTTAACCTTGTCAGCCATACTATTTTATATACTTATGTAAATTGTTATTTCATTTTGAGGAGACCTTGCCAAAGGACCTTAATCCATCATGTGCTACATTAAAAAAAAGCTGATGAAATCAAATTTTTTAAGTTAGAAGGAATTACAATGGGTTAGATATCTATATGTGAGTGTGTTTGATTTGAAAAGGTACTGTAAAGTTATTTACTATAAAGAAAAATATAGTAAATACTCAGGTACCCATCACCCAAAGTTTTAAAAAATGTTCACATCTTTTAATGTATACAAGACATAAGCTTAAGACAGGCCCTTTTGTTTCCCTGCCTAAACTCACTTCCTTTGTTCCCACCTCAGAGAAAATTAGTCTGCCTGTTTATACCTAAACTACATCTACATATGACCATAAACATTGTGTCATATTGTGTTGTGTGTTTTTAGCTTGTATAAATGGTGTTGTATGTATCTCTACATAACTTGATTAATTTCATTTAAAATTATATTTTGAGATATACTCAATCTTATAAATACCTATAGATACTAAAGATACATCTTTAACTGCTATATGGTGTTAATCCATTAATCACTATAACCAGAAATTATCCATTTCTCCATTCCTTAACAGAAATTCAGGTTATTTACAATTTATCACCATTACGGTAATGAGAGTTGATCTCCAAAGTGGTTACAAATTGTGCTTGACTTGTACTTTTTTGATTTTATGATGATATGGAAGCAGCATCCCTCAAATTTCATACTTCCAGCTTTCCCTCAGCTAGCAGGCAGTCACAACAAACCACAGCTCCCAGTCAGCCTTATGATTGTGAGGGAAACATCTGACACTCTACAGGGTACTGTTTTGCTAAGGTGGAGCATTCCATAGGTTAGGTTGTTAAGTGCATTTTCAACTTCTGATATTGCCAACTTAAGATGGATTTGTCCAGACATGATCCTATCACAAGTCAGGGTGCATATCTGCACAGTGTTGCTTTTCCTCCAGTTGTATATAAATGTTCTAATGTCACTGTTCCTTTACGAACTTTTGGTATAGTTGAGACCATTTTGTTCTTGCCAATGTTCTAGATCTTAGTTGAGAATTCAGTCTGTTCAGTCATTGTGAGTATTTAGTGACTGAAAGATTCTTCTAAAGATGTTATACATGTTATTTATATGAATTTTTAGATATCTTATAGTTTTACCAATAATATAAAAGCAATATTGTGCTTTTTGCTAATTGACTTTGCTAATTGACTTTGTGGTATTTGAAAATACTATTGATTTTGTACACTTACTAATTTTCTAAAAGGAAATAAAGTTTAGAACAAACAACCTGAGAAGCCCTAGGAAAGGTTTTTTTGGGGGGGTTGCTGTTGTTTGGATATGGTTTGTTCCCCAAAGGTTCAAGTGCTGGAAGCTTGGTCCTCAATATAATAGTGTTGAGGCAGTTGGCGCTTCCTTTAAGGGGTGTTTGGGGTCATGAGGGATCCATCCTCATGGATGAATTTCTTTTCTTCATAGACTGGGTTAGCTCTTTGAGCCTGGGTTACATACGGGAGGACTTGGTTACTTGCCATAAAGATGGACTGTTATAAAGCAGACTCAGCTTCCTCAGCTCACTCTCTCTTGCTTCCTCTTTCACCATGTGATCCTTTTCCACACACACTCTTCCCACAACATGGTGTGATGGCACTTATCAGATGCCAATGCCCCACTGTTTGAACTTCCCACCACCGTAATCATGAGCCAAATTAACTTCTTTTCTTTATATCGTATCTATCTTCATGTATTCTGTTATGGTAACACAACATGGACTAAAACATGGGTGTATAGGTGACTTTGTTTAAGGTCCCACTGATAATAAATGGCAGAAGCAGGATTTGAACCCAGGCCTCTCTAACTCCAGTCAGTGTTTTTCCCATTACAACAATGTACCTATCTTTCCATATCTCCTGGAAGGTCCTTGAGGACAGGGACAGAATGACTTTTGATTCCTTGTACTTTCATAATAAATAACTCAGTGCCTGACATGTTAGGGCATCAGAAAATATTGAGTGAGTGAATGATGAGTGAGTAGATGAATGGCTCACTCATTTCTTTAATACATACTACATTGGAATTCCACCCCAATCTGTTGAAGCAAAAAAATAGGACAAACCATTTTTGTAACTTTCTGACACACATTCTCTATCAATTAGGCAAATGTGTTAGGTCAAGTTCCCCAGAAGCAGAGCCTGAGGTAAGAATTTGGTCCCTATGATTTATAGAGGGAATACCATACATCATCACTTGGGAAGCACCTCAGGGTATATAGAAAACAGAGTATGGAAGGTGGGGTGGTCAAGCCAAGCAAGAACGTGGATCAAATCCCTTCCTCCTTTAGCCTGATTCAGGAAGAGTCTAAAATACAATACACCCATCAGAGTCATCTCTACCGTGAGGCCATCCATCATCATCTACAGCCTTCCCACACAAAAGGAGGCAGATCCCACAGGCTTCTCAGGAAGGATCATCCTCCTGAGAAGGGGACAGTGATGAGTTAGCAGCCACCACACAGCAGCTGAGGGTGGGAAATCTCTGGGCAGGGCCAACAGCACCTTGTACAGCAAGATTTTAATTGAAAATGATTTTTAAAAATGACACTCATGTTCATTTCCAAAGAGCAGAAAACCCAATTGTATGTCAGTGGTTTGTCTTGACTGTGAATATGTAAAACTGTCTCAAACCTCTACCTCTGCTAGTGAAATGAGACATACACCATCCTAAATATGTTCCAATCATTTAATTTCATCATTAAGTTTTCTCTTTAAACTTTTTTTTAAACTCCTCAGATAACAACTCCTTAACCTTCTGGACATATTGCCAAAGCCTTCAGCAAAAAAAAAAAAAAAATTAGATACCAGGGAGAAGCATGTGTGTGTGTATGTGTCCCCAAATCAAAACATGCAAATATATCAAAGTTGCATGAACAGTTAATTAGACAGAGTGATCCTTTTACAAATAATGTTTTATTTTATATTTAAGACTATTCCAAAAAGTTAAATCAAATTATTCTTCTAGCCCAGAATACTACCCAGCAATAAACTCTATTTTTTAAACACAGCTATTAAGAAAGATTCAAGGGGGAAAATGTGTTATTTTGATAACTGACAGATATGAGGCATTGATGTTTTCTAGGAACACCATTTGAACAATGGCAGAATTGTAGAATTTAGACAATGCATCTCCCTTTGGTCAACTTCTTTATTGACCCTGAGTGACTGATTGGTTGAATCTCTGTACTGAAGAGCAAGGGTTGGAGCATTGCCACTGCATACCATCCTCCAAAGCCACAAGCCAACACCCACTATACCCAATTATCATTATGCTTTCACCATTTCCAGGATGACACCAATTAAACAGGATTTCTTTTTTTTATTTTATCTTCTGGTGTTCTCTCTCTCTCTCTCTCACCTGTTAATTTTTTCCTCAGGAAAACTTTCCCAAAAACTCACAAAATGTTCCAAACCTCAGCACAGGTTTCCACCCTGAGAGTTTGTTATTCATGAGCCAGGCCTTTTGAAGTCTGACTTCTCAGGATTGATGCTTTGTCTTTAAACAGTGAGCGTGAGCATGGCTCAGTCTCTGACAGTCACTTAGGAATAATGCAGACATTTGTGTCTGGGCAAGGTCTCCCCTACACAGGGAACCTTTTGTAAATATTAGTTACTAGAACCGTAGCACTAATAGATATAGTTAATAATTACCACACTGTGCCAAAACTGCACGGTTTGCTCCCTGATTACAATATTAAATTGCTATTGAGCTGCAGTATTCGCTTCAGGCAATACTAGCAAGAACCCCCCAAAGACACTGGCTGGCCTCGCCATACAAAAATGGAAAATGTTCAGTTTCACACAATGCTCAGGCAGCAGTGGGCTTTGCCAGAAAACAAACACAAAACTCAAACAATAGAAGGAAAGTTTTATCAGAGCTGAAGTGTCCTTTCACTTGGGAACTGTCATCTCTCAAAAAGAAAAACACACACGCACTTGATAGTGACTCAGGAGGCAAGCCATTACTATGGGCAGTGACTCACGGTGCAGATAGAGAATTCTGCACAGCCAGAGCTGGAAGGCTTTGTTTTATTTGCATCCGATTACGTCTAGAGATAGGCTAAGCCAGCTCTGAAAAGTTGAGGGCCCCTCAGAATGCGAACAGGCTTCTCTCCCTGTGAGCAGGAGGGAATATTCTTTTCCCATACACCCTCTCCTCTCTGCTTGACAGGTCAAGTGGCCTGGACAATAGGGCAAAGCTACTGAGAGGAGAACAGCAATTTAATTGAGAGGTGTCATTAGCTCCAGGACAGCACATTCAAAAGCAGACACAATGGGGGCACTTGTCATATGCAGCACACACCAATCCACCCCTCATCCACCCACATACTGCCATCCCACCTCCATAGCTGCAATTTCACTTTGCGGTGGGCAAATGAGTACTTAGCAATCAATTTGCACATACTGCCGCCCAGCCTGTGCAAACAGGAGGCCGGTTTGCCTTCCTCAGGGATACAGAACAAGACAAGGGTCCGCCTACTACTGAGTCTGAACTCAATAGATGCTGCTTTTACAGGAAATTGAAGCTCCAGAATGTAGCCGTACAGGGAGAAAAAGCACAGTGGCTATTAGGTGACTAATTAGGAGAGATTCAGCAAGAAGGATGCACTTGTGCCTTGACCTTTCAGGCCAGGCAAACCAGTAAATAGCCAGCAAAACGCTTTTGTGCAGATGAGGTTACATTGGGAGTCATCGGCAGCCCTCTGAGCAACTGCGTGGTCTGTGGCCTGTGCAGACAGACACAGTAATGGACATTCCTGGCATGGAGGAGACAGTAAATGGCTGCTTCTTTTCTTTCCCCAGGTGAATGCAGTCCATCCACCTGCTCTAGATTACCAAGGTGCTCTGATGGATTCATCCCACAGGCCAGGACAATCTGGTGTGAGCGAGGAGCTCAACAGACAATTCAAGTCACTGTTACCTGTAACATGCTCAGGAAAAATGGAGGCTGCTTATTCTGCAACATCTGAGAAGAGCCCAGGTACATCCACTCTTAGCAAATTTGACAGTTATTAAACATAAAGGACTCAAGATTTTTTAAAAGTCTTTCCCTTTTTGTTTATTTTTAATTGACACAATAATTGTACATATTAAGAGAATATGGTGTGATAGTTTGATAAATGTATAAAATATATAGTGATCAAATCAAGAAAATGAGCACTTCCACTTCCTTAAATATTCATTATTCTTTTGTGGTGAGAGACTCTAATTCCTCTATTCTGGTTCTTTATAAAGCATACGATAATTGTTGCAAACTGTAGCCACTTCACTGTGCTGGAGAACAAGAACTTGTTTTAACTGTGTTTTGGTACCTATTATCCAAACTCCATTCTCTTTATTTCCTAAACTATACTTGTCCACTGTAAATTCTTTCTCACATATGAGTCTACATCTTATGCATTCCTTAAGAATAGATAAGTTTTTTACTCATTTCTCCATTTACAAAGCTAAGCAGCCACCAGCAACTTAGTTAGCTCTCTGTGCATCGGTTTACCACCTAAAATTATGAATTATGCTAATACATTTAAGATCTTAGCACAAGTTCCTAGTGCAAAATAAGCCTCCAATTAATGTTAGCTGATGCTGTTACTACTACTGGCAGTGCTACTATCACTCTTATCTCTTTTTTCCCTCAGCATCTAGCACAGAGAGGGTACATCAAAGATGTATAATTTTTTCTGTGACCAGCTGATTGAATGAATGGATGAATGTCTTAAGTGACAGGCAGCTTTCTATCCTGAGCTGCTTCATCCCAGAAAATAAGGAAGTCTTGGTCACATCATTTCAGCTTCATTCTGGACCTCACACATCTCGGTGTCAGCTGCCATGCTCCACCTAATAAGAGGATAACAATAGAAGTGGTATTTTTTAAAGTCTTTTGTCTTCTATTTCTAATGAGCTTGTGAATTTGAAGGGACCAGCCATCCTAAGTAGCTCCTTGTTTTGTTTATTTTTTTCCAGGAAGCCCATTTTGGAGTGGAAGATTGGGGCAGAAAAAGCACGGAGGATGGGGTACCTATGGCTACTCCCAAAAGGCACCAAAAAAGAAAAGCAACCAATAGGAAGTTGGGGGTCTGTATAGAGAGACCCATTGCAGAACAGAGCCATGAGCTCAAGCTGGTAACACTTCAGGGAAGTGGCTTAGTGGAGGCATTAAGAGTACAACCTCTGGAACTACACAGATCTTCCTTCTCATTCTAATCCTGACACTTGGGCCATGGAAAACCTACTGAAGCTCTCTGATCCTCAAGTTTTTCTAGGAAATAGGAGTGATATCAGTCTCACAGGGCTTTTGAGAAGTTCAAATAAAAGGATACATGCTGAGAACTTAGAACAGAGCCTGTCACATAGAAAGCCTGGGTACTTTTGAAGCTAACTAATCACTCTCCACACTGAGTTTTGGGCAAACTGAGAAATGGACCCAAACCTCCAAATACTAATTTTGCAACTGATGAAACTGCTCTGGAGAAGCTAGCTTAACTTGAGACCAAATTGGGCTTTCTGCTCCTCCTAGCTCCAAGCCAACAGATACCTTGGGATCCATAAAAGGAAGAAAATATTTACTAATTCAGTGCCACAGAAACATAGCTTCCCCTTCTGCTATGGTTTCAGTGCGGTTTGTCTATGAAGGGTCTGTGTGTTGGAAACATGGTTCCTGATGTGGCAGTACTAAGAAGTGGCAAAACCTTTAAGAGATTAGGCTTACTACAAAGTAATTCAGCCATTGAGGGTACTGTCTTTGGAAGGGATTAGTGTAGTTCTCATGGCAATGTGGTTAGTTCCTACAAGGGTAGGTTGTTATAAAAGGGGCAAACCTGACTTCTAAGTTGCCCTGGATTTCTTTCTTTGTTCTCTCACACACTCTTGCCAATATGAGAATCTCATTAGAAGTGTAATCAATGAGGCTACTTGATCCTGGAGTTTCAGCCTCCAAATCAGGATACTAAATAAGCTGCTTTTCTTTATAAGGTACCCAGCCTTCTGTACTTTATTACAGCAACAGAAAACAGATAATGACATACTCCTCCCATGGTAATAATTGGATGGACTCCTAGGGTCTACTTCCCTCTGTCTTCCTACACATTGCAGTAGGCAGTGTGGAGCTGAGTTTTTTTTCCAATGTTAGCCTAACCCTTAAGTTGAGTCCATTTCTCCTCTTCCACATGTACTAGATTCCAGAGTCTTCTTTCCTTTTGTTTTGCTTTTGCTTTCAGGCCTAGATGTTTATCTTTTTTACCTATTCTGCATATTCTTTTGGAGCCTTCCATAATGAACAAAAATCAAGGGTTTCTTGATCTTTCTGAAAAAAAAGCACCCACCACTCCAACTATCCTTATCTACCCTCCATTCCCTAGATTGGAAAATCTTGTATCAAGGAAGACCTTCCCATCAGAGAACAATTAAACAAGGTCTACAAGCCTATTGCTTTAATCTTTATTTCCAATTGCTATGCCTTCCTCTACCTACCTCTTCTCTTCCTTCCACGTATTTCCCAGGAGTCCTTCCTCAGAGGCTAAGCATCAGTTGCATTTCTGCCTATAATTTCTGTGCTATTCCAATCCTACCTAATTCTTGTTAAAATTTTCAATGCTCACTTTCTTCATTTTCCTCTCTCAAATCCGTTCAAAACATACAGTGTTGGCCATTCCAATCCCCAAGCTTCCCCAGTGGCTTATATTTTGACTCCTTATCCACAGCAGTAAGGCACACCTTCCAACTGTATTTCTCAGTTCCCTCAGGGGCCATCATTCCATTCGTTCTCTGAGATCTTGCCTGTCCTCCTCTGTTGGCTCTCTTTGTACACAAGTCACTCTTCTTATCTAGAAATGATCTCAGTCCCCTAATGACAAGCAATATGCCTGGCTATATTTCCTTTTCCCTTTCCTATGAGTCTAGCCTGGTGTTTAAAGTGCTTGCCAAGATCTTTGGAACAAGACTGAATTGAGTTTCTTTTAAAATAACCAAGGAAGTAGACATCTCATAACAGTAAGAGACTAAGAAATCACAGACCAGTCTCTATAGGCCTGAACCATTGACTGGCTTAGAGACCAGTCAATAAATGACTTGTTACCACTGCTTTGTCCTTAACTCTACTAAGACTACTCAACATTTAGATATTACTCATGAGTGTTAGGCATTTTGCTTGTGAGATGAGTAATTTCAACCACCTACACAGCCTGTAATCCCTGGGCTTTCAGGAGAGCAGGCATGGAGGGCTGGCCTACAACCACAAAACTATGGTAAACTGGGGGTTCTCTATTCATCTTCATAAAATTTCCTGAGCTAGAAATGATTAGCAATAATGATATTCAATAACAATTCCATTTTCTCATTTGAAGTAGATTGTATAGAACAATCTCAAAGTTGAAGCTAATGCCAACTTTTTTCTTTTTTGGGGGGGTCAGCTCTGGGTCTTGAACTCAGGGCCTCACACTTGCTAGGCAGCCACTCCACTGAACCCTTACACCCTTCTTGAACACTTGGCATGCCTGATATATTCCATATGTTGCAATAATATAAAAATTATCTCTGAGGAAAAGTATGCACAGAATTTGATTGACTTAACTTGAAAACAATAGCAAATTATCCCAATGTTTTGCTTCCTTCTTTTTCCTCAAAGCAGGGTTGACTGAATCATCAAACATACATTGGAAGTTAGGAGAGTATCAGGTCTACAAATGAGAATTTGCCTGGCCTCCCGGATCTCAACCTCGGTACTTTCAGATCTATCTTGATTTGCCTTAAAGATCTCAACATTTCCTTCCTTTTTCTTTTCCTATCTGCTCGGACTACTTGACTGTAACATTTTCTTAAGGAAGTTCTTCTCTTTCACAAGTCTAATCTGAATGACTTTTCTTCCCACCTCCCACTCTCCTGTTTCTGCTTCTAGATCAAAGCCAGAGACCTATGTGAAGCTTTTTTATTTCCTTTATTATATTAAAAATATGTGATTGCATATATTTGTGACTTTTTTTTCCTACTTAACTTAAAAGGATGACATTCTTGTATGGTAAGGGCCTAGTCCTCTTTATAGACTCACTATCAAAATCTGTCTGCATCTGAACTCCAGGCTAGGTCCTTGAAATCTGCAACCAAGATAGAAGATTCCATAATTAAAGTCAATTTGAGACCATGCTGGGCAAGGTCAGGCACTGGCTCCAGTGGCCAATGAACAAAATATATGAAACCAAGAGGGTGTTTTGCTATTGTTTCCTCTTTGAACCTAGATCTGGTTCCAGGTCCAAACAAGTTAAAAAACAGGATCTGAAGCAGCTGATCAATAACTGCTACCAACTCCTTCATAATTTAAAGACTAGAAGGGACCAAACGTACTAGTGTTCCTAAGTCCTAGCCTGCAGAGAAACATGTAACAAGAACAGAAATGTTTCCACTTTTCAATGCCAAAAAACCTGAGCAACCAAAAGAAACTTTATTTTATACCTAGTGTAGTTGGCAAGGTCAAAAACAGCAACCCAGATCCCATAACCTGTGCCTGATTTAAAAAAATAATAATAAAACCAGCCACACACCTGTGACTACCAGTAATAAAGTTGTCACAGATTGTAAAGAAATTTCTGAAAGACTCACATTATTCAAAGCTTTCTCTAAACCACCATACCAGTACAAGGTTTAGGTCCCTGAATGTATGTCTAGCTTTGAGATTTCCAGAGGAGGAGACTCCATCCCAAGTTCTGAATCAATAGAAGAGGCAAGTAAAGATCAAGATACCAATTTTGTTACTAGTACAAGGAATGAGGAACTCAATATTTTCTGACAACGACAAGCTCCAAGATACATAGCTAAATTTGAAAAGCTAGGTGCATAACTTTATATGATCTGCATCTTTATGTATGTATGTATGTATGTATGTATGTATGTATGTTTGTATACATGACCAAAGGCCAAAGTGGGTTTCTTATTCTTTGCCATCAAGTCTGGATTTTAGGGTCTGCACATGGGAAATTTGGGACAGAAAAAAAAAGATAACTAAGCAATCATTTAAAAGATTATGCCTCCACTCACCATCTGTTGAGTGGTGTAATAAAAGCCATACATACGTGAGCCATTGACCCTCTCAACTAGAGAAGCAGTGGCCATGACATCCTTGTTGATTCACTAATCTATGTATCTCCTATTCCAGTACAAACCTTACCAATGAGGGGGTGGAAAGACAGGTTACTTCTTAATACAACTACACCACTACATAGGGGAGCTAGGCAGGGGTGTAATCATAGATTTAAACTAAGTTGACACAAACCAGTCCTTGGCCAACTAGCCAAGTTACTGGTATCTCTGAACATGCAACTAATGCCTATCCATATAATTTAATCCAGGGATTTGGCAAATTTTTTCCTTCCAGGCCAGCTAGTAAATATCTGAGGCTTAATGTGCCACACAGCTCTTATCACAGCTATTCAACTCTGCCATTGCCATGAAAACCACCCCAGACAGCACAAACAAGTGGGTGTGATTTTATTCCAATCAAACTTGCTTTACAAAAACAGGGGAGTGGTAGTTTATTGACCCATGGTACAATCTTCGTTGAGCAACTTCTCTTCTTTACCCAAGGAGTTTGACAGCTATGAAATACAAGGAATGCTTCTGCATCCTGGGTCCTCACTATCCCTTACCCGGACCTTTATGAGAACTTATAACTGGCTGCAGACATCCAGTTCTCCCCACTCCAAGTCCTCCTGTGCACTCCACTGTAGATTTATCCCCCAAATTCGATCCTAATTACATGACTGCCCTGCATAAAAATTTCCCATGTCTCTCAAGTGCTTTGAAAATGAAATCCAATCTCTTTATCACAGTTTACAGCTTCCTACTCTGCTGAACAATTGAACATTCCACAGATATGCCATACTGTTCTACATCTACAAATCCGTTCACATGGCTTATAAGTCAGAGTAATTAATGCCAACTACCAAGCTTAGCACAATATAAATCTATTTCTCTTTTGAACAAAGTATGATGCATGCCAGAGGGAAAGGATGCTCTCCTCCATCCAGAGTCCCTCCTTGTGATTCAGCCATCTCAACATACTACTACCAAGTATGCAGCAGCAAGAGACAGAAATGGATGAGGCATACCAACACTTCAGTGCCTAGGATACTAGAAAAGACATTGTTTCTGCTCACAGTCCCGTTTAGCAAGATTTAGTCACATAGAGCCAGTCCAACTGCAAGACTGAAAAATGCAGAAAAGTACATGGACACATGACGGTTCCTGAACCTCTCACCCTATGCCCTTGCTTTGGACTATCTTCCCGCTTCCTCTCTTCCTAATATTCCTCTCTTCCAATCTTCCAGATTCTGATGAAATGTCCTCTTGACTTCTTCAGACAGTTATTTCCCCCTCCACTATGTTCCCATAAGGTTTCATATAAATCTGTGCAAGGATGGTCCCACTTCATAATTATTTGTCTCCACATCTAACACCAAGTCAGAAGACAAGAAGTCACCATACTCATCCTGGACTCCTCAGTTCCCAGGCCCCTGTAACCACACAGCACATACTTGCTGTATGAGTGAACGAACCTACCAAGCTAGGCTACAGAAGGATTGGTCCATGGAAACAAAAAAGCACAGGATTGATTCTCTTGTGAGCTTTGGTCATGTCTCTGAATTACTAGCTAAGGATGACATTCCCTACAGGAAGTGAGCTCTCAGTAAGGGACCAAATTTATCAAAGTTTAAAACATCTAAAGAACCACATAATTAGAGTGTGCCCTATAAATTTTAAAATAATATAATGTTCCAATTCTGAAACTGGAAGACTTGAAGAGTTTCTAGTTGGAAACAGGAGGCTCACTGTCCTAGGGTTTTCCTCTGAGAAAATGAGAGGTAGGCGGGTGGTACAAATATTTCCAGGCGGCCTGCCAAGTCAGTGATTCCAGGCATGTGTGCATACTCAGAGACACGCTGTCCTCTCAAGCTGACATTCGAGTTCCTTCCCGTGCCTAATCATCTCTCTTATATGTTTAAAATAAAGACCAAATTCAGACAAGGTCAACGAAATCTATCCTAGCTCCAAAGCAGAGAAATATCAGGAATTGGAAGCTTCCAATATCTGCCTCCCACTTTTCGGTAGCCTGCTGCATTCCGTGTGAGTTTAGGTAACCATAACAAAAAGCAAAACGAATGACTTCAGTGAAAAGTTTGCCAGGGGCAAAGCCAAGAGGTATGATATTTCTGATGGATTACAATCAACTTAAAACTGATGTCAGTATTGTTCAGAATTCTGGAGATAAGTGTAATACATTTAAAGACTTTTTAAGATTTTTTCTGCCTTTTGATAGTTCAGCTGAACAGTTTGGATGGCTGGTTTTATCCCCCTTGCCCTAAAGCATTCATTAAAGAATCTTAGTCATGAATTTGGGGCTAGTGTAAAACAGCTGTCTTCCGATCAGCGTCCCGTGGTTTATAAGCTCACCATTTTCCTGGGAGGATCTAGAATCATATTAGCTGTGACTATCCTAAACACGCCTCTCAATGAAACCCTGCCATTAGCACCAAATAGTCCAGCAGACTAACTAGCTGTGGGCAATATCCCATGTCACTGACAAAACCTGCCATCGGCCTCGATTACTTTGGAGAGCCTGTCTCATCAGAAAACCTCCATGACAAATCTACTTGTGGTGCTGACGTTAACATGCTGCCGTCAGGGCAACCGTCAAAATACATTTGAATCGTGGACTTGTGTGAAAACTTATCACCCAAGTAGACTCCTTGCTGAAGGGCAGGAGCTTCCCTTCGCTGAGGGTGAAAATTGGTTCCACAGGGAAAGTTTCAAGGCCATTTCAGCCATTAAAATGTGACTGGACATTTTAACGTCAAACAGGAGGGGGTAAAGCAGGGTGTGTGGATTCCAGGGGAGCTGGGGGGAGGACCGGCTCCCGAAAATTCCCAGTGACCCAGTGACTCAGTCTTTATTCTCAGGAGCAAGAGCCTAGTGCCAGAGCCTCCTTACCACTGGGTGGATTAACACACCAATGTTTGATGTATTTACCAGGAGTAGATTGACTTCTCCACTTCAAAAGTAAATAAGGCCAATGCAGAGTGCCAGGCTGGAGTATGCTGAAGCTTGTTCCCCAGGAGGAAATAAAAGAGGCCGTAGTCTGGAATCTGGAAAGCACTTTAAATCTGTCCTCCAGCATGAAGAACTAAAGCTGACAGAAAGCTTCATAAAACAAGAGGATGTGGGGCATAACAGCACACACTTGTAATTCCACCCGCTCAGGAGGTAGAAGTAGGAGGATCACAGTATAAGACCAGCCAAGTAAAGTTAGCATGAGATCCTATCTGAAAAATGAACTAAAAGCAAAGGACTAAGGGTGTAACTCAAGTGTTAGAGCATGTGCCAAGCACAAGGCTTTCAGTTCAATACCCAAATAAATAAATAAATTTTTAAAAAGCTGTTCAGTCACTGGCTGCCGGGTGTGATGAGAGGACAGTTCTCAAGGTGTGGTCCCCAGACAGCAGCAGCAGCAGCAACCACAAATTTTTAAAAATGTAAGTTCCCTGACCCCAGTCTTGACCTGTTCATCCAGAACTCCTAGAGGTGGGGCCCAGAAATCTGCATTTGGGTTTTTTCTGGTGCCAGTTCAAGTAGTAAAGCTATTTAGAGAATACAAAGAGATCTTCAAGCTCAATTCATGACTCAGCCATCCACTCAAGAGAGGACCTTATGAAAGGCACTTAACCTTTTCCATCCCATTCTGTGTAGAAAATGACTAGTCAATTCAATTACAATGGCCCAAACCTGCTACTTTACCACATGCTACTGGATAATCAGTGCAGCCTATTCTAGAAAACTTTATTTTTCCCACAAAGACTCCAGAGTTGACCAGGAGTTCCCTGACCTCATATTACATAAATCTAGGTTCTCTTATAAACTAAGTAGAACCTAATTTCAAAAAATAAGTAGGTTTGCCCTGAGCTTGGAAATGGAAAAAAGTACAAAGTTCCAGACCAGAGTCCACCTAGGTCAGAGGTTGGCCAAATCCAGCCGGCTGCTTACTTTTGCAGAAGTCCTACTAAGGCATTCATTGCCTGTGATCCAGGGCTGCTTATAAGCTATAGTAACAGATTGTTGGGCAGTTGTAACAGTGATGCCATGACCTGCAGAAACTCTTACCCTTTGTAGAAAGCATCTTCAGACCCTTGTTTTAGATTTTCAGTCAGCTTCCACTGAAAGGGGAATTTCAGTGACATTGTTCCAGACCCTGGAAGCCCCAAGTTTGAATTCAAACAAATATAGCACCCCCAGAAGAGAGTTTCATCTGTAAAATGCCCACCTGGTGATCTCACCCCTACTAGTCCTCAGAGACAGGAAGATGTAACCATGTCCCAGTGTTCTTAGAAAGTTCCTCAGATAGGGGCTAAGCCTGGTGGTAATTCCAGCTGCTGGAGAAATAGAACAAAAAGGATTGAGGTCTGAGGCCTGAGAAAAAGCACAAAACCCTATCTGAAAAGCAATAAAACCAAAAAGGGCTGGCTGGGGCATAGCTCAAGGGTAGAGAGCCTGTCCAGTAAGCACTGGAGCCTGAATTCAGGAAGGAAGGGAGGGAGGGAGGAGGGACAGAGGGAGAGACAGAGGAGAGAGGAAGGAAGGTCAATAAAAATCTTGTCCAGTAGCTCCCTCAAGCTGCAACTATGTTTTTTAGGGGTTTTTTTCCCCACTTTGGCAGTGCATCCAAGCTAGTTTGATTAATTCAGCCTAGAATCTGCATAAGTACTCATTTAACATTCTTCTCAAAATCTATATTGCTAATACTCTAACTCCGTACTTACAAAGATAATTTTAAATTTATATAACCCGACTTTCAGCAGACCAGAAAACTAAATGGAGTTTTAACTTATACCACATAAACAAATACTTGTTCCAAATGTAACCTTCAGGCATTTTGGAATTAGGAAATTCTAATCTCTCAAAAAAGCAGATGGGTGGATAGCTGGCACATGTTAAGGGAATTCTCAGAGTACTGTAAGAAAACCGATTGACACTTCTAAGGTTACAAAAGAAATATTATAAATTGTAAACTCATAAACAAATGCAAAATTGTTTAGAATTCCACTAGAACTCTAAAAAACAAATTTAAAATAAAAAAAGGATTTCTGGTCTAAAACTGAGGTATTTAAAATGGCTTTTATTGTGCAAGCTATAAAAATCCATTCTAGAAAATAGAAAAAACATCCAAACACAGCACCATCCAAACACAGGCACTGTTTCTAAAAAAGAGAAAACTCTTGAAATTTAAAATTGGAAAGAATGTTTTCCTGGTATGAAAAGAACTGTTCCTAAATTGTTAAGACGCTAATAAGAACCTCAAAGGTCAGTGACCTAAATAAGCATTAGTCCCTTGTAGTGTCAACAACACATTTAAGATTGCCAACACCTTTCTCCATCCCTCTCCTGAACTTCTTGTTCTTCCTTTCTTAATTAGTCATAATAGAATCCTACTTTCATGTATTGATCCTTGTGGTGAGCAATTTGCATGAATAGATACTATGACATGCTCGTGTTATCAATGTGAGTCTGGAAGCTTAGAGTAGTGTGGCTGACTGTTACTAGTATGATTCCAAATGTGTTCACAATCCCCTTATGCACGCCCATTCAAAAGATGGAGTCTGTGTGTCTATACCTTCAACTTAAGCTTGGTTGTGAAAATTGCTTTAGTCAATGGGACAAGATGGATTTTGACACAAGTCAAAGCTTGATAGATTCTTGCTCGTTGGAGTTTGCCCTCTCTTGCTTCCGAGAACTTTCAGCCAAAACCCGAGCTAGCCCATTACATGAGCAGAGATTGCACAGAGAAGGGTCCTGCCTACTCAAGACCCCAGACATAAGAGTGAGCTCAGTTGATACTTAGAGGAACAAAGAGCAGTTTGTCCCAGTGAAGTCTGGCTGAATTGTCTACACACTAAATTATAATATGATTTTATAAGTCATTAAAATTTGGAGTAGTTTGTTACCCAGCCAAAGCTAACTGACATAATTCTTTTGCCCACAGTTACAAAGACAGGACTAATATCCAAACACAGATGGTCTTGACTCTAGAACTTGAGTGCTCAGTGCATGTCATACTGTGAAACTTCCGTGATCGAGCAAGTACCATGGGTAGAATCAATGCTCAGTGATGATACACTCTCCCCTAAAGACACCCACAATGATGAGTGATCTGTCAAGATGGACCCAAAAATGGGCCCATTCCACATGCTGCCATGAGTCACTCGTTCTTATATTCCAGCCAGAGGCACCTGGGAAATAATTAGCTGCAATGCTGCTGGCCTCCCATAACAAATTTGAGGGCAACTCTTTATTTTTGCTAAAGTTAAAGAGTTAGTGACAACAAATGTTACTTACACTTTTCTAGGAATAGAAATGTGTTTACTTTTAATCAGTTGGGGACTCATTAGTGAGACTATCTTTATCTCCCTGAGTCTTTGCCTGCTTTGCTTGTTTTTGTTGTAGTTTTTTTTTTTTGGCCCTGTATTAGTGTTTCGTTTGTTTTCTGTAGAACTCTCTGAAATAGACTCTAATGGGCTGAACAAATCAGAAAGGGAAGCAGCATCAATTGCAATGTCAGTGTTCTTCTTACAGTGCACACAGTCCCTTCCTATGCTGAACAAAATGGAATGAATAACTGGTGATTGAAAATAAAAGGCTATCATTCAAATAATGAAGCTAGGTGAAGCATTAATTGGGTGGAGAGCCACAGGTAAAGACCATACACGAAATCAGCTCTCAAAAGCATGAAGCTTTTAGATCATTTTTTCCACAGGAACAGACTCTTGAAAGATGTGCAGATTTGTGACCAAAGTGAATAAAGTATTTTGGTGTAGAATAAACAGAAGTTATGCAGAAAAACAAATTGGGGATGCCAAATCTGGCAATAATTGTAATTATGACTAACTTGTATAGGCTGAGGTGGATCCCTTCTCATTTGTTCCTCTTATGAACTCAACTTGTAAAATGGATCTAATACCTTTTCTTTTCAGAATGATCAATAGGAGTGTATCAGATAGTGTGGTTTATAAAGTCTGCCTTTGAAATCCCTGTGGTTCTTAAGCAGTTATGGATCCAAGGTCCACCCAGAATTAACACACACACACACACACACACACACACACACACACACACACACACACACACAGAGAGTCACCTGTGCTGTATTTGGAGCCTTACTCCCATTAAACAAAGTGCAGACACAGTCTATAACTTGGGCACCATCATCATGTGATTCTTAAGAAGAAATTGGGTAGTAAGTACTTCTGGGAGCAGTGGATTGGGTTTCCCTGATTACTTACTCTGGATGCCTTTACCAGCCCTCTGCCCTGGTTTTTGAAGCCCAAGTTTCCCTCTATGTCTCTGGTAATAACTAGAACTCAGCTCTACACCACAGTAGCAGGATGAAATCCTAATCCTTGTGCTAGGTTAGAAGTTGATGAGTCTGGGATGCTGAGATCAGGTTTAGGGAAGAGATCAGGAGTAACATCTAAGGCCATAGGTCCAATTTCCCTCTCAGAAAAAAATGACTGTCTACGTCATTGGATCCAAACTGATGGGACCTATGTAAGATCCCATTAAAATCCTTAGAAGTTATGCCTGGTCTCTTCCCTAAATCTGACCTCAGCAGCCCAGACTCATCTACTTCTACTTGGCCAAAAGGAGGAGGTTTTGCACTGCATAAGGGAGGAAAACTACCTGTTCAAAGGACCCACAGGGATTATTTACGGCAAGTGAGCCAGCCCTGGGATGCCAACAACAGCAGAAGAATATTATGTAGCCTTGCTTTCTTTATCCTAATTTTATCTGTCACTTTCCAAGGTGAAAATGACACTTGAGTGAGGAAGAAACTTACTTTTTCACTTGTAGATTTTTATTGAAATGTTTCTTCTGCCAGCTCTCCCTAACCAAGTACTTTTTTACAGCTACATATTATACTGAGTTCTTTCCAGTGTACTCAAGAAGGTAAGGGGTTTACTTGGAACCTGACTATATTTAACTATAAAATTGCATTATTTGCATCTCCTTCCATCCTTGGTGGAGATTCATTCTTAAAACTCATGTCATGAAAAGACTATGTGTATTCTTTACCAGGGATAGTTGACTGGTCTGGGATGAATCCATTTTTCTTATCCAGTTTTTTACTTTCCCCAATCTCATCCAGAAAGGGTGGACTTAAGCTTGGCTTACCTGGTTCCATTAACTCTGTTCTATTCATGTCCCACAAAATATGTATGCAGACTCTTTGTACCTCAAAACCTAAAGCTTCATGCCTATCTCTCAACCATAAACCACAAAACACTTACAGACCCATAGTCTCCTTTTTTTCTTCTTAGTTAAGTGTACCTTGGCACTATCAAAAGCTCTCTCTTACAGACAAATTTTCCTTTAAGCTCAATTTACATGGAATGAAGGGCCTTGGGCAGCAAGCTGCTGGAATTCTTTCAGGATCATGTTTGCCTGCAAAAGGGCATTTACTCCTGACATTTTTGAAGATACTCATTTTACAACCCAATTTTCACACTCAAATAATCACCATCTGTGTTGTCCAGTTGAGAATGATCATGGAAAGCAAGTGCCAGTTATTTTTCCTCTTCGTTTTTTTCCTCTTGTTTATTTTGTTTCATTTTAATTGATGGGAGCATAATTAAACAATATTCTTTTTGCACGCTGAGTTGCTTTTTGCAAAAAGAGGGAGGAAAGAAAAAAAAGGAGGCAGAGGTAAGGGAAGGAAGAAGAAAACAAAAGACATGATAAATAGTATGATGTACTAAGCCCCCAGCAAGCTTTTTCTCATGAAATATCACTATTATTGTTGCTTGTACTGCTTGGGTTGTACCCTGCATCGTAATCCACCGAGTCAAGAAAAAGAATCAATCTTTATCCCAATTTGAAACTCCTTAATATTTGAAAGTCAACTTAGTCACAGTTCATACTTGCTTAATTGCTCAGTCAGTGCACTTTCTAAAAACACTCTACTCTTAATTTCGTGCTATTCGTGGGTTCTCTGAATCTGAGTAAGATGTCTCCAAATAAAGCAACAGATATCTTAGGAGCCCTGGATCCCTCATTTCCCCTTTTGTAACTCTGATCACATTTTAAATTACTTGCTCTTGTATTTACCAAGTCCTGTGCTAGTACATGCCACGTCTGTCTTCTCAGCTCCTGGAGGTTCTGTACATCATATCTGACATCTTCAATGTGCCCTATAAGCATTTATTCATTGAATTAAATAAATGAATGAATGTTTCTCTCTTAAAAGGCAATCTAGACCCATAATGCCATAAAATTCTCCATCACAAGAATTATTAACCTTCATGGACTAAAAAAGAAGGAGACATTATATATGTTTTGTATAAAAATCAGAATGGCTGTCTTGGAAAAAAATGCATTTTTCATATTAGAGTTTATATAGGAAAAAACATATAAGTTCAAGAAGAATCAATATGCCCAGCAATTGTAGAATTTCATGAAACATTCCTATCTCAGCTAGTTTGATAATATTTCAGGCTAAGTCTGGTGGAAAACATTTTTTCAACAAATTTGTGTTTATTTTAAGATGATGTTAACACAAGCTGAACAGAGAAGACCAAATATAAAATTCCATGTATTACCAGTCTGCATGAAGTGCTCCCAGGACTTGGTGGCCACGCCACAGTACAGAGATACCACACCAAAGCAAGCAAGGGGATGGAAACCATATGGGTTGTACTAAAACAACACAGTTTATCTCCACAGGTGAGAGGAAGTGCCAATGAGTATAAGCACTGTGTGTCACTAAATTTAAACCAAACACACATTAAGAGCCCTGTTTTGATCACTGGGGAAGGGGGACAACTGGAATAAGTAGATCTCTGTTCTCTGAGAGGGCAACGTGTTTTAGACTGCATATTGCTCCATTTCAACGGACCCAGTGTGAACACATCTGGAGAGGCAAAGCAGTTTAACATCTGTGCTTCTGAAAATGAGAGCTTTTGTGGAAAACACATCAGTGACCATGCATGGATATCTATTAATGATCCACATGACTTATTTTAGCTATTCTTTTCATTGTCTTATACCTAGGTTAGGATGTTCCTTATAAAAGCAGATTCCTGTGACATTAGGACTCTCAGTCATACTTCCCGGGGTGTTGGCTAAATCTTGAAAGAAATGAAATAACTAGAATTTCCAACAAGACAAAAGCAAAACACCTTGATTTGGAGTTTGCTCTCGTGCTATACTCAGTCCCAAGGAAAAGACGCTGTTGAATTTTGTTTCCAAGTGATGTCATTATTCCCAACACAAGGACTCACAACACTTACCACTATAACAACACAGGCACCACAGGAAATGCACTGGTCCTCTCAGATTTTAAGATCTGGATTCATATCATAAAGGAGGCATCTATTTGCCAACTTTCATATGCCATTTTTATGACAGTTGAAATTAAGATCAAGGGTGAAACAGTAAAAAAATGAAAAAGATAGAACTTTCATTTTTGAATCAGGGTGTGGTGGTCTCATTAGCCTTCTAGGAGGTTCTCCACCATCCTGTGCTATGACTGTTCATAGTTATAAAATTATTATGCATTCCTCTTAAGTGAATTATTAATTCATTTGATATAAAAACCAGGCATCATCTTACTGGTATGTTAAGGTCATACTAATTATTAAGGCCAATTAGTCTCTAAGTTTTAGTGATTTGACACAGTGGAATTTATTTCTCATTCATCTAGCTATCTAACAAGGGTATTCCTGGTGACTTGGATGGTTTCTTCTACATGGTGACTCAGGGATCTAGGTTCCTTCCATCTTGTGTTGCCTTGGAGTACCCTGTTTGCAGCCAGGTGAAAGAGGGAAGAGAGTCACAAAAGCCCTACTTACTTAAAATTCTCAGACTACTATCCCCTTCACTCAATAGTTTATCAAGGAAAATCAGTCATCTAGATTACGGTGTCTAGTGTAAATCATTCCTAGTTGCCACATTAATTCCCAAGAGATTTAGGTTTTGGTGGGGTTGATTAAGGACAAGCAGCAAGTGAACCCTGGGAATTTTACATCACTAATTTCTCCATCCACAAAATATCTTGGGAACCAAATGTATTTGAAATCTGATAGCCTAGGTAATGATTCAAAAAAAATGGCCAAACGCCTACATGGAGCTTAACCAGTTTCTGCTGGCTGTGCTTCAGAGCCCTGGAACAGCCTCTGTAGCTAACATTGTGAATTTTACATTGTTCTATACCTGAACTTACAATGAATACATACCACAAAAAAAAAAAAAAAAAAAAAGGATCATTGGTTACTGGTGCAGGGTAGCTATGAAGAAAAGGTGCTTGCTTTTACTCATTTCCACAAAAGAGCTACTCAAGCCCTAATGTCACTTGGTCCAATTAAATATATAAATGGCAAGGGGCCAAGTTAATTACAGCTCTAGGGACCAGGTCTAGGCCAGGCAAGAAATAGAATAAGAGGACAAATAGCCAACGTTTACACTTTGCTTTGAGTCCAAACAAAGACTTTGCCTGCGTTTGCCCTAAAGCTGAATATTCTGACCTGGTGAATTCATTCTGAAGAGCTTTTGCTCTTGCTTATCTTTATGGAAAATTTGAGTGAATATTAAGGAGAGCTAGATGAAATAAGGTCTATTAGAGTATATTGTGAGGCACATGCAAGTGTTGACCATTCAAATTCCTTATGTCCCCAAAGAAAGGTCACAAATAAAGAGCTCCTGACCAAGCCACTGTCTTAGGAAAATCTCCTAGGAAAAGTACCAATGATATATAGATTGATGCAAACAATGATCTTCTCCATCTGGTTAAACGGTCTTAAAAATCATTCTGGAAACTTCAGCCCCTCACCCCTTCTGCTGATGAAGTTGCACTGCAGATCAGGAATTCTGCCCTGGAGGAGTGTCAGCCAAGCAGTTAGCATGTCCAGATGTGGACACTTCCTTAAAGGTGAAGTACAACAGTGGGGAGGAGATTAATCTGTAACATATTGAAGTCAGACTCTGTGACCCAGCAATGTGTTCATTGAGAAAGAAAAGATGCTGTTGAATTTTATCTCCAAGTGGTGTCATTATTTCCAACCAACTTACTCCATCAGACAACTCAGATATTTTATTTTCCTGGAGCCCTTTCCCAACAGAACACACACCCTCCTCTTGCTAGAACCCAGAGAAGAGTGACAGCAGCTGAGAAAGCATTCCAGTCCCTGGGAAAGGCAAAGACTGGCTGATGATGCTTGAACGGGTGGGGATAGCAGGTTGTCACTCCAAACGCAATGCTCAGTTTACATCAGGGAAAGAGAGATTTCAGTTGGAGGAGGGGGACAAAGAACTTTTTCTGGGTTCTGTGAGACTTAGGAGGTTAAAGTTCAGGGACGTTTTCTTGGAAAAGCAGAAAATAAAATTCTCAATGCTATGTAAAGTGTAACTGCAATATGATATTTCTCCCATTTTTTAAATTGGGATTTTTGTTTTATGTGCTTTGGATTTAGCTCCTGGGTGCTTTCTGCTTAGTTTAAAAGGATTTCCATCTCTACATTGTCATACATGAAAAAAATATACCGAGCTAGTTCACTGTACATTGTGACTGTTTTTTTGCTGTCAGACTGAAAGTTACAATATACCTGTGTGTATTAAAGACTCAGAGGCATTAGAAAAGGAGAGGATCCCTTCACAGGCTGCACAAAGAGAATGACAGGCCTAGAGGGAAAGAGAGATGGAAAGCAACTCCTGACTTCCTTACCCGTGTCATCCACACAGCACAAATTTCAGCAACAACTCCAATAGCCTGTCACAACATTCTGTTTAGTAAAGGTCATTTATTAAAAATACAACTAAAAAAGTTTTTTGGCAGACAGCATGGACTGCTAAGTTTTGGTCCATTCAGAAACCACTCATACTTATGAACGAACTAGACAGTCACATGCTTTGACTGGTTTTGTGTTCTTTCTGGGGAGCGGAGAGATAGATGGCTGGGTTCTTCCTTAACCATGCTTCTGCCCTGGTCCCCTCTGACACCAACAGCTTCTTGTTCCAGTGGCTGTCACAGACAAGGATGCTGTCAGACCTGGACCTAAGCCTAAAGCTGACCTCATGTTCACCACCCCAGTGGATTGGCTGCACATGAACAGGTCGTGCCTGGTGATGTGACCTGGCACCACCTGAGCCTGGAACTTTTTTATTATTGTTATTCTAAGCCTTATACTAACCATTCAGTTAGTACTTGGAGCAAGAAGCCCTTTTGAAAATCAAAGTGATCACCAGTCCCTAGATCACCAACTCACAAAAGCTAGAAACTACTCACTGTTCACCAATGAACTTGTGGTCCCCTTCCCTGTGGCACAAAGGTGATGTTCATTGTAAAAATGGAATCCAGTGGGTTGCAGGTAGTGTCTGGGGATCACTCAACTTGTGGATTTTACCAAAGATGTCACAGACAGGAGGAACACACACACAAAGCAGGTTCCTTTCCACTGTGTGGAGACACACTTGTGTTAAAATGAGGGGAGCTAAGCGAGAGACAGTTAGTCAGCCCAACAAAGCGCAATCTGTTGGTCAAGTTCAGAAAGCCAACTGAGAAGTAAATACTCATTGAGCCAGCAAGATGCAAGATAGCAGTCTTTTATGTTCTGAAATAAGGTTTTCAGAGAAAACAAACTATCTGTAAGGAGAGACAGAGAGAATTAGGAAACACCTGAGAGAGAGCCCACTAAAGCCAAAGTAGTGATGAGAGAAAAGCAGGGAAGTATGATTCTTCTAAATGACAACCTTGAACTTACTTTATAGATCTTTCCCTTGGCTTTTGGCTCAAAGGTACCCAAAAGAGAGTGATGCTCAGTACAGAGCTAAGAGTAGTTTTATTTACAACCCCAGTCTGTTTAGAACTCCCATTTTATTCCTAGTAACTTGATTGTTTCATCACGCCTCCTAATAAGTAAAATGTTACACTGGAGTATTTGTTTAAACCTCGCAGCTTCGGATACAGTAGGTTGCTGAATGATGTTTGCTAATGGCACACATTTGATAATTCCTATAATGTGAAATCTCAGCCAGATTTAATGTTTAATTTCCTTGGGATTCACTCTAAATTATTACAGACATTATGTATTCTGCTCCATGGACTTGAAATTAATTTCAAAACCAAGTAAAAGTGCATCCATTTTGGTGCCTCTGGGGAGTTCAGATCGGTAACATTCCACTTGTCCTGAAGTTTCTGAAGTTTAAAATACCTATTCACTTTATTTCATTTGATGGAGATCGAGTAACTAGAAGACACAGTCACCAAAACCCCATACTGGTTTTTGTTTGTCATCTTGGACATGCCATGGTTTGATGAGTTAATATCTTCCAAAGCTTCACCTGCCTAACTAGCGAGTACTTTTCTGTGGTTATCATAATAAAAAAAAATATTACTAGCATGCAATAATCTGGCGAGAAAAATAATTAAACAGTTACATCAGCATCCACTCTGTATGTCTATCTGCCACCAAAGAATTCACAACATGCATCGCTTTGATTAATCAATCAATGCATGGGCTATGACTCCAATACCTGGCCCAAGTAGAAAGCTTCCTGGCTGGAAAACCTCCAAACATTTTAGAATAAAGCAACCAGATCTGTGTTAGGTTGTGATCCAAAAATTCCCAGACAATAAATCTTTAATTTGCTACCCTGGCAAATCTCACCAAATTTGAATTAAAAGAATATTTTCCACACAAAGCATTGAAAGGATTTGCCTCCTGAATAGTTTCAAAAGTTTAACCTTTAACTGAGGCACGCTTCTTACAGTCCAAAAGGAAACAGAGTGAAAAAAAAAGATATCAAGGGATTAATTCACAAGTTTTACCCCAAAATGAATGACAGCTGTTTGGGAGTTCAATTGCACTGATGTCCCATTAGGTTCAAAACATCCTGGGTCTTGCAATTATCTCACAGATTTAATAAAACCTTGTTAGTACAAACTTCACCTCCCAGGTCTGGGCCTCAGCCAGTTAGCTCACGCTTATAAATGACTATAGCTGCTTCCAATAAACTATATGCAGGAAGCAATTCCAAGAGATTAGTTCTTCCCAGAATTTCCCTTTTCATCTGCTAGATCACTTCCTCCTTCACTGTAATGATGGATGGGTTGGGTTAGAGGTGGTATCTACATTTTAGTTTAAGTGAACAGACCAATAAATTAAATGAGGCCTAGAAGGAGGGATCCAAGATGGAGGCTAGGGTAGGAAGTCAGAAGTACTAAGCTCCGTGACTCCAGAAACCTCCTTAAGACATCAGAGCTACACTTGAGTAATTCTGATTGCTTCTAGCCAAAATAATAACTGTCATCACATTAGGTAAGATACAATTCAAAGACTGACCCTTAAATCAGCCTTTAATTGCACCCATAACAGCCACAAAAATTTCACAAAACACAGCCAGCAAGGTGTGTCCAGCCATGGGGGAAAAAAGCCCCTCCCCATCACCATTTCTCTTTTTTTCCTTCTTCTTTTTTCTCCCAACAAGCAAAAGACAGAGCATCAATCAGAATCAAACTCTGAGACATCTGGACACCTAGCCATGGAAAGCCCCCCTATACCACACCACATTGAAAAAAGCAATGCCATTTCTCCCTGCCAGGTGGCTCCAATGATGTTTGCATCAATCTGAGGAATGAACAGGTGAGCATCACACACCATGTGTGACAACCCTATTCACCCCCTGGGAAAATAATCCAGTGCTGCCCCTGGGAAGTGCCCCCAGCAAAACTGAAAAACATAAACAGTGAACTGTAATCTAACTCTGACAGCAAAGGTGGGGATGGAACCTGAACCTGCCCTGGAGAACAAGGGTGGGGCAAGGAGCCAAATTCTCAGTGAAATGCAGGAAAAGCAGCAAAGGCTGAGATCAGAGCTTCAAGCAACCTCCCAGAGGAGCTGCTAGCACCCAGCAGAGGTCAGGAGAAGCACAAAGGCTGATAGCAGGAGTGTTGTGACAAACCAACATCTCAAAGAGCTGCTAGCACCAAGCAGAGGTTGGGAGAGGCACCAAGGCTGACAGCAGGGGCAGGGCAACAAGCCAACCTCCCAGAGGAGCCACTAGCACAGATAACAGAGAAAGAATATTGAAGACTGTAAGAGAAAAAACAAATAACATTAAAGATAAACCCATCAAAATGACAGCAGATTTCTCAATGGAAACCTTAAAAGAAAGAAGGGCATGAAGTAAGGTATTTCAGGAACTGAATGAAAATAATTTCAGCCCTAGAATACTCTACCCAGCAAAACTATTATTCAAAATTGATGGAGCAATAAAAATCTTCCAAAATAAACAGAAACTAAAAACATATATGACCACCAAGCCACCACTACAGAAGATTCTACAAGGAATTCTGCACACAGAAGATGAAAGCAAACAAAAGCATGAGAGGACAGAAAATATCAAACCACAGAAGAAACGAGAAGTAATCAGAGAGTAGCACTGATTCAGCTTCACACAATCAAATCCTTAAACAACAAAAACAACTAAATGGCAGGAATCACCACACACCTATCAATATTAACACTGAATGTCAATGTACTCAATGACCAGATCAAAAGACATTATTTGGCAAACTGGATTAAAAAGGAAGATCCAATTATCTGTTGTTTACAAGAGACCCATCTAATTGACAGAAATAAACACTGGCTTAGGGTAAAAGGCTGGAAGAAGATTTACCAAGCCAATGGCCCCCCAAAACAGGCAGGAGTAGCAATACTTAAATCAGACAAAGTAGACTTCACACTTACATTGGTCAAATGAGATAAAGCAGGACATTTCATACTAATAAAAGGGGAAATACACCAAAAGGAAATAACAATTATCAACCTATATGCACCCAATGTTAGTGCACCCAATTTAATCAAACATACACTAAAGGACTTAAAAACACATATACACAGTGGTAGTGGGAGACTTTAATACTCCTCTACCACCAATAGATAGGTCATCCAAAAAAAAAATCAACAAAGAAATCCTAGAACTAAATGACACCATAAATCAAATGGACCTAACTTATGTCTATAGAATATTTCATCCAGCTACATCACAATTTGCATTCTTCTCAGCAGCCCATGGAACTTTCACCAAAATATATCATATCTTAGGGCAGAAAGCAAGCCTCAGCAAATATAAGAAAATAGAAATGACCTCCTGCATTCTATCTGATCACAATGCATTAAAACTAGAACTCAGAAACAAAAACAACAGCAGAAAACAAATAATTGGAGGCTGAATAACACATTGCTCAATGATCAGTGTGACATAGAATAAATAACAGAGGAAATCAAAAGCTTCCTGGAAGCTAATGAATATGAAAACACCTCCTACCAGAACCTAAGGGACACAGCAAAGGCAGTCCTAAGAGGAAAGTTTATAGTCATGAGTGCATGTATTAAAAGGACAGAAAGATCTCAAATCAATGACTTAATGCTACATGTCAAACTCCTAGAAAAACAAGAACAAGCAGAACCCAAAACAAGCAGAAGGACAGAAATAATAAAAATAAGGGCCAAGATTAATGAATTAGAGACCAAAAAAACCATACAAAGAATCAACTAAATGAAAAGCTGGCTTTTTGAAAAAAATAAACAAGATTGACAAGCCCCTGGCAAATCTGACTGAAATGAAGAAGGAAAAGACCAAAATTAGTAAAATCAGAAACAAAACAGTAGAGATAACAACAAACACCAAGGAAATCCAGGGAATCATCAGACACTACTTTGAGAACCTATATTCCAATAAATTGGAAAATCTTAAAGAAGTGGACAAATTTCTAAATACTTATGACCATCCAAAACTGAGCCAAGAGGATATTAACCACCTAAACAGATCTATAACATGTGATGAAACTGAAGCATCATTAAATAGTCTCCCAAAAAAGAAAAGTTCAGGACCTGATGGATTCTCTGCTGAATTCTACCAGACCTTCAAAGAAGAGCTAATACCAATAATCCTTAAACATTTCCATGAAATAGAAAGGGAATGCCTAACTCATTCTATAAAGCCAGTATTACACAAATCCCAAAATCAGACAAGGACACATCCAAAAAGGAGAAATACAGACCAATCTCCTTAATGAATATCTATGCAAAAATCCTCAATTAAATATTGGCAAGCCAAATCCAACAACATATCAGAAAGATCATTCACCATGACCAAGTTGGCTTCATCCCAGTGATGCAAGGATGGTTTAACATATGCAAATCAATAAATGTAATACAACACATTAATAGAGGCAAAGACAAAAACAGCATAATCATTTTAATAGATGCAAAAAAAGCCTTTAATAGGATTAAACACCACTTCATGATAAAAGCTCTAAGAAAACTAGGAATAGAAGGAATGTACCTCAACATTGTAAAGGCTATATATGACAAACCTACAGCCAACATCATACTTAAAGGAGAAAAACTGAAACCATTTCCCCTAAAATCATGAATGAGACAAAGGGTGCCCACTCTCCTATTCAACATAGTTCTGGAGTTCCTAGCCAGAGAAATAAGGCAAGAAGGAGAAATAAAAGGAATACAAATAGGTAAAGAAATACTCAAAGTATCCCTATTTGCAGATAACATGATCTTATACCTCAAATACCCAAAACACTGTACCCAAAAGCTCCTAGACACCATAAATAGCTTCAGCACTATAGAAGGATAAAAAATCAACTTATAAAAATCAGTAACCTTTCTATACACCAACAATGAACAATTGAGAAAGCATATAGAAAAACAATTGTATTTACAATAGCCTCAAAAAAGATCAAATACCTAAGAATAAACTTAACAAAGGATGTGAATGACCTCTACAAGGAGAACTACAAACCACTGAAGAAAGAGATCAAGGAAGACTACAGAATATGGAAAGACCTCCTATGCTCATAGATTGGCAGAATCAATATAGTAAAAATGGTTATACTACCAAAAGCAATCTACATGTTCAACACAATTCCCATCAAAATCCCAATGACATTCATCACAGAGATTTAAAAAATCTACCCTAAAGTTCATTTGGAAACACAAAATACTATGAATAGTCAAGACAATACTAAGCAAAAAAGAGCAATACTGGAAGTGTTACAATATTCAACTTCAAACTGTACTACAGAGCCATAGCAATAAAAACAGCATGGTACTGGCACAAAAACAGATATGAAGACCAGTGGAACAGAATAGAAGAAGCGGATATGAATTCACACAGCTATGCCCACCTTATTTTTGACAAAAGCACCAAAAACATACAATGGAGAAAAGACAGCCACTTCAACAAATGTTGTTGGGAAAATTGGTTATCTGCTTGCCAAAAACTGAAACTAGATCCATGCCTGTCATCCTGTACTAGTATCAACTCAAAGTGGATTAAGGACCTTATTATCAGATGCAAAACCTTGCAGTTAGTGCATGAAAGAGCAGGGAATACTCTGGAAGCAATAGGTATAGGCAAGGACTTCCTCAGTAGAACTCCAGCAGCCTGGTAACTAAGAGAAAGGATGGAAAAATGGGACTACATGAAATTAAAAAGCTTGTACAACAAAAGAAATGGTCTCTAAATTGAAGAAACCACCCACAAAGTGTGAAAAAATATTTGCTAGCTATACATCAGGCAAAGAACTGATAACCAGAATATACAGAGAGCTCAAAAAACTAACTCCCCAAAAATTAATGACCAGTAAAGAAGTGGGGAACTGAACTAAACAGAACTTTTTCAAAGAAAGAAGATCAAATGGCAAAAAAAAAAAAAAAAAAACCATGAAAAAATGCTCACCATCCCTGGCTATAAAGGAAATGCAAATCAAAACCACACTAAGATTCCACCTCACCCATTTTAGAATAGCTATCATCAAAAACACCACCAACAACAAATGTTGGTGAGGCTGCAGGGGAAAAGGATCCCTCACACACTGCTGGTGGGAATGTAAGCTAGTACGACCACTTTGGAATATGGAGGCTTCTTAAAAAACTAAGTATCAATCTACCATATGATCCAGTAACACCACTCCTATGGATATACTTACAGGAATGCGACTCAGGTTATTACAAAGCCACCTGCACACCCATGTTTACTGCAGTGCTATTCACAATAGCCAAGTTATGGACACAGCCAAGATGCCCCACCACTGACGAATGGATTAAGAAAATGTGGTATCTATACACAATGGACTTTTACTCAGCCACAAAGAAGAATGAAATTTTGTCATTCTCAAATAAATGGATGGAACTGGAGAACAACATCTTAAGCAAAGTTAGCCAGGCTCAGAAGGCCAGAAATCACATGTTCTCCCTCATTTGCAGATTACATACCTAAAACAAATGCAGTAATATTATTGGATATGGGTCACACACTAAGGGGAGAATGTGCAAGGGGGGAATAGGGAAAGGGAAGGAAATCTAACACTTGAATGTGGTTGATGTGCTCACTGTAGGGGAGCAAATATAGTAATCTTAAACTGGCAGAGGCCACTGTGGGAAGGGGGCCAGGAAGTAGCAAAGAGGTCTGACAGAGATGAAACAATGTGGGTTGTAATACACATGTGCATGAAAGCAATGCTTGGAATCTCTCTATATAGCTATCTTCATATTAAACTAGCAAAAGTGCTATGCCTTTCTTATTATCCCTTATGTTTTCTCTTCAACAAAATCAGAAAACAAGAAGGCAGAACAGGTTCTGCCAAGAAGTGGGGAGAGGGCGGGAGGAGGGGGAGGTGGCCCAAACAATGTATACACACGTAAGTAAATGTAAAAACAGTAAAATAAAAGAAAGAAAAATAAACAAATGAGGCCTAGAAGTTTGCAGGACATGGTAGAATACATATTTGGAAATATGCAACTATTCTACCCTCATACACTTTAAAATGATGGAAGAATTTTGAAGTCTGAAGACCCTTAGATATCATCCAGAAGGCAAATCTTATTTCTCAACTAAGAAAATTAAGACTGAAAGAAAGAAATGGCAGACCCAAAGTCCTGCAGCAGTGAGAGATACTAGGGATTGAACACAGGGCCTCACACTCGCTAAGCAAACACTCTACCACTTGAGCCACCACCCCCGTCCCCAGTCTTTTTGTTTTTTAGTTTGTTTTTCAGATAGGGTCTCTCACTTTTGCCAAGGTTGGGCTCAGACCACAGTCTTCCTACTTCTGCCCCCTGAGTAGCTAGGATTTCAGGCATGTGCCAACATATCTGGACTGCCAGGTGAGGTTTTTCTTGTCTCTATATCCTCAGTACACAGTTCAGGACCGGGAATGTAGTAGATCTGCAGTGAAAATGTTTCTTCCCTAAAATAAAAATAAGCTCGGTCTTTCTCTTGCTGCATACGGGTCTTATGACCGTTGTCATGGTGAGGAAAAGAAGAAAAGTTTGAAGAAAAGACATCAAAATTGCTAGAAGGTTCACAGGCCATATATGTCACCACTAGTAAGGATCTTAGGTGAAAACCATCCAGAAACTCACAGTGCCTACAGATGATATGTGCCTTGTGCTGAAATGGAATTATGCTTTGTTGGCTGTTTAGCCACCTGTTTTGGTTTTTCCTCATTGTGAGGGAATCTTGCAATGTCAGTGAGACCAGATTGACACCACTCTGAAAAGTTGTACAGAATTCTTTTCTGTGGATATGCCATAATGGGTTTATCTTAAACTCTTCTTTGGGAATTTACATCATTTCCATTTATTAATATTTTAATAAACATTCTCATACATGTAATTCTGGTGTGTATGACAAAACCTTTCTCCAGAAATGCAATAATTTTCATGCTCAGCAACTTATCAAAATGTGCATCTCTCCATGCTCCTGTCAACACTGGAAGTATATAAAGTCCAATGTCTTGTCAAAAAAAATCATGTCTTAATTCCCAATTTGGGTCTTATTAAAGAGGTGACAAATTTGTACATGTTCTACTGAGCTATTACACTATACACTAGGAGTATAAAATTTTACAATACAAATTTAGTGCCCATCCTTTTACAAACTTACTAGTTCTAGTGAAGATACATATGATGAAAAGTAAAGAAATGAGCCAGGCATGGTGATACATGCCTGTAATCATGGCACTGGTAAAGCTGAGGCAGGAAAATTGCAAGTTTGAGGCCAACCTGGGCTACATAGTGAGGCCCTATCTCAAAAAAATGAAGGAAGGAAAGGCTGGGGGAGAAGGAAAGAGAGAGAGGGAGTAAGAAGGAAGGGAAGAACGGAGGGAGGGGGGAAGGAAGAAAGGAAGGGAGGGAGGGAGGAAGGGAGAGAGGGAGGGAGGGACCAATTGTGAAAAGATCTATGAAGGAAACAAGAATTTGTTGTGATAGGGTGAAGTACTTGTAAGCAAGCTAAGCTCGGGGAGCCCAGCTGAGGTAACAACAATGAAGCCAAAATATAATGGCTATGGATCCAAGTGAGGAAAGACCAGGCTGAGAGGGAAGAACAGCAAGTACAATGTCCTTGAACAATGACGAGAAGCCTGTGGCACACTCTAGGAAATAACCAAAGGCTGATGTGACCAGGAAACAATAAAAGAGAAGCAAAATAACATAAAATCAGATTGGAAGGGAGCCAGGGGTTGGGTCATGTGAGACCTGGAAGGCTTGAAGCACTTTGAGTGTAATACAAATGCAGCGAGAAGCCACTTTCCAGTTTAAATTAGGGAATGACATGATCCAATTTAAACATTTAAAAGATCATGTGGAAAGCAGGCAGCCATAGGAAACCATAGAGAGCATTTAGAGGATTACTGAAGTACACCAGGTACAGGCTCAGGGCAGGCACAGTAAAGATGCAGAGGAGAGACAGGCTGCAGATAGGTTTTGGAGCTAGAACTAATGATATACGATGATGGGCAGGAAATAGAATTTAAATAAGAGTGATTTCTGAGTTCTGATTTGAGTAACTTAATAAGTGGTGATGTCATTTCCTAATGAAAAAGCCTGAAAGGGGAACAACTTTGGTGGTAAACCAAGAAGCCTATATTGACACCCCATATAACAGTAAAAAAATGATAAACAAACTAAACATGAAGCAATTGAGATGGTTGTATAAATTATGGCATAAACATATATTACACCCTTCGTGAAAATCATGGCTTTCAAGAAAGGTTATTGCATAGGAAATTTTCATAATATTTTAAGTGAAAGAAGACACATTACCATTTATACAAGATGGGCTACATGAATAAAGGTATAAAAAGAGATAAAAAAGAATAGAATGAAATATCCAAAAATGTTTATGGTAATTTTATCCTAACTGCAACATTATAAGTTTTACTTTATGTCTTTCTGCATATTTGAAATTTCCCCAATTAAACATCTATTATTATTATTGCAAAAAGTCATTTAGAATAGTTTACCTGCAGTAGTCCACAGTCCAGTTTGTGTCAAGTCATTATGAAAGCATTTAACACAATGAATAGATGAAGCTCAGTGTTATATGTGTTGTGTGTGTTGTGTTGTGTTGTCTCAACTGAAGGCTTTGAAGGTTATCATTGATGCTTTATTGACAGACACATGTTTTGTCAAATGAAATATGTGCATGCTTCTAGGCTAATTAATGAAAGGCTTTAGGCTAGAACTTGGGTCTCCTGGTGAAATGCTTCTTCCATGGGACACTTAATCCATCTCAACAAAGGCACCCTCATCTGATTTCATGGTGAACACAGACCAGAAAAATTCTGAGACTTGCCAGAGCCAATCCTCATGGGCAGGGTAGGAGACCGGCAGTATTGATGTCACTAGCATTTAGAATTCCCATTCGTCTCCTGCCTCTCTTCTATCTGTTTAGTTCACACCTTAGATTCCTTTAACATGGATCAGTTCCTTTTATTCCAAAATTAGAAATAAAGCTTAAAAGTACATATTTCTGGAAGAGGGGAACACCCTAGGTGTTCAGGACTTTTATCGAATACTTTATAGAGAAAAGTTTTGAAAGAGCCACCTGAACACCAGATGCCTAAAAATCAGGCTTTTCAAAACAAGGGCAATAGAGCAGAGGGGAGGTGAGACTTAAAAATAGCAATAAAGAGAACAAATATTTAATGACTCCTTTGTGTGTACTGGCCACTCACCAAGGGTGAAAACAGATGACTGTTCTCAAGGGATATTCATTTACTCCATAAATGCTTGTTGATCATATGCTAGACATGCTCAATGCTATTTTAGCTCATGGTGACATGGCAAAAATAAAACCACAAACTCCTTGCTTGAAGAGACATACACATCATTTTCCAATGAATGTGTAACATAGAAGATGGTGATACACTTCAGTATGAAGAAAAATAAATCAGAGTAAGGGGGTATCAAGTAAGAAGCAATAAAATATATGTTGTCATCATACAGGTAGCAAGTGCCCGAGCTAGGAATCAAACTCAAGTTTCCTAAAATGTTACTCTCCAAACCCCTGCTTGTCTTCTATGGGACACTATTTCCCTAGAAAGATCATTACCTAACAATTTTGTCTGGTGTTGCCCTGCCAACAACCCCCAAATATGCTAATGAGTAAGTCTTGGTAAACAACTGTTAGCCTGCTGTGAGTCAAGTAAAATTATTTACTGATAATTGTTCAACATGACTGGTTTTTGCTTGTGCGTGAAGTCAAAGCTCCCACAATCTTGGTGACTTTCAAAAACAAAAATTAAAGCCACAGCCCATAAAATGAAAATTTTGAAACCCTAGACTCCACTAAGTACAGACAACATCAATTTCCATTTCAGTAGAAAGAAAACAAACATGTGAATATGATGTAAACCCCACACAAGATATTTTGTTCTTGGTACAAAATAAGGGTTGTTCAATGTATCTTTGCATACCTATAAAAATCATCTTCCCCCTAGTCCAAACCCATCAGCAATATACCATGCAAAGATCAACCCATGTGAAGTTCCCTTTCTTTTGTGGTCAAGTATGTCCCAAATGTGAGCTAGGGTTGAGAAAATGAGGCTCCACTGTATCTTAGTAAAGAGAAGAGCTGGAGCAAACAGAAAGAATATTAATTTTCATCAAGAGAAAATCAAACTTGCCCAAGAACCTTACTGGAAGAAGTGAAATTAGTTTTTCTATAGCAAATAGTTAGTGGAGTTGAGAGATTTGCATATTGCCCAAGAAGGAAGGTAAAATCACTGGAGTCCAGAAGCATTTTTGTTCTCAACAATGCATTTAACGCTCAAAAACAAATAAGGTTTGTCTCTGCACTTTCACTTTTAAAAATCACCTAAGACTAGATGTTCTAAAGCTCTCCCCTGCTAAAAATCAAATTATTAAAGCAAGTTCTCTAAGCTCATAAAACTCAAGACAATTGCTAACATTTTTATCGAATGTAAAGGACCAGTCTGGGCAGGATCAGCCTGGATTCACACAAAATTCACTGTAGACAGTAACAGGGACAGACCTCTGAATTAGCAGGTGCTATTTTCCTCCCACCATAGTGCATGGGCCTGGTACATATACGATATTATTGGAAGGAAATAAAATAGGAGGAGTATTTTTTATCTGGAATATCTGAGGATTAAGCTAAGAAAAATAAAGTTGCAGAATGACATGGCTTTGGACCACCTTTCTTAATATTCCTGCAAAATACATCACTGTCACTTTTGGTGACTTGGAGTACAGTGGAGGCCAGATAGAAAGTAGTTCCAGTCAAGTGGATGGGAGAAGACAATGTGAAACCTAGATTTCCGGTTAATGGAAAGAGATGGTGAATTTACCTGTAGTGCTGAATGAAACATGACTCCTGTCAATTAGAAAGAGTAGTGATTATTACATATTTATGAAGGCTCTGCACTTGGTCTGCACTTTCATTAATTCCCATCAGAAATATAACTTTGCATATTTCTTCTTTGTATCGCCTCTCATCCGACTTGCTTGGTTCAAAGAACAGTAATAGACAGGAAGGGTCAGCAAATGTTGCAGAGCGAGGTCAATGAAAGAAAAGCATCTGCACAGAGCTCCGCATGCTGAGTTTTGCTAGTTCCCTGGTGAAGGGGTATTGGAGTCAACCACACAACCACTTTACCATAATTGCCATTTGTGGTATTTACATTTAATTTTAAGTTAATTATTTGGTCAGCTGCAAATTGTGCCCTGCAGAGAATGGAGTCTACCAGTCTCAACAAATCCTTTCATACTTTTTCAAAGTTAGAGAACTCCACCTATTGTTAAAGATTGGTCTAGGATCCTGGTGGGCCACCAGGTCAGTAGGGTTGATGGTGAGGTGCCTAAACATAAATTTTTATTCTTCAGTGTGTGCACAGAAGGGTGCAACTGCTGTAAGCCAATATATGTGATAGAATTTGGAAAAACATAGCATTACCTAAAGTATTTCCTACCCAATGGATTCACCCAGTACACTCTCTCCGACTATCACCTGATTTCCAGCAAGACTTGTCACACATTAATGGATCTTATAAGCTCATCAACCATCTTTGCCTTCCTATAAATCAACCCCAACCACAACACAGTGCTCGTATCTATGCAATTGCATGTAGCCTGTCTAAGCAATATTCACTGGGAGTTTTAAAGTAATAACATAACCACCTCTGGTGACTCTTATTTACCTTAAAGAATGCACACACACAGACAAAGACACCTCCCCTTTTTCAAAACACACACTTTTTCTCAAAAAGAAAACCTAATGGTTTGAAAACAGGTATTCAATATCTGGTGCTTTTTTAAAAAAAAAAAAAAAAGGTATTTTTACCTTGTCTCCTGCTTTAATTGCCTCCAAAGCTGTGTTCCTGTCTGAATGTACAGTTTCATTTAACAAAGTTGTTCTGATAAATACAATTGAAAGTCATGGGCAGAAGTAATAAGTATGGGAATTCTGTCTCCTTACAACTAACTTCTGTTCCTTTCTTGGGGTTTGAGATTGTAGAAGAGACTCCCAAACTTCAGAGACTAAATCACATGAATCAACAAATTATTGTGCCAGTATTTCTAGTGCTATAATCCATCAGAGCTATCCATTGTGGGTTTTTTCTTTTAAGTTTTTTCTAAGAATTTCATTCTCCTTTGTCTCCAGAATAAATAAAGTGCAGCACAAAATAAGCACAAATGGGATTTTGAAATTCATTCAAACCACATGACTAGGAAGGCCCCCTTCTTTCCTTTAGTAAGCCACAGCCTTCTACCCCGGATCAACTTAAGGGGTATGTTTTGTGGGGTTTTCCTTCCTTCACTTGAAATGTCATTTTAACCTGATCTCATCTGATAAGTTGCAAAGGAACAGTAATTGATAGTGTGTTGGTGTAGAGAACATTCTATCACAGAAAGAATCTATGTAACTGTGGCTACACCTGTCAAGGGACTGAGCAGCTCATGAGTTCTCAGTTTGAACACACATGTGGAAGAAGAACAGCTTGCTGTTTCTATTACACTCGCCTCTGACACTCCTGATTCCCTAGAACCTATCATCTTCACCGGGAGAAAGCAACACGTTGCCATATAAACTGCATATAAGTAGTGAAGTCTAGTTCTTGCAATCCTATTGAATTCAGGGGAAAGATGCTTTCTGCAAATAAAAGGTGAAACACGTAAACAAATATTGCTTCAGTTGATTTTCTGCTACTCTAACAGAATGCCACAGACTGGAGAGTTAATAATGAGCCGAATTTTCTTTGGCTCATGGTTCTGGAGGCTGGAAGCCCAAGAGCATGGGCAGTGTCTGGTGAGGGCTTTGTGCCACATCAAAACATGGCAAGAGGGTAAGTGAGCACACAAGCGATGGGAAAGGGGGCTGAACTCCATGACAACTAGCTCACTTCGAAATAATGGCCTTAATCCATTCATGAGGTACAGCCCTCTGACTTAACCACCTCTTAAGGTGACTTAAGGGTCCCACCTCTTAATGTGGTCACAATTAAATTTCAATGTGAATTTTGGAGAGAAAATTCAAACCATAGTGTGTGTGTGTGTGTGTGTGTGTGTGTGTTCATTCTTCTTTCTCTCTTTTTTATTATCATATTACTTTTGTATTAGGGGTATGCTGTGACATTTACAAGAGTTCTTACAATATATCATAGTTGAATTCGCCCCTCCATCCTTCTATTTTAAATAGAAGGCAATTTTATTCCCATAGTTATCCCAAATGCAGGGAAGAACACTTCTTCCAAAATCCCAACTCTTGTTCATTAGGGTTGATGTCCAACTGTTCTCCTTTCCCCACCAAGAGGCCAAACGCTTCAACCTTCATTTAAGGCTTTTCTTGTTAGATCCCTGAATTCCACTCCAAGTTCATCTGACACATTCCCTGTATGAATCATCACTCAAGTCAAGCAGAATTAACTCAGAAATTCGAAGGAAACCAAGATGTCTCCAAGTCAACTTGCAAACCACATGCATCACCTATAATATCCTTTCTTCAATTCTTCCCATGAAAGTCCTACACAGACTGTGAGGCACAACTCAAATGCACCTGTTTGATGAAACAGTCCCTGATTCCTTGACCAGGGATTTTCATGCTGAATTCCCATAAAGAGAGAAACACCTTTCTTGAACACATTTTTCCTCTTTGGGGAAGGTCAGAGAACAGCAAGTCTTGTCTTACAACCATACCAACAACCTGTAGCCCTGTTAGCTGCTTCACAGGCATCTCATTTAACCTTCCCACAGTCCTGCAAAGCAGATATACTAGCCTCATTTAGCAGAATGAAACAAAGGTTCTCCAAAGCACCTTATCTTTCACTATTCCCATTGGTTACCTCTTAGACTTGTTCATTGCAAACATTTCTTCCCTCCTTTACTGATCAGAGGTTTCTCATAGTAGCTGTTGCTTTGAGAGGAGAAAAGAGGTCATCTCTACCTTGCCATCCCTTGCATAGTAAATTTCTTGTTTATCTTTGTTCTATTAGAAAGAAAAAATGTTTTTCAAAAGAAAAAGGCTGGAAATGTAACTCGGTAGTAGAGCACTTGCTGAGTATGTGTGAGGCTCTGGGTTTGATCTCCAGCACCACAAGATAAAGAAAAAAAAACAAAAAATAAATTTCTCCTGCGTGTGGTGACTCACACCTGTAATCCCAAACACTTTGGAGGTGGAGAGTGAGAGGATTGTGGTTTGAGGTCAGCGAGACTCCCATCTTCACACACACACACACACACACACACACACACACAAAAGCTGCTTGTGGTGACATGTATCTGTGATCCCAGCTTCGTGGGAGGTGTAAGTCCAGGCTGGCCTAGGTAAAGATGTGAGACCCTATCTCAAAAATAACCAAAGCAAAAAGGACTGGGAGCACGGCTCAAGTGACAGAGCACCTGCCTAGCAAGTGTGAAGCCCTGAGTTCACCTTCCAGTGCTACAAAAATAAACACATAATAAAATAAATTTCTCTTTCTGATCTTTCATCTTAGAGCCGTAGAAGGAGCAGCACGGTTTGGGGCAGCTCTGTGAATAAGTTGTTAAGACCCTATCTTAAAAAGCAAGCCAGGGCTGATGGAATGTATCTTAAAGAATCCCAGCTCAGAGGGAGCCAGAGGGAGGAAGGTTAGCAATCTGAGGACCAGACCCTAAGACCCTCCCAAAAATAAACTAAAGGAAAAGGGCTGGGGGCATGGCTCAAGTGGTAGCACACTTGCCTAGCAAGCACAAGGCCCTAAGTTCAAGCCCCAGTACCATCCTCTCCCCACCAAAACAGAATGAAATTTGGCTATCTGAAATTAGAAAATGCAAGCAATTATTTTAGTAGAATGAGGATGAAGTGAAGTGCTGAATGCTGGATAACCATACCACTTCATTCTTTGACCTGCCTTTGAGGAAGGTGAAATGATGCTCATGTTACAAATGAGGACCCTGAGGGAGAGTGAGCTGCTTTAGGTAGAAGAAGCCGCGCTTACACCCTGGAGCTTGTGCTCTTCAGCATCCCTTCGGATGTCCTGGCTTTTTAAATATTCACTCTGCAGGCACAACTCCATTTTCTCTCTGCCGTTGTTCAACAAGAAAAGACCTCTTTTCCCAATGCCATCTTCCCCAAATCTATTTTCATGATTTCTTAAATAATTTCCCATCTTTATAGGAAAGGAACTCTGAGCACTGATTGAGGGAAAACATTGCTTCTTTCTTCCTCTATGCGGGTCACAGGGTGAGAATCATTCGAAGCGATTCCCACGGCTCCAGCACACGCCCCACCCGTACTACAATCGGTACTTCCCCGTGTACTAGCCTGACCCCTAGCGGACACCGCCTTAACTACTCAGCTTTTAGTGTCTGCAAATGTAAGCTCATTTGTAACAAGTCTACAGAAAAATAGGTCAAGATGCTATCATTGCAGCTATATCAATGGTATTGTCCACTACGAAACACAAAACAAAGGAAAAATAGCAAAATAGACGTTTTTCAAACTATAATATCTAGGAACCAATTCTAAAGTGGGTTCTTAACATTTTTGTGAGTATACACCTTTATTTTCTATCACTCTTAATTAAACTCTCACAATCGTCGACCGCGTTTCTTCTACAAAGATAACTTGCACAGGAGTGCTTTCAAGAAAGGATTAAAAATGGTGACGTTGGGACACTTTCAGTTTGTCTAGATAAAATACTCTCATGAATCCATCATTTTAAAACATCCCAATCCACACTCAAGGTTACTCGTAATTTCACTGATGCTTAATTTATTTTTCCACATATACTAGTTTAATTAAACAGCAGACAGAACTTCACTGGATCACTTTTCCTATCCAGCTATGTTAGGATTTTATAGTTAAGGCTAACAACAAAAGTGGTAGCCAAAGGAAAATGGATGTTCATTTAGATAACTGAGCGATATTTAGCCCTGCAGATCTTGTGTAACTGGGTCGTATGTATGTCCACTTATTTTTCACAATAATCTATAGTAGTCCCCTATCTTCCAACTTTTTCAAGGTAGGTAGTAATTCTTATTAACAGCAGTGACACCTGCACAAGGTGGACAAGTCTGGTCACCAGCAGGTCTCCCTGCTGTTTCCTTCAATGGGCAACATGCTCTCCACCCAGGCAGCTGCTCCTATTTTGTTTTTGGTTTTGTTTGGGTTTTTTTCCTCCCAGGAGTACAGAAAGTTCATGCAGTTAAGAAATTTTTTTTCTGAAACTGTGGTTTCAGAAATTAGCAATAGATGATAAACTTTTATATGTGCTTTTAATTACACAAGTACCTAAATACCCTCTCATAAAAATTTTAAGCAATACAGAAATGTCTAAACTGTGAACTTTTTATGTCCTATCTCTTCACCCCTTGTCTCTCTTTCCCTCCCAAGCATGAACAGTTTGTGATAATTCCCTTTATAAAAATAGGTATAAAACTGGACATCTTTATTAAAAACAAATATTTTAGATTACTCAAAATAACCCCAGGCAGAAAACAACTTGAGACATTGTCCGTGTTGCCTTCCAATCCTTTGTACATACACAAATACATATTTTAGGATTGTTTCACCTCACAAAGACAAGATACTCCTATTTGTGTTGCTCTGAAACTTACTGTTTTGCTTAACCTATATTGAGACTATTACTATATTGGTACCTACAATTCACTTTTTTTCTAGCTGTTGCCCAGTATTGAGCAATAAGTTATATCATAGTTTATTTGATCATTTTCCTATTGATTTAAGGTTGCTTCTAATGTTTTCCCATTACAAATAATCTTACAATGAGGATCTTGAACTGTCTTGGTATATATATATATATGCATATATTTCTCTTGACTAGTTTATTTAAAAATGTAATTACTGTGCCAAAGGATGTGCTAATGGTAAATTTTACAAGATAGCCACAAATCCTGTCCAGAAAGGCAGGAGTGTTTAAGGAATTACCAGGTCTTTGGAACTAATCATAAACAGTAGCATTGGAATGATTCTTAAAACTGCTCAAACCCTTTGTTTCTTAAGACAATACTGAGTCACAGAGAGCTTAAGTGACTGCCCTTTCATCGGCAACCAGTCTCCAATCCAGATTCTCTGGCTTCCTGGCCCCCATTTTCTCCACTGTAACATATCCTACAAGGAAAGAATTAGAATTTTGGAGTAATCCTTTCCAGTGAAATAGAGATGCGTTTAAAAACAATTAAAAATATTTTCTTTCCTTGGAGTTTTTAGTAGTCCAGAGAACAATTAGGATTTGTTATGAATTAAACATTCAAAAATAACTGCAAAACAAACATGTAGGTTCTCTCTCAGGACACAATGCTCTAAATTGAAACATGTACATGGAAGCCCATTTCCTTATAAAATGATGTTACAAGAGAAGTCTGTAGTCTTAGCTTCAGATGTTCCCCTTTATGGAAATTACTATAATCACCCTATTCCAAAGCTTCTCAAATTTTCTTTTGCTTCATCACAAATCCACCTTAAACTTAATGGTATAAAATAACAAACATTTTTATTCCATACCCAAATCTGAGGGACTGGAGTTTAGAAATGCCAAAACAGCACTGGCTTATCTGTGCTCCACAATGCCTAGAGCCTCAGCTGGGAGGATTCAGACATGGGGGAGACTCGACAGATGGGGCTACAGTCTTCTGAAGGCACACTCACTCATGTGTCTGCAGGTGGGAAGTTGCTTGTCATCTGGGATCTCAGCTGGGGCTGTTGGCCTGAGCACCCACACATGGCCTCTCCATATGGTCTCTATGTTTCTTTGTGGCACAGTGACTTGGTTCCAGGAGCAAACGTCCCAAGACTCACCTTCCAGTAATGATGGTATAAGGATATCAGGAGATACCCTCCAAAAAAAAAAGTATAAAACTGGCTAACTATGTTAAAAACAATCATTTTAAATCACTGGAAAATAGCCAAAGGTAGACAACAACTTGAAAAATATTTACTCATGAAAACTGCAACTGTGTCAGGTAAATTCAGTGACTTTGTGACTTTCTTACTGGTGGCATCCCAAGCTCAGGTAGTGAAACTCTCAGCATCCCTTGTTGGAGGTGGTGGTCTGCTTAAACAAAGCAATACTGAAAGTAAAAGAAATATTGAAAGGCAGAGACAATAAATTCTCCATGCACCACTAACTGCTGCTGTGAAACACAGGTTTGAGGGAAAACCCAAAGAACTCAACACAATCACAAGCTCAGGAAGATGCACACACTACTGTGGGTGGGAGTGGGACCTGGAAAACAATCTGAGCATCCTTCTCCAAAGGTCAAGATAAATTCACTGTGGAGAATACTGTGTGCATGTTCTGGAATGCCCTGCAGCAAATAGAGACTACAATCTAGATAAATACAAACCAAAATGGATAATAATGACAACTGGCACATACATAGACTTATCCTAGCCCCCATGAGTCAGGATTTTTCTAACATATTTACATATGTTAACTTTTACTCATCACAACCTTAAAAGTCAGTGTGGTATAGTCAGGGTTCAACCAGAGGAAGCATAAGCAATAGAAAAGATAAATAGATGATAGAGAGATAGATTCATAGATAGATAGATAGATACAGAGATAGTTACAGAGATAGAAATAGATAGATAGAAAGATAGATGATGGATAAATAAGATAGATTATATATATAACCATTTTTATATATTGCCAGATTTACTTTGCTAATATTTTGTTTATAAATCTATATAATGTGAGTCCATGGTTTGTTGGGAGTTTTTGTTCTTTGTGATGTCCTTCTGCAGTGTTTGATGTCAGGGTAATATTGTCCTTACAGAACTAGTTTGGAAGGCTTCCTTCCTATTCCATTTTGTGGAGAAGTTTGTGAAGAATTTGTATTAATCCTTCTTTAAACATTTGACAGACTTCAGCAGTAACATGATCTGAGCCTAGACTTTTCTTTGTGGACATTTTTGAAATTACTAATTTAATCTCAATTACCTCTTACAGTTTTATTCATAATTTCTGTTTTGTTTTGTTTTTCTTGAGCCAGTTTAAGTAGCTTTTGTCTTTCTAGAAATATATCCATCTAAGTCATCAAATTCATTGACATAGTTGTTCACAGAATTCCTTTTTATTTCTTCAAGATTGGTAACAGAAATAAATAAAGCTAGAACTACCTGCTATAGCACTCTTGGGCATATATTCAGTACAAGTAAACATACATGATATCTGTACACCCATGTTTATAGGAACAATATTCCAACATACGGAATCAGCCTAGGTGCCCATCGACCAATGAATGGATAAAGAAAATGTGTGTGTGTGTGTGTGTGTGTGTGTGTGTGCACATATGTGTTTGTGTGTATTATAGAGTATGAGTATATGGAAATATCATGATGAAACTCCTTAGTACAGCTAACATGTGCTAATAAAATGGGGGGGAAGACTGGTAGTGTTATTCTCTCTTTCAACTCTGATTTAGTAATTTGAGTCTTCTCTCTCTCTCTCTCTCTTTTTTTTTTCTTGGCTTGTCTAGCTAGAGCTTTGTCAATTTTCTTTTCAAAGAACCAATGTTTTTGTTTCATTCCTTCCCTCATTAATTTTTCTGTTCTCCTAGTTCATTTATCTCTGCCCTACTCTTTATTTTTTTTCTTCTTTGGCTAGCTTTGGGTTTAGTTTGTTACAGTTTTTCTACTTCTGTAATGTGTAAAGTTAGGTTACTAATTTGAGGGCTTTCTTATTTGTCAATGTAAACATTTAAAGCTATAAATTTTCTCTATACACTGCTTAAGCTGAATCCATATATTTTGGTATACTGTGTTCCTATGCATTTCAAAATATTTTCTAATTTTCATTACTATTTAAGAGTATGTTGTTTAATCTTCAGTTTTTTCCAATTTTAATTTCCAATTTTTCTTTTTGTTATTGATTTATAATTTCATTTCACTGTCTTAAGAAAATGAACTCTGTATGTTTTAACATTTTCATAGCTTGTTTTCTGGCCTAGCATGTGGTCTGTCTTGAAAAATGTTCCATGTACACGTGTGAAGAAAGCATATTCTGCTGTCTTGGGTGAGTACTCTACAGATGTCTAGTAGGTGTAGGTATAGGTGGTTTATAATGTTCAAATATTCTATTTCATTATTGATCTTTCTTAATTCTATCTGTTGCTGAAAGTGAGGAATTAGAGCTGGGTGTGGTGGCAGACATCTGTAGTCTCAGCTACTCAGGAGATTGAGGTGAGATGATCACTTGAGCCAACAAGTTCAACAGCAGCCTGGACAATATGGTGAGATCCTGTCTCAAAAAAAAAAAAAAAAAGAAAGTAAGAAGGGCTAGAGACATGGCTCACATGGTAGAGAACCTGTCTAGCAAGCACAAGGCCCTGAATTTAAACCCCAGTACCACCAAAAACTGTGAGAAATTAAGGTCTCCAAGTACTACTGTTGAATTTTTTAACTCTTCCTTCATTTCTGTCAGTTTTTGTTGGGGCTGTAGATCAAGAGGTAGAGAGCCTGCTTAGAAGGCACAAGGCCCAGAGCTCAATTCTGTCAGGTTTTGCTTCATACATTTTCAAGGTCCATCCTTGGGAACATATATATATATACATATCATATATAAGCATATCATATATATATATTTGTTTTATCTTCCTGATAGTTTCTTTTGTCATCTAGTAACATTTTGTCAACCTAGTAACATTTTTTGTTTTAAAATCTTTCTCTGAATAGTTATTCCAGCCTTCTTGGGTTGCATTTGCATAATATATTTCCCATTGTTTTACTTTCAACATATTTGTATTTTGTATCTAAAGCAAGACTCCTGCACACAGCATATGCTTTCAATCTTGTTTTATATCCACTCTGAGATGGTTGGATTTATACTGCCACTTTACTTTCTGTTTCCTAAAATTCGCAAGTTTTTTTTTTGTTCCTCCACTACTGTTTTACATCTCCCTTTCATGTTAGATAAATCCTGTCTAGTATATTTTAATTTTACTAAGTTTTTCACTATTTTGAGGATTTTTAGTGCTTGTTCCATAGTTGAACATACACATCTTAACTTAGAATCTACTTCAGATTTACACTAATTTAATTTCAGTGAAATACAGAAATGTCGCTATTACATAGCTCTATTTCCTCTTCTTCTTGTTGTACTACTATTGTATGTGTGTATGTGTGTGCCTGTTTACACAAGCTATAAGCCCAAGAATACACTGTTTCATTATTATTTTATATAATCTTGCATTTTTTAAAGAATCTGAGTGAATAAGCCAGAGTTAAGTGTATATTTATAGAGTTTATTGTGATAATCTTCTTATTCACTATTTTTGGTTCTTTTCATTTATACCTGTGAATCTGGTGTCATTTTACATTGTGTCATTTTTTTTCCTGCCCACCTCCCTTGTGCTATTTTTTGTCAAATGTACTATATCTTTCTTTCTATGTAATAAGTCCAGCAACACAGAAATAGATAGGTAGATAGACAGATAGATAGATAAATTAAAAATGTTCTTAAATCAGGTAAATGAAGAAAGAAGAAACACATTTATAATTTCTTTTATATTTGCCTATCTGGTGTTACTTGCTTTGAAACTTACTTCTTTTAGCATTGCTTTTCATATGTGTCTACTAGCAATGAGGTTTTTGTTTACTTGTACAGTTCTGAGAGACAATTTTGCTGGATATACTACTTGGGAGTTTTCTATCAGCACTTTGTCATTCACTGGCTTCCATTGTTTCTGATGAAAAGTTAGCTGTTCACTTATTGGAGCCTCCTACTACATTGTGAGTCATTTTTCTCTTGATGCTTTTGTCTCTTTGTCTTTGGCACTCAAATGTTTTGACTACAATGTATGTTGGAATGGATCTCTCTTTCCTACTTGGAGTTATTAAACTTCTTGGGTATGTAAATTGGTCTTTTCATCAAATTTAGGATATTTTTAGTCATTTCTTCAAATATTTTTTCCACTCCCTTCACTCTTATCTCTTCTTTTACATATGGTGATGTGTTTAATGATGTCCTACATTTTGCTGAGGTCAGTTTGTTACTATTCAGTCTTTTTTCTGTTTTCAGACTGCATAATCTTTATCAATCTGTCTTCAAGTTCATTCATTCTTTCTTCTTTTAGTTCAAATACACTGTTGAGCCCCTCTGGTGAACTTTTCATTTTGGTTATTATACTTTTTATCTCTAAAACTTTTATTTTGCTCTTTTTATATAATTTTGACTGATATTGAAATGTCCTATCTGATGAAACCTCATTACCATAACTTTCTTTAATTCTTCAAGCATAGTTTCTTTTCTTCCTTTACAATTTACAATTATTCAAAGACTCTGTCTAATAAGTCCAACAACTGGATCTTCTCAAGGGTCATTTTTGTTGTCTGTTTCTTTTCCTATGTACGACTTTGATATTTCTTTGTAAGTCTTGTATTTTTTTTAAAACTGGAAATTTAAATAATAAATTGTAATAAGTCTGCATACTGATTCCCAATCATCACTTCTCTGGGTCTTGTTTTATTGTTGCTTACTTGTTTATTTGTATAGTGACTTGACTGAACTGTTTCTGTGATGTCTTTTTCTCCTAATTCTAATATCGCTCCTCAAAGGATGCATTGTGGGGCATAATCACAGTCATCCTGAGGTGATAACTGCTTTAGAAAGACTTTTTTTGACTGTTTCTCTCCAGGGTATATAATTAGTTTCCAAATTGTTTGCTTGTATGGTGTCATACTCAGCTCTTAGGCTCCACAAATTGCCACTGAGTATTCTATTGTTTTCAACAACACTGTGGGCCATAAATTGTCCTACAGTCAAATCCAATTAAATTTGAACCCCTTTGCAAGGACTGACCTTGAAGCCAGTGTTTGAAACATCTTCTAATCCTGGAATAGCTCTCCTTAACTATCTGTTTCCCTCATTCTTTCTCTTCTATGCATTAGCTTGTTGCTGTCATAAAGTTACCATCTTCTTTATAACTGCTTAGTACCCAATTGTTTCTGACAGTACTCCTGAGCTTGAACTTTACCACACTCTGTTCCAAATTAAATAAACTCCCTTAGAGAAAGCTATAGAACTATCTGTTCTTGTAGCATCTGCCTCTCCCACTGAACAAGTCCTCTGTGCCACTGCTCTGGAGCTGGGAGCAAAGATAGGGACCTGCTTCTTTTTGAGTGATAACTACCTTATGAGTGGGGCATTGAGAGAGAGCAGTATCCCTGGTCTTCTTGGCTGGCTTTTTCTTCTTGCATGCTAACTTGACCCTATAAATGAACTGGGCTGAGTACAATTAGGCCCCAGTAATCTCAGCCTACCTGATACAGAGCTTCTGTAACATAGAGATAGAAGACAGAAAATGGGAAATTCTAGCTGCTTGTTCCTCTAAACTAGTGCTAGGGAAAGTGAAAGCCCTATCTTCTTGCCCATACTCCCCTAGATTAGAGTTTCCATTACACTGAGCTCAGGCATAGGAACTGTGGCTCAAATTCCATAGACTCCCACTGCTTTCACAGAGATTCAGTAGATTTTCTTAAATAAATGTTTCTTTGTTCATTACATGCCCTTAAGACAATCTCTAGAAACTTTAAATGGTTGTCTTTTTAATGCTCACCTCTTGTAGTAGTTTAGCAGAAGGAGGGTCAATAAAGTTCTTCACACCATCATTCTAGAAGTATTCCTTCTATATTTCTTTAAAAGATGAGGTTCATCTAAGGCCAGGACCCAGGAGAGATTCATATAAGGAATATAAGTCTTCTGGCTAAACCAGAAGACTCAAAGAGAATTCTAAGTTGGAAGCCACCAGGACTGACCTGCAGTATTGTGAAGACTGGACACAAGACATGTGCCAAGCTATGTTCCCATGTAGCTGCGTCTATATGCAGCATATTTTTCTAGCATGTGCAGGAAAAGAAGTACCCTTTTCTAACTCACACAAAAACACCATGTACTTGCACAGCCCCAGAAGCCATAGAGACTCCAGTTGACGGGTTATGTAGGATGAGTCAACCATCCAGAGCAGTGGTTCCCAATTTTGGCTGCTCATTAGGATCACTTAGGGAGCTGTTGAAAAATACCAATGATAGGGTCCCACTTAGACCAATTAAGTCAGACCCTCTTGGGATGGGGCCCAGCCATCAGTATTTTTAATAGTCCCCCAGGGGATTCTAATGTACAGTCAGGATTGAGAACCACTGATCTAGAGCCTGGAGCCAGGGGAATGGGATTCTTTGTACTCAAACACCTCAAGAGGATGTAAACCGATGTTGGAGGTCCCATGCTAGCAGCTGTAAAATGCTCTAAGTAAATAGTGAGTAAAATTGGCAGAGCAAAGTAAGTCAAATTACAGTAAGTAATTTCTGTCCTGAAAGAAATTACTGAAGTTGTCCCCAAGTAATAAGAAAAACAGCAGTCGCACTGTAAACATAGTTTCTACACTCCCCCACTGTCAGTCCTAATTGATATGGCTCACCCAAGCCTAGCTGATTATGTCCCCTGTGTCATAATGACATCTACAGTGGCAGATCCTGCCCACTCCTTTGGCCACACTCTGTTCCATGATATTTTGGCATAGGACACAGGCATTAACTCCTAAATTCCAGAGAATGAAGTGCCCTTACCATAGGGACAGAATATTGTGTTTTAGAGAAAAGGACACTACTAAGTTTCTAGAATATTCTGCCCCCTCCAAAAAAAGTACTCTATTACATAAAAAAAAATTACTATGAAAAAATAATGGTGCTGAGAGAATTTATGAAACATTAGGAGGGGGTTCTAGGTTATTTTCTGATCTCCTTCTTATCTTGGATGCTCAGGTTTGTAGAAAGTCCTATCGGTGCTCCACAAATTTCTTTTAGTTCCATTGTGATTTTTATAAAAAAAAAAAAATGACAACACGGTAACACCTAAAAGATTGGGGGAGGTCTTCTAAACAAGAGAAAACATACATGTGGATTATGTGATCTGCTACCTTATCCTTTACTGGCTAAAAATGCCAACCATTGATTCAGGATGCTCCTTCCTGGAGACCCCACCTCTAGAGATGAAACACAAGGAAAAACTTCTTTCCTATTGCTTCGGATATGGTTTGAGTGTGCCCCCGCTCCAATATGCTGGAAGTTTAGTACTCTGCATGGCAATACCAAGAGGTGATAGAACCTTTAAGAGGTGGCTCCTGGTGGAAAGTGACTAGGTCCCTGAGGGCACTGTCCTTGAAAAGATAAATACAGTTTTCATGGGACCCTGGGTAGTTCTGAAAGAGCAGATTGCTATAAAGCAAAGCCACACTGCATGCTCAGCCACCTTCTGCACACAGCCACTTTTCTTCCCATTTATCTACCATGTTACAATGCAGTTAAGAGCATCTTCATCAAAGAGCAAACAGATGGGGCCACGGGATCTCAGACTTTGAATTTTCTAAACTGTGATCCTATTATAGCAAAGAAATTGGACTAAAGACTACCACTTTGAGTCAAACCAATGAAAACTTGATTTTCTCGCATTGAGAGGAGTTTGACCAAAAATCAGGTGTAAGCTCAAATATTAGCCTCTCTTCCATAAACTGTTGACTTTAACAAGTTACTTCATCTCTCTGAGTCTTATCAGCAAAATGGGAGAATTCATTGGGTTATTAGATTAAATAATCTAATAATTATATTAAATAATCTAATAATTATATTAAATAATCTAATTTAATCCAATAACCCAACAACAAAAGAATGAGTGTAGTAACATGTGCAACATGCACACATATGAGAGAAACTCAATGATGACTAACTCAAAGGACTGGTTAGAAACTGGCTTATGCAAGTTATGGAAACAGCTAAGATGCCCCACCACTGACAAATGGATTAAGAAAATGTGGTTTCTATACACAATGGAATTTTATGCAGCCATGAAGAAGAATGAAATGTTGTCATTCGCTGGTAAATGGATGGAATTGGAGAACATCATTCTGAGTGAGGTTAGCCTGGCCCAAAAGACCAAAAATCGTATGTTCTCCCTCATATGTGGACATTAGATCAAGGGCAAACACAACAAAGGGATTGGACTTTGAGCATATGATAAAAGCGAGAGCACACAAGGGAGGGGTGAGGATAGGTAAGACACCTAAAAAATTAGCTAGCATTTGTTGCCCTCAACGCAGAGAAACTAAAGCAGATACCTTAAATGCAACTGAGGCCAATAGGAAAAGGGGACCAGGAACTAGAGAAAAGGTGAGATCAAAAAGAATTAACCTAGAAGGCAACACACACGCACAGGAAATTAATGTGAGTCAACTCCCTGTATAGCTATCTTTATCTCAACTAGCAAAAACACTTGTCCCTTCCTACTATTGCTTATACTCTCTCTTCAACAAAATTAGAGATAAGGGCAAAATAGTTTCTGCCGGGTATTGAGGGGGTGGGGGGGAGAGGGAGGGGATGGAGTGGGTGGTAAGGGAGGGGGTGGGGGCAGGGGGGAGAAATGACCCAAGCCTTGTATGCACATATGAATAATAAAACAATAAAAAAAGATATAAAAAAAAAAGAAACTGGCTTATGTAGCATCTTAATTGCTTGTTTTTCCATTGCTGTGACAAATACCTGAGAAAATCGATTTAAGGGAGCAAAGATTTCTTTTTGCTGAGGATTTCAGAGGTTTCAGTTCCATTGCTTCTGGACCTATGGTGAGATACCGCATGGTAGAAGAGTGTGACTGATCATGGCTGCTCACCTCATGATGCCCAGGAAGCAGAGAAGAACCAATTAAAGGGTTTGGGACAAGGTATTGTCCCCAGTAATCTACTTCCCCCAACTAGGCTCTACTACCTCCAAATAATGCCTTCAAGTTATGGGTTCAGCAACAAATTTAATCCACTGATTAGGCTAGAGCCCTCATAATCCAATCACCCTTTAATAAGTGGATCCATCAGCTGAAGATCAAGTGTTAAATACATGAGGCTTTGGGAGGACATTTCATATCCAAACTATAACACTAACAAAGAACTATAAATTTGTAGAAGTGACAAGACAAAGGAGAAGAGGCTTAGGGTTTAGCCAACTATGGGAAGGTGAATATATGAGAGTAACTAATGGAAGACAGGGTTGTTTCAGTAGGTTTGTGAGTACAGATTCGTCTCAGTCTATCCTGAGACTAATCAGAGTCTAGAGTTATCTCTAATGACAAAGAGTCTACGATGGGTAGAACTCAGAGAGATTACTTGATACCTGCCCTGTCACAGTTGTCTCGATCTCCAACTAATCATCATGTTAAAGTGACATATTTTAAGGTGTATGTTCCAATCCCTGTACCCCCATCCCAAAGCACACACATGCATGCACACATATGTACACACTCACAAGCACACACATCCTTCAGAGGACAGGAAAATGAATAAACCCTGAATGATTAAATGATTTTCTGGTCAGTGACACACTACTCAGTAAGCAAGTTATTACTAGTCCTCAATAAAGGGACTCAATTAATGAATAACAACCCTCAACCCCAGCTAAGTGACTTTTGAGTGCTAGCTAGATTGATCTAACAGAAAATATGTTCTTCCAAAATTCCCATATCATTTTAAGTGTCCTTGTATAGTCCACACAACTTCCCTCTCAGAGAAGCATACCAGAGGCCATCAAGTAGGAAGAATCTGAACCATGCAGTTGTTCCCTGTATAATACAAAGAAAAGCTCAGAATGCCCGGTCCTAGCAATGGAGTTTCCTGAAAGGAATGAGGCCTCTTTAAGCAATTAACAAAGACATTTCTGTCAGTGGTGTTGGTGGGGTCTCCTCTTATCTTATAGAGTGCCTGGCACATAAGGCAGGGCCCCAGGATTCCAAAGCCATCAAGGGAAGAACCATGCAGATCTGAGAACAGCCTTTCCCATCCTCATCCCCTACCTCTCCCTCTGCATTTTCCCATCTCCCCAGACCTCCTGCTTCCTGCATTTCTAAAAACTTCTTTATATTTATTCTTGCAGTAGCCTGCCATGAAATAAAAGAATGAAGGAAATGTCATTAAAATTATATCAAAAGGAAAAAGATGGAGTAGAGCTTGAAATTCCTGCAATCTACACACAATAACCCAATCAACTGGAACACACAGGTTAAATGGAGTCCACCCTATGGTGAGCTCTGATGATTAAACCCCCTCCTGGGGAATTGCTACCTTCAGGATACCTAGTGGTAGCCATATTAAAATGCAGCCATGGAAATGCCTCACATTTTAGAGTACTTTTATCCTTCCCACTTACTTTCACAACTATTTATCTTACTGACTTCTGCACAAGGACCCTGGGAGGCGAGAAAAGCTATTGCTATTATCCCTTTTAGAGAGTTACAGCAGAGGAGGCAGTGAATTTTCTTTGAGGTCACCTAGTTAGAGGTTGTGGTAAACCAAGCAAAGAGCCCTGTCTTGCTTCTTCCCACACCTTCTTTTAAATGACCCAGGCTGAAAGGAACACAGATGAGTGACCTAAAAATTGCACCATCATCTTCCTCTCCTTCCACTTCTTGTTTCAAGTTGACAAGAGCCAGAGGAAGTGGCAGAACAGTGTTTGCTCAAGTCTGACAGACATGGTGCCTGAATCCATCTTAACCCGGAAACAAATAACAGAAACACAGAAATCCATGAGTGAGATAGAATTGTCAAGAAGCAAAATAAGTAAACATTTTGCTAAATTTGTGCTCATTCCTTTCAAAGTTAACTCAGAGTAGTTTTGTTTAGGGAATATATTATCAAAGAATATGACAAGTAGAATGTGTGGGGCAATGGGGCATTTGGCAAACTTTTTAGCATCAAAAAAGGGCCCTCAGACTCCAAGAGATTGGAAGTCACAACCTTAGCCCATTTTGTGGCTGACCCTCCATTGACAATTTTCTAGTTCTGATTTTCATTCCTCAGGGGCCTGATCTTTGCTTTCAAATGATAGGAAGCTAATATGGTAATATAGTGCATATTAATAATTTAGTACTCACCCTTCCTAGGTAATATATGTGCATTTTTAAATGGACCCTTTTGGACAACATGCTTTAATCCCAAGCAAACTTTCTGACCCACTGTTCTCTAGCTGTGACCTCTCACCTGAGTCCCAGACCTAAATATTCTTTGCTTACTAAACATTTCCACTTGAATCTCCCAGGGGCATGGAAATTTAATATGTCCAAAATTGATTCTCCATTTCCATTCTTTACCTCAGTTAGTGACACCACCAATCATGCATATCAAAGCCAGAGAACTGAGAGTTCTCTAGATTCTTTACTACCCCACTCCCAGACAAGAGCTGCATCCGTCTGTCTAATCAGCATTTCCAAATTGTGTTCCAAAGGCAAAATCATTTTCCTGATCAAACAAGTTTGGAAAATTCTGGATAGACAAAGTAAAACCTTTATGATAGGATTTACCAATGTTTCTAATATGTTGCCTTGAATTACAAATATCCAAAAGAAAAATATACTTCCTAGTGTTTCCCAAAATCATGTGTTCAAGGACCCCTTAATTTCTTTGCAAAGTGTCTTGTAGGATCTACATATTTTAGAATCTACTTGAGAGTTGCTGTTAAACCATGTTTAATTATCATGAATTGTCTCATGAAATTTCCATGACGTAGGTGTACATTACATCATATACATCACAGTGTACATTATATATTATAGCAGTGCCCATTAAAAAAATTGAAATGCTCAAGCATTACATGATTTGGAAGCCAGAAATGTGAAAGAAAATTTCCTTCCAAATATTTATTGAAAATTCCTAGTCAAAATATCACTGGTATTTTGGAGGTACTTGGTGAGATGTGTGTGTGCATAAGAGTAGGAGAAAGTCTAAAACAACTGACAGGCACTACCACTGGGTTGAGTAAAGGGTTGGGGGAGGGGAGTTGTTGTTTCAAGGCTTATTCTCCACTGGTCCGCATTGTTTGAATTGTTTTAGCAAACAGATGTTATTTTTATAATTTGTTTGCTTAACAAATCAACACAAAAAAAATACACAAAATCCCTAGAATAGTAAGGACTACTTTTTTAAATTCATCGGAAAGGATAAAAATATAGGAAATATTCTTCAAAAAGTAGACAGTGCCCCTGGCAAATCTGACTAAAATGAAGAGGGAAAAGACCTAAATTAGTAAAATCAGAAATGAAAAATGGTAGCTAACAACAAATACCAAGGAAATCCAGGGAATCATCAAAGACTACTTTGAGAACTTATATTCCAATAAATTGGAAAATCTTAAAGAAATGGGACAAATTGCTAAATACTTATGACAATCCAAAATAAAACCAAGAGGATATTAACCACCTAAACAGATCTATAACATGTAATGAAATTGAAGAGAAAAAAAAAGTACACTGTGGAGCCTGTGTGTATAGTTCAGTGGTAGAGCCCTTGCCTAGCATGTTCCAGACCCTGGGTTCGATCCACAAACACCAAAAATAAGTAAATATATAGATAAAAATAAAAGTCTGCATAGGAGTTAGGGCTACCAGTTGTGTGCTTAGAGCTGTGGTCACTCTGAAAGTGAGAATTGTCATGGGTATGCTTGGGGGGGACTCCGATTTACGATGGTTCAACTTGCAAGTTTTTGACTTTGCTAAGGCTCAGACCAATCTGCGTTCAGCAGAAACCATGCTTTAAAATTTGAATTTGAACCTTTTTCAGAGCTAGCGCTATGTGGTACAATTCTGTCTTGTGAAACTGGACAGCGCCAGGGAGCTGCAGCTCCCAGTCAGCCACAAGATCTTGAGGGTAACCAACTAATGTGATTCTCAGCTACGATGTTTCTTATTTGGTAGTTGAGGTGTATTAATTGAATTTTTGGCTTAGGATATTTTCACCTTACGATGGGTTATATGGATATAACCCCTCATTCTAAGTTAAGGAGCATTTGTAGATGGACAGATGAGTTAAACCCATCAGATACTCCACAGGAGAGGCAGGGAGATATCTGTTCCACATGCTAACCAACTCAGCAAACTGACATTGTATGAAACAAGAAAACACAAAATTTATGCATTTCAAAATGCAGTGGAGAAAGATACATTCAACAAATTTTACTGAAACAATAGATTAGCTATTCCCAAATAAATAAGCTTGACTTTCTAAAGTCTTGTGTGTGTGTACATGAGTGTGTGTGTGTGTATATGAGAGAGAGTGTGTGTGTGTGTGTGTGTGTGCATGAGTGTGTGTGTGTGTATATGAGAGAGTGTGTGTGTGTGCATGAGTGTGTGTGTGTATGAGAGAGAGAGTGTGTGTGTGTGCATGAGTGTGTGTGTGTGTGTGTGTGTGCATGAGTGTGTGTGTGTGTGTGTGTGTGTGTGTGTATGAGAGAGAAAGAGAGAGAGAGTGTGTGTGTGTGTGTGTATGTTGCTGGAGATGAAGCCAAGCCTTCTAGCATGCTAAGCACGGACTGTACCACTGATCTACATCCCCAGCTCTCTAACTTATTCTTACGCCAAAGTAAATTCCAGATGGATCAAAGATTCAAGAGTTATGTGTCAAGGCATGAAAACACTGTAATAGAAGAAAATATGGGAAACTTTTTATAATCCTAGTTCTGAAAGAAGCCTCTTTAAACATCTATAAAAGTCAGAAATTACAAAATCAAAGACAGTATAGTGGACAACATAAAAATTCTCTAATGCAAAAATCACTGCAAGGTTAAAATACAAACAAGCCATAGAAGCAAACATTTGCAGCAGACAAAATGAAGTACTAATCTCTTAACACATGAAGCTCCCCTGAAAATCACCAAAAGAAGATGAGCCCCAATTTCTGAAATTTAGCCTTAATTAAAACCAAAGTTAAAAGCAAAGGTGACACTTTTAATAGCAGGAGAGAATATCGAAAAAGCAAAACACTGTGCAAGACTTTAACATTTTCTTTAGAAAAGTAAGGAAAAACCTTCAGGATATTTAAAATTCAGATACCTGAAGAAACTAAGAATATAAATCCTAACCCAGGTTGGAGCAAAAGGTCTTGCCTATCATCTTTGCACTTAATTAGTATCTTGTCATTATAAAATTGAGCTTCTGGGCAGATCATTTCCAAGAAGCTCTCCTGTGAGGCTCTACTTTATAAGCAATATTTTACTGTTGCATAACCTTTAACCTTGAGATTAATAGATACGCTTATTTGTTTGGTATAGGACGTTTTACTCATTGTTCATTAGTCATATGAAAGTGAATTTAAAATAACTCAACCATGTAAAAGTTAAGCATTGATTTTTACTTTATTAACATTATTTCAAATAATTCAACCATGTAGGTAAGAAGGAGGGAAGAAGGAAGGAGGGAGGGAGGGAGGGAGGGAAGGAGAGAAGGAAGGAAGAAAGAGAAGCAGGGAGGAAGGGAGGAAGGGAGGGAGGAAGGGAGGGAGGGATAAAGGAAGAGTTCCAATATTCTTAGCATTGGAAAAACCACTTCTTTTTCTCCTTAAATAAATTACAATGAAATCTCTTTTAATTGCAATTTTTTAAATAATACAGAATTTAAACTGTTTCTTTAACACTCTTTTAATACAAAAAAGTTATTGTATCAGTCAGGATTGCTTTTGGTTAAAAGCTACAGACATCCTAACATTGTCTAAGCAATAAACACATTTAATTACTTCAGATGACAAGAAGTCTGATAGGAAATTCTAGGAATTGATTCAGCCTCTTACTGATGTCAACTTGCTAAATCAATATCTCTATGATTCTCTTGCAAAATTTGCCTCTTTAACAAAAACTCAGCTAAGAAGCTTTTCCAGTTGGGAAGTTGCCCTAAACCCCAAAAGGTTGAATGATACTCCCCTTTCCCTATTACACATATCCATTACAGCACTTACCACACCGGACTGTGATTTTCCTTTGTCCTGTCTTCTCCATCAGCAACAGTGAGGGGGTGCCACCTGACTTCTAGTACACACATGCATACTATATGAAGTGACCTTCAATAATTGTTCTTTGGGTGTTGAACAGAGTGCATAGCAAGCACGTAGAAGGAGTAGGACAAGCACAGACACTTCATGTCCATTTGATACTGCTTAGAACCCTGCAGATAAGTAGTAGAAAATAAAGGGGGAACTGTTATATTTAACAGCAAGGGAACCCTAAAATTCTAAAGCTAGAGGTAATGTGATTGTTCAGAATATAAATCAGCAACCCAGCCACCATGAGACCAGAAAAGCACAGGGCTGCCAGACTGGGCCCAATTAAAACCCTCAGGTACAGGAGATGTACCTGTCCAGCTCCACTTTGCACATCAAAAGAACATTGATGAAAGATTAAAGTGGCCTTTACTCTTCACCGTCAAGGCTCTCAGGGCTGGTGGAGTAGCTCAAGTGGTAGAGCACCTGCTTAGCAAGCGTGAGGCCCTGAGTTCAAACCTCAGTACTACCACCAAAAAAAAAAAACACTCTCCAGACAATCCCAAATAAATGAGGCATCCTCTTTTTTAGCCCCTTTCTCTTCCTTCCCAACTTACCCAGGGAAGTCTGTGGGCCCACTGAATTTTTAGAGGAAAACTCCCCCTCTTAAGCTTTGTGTTAGTCACTCAGGGATACCTGCCTCCTTCAGAAGGACTTTGCTTGTGATAAATTCAGCCCAGACTTCCCCTTTGGAAAGACAAAAGCAAAGACCAGAGTCTATGGCAGATGGAGAGGGACTGCCCAAGTGAGAAATATGAAGAGAGAAATAAACATTGATGCAAACTTATCCTCTCAACATACTTGTTGTTCTTGTAAATCTCCACGTGAGAAATTTACACTTCTTCCAGGTGCCCCTAGAAAAACGGGTTTCTTTCCCACGTTTGGCTTTTCTGAATAGTTATTCTCTTGAGCAAAATATCCCATGGTAGTTGAGGGCCAGCTTCCCCAAGCTCAAATAAGGAGCCCTTTTGCAGAGCAAATTTTTTTGCTTCACTTATCCCAGGGTTGCTAATCTGGCAGTTCCTCAGGGCCTACCTTCTGAAGCATTTACAGACCTGCCCACTAGAGGAAGCTAGTCATAGGAAGAACTTCATGGCTGCAGAAGCAGCCTCAGGGGACCTCCTGTTGCTGTTTTGTGGGCCACAGGTGGTGAGTTCCCAGGTCAAGTGGTCAGTCTGCTCTCTTCCTCCTCAGTTAAGGCTGGATGGGCACCTCGTCAATTCTCTCCTGATTCTCAGTTCTCATGAATCAAGAAAGTCACATGTTCTGATGTGGTCCCTCCTTTCCAAAGACCCCCTCAATCCTACCTCAGTTTTGTCATTGTCAGCTGTAGCTCTCTAAAGTCCAGCATGAACAGTTTACTTTTTATCCAGAAGAGAATCAAAAAGTGGAGAATTTCTTTCCTCAAACTCTTGGAACTGCCTTCATAGCATTGCCTGTCTGAGCTGGGTGGCATTCTGCTCTAAGTCACTGTCTCCTCCTAGTTCATTTCATCAGGTGCCCCAAGCCACTCTGGAAATGTGATGCTGGGACCATGCTGTGTAAGTGGAATTCCACCTGCCTACCCAAAAGCGTAAGAGTGTCATTGGGTCTTAAGGACTGTTGTCACTACTCCACCATCTGAGCTGGAACCATTAAGCTTACTTCTCCTCCCTTTCTAAAAGATTCTCCTGAGAATCAAGTAAGTTAGCCTTCTGTGGATATCAATAAGCCACGCTCTTTCTGTCTTCTACCTACTACAACCCCTGACCTCCTTCCATTTTCTGGAACTGTTCCTGGGAGTTAAAGCAGTCTAGGATACTTTTTGAAGTTCACTTTCTTTACAGTGCACCCATTTTTCTAAACTCTGTGGCTACTCCAAGAGTTCATCACATCTCTGACCACTAATTCCCTACATGGGCCTCAAAACAGCACTCCTCCAGTGTGAGGGATTGTGATCATTCCCTTTGGAGCTCAGAAACCCTGGATCTGGCTGTATTCATGAGAGGTACAAATTGTGGTTTATAAGTCTTTATATCATAAACTCTTTATAATAACTCACTTAATGTCTATATTGACACCACATTCTTCTAGGATACTAGAAACTTTGAACCAGTCAATTTGGAATCCCCATTCCCACCCCTTTTTCCCCAGAAGACCATAAGTGTCTGTTCTTCATTCCTTCATTATCTCCCCACCCTCTTGGGCCTACAGCTTTCTTCACAGATGCCACAGCACTTGGAGGGACACAAGAACCCTTTGCTGTTTGGGTGCCACCTTGTGGTATAGGAATCCCTGCAAAGCTGTGTGTGGTCTCTACAGGCCAGGCATCATGCCACATCCCATGGCACTGGCTTCTCTCCAGCTCTAACAACTCTCCTGTCATCTCCTTCTCTAGCCTTCCCCTAACACACACACACACACACACACACACACACACACACTATGGCCCAAGAGAATCTTTTCCTAACCCAACACTCCTGTACCAAATTCTTACCTATATCCCTAATCTTCTCAGCTCTTTGAAATCCAAAGCCACTTCTTCCTTCAAAGGTACTTCCTTTTTTTCTCTGACATCTTGTCATGTCCCCCTTTAGAGGAATTACTTGGTGGGATGGAGCAGTAGAGGGAAAGCAGAGAATGATAGCAAGAGTGAGAAGGAAAAATAATCACAAGTTCATATTATCTTCTTGTTTTTTCTTTTCATTTTGTTTTTGGGTTAATATTTTTAAATATCATCACAGTTGCATCTGCTATGAACTGATTTGGAAATGTCTTGCTCTTACATCTCGGAAGACATCAATGATGAAAGGATGCCTTCCCTGCAGGCTATTTTCCTCCAAATCCTGAGCCTCATCTTTCCTGGTCCCCAGCCTGGAAGTTGGTTTCACCTTATCAGCTTGGACCCCTTTTTTACAGTTACCACCTCTCTCTCTCCATTTTTCCACTTTAGCCATTCTTCTGCCTTTAGCTCTTCAGACCACTTCACATTTCATTAGGTGCTTCATTGGGAAGGGAAGAAAGAAATGGGTAGCTCAAAATGACTGCCTTTATTTGCTGATTTCTTTGTTTTGCACCAGAAAGCATTTCTGCAACTCCGTTGGTGAGTCAAGCACAGACACAAGAAACCCCTCTCATCAATTCCAATTTCACTCCATTTACGGGCACACAGTCGAATGCACTGTTTAAGTGGGGCTGTTATGAAATGACATGAACTTGAATCTGCATTACACATTCTTTCAATTATTTATGGTTTGGGGTAGCCCATGTCAGTGACTTTTCCCCGCTACTCATCCGAATCATCAAGAGGAAGCAGAAGGAAAAGTAACTCAGCACTTTTTGCTAGGTCTGATGTTGATAACTGTGCTGACTGAGTGTTCATTAGCACTCCGTGCTCTGGCTTCTTCTTACTACAGCCTTCCAGAAGGCTTCCAGATCTTCCTGAAGATCTGAGGGTCTAGGCCATCACTTTATGAAGCTGTAGGAGACCGATTGTGATGTGTGAGGTCTCACCAGGTCCCACCCTGTTCCACCCTTCTGAAATCCCTGTATCGAAGTCGCTTTTTTTTTTTTTTTTTTTCAAAAAAAGTCTTAGTCACTGAATGACTCATTTGGGGATTGGGTCATGACCCCTTAAAGGTCACTGTTAGTGTGTATTTCTGTGACCAGCTTGCTATAGGGCATCTTCCTTAATTTTCTTCCCTTACCAGTTTAGCTAACCTTCAGAGACTTGGATGGTTAGCTCAGAGACTCTGGCCAGTCAATGAAAGATTTTTGCAAATAACCTCAGGATATGCCCTTAATAGTGAAATGATAGGACTTGAGTATCCATTATTAAACAACCTATTAAACTGACACACATACTCCAGAGAATATACAAACAGGCCCTTACCTTAGAAAAGAAGTAAAATGTCTGAGTTCTCAGTTAAACCTAAGAGGATAGGCACAAAGGATCCAAGCTATTCACCCTGTTATCACAGGCCCGGAGCCAAACCCATATTCTTAAGCCATTCTTCCCTGGTTTAGTCCTTTTTCATACCACTCGTTTCCACAGAAGTTTTTGCAAAGTGGTTTTTCTTGCACTGTTTTTGTTTTAAATAAAGGACTATATTGGAAATTTGGGGTGGTATATTGTTCAAAACCAAATAGGAAATTATGAACTGATACACTAACTAAAAGTAGGCTGAAGAGTAAGGGCCTGCAGTAAATGAACATAAACAAAATTAAAGGGCAGCATTTGGAGGTCCTTTAATTGCATGGTAATTGGAAGTCAAAGCAGAATCTATTTAGAATCCACAAGGTCTATTAGGAATACAGAGGACCAATAGCAAGTCAACCAAAATTAGGAAAAGAAATCAGACTTTAATTGTAAACAGAAGACTAATCATTAGCTGTTCTCTTTCCCTAGAGTAAGTCATGGATAGTTGCTTGACATTTTACATTTTATTTAACTACAAAAAAAAAAATTACACCAGCGGCCTACTCATTAGCAGGTTTTTCTACATTAGTGGGCATCAGAAATCTAGTGTAAGCCCAAGTTTAAAAAACATCTTCTTAGTTCCTTCATAGTAGCATATTCTCAAAATGGTCCCTATATTCACTCCAGGTCTACAGTTGCAAACAGAGGATTCTGCTTTCCATATGGTCTGAGAGCTCACCTATGGCTTCAGCTCCAGCCACAGACCAGTGATGTGTGCATTGGATATACAACTAACCTGAAGACTTTTAGGAACGTGCTTCAGTCAATACATCCTATGTTTCAAGATAGCTCAAAGAGAGGATTCACCACAGAGAAATGATAAATATTTGGAATGACAGATATACTAATTCACCACATGTATGCATGCATTGAAACTTCACATTCAACTCCATATGCATCCACAATTATCTTGTCTCAATTAAAAACGAAAGTTTAAAAAAAAATGTATCTGACTGCTAAGAAGCAAAGAATTGGGTTTCCAAAGTTGTCATACTCGTGTGGTTAGAGGTAAATAAAGCCAGCATAAGCCAGGATTACATGCATAGTGGGACAGGACCAAATGATCCTGAAGGTGGCAACATCTTTTATTAACTGTGCTTATCATATAGCAGTCAAATACAATTTTTAATACTTAATTTAGTCATACTACCTTCAAGTGAATTAGGACACCAATATCCAGGTACATTGGAGTAACCTGTTGATGGAATTAGAAATGACAAATTATTATAGAATTATTATGGACATTGTTGAAATGTCAGGTTGTATTGAAAACTACCAATAGCTAATAAAAGGGAAAAGGCCCAATCTCTTAGCCATATTTGGTTTCACTTTAACACCTTAACAACTCCTTTGTCAAATCCTGACACTAATCTATTCTATGAGGATTCTAGGAATATTTCTATGGCATTAATAGAATAGAAATAATTCTACTTTTCTATTTTAGTTTACTAAGTGTTAAGTAATTTATTAAATAGAGTTTTAAACTTTTTATGTCCTTTTTAATTTAATTTTTTTTATTTGGGCACAAAGTTCATCTTCCAAAGCTTTATTTTACAGTTTAAAAGCACTACACTAAGTCTTTCATCTATTTTGCACTTGGTAGGTATGAAGTATTGTGAAGGGCATTAGAAAGACCACAGAAATGTATGAAGAAGCATAGGATTCACATAGTAACAAGTTCCACAGGAGCACAAAGGAGGAAAGATGACTACCAGGAAATGGATCAGGAAAGTCTTCATGGTGGTGATAAAATAAAAATTAAGTAAAGAGGGTGAAAAGAAGTAGGTCCTGTCTGGGGGTTGGTACCAGAGGGAGGGGGGAGGATATAAGGAAAGGGTGTGGAAGCATGAATATGGTACAAATAGTATGAACTCATGTATATAAATAGAAAAATGAGACCTGTTGAAACTATTCCAGGAATGAGGGGAAGGTGGATATGGGAGAATGATGGAGGGGGTGAATCCAACTACGATATATTGTAAGAAATTTTGTAAATGTTACAATGTACCCCAGTACAAGAATAATAATAAGAAATAATTCTGTTTGATAGCAAGGAAGAGATTCTATCCATTTATTCAGTGTATGCCTGTGCTATGAAGTGTTATGGGTGAAGGTGCAAATGCAGATGTTCTCGGGAATGTTGGTGTAACCACCAGCAGACTGGATAAGCAAAATGGGGCATAGTCACGGGACTATGGTGCGACACAAGGGTGTGTACATTGGATTGACTCATAGATGGCACCAATGTCAGCCTAAGGAATTTGAACTGCACTTCTGGACAAGATGAAACCATTAACGGTTTATAATCAGTATAGGTAGAGATGAAAGTGACAAGAATAAGATCAAAGAGATTGCTCCAGAGAATATGGGATTGGAGGAGTAGACAGCGATCACAATCATGGCACTGGGAGGAAACAGTATCTCAAGCAACCAAAAGTACAGCGTCATGAAATAGGGAGTGAGCAACAGCACCATAAGCTATAGAGAACTACCAAGATTAAAAATGGAAAACGAGCTACTGGGAGTACTCGATGGCCCAGGTGTGAGCAGCCCAGTCCATGTGAGCACAAAAGCTCATGTGTTGTGGGTTTTGAAGAGTGAAAGGCTGGGCAGAAGACTCAAGAAATAGGGCTGTTGCTAGTGGTGTGGTTCAAGTGGTAGAGTGCCTGCCTAGCAAGTGTAAGGCCCTAAGTCCAAGCCCCAGTACCACCAAAAAAAAAGAAGTAGATCTATAGTAAGGGATGGCAGTGTCTCAACCAACAAAGAAATTATTAATAATAATAGAAGAGATGCAAGAATGTCATAGGGAGGGAATCAGGGAAAAGAGAAAAGAGTCAGTAAAAAAATGCTTCAATTGATACAGTAAGACCGTATAATCTAGAACGAACCTTATAAGAAGTAATAAGTAAGGGGACAAATGTCTTGGTTTTCCAGTGTCCCTAAAACACACCACCAGAGTTGGGCATAACATCAATGTGTTGAGAAGAAAAAAAAGACAAAGGGAAGAAAAATTGGAAATTCCAGGTCTGGGAATATATGACGTGAAACACAGCTCACAGTTCTGAAGGCTGGGAAAGAAGTCCAAGAGCAAAGTGCCACCATCTGGCATGGGCTTTCTTACCACGTTCTCACATAGCAGAAGGCAGAAAGAACAAATGACAGAAGGACACTGAGTGTCTACACAGCAAAACAACAGCAGAGAGGGTACTTACTCCACCAACCCTTCTCATAACACCATCAGTCAATTCGCGAGGGTAAAACCCTTATGACCTCCTATTAAACCCCACCTCCCGATGTTGTTGCATGGAAGATTAAGTTTACAACACCTGAGTTTTGAGGGAACATTCAGATCATAGCCCACAGAGTGACCTGAGGAACAATCCTTGTTGATACCTCTGTACACAGTAATTGCCTCTACTGCTGACAATAAAATGAGTTCTGGAATGGATGCTAGACCCCTTTCTCAAAGACTGGTACTCATGGATATCCCTTGAGAAGAAGAAGATGAATCTCCCAGCTGTGACTTGGATGGATTCAGCCAGACCCAATAACAGGAAGCAACAGGAAGAATGAAAAAGGCTGTGTATGTATCAAAAATGAAATAAAACAAAGGCTAAGCTACTTCTGTTCATCTACCCTTGACCAAATTGGTCTAATTCTTGATGGTATTTTAATTAAGTAGAGGATAATTAGTTAGGGTGAACAAGTAAAATTTAACACATTATGCAAATTATTTCAAGTAAATTTCTCTAAAAGTGACCCCAGTATTTCCCTGAGAGAGACACTGGCCTCTGCTGTGAGATTAAGGAAGTCTACTCTTGGCTTCTGAGGTGAGCACACGTCCCCAGAGAATCTCCCTTTGCCCCCACACCCCCTTAGCCTCTGAGCAAGGTTGTATTGTAAAAGACTCACCTGAGGAGAAGTCTACAGGCTCTAAATTGTCCCAGGGCCCCTTGGCTTTGCCTATAAAAAGGTTAATCCCAACTCTTGTAAATGAACCAGATTTGAAAATAGGTATTTAGGAGCTGCAGTGGCCCCAGTGCCACGGCTCACAAAGCAGCCAGGCAAGTAGTGCAGCACACTGTTCAATGATAATGGGTTTACAAGCGAAATAAAGGCTAAGTTGGGGATAGGAGAGAGAGTTTTACCCCGTTTGACCTCTTAGGAAAGTCACCCAGTGCATCCTGAGGGAGCAGGACTGCTAGGGGAAATGCGGGCGTACTCTCTTATCTAGGTTGATGGTCCCTTGCTATAGAACTGAAATAGAGAAAAGATTCAGGTTACTTTTACAATTTTTTTTTATCTTATGTGCTGAAGTTGACCAGTGTTTGTCTAATTTTCCTTTTCATTCTCCACTCTTAGGACCCAGGGTTGTGCAACTGAGCTCATAAACACTAGAGGGACAGCCACCACTCCAAATTTCTCCCAGTCACATCCCTGAAGGAAGCCTCTGTCCCCACAGACAAAAGATGCACAGGGACACACCAGAAATCCTGACATCTTTGCTCAATGACAGGCTGGGTAGACTAAATCATAACACAGATAGCCCAACGATGCATATTTTATTACGTTGTTACATTACCAACCCCAAAATTCTGCTTTCAAAAATGTTTAAGTCTATCTGGCTGTGCAAAGAGAAAATTCTATGGGTTATTAATTCTGTTCATGCCTTTTTACATAAAGATCATTGGGTTTTCAGACCACTGATTCTGCACATACATACACATCACCTTTTAGCAGCCTGCGTGAGTTTCTTTCCAAATATTAATGTCTCTTTGGTAATGGAAATTCCTGTAGTGAGTGTATACATGTGGTATGTGAGTGATGTTTGTCTTCTGTATTCCCGTTATTTTCTATGATAAGATTTACCCTACTATAAGAGTTACCCTAATAGCAAATAGAATCCATGTTTATCTTATATTAAAGATATTTCTATACTTAGAAAGAAAAGAAAAATGCTGTTATCAGGAGGCTCACAGTTCAAGAAAAGTTAGCAAGACCCCATCTCAACCAACAGCTGGTCATGGTGGTGTGTGCCTATCACAGTGACAGGTGCAAAGTGAAAAACAGGAGGATCATGATCCAGGCAGGTCTGGGCAAAACATGGGACCCTATCTCCAAAACAACTAGAGCAAAAAGGGCTGGAGGTGTGACTCAAGCAGTAGAGCACCTGCCTAACAGGCACAAGGCCTGGAGTTCAAGTCTTAATACCACACACACACACACACACACACACACACACACACACACAAAGAAGAAAATCTAAATCATTCATAAACCCTACACTCATTTACCACACACATTTCCAGATTGGCATTCTATATATGCTTTGGTTTATTCCTTCAAAATAGCTTTATATTTTGGGAACTATTTTATAAACAGCTTTCATATTTCACATATTTTTCCTATATTGTTAAATATTCTTCCAAGAATAATTTTCAAAAGATATGTAATATACCATACTGTGAATGTACCTAATTACTGAATCATCCTCTCTTGTTGGATATTTAAGTTGTTTCAAATATTTGTTGTCATTTACCAAACTATGTTGAACAATCTTTTATCTTTGCTTAAACACAGAATTAATTCCTTAGAGTAACATCATAGGGTTGGAGATGTAGCTCAGTGGTAGAGGACTTGCCTAGCAGTGCACAGGGCCCTGGGCTCAATCCCCAGCACTACAACACACAAACAAAAAACACTAGAGTAAAATCTTATAAATTGGATTGCTGAATTATTGGGATTGGGCAATAATTAAGACTTCCTATATAGTGCAAATTTCCTTTTGGAAATATACCACTGGTATATCACAATATATCTTTCCCATCAGTAGGATTATCATCAGTAGGATTCCTATCATTTTGGCTTTCTGCCTTTTTGGAATAGAACTTGTTCTCGCCATAGTCTCTAGACCCATGGAAGATGGCATGATTAGAGCTAAACATATTCCCAGATGCTTTCCATAAACCCGTCAGGAGAAACGAGCCATCAACATATTAACTCTTGAAGGCTGAGCTCCGCACTGTTCTAATACGGCTTCACACCCCCATTTCCTATGGCTCATCTGTTCTTATTTCATCCCCACAAAACGTTTCTGATCAGATATCTACACGCTCTTAAGTAAAAATAAACGCAATTTCAAACAGTTGGGGATAGAGATTCCAAATATGGTTCTATAAAATGTAATGAGGTTTTGAATTGTAAAACTCTCAGTCGAGAGGAGAGCTCTCCACAGTGGCTGTGATACTAACAGGAAGATCAAGAGTAAACAGCTCAGATCCCTGAATGGACCTCTGAGGAATGAGAGCTGGGGAAGAGCTAGCAGGAGTGAACAGAACAGTATCAGAGTAAACAGACTGTACCAATTCCAACAGATAAGATGGATGAAACCCAGCACGGTGTTTGGATGTCCTACCCACATAGTTACAAAAGTAGGATTGTGAAGAGACCATGTGGAAATTAGTACCTTACCAAAAAAAAATTAGTCTATTTCCAGCCAGGACAGTAGGCTTGTTTTATGTAATGAACAAATAATCTCCCTAAAGAATCCTGGATCTGAGTCTGGTATGGAAATAAATATAAAATAAGATATACTAAAAATAATTTTTTAAACTAGTAATGCTAGTAGGTACAATGTTTAAACCTACACTCAATTGTTCTCATCCAAAGCAGCTTGAAAGTCAGTAATTGATATGAGAGGTAACATCTAGACATGGCTGTCAGGGAAGCCCATTATTGCTGTGTGAGACTGCCACCCAGCCTCCTGGTCCACCAAAGGAGTAAATGAGTCCCAGAATGCTTAGTGAGAGCTGACACACTGAACTAATCTTTTATTTATTGATTTGCTACCTCACTGGAAAAAGTAGTATATCAATAAATGGCTTTCGTTAAGAAGTTAAGGTCCAAGAAGAAACAGTGAGGGCTTGCTGGAATACGCTAAGTACACTGAGGTTTATAGAAAATAACATCAAGAGCTTCCAGGAGAAAACTGATGTCTGGTAAGAACACAAGCATAAAAACCATAAACTTTAAGATCAACAAACTTTAAAATCTATTTTATAATGTCCTCTTTTTATCTGCCTTCCTATTTGTTCAAAAAAAATTTTAAGAAAACAGTAAACTGGAAATTTTTGGATAAACTAATCTAAAAACTGTAAGCGGAATGAGTAATTTAGAATTCTAGGATCCAGCAAAATATGACTTTGAAATTTGCAGCTCTATGCTTAATTATAATGATAAATTAAAGTAATCTCTGTATGAAAATTAAAAAATAGAGATTTCTAAAATGATAAAACTAAAAAGGAAAGTAAAAGAGAAAAGGCAATGATGTAAAATTAAAATAATCCTTAATTCCAAAGATGAAAATGGTCCCTGAACGTATTTAAATTACTGCTTGCTCTTGCAGACTTAGATTATTCTTTCATAAGAAAAAATTATAAAATTTTCTTTTATACCAAGAGAAAATATTGCTGAAACACATTTTCTGAGTTGCATAAAATACGACATACTAACTTAAAAAGCAAGCCTCCACAATCCTGGCTTTCTCAAGGCCAAATAGCAGCATTTTTTTTAAATGAAGACAAAATATGACATATTAATAATTTGGTATTTACAAATTATTTCTTTTTAGTAAACACAGAAGGCTGACTTAGAATAAAAATTTAAATAAACTTGAATGTAGTATAATATTTCAGATGTTTTGAGTTATGAAGAGAAGACTGACATATCTCATCCTTCCATGCAATTATTAAATTTTTACATGTGCCATTCTAATATTTTTAACTTGAATTGTTTAGAGTTGTTATAGGGCACTTTGTGTATCCTGCTTTTCATGTCACAGCTATCAAAATCATTTTTAATGTTGCTGCATAACCACTCCAAGTACTTCTTACAATGTGTCATAATTTCTACCGTTTTTGTCGGACATTTAAATTACATTTATGTATTGTATATTATAAAAAACACTGTCATATATTTTCTGATACCTTGATTGCAAAAATGGTAGCTGGGTACCAGTGGTGTGCACCTGTCATCCAGCTATGCAGGAGGCTGAACTCAAGAAGATTTTTGCCAGTTCAGGCAAAAAAGTTTGTGAGACACCCATCTCAATTGAAAAGATCTGGTCATGATGGCATGCCTGTCATCCCAGCAATGATGGGAAGCATAAAATAGGAGGATCTCGGTCTAAGCCAGCCTATGCAAAAAGCAACACCCAATCTCCAAAATAACCATAGCAAAAAAGGGCTGAAGGTATGGTTCAAGCAGTAGAGCACCTGACTCACAAACATGAAGCCCTGAGTTCAAACTCCAGTCTTAAGTTTGCCATGTCACTAACAAGGTCACTGCCAGTGTCTTCCCACTTTGAGTCAGAGCTCAGTCACATGTTAACTCAGTTAGCAAATGAGATAAGCAATCCCAAGGCATGCAAGTGGTGGTACACTGAGATTTTCTTCTGTGCCCTCCTGGGAACAATCACCAGATGAACCAGCACTAGCACAAGCACTAGCTAGCTTGCTTGATGACGAGACATGGCCCAGTTGCTCCCATCCCTCCTACAGACAGGCCACCCACCATGATATGAGAGAAGCCACCTCAGATCACCCAGCCACCAGACAACTCAACCAACTTAATACAGAGATCTGTGCAAGCCTTGCTGAAATCTGCAGAACTGGCCCCAATGAAGAGGAAAGGCTACGGACTCTGGAAGCATGAAATCATAAATGATTGTTGTTTCAGGACATTTTGTTTTGAAGCAATTTATTATACAGCTAAAGTCAACTGATATGGTCTTTTTTAAAATTATGCTACTGTCACAAAATGAAATTATTAGGTCAAGGGGCAAGAACACAAAGGATTCTTTAGCTGTCACATGCAGTGATAATACATTTTGGTAAAGTCTTCTTTTTTAACATTTGGTAGCCCCAAGAATAGATTAGCCATTATGTACCTATTATCTGAGTGGTCCCCATAGTCCTTGAAGATTTTGCTCTTTCACCAACCTAAATGTGGCATTTGAGATGTCAACAAGCTGAAAATAACTGCTTATCAGGATTTGTTCAAGAGCCAGAATTCTAACCCTGGTAAGGAGGCCTGGGTGTCCCCACTATGCTTGTGAGTAGAAGTTTTCCTGTCTTGTGGGCATCCTTACGTAAGGCTCACTCTGTGGAAATGAAGCCATCCTTTCTCTTACTTTCATTCATTCATTCACATTTATGCACTTAGAATTTATTAAGTAATGAATTAGGTGTTAGGAGACAGCAAGAAAGTTTTATCTTCAGCATACGTAGTCTCCTAGAGGAGAGAAGAGATGTGTAACCACACAGATCCTGACAGCAATCTGAAATTTCCATTAAAATATATCCTGAAAACTCTGTTCACAGCTCCTACCTTGATCTTAATTGTATTTCTCTTGGCTTAGGTAGTAAAGTAAAAGTGATTTAGAACATTGTTAATTGGCTAGGCATTGAAACGATAATGTACTGGATATACTGAATTAAAAAAAAACACATTAAAATATGTTCACCTGTTTTGTATTTATACAATGCTGTTATGAGGAAAAGTAATGCATGGTTTGCATTTGTGTCTCACTTCCTATTTCTATTGGACTGTGTTGCTCTAGATGCTCTCAGGAGCTAGGATGGACAGGATGTTGATTTAAACAAAGCAGTAAGGAAACTAATTGAATGAAGTTAACGATATGGAAAGAGAGCAACATCAGTCAACAGTACTGGATCAAAGTGTGCATTTGGGACTCTCCCCTTCACATGAAAACTTGGAAGACTGGTTAGACCTCCACAGGTGACACAGAATCACCACAAAGAAGTAAAGGTATGACTCAGTGGAAGAACGTGTGCTCATCCATGCTCAAGTTCAATATACCCACACCAAAAAAAAAAAAATTAAAAGAAATCGTAATATATGGTCTTTAGAAGCCAGGCATGGTGGTGTGGCTGGTACACCAGCCACTCAGGAGGCTGGGCAGAGCGTCTCCAGAAGCTCAGGAGTTTGGGCCCAGCCTAGGCAACATAATGAGACCCGATGTCTTTTTTTAAAATAAACAAAGATAGAAATAGACATTCCAAAATAGAAGTAAATACAAAAGATTTTGAGTGACCATTGTGTAACTGAACTCATAATAAGGGCAAAAAGTAAAGAGTCAAAAAAAGAAAGAAATTCAATCAATAAATAAATAAACAAAATAAAGAAAGAAAAAGGGATCATTATAGAAGCAAGTAGCCCTCTAGCCTCACATCCCAGCTCCTGCCCCTGGCCACAGTCTGGCCGTGACTTGTCAACCCCAAATAACCAATCTCAGCTCATCCACTACAGCCAATCTTCTAATGAGTAAATGTTTTCAATAATGGGAAAAAACAGAATAAAAAACCAAATCTAGTTAAATAAATAAAACTATTGTATTAACAATTTTGTGTTAAGTCCAGAGAAAGTGTTTCTATACCATTGAGATAATCAGTAGGCACCTGGTATTAAGGAATTTGCTAATTTTAAGAGAATTTGCCATTATTAGAGATGATGACAGGTTTTTAAGCTTTGTGAGTCTAACCTAAAATGTGTAATTGCTTTTAGAATTGTTTCAAAAGAATTAAGAGAATTTTATAAAATGTAAATTAATATTGGAATAGTTCATAGAACTATCATTTACTGTGTTTATAAACTGAAGTTTTAGATTTAAAGAGTGTTGTAGCAACTTGTTAAAGTCAGTAATTTTCCCTATCAGGCATTCAAATAAAGAAAATAAAATCTATGAAATTTATTGGCACATTTAAAAATGTGCAATGAATATAATTTAATTATTTGTAATTAGAATTTGTTTAAGGACTTTCAGCCTTCTAATTTGAGTTAAGTACTCTAAGAAAAAATGAAGTTATTTGTTCTTATTTTAATAGATTTGTAAGTTAAAATGAAAAGCTTCATTAGACAGATTTAACTCTTTTAATTTTTATAAACTATTTAAAACACAAATAATGTAAAATGTTCTTCCTATGCATAAGAGCTCCCTCGGAATATGAAATAATCACATACCTCAGCAAGGGAAAGTTTCTAAAATTCTTGGAAGAAAGCCAAGTCCATCCCTACATAGAAGTTATACACTTGCTAGGCAAATTTTCCATTAAAAAACCAAAAGACCAGTCTTAAATGAGGAAAGGAGGAAGCTAGAAGATCCTGGTGTTTGGTAAAGCTTACCTAGTGACACTTGTGAAACTGGGTGGTGCACAAGCTTTCTGTAGGCATCCCTTCATGAACATGGCAGTTCAGGGTTGCAGGATGCTCAAACAGTGAAGCAGTCCATCCATGACAGAGGTATTAAACATTTCCTTCATGTTGCCTTGGACTGGAAATAAAGAGATAGTGAAAACTGAGTGTCATGTCTCCTGAAATCCTGAAATTCCTGTCTCTTTGTTATTAAAAGAACCAAAGTTGGGACTGTCCCAGAAAGAGAGCTCATTCCTTAGCAATTCCTAGAATATCTGTGTGTTTATACTGGCAGGTTGAGATGACAAGCAATGAGCAAATGCTGGACTAACGCTGACCAGGGCTGGATATAAATATATGGAACTCACCTCCATGAGAAGGAAATGGAGATAGAAACAGTCTCAAGAGTATACTTATTGCAGGGGAGAAAATAGGAAGGGTTGTCAAGAAAGAGGGAAACAGGCATGGAAGAACATCAAGTTTTATCACTAAAACCTGGGCTATAAATTTGGAGAAAGCAAGAGGACAGGGGTACCAAACACGACAGCAAGTACCAGCTGGGGAAGAAGAGAGCCAAAGCTACTTACTGGCTTAGCAAAGAGAAGCTTTGCCAGTGAATGTTATGAAAGCAGCTTCTTAGAGGATGGGAACTCAAGCAAGATTGCAAAAGGGTAAGTGGTAAGTGCTGATGAGAGAAGAGAGACACAGAGGTTGGACTATTTACTTTTGAATGTTTAATCACGAGAGGAAAGAGAAAGATGGATGGGTGCTGGGAGAATAGTCCAATACAGCACAGAAAACAGATGTCTCACAGTAAAATTCTAAAGCTAACCTCAGGTTCTCCACACAAGTCAGGACAATGTGAAAATACCTGACTCTCTTGGGCACATTTGATTCATTTTGGAGCAAGCCCAAGAAAGCCCATGCAGTAACCTCAGCATGCTAACTTCTAGCTAAATCTCTCAATGATTGTAAGTTCCTGATCCAGTGTTTTGGTAAAAATTGGAATCTGATAGTACTTTGTGTCATTTTTTCATTCAAATTCCCATTTTATTGTTATCTAGAAGAATTTCCAGTTGAGGCATATTAGAAATATAAATTCTATTTGCAAATTACCCAAGTAAAAGGGGAGGGGAGAAGAAGAGGACAGAAAAATTATAGAGGAATGACAAGTTACTACAATTTAAAATATATACATGAAAGTAAGTAAAATCTCTCCAGAGTTGTTCATTTGATGACTCAGTCATTAATTAAAACAATTTTCCAAGAAAAAGAAATTTAGCTTAAATTATGTATTGTTCTGTTTCCTGCCCAACCACCCCCAATCCCTTACCCCTTCACATTTTTTGCTCTTGGTCACTTTAAAGATTAGAACTGATCATCACTTCCCTATCACTGTCCTTCAAACTGAGTTAGAATCACATCATATGTGAATTCCATGACGCTCACCAATTTTGTTGTAATCACTTGTTTACTTTCTGTCTTATCCACTAACGAATTAGTCTAAAAGTTTAGGAGCCATATATGTCTCATTTGGAACTAAATCAGCACTTTTCATAGGATCTAACACAAAGTAGATACTCAATAATAATACTTAGGAAATGATTGAGTGAATTCAGCTCTCAAAAATAGGATGATATCTCTTTTTCTATATGGACTGCCATAAAAACACCATAAACTAGGCTGTTTGTAAACCCCAACCACTTACTTCTCATTTTTCTGGAGACTGGAGAATCCAACAAGGTACTGGCAGATTCAGTACCTGGTGATGGCCTGTCCCTCAAAGATGGTGTCTTCTCCCTGTGTTCTTATGGCTGGCTGGCTCTCTGGGGTATCTTTTATGAGGGCACTAATCCCATTTAGAACCTAACCACCTGTCAAAGGCTCCACCTTCTAATACTATCACCTTGGGGATCTGGTTACAACCTGTGAACTTTGGCCGGACACACCATTCAGATCGCAGCATCTCTATCAATCCTGAACCTATGTTCTCGTCCTGAATACTACAGCAGTATTTTTTAATTCGTAGAATTGAACATCATAGTACTTTAGAGCAACAGAGGTACTTGAAGATGATCTAGTTTAAACACTTATGTTTGACAATACATCTTTTTTATTTCAAAACACAATCTTATAAATGCTATCTGATCTCTAAGTGAGGTAAAGGAGGACTGCTCCCGGTAAGAAGCCAGATCTCCATCTGTTTTGTCTCAGAATTCCAAAGAAGAACAACCACACATACTTCACATCGCTTCACAGACTCTCAGGGTTCCATGGAACACAGTTGAAAACCATTGAACTGGATGAACATCCACAAAGGACCTGAAAATCAAGAGCAGCACCAAAAGAGACAAATTAACTAATGAAAAAAATACAAAGTTTATGGAAAGGAAACTCAACAAAGAAGAAATTTTATGGCCAATAAACATGTAAAGGTTGTGAGCATGGCAGCACACATCTATAATCACAGCCCTCCAGAGGTGGAAGCGGAAACAGTTCAAGGCTACATAATGAGACCCTCCCACAAAACTGAGATCTAAAGATGATGGACTTCCCTGCTAATTAGGAAAACTGTAGTTTGAAACAAGAGGAAAAAAAGACTTTATCTGGTAAAAATACAGATATGGGTATTTTAAAGAAGATGTGAAACCATTACTATGAAATTAGAAACTGGGTAGCAATTTCAGTTTTTAAATTGAAATAATACCTTTAAGAATCTGCTCTAAGCCTGGTGCAGGTGACTTACACGTACAATCCTACCCACTTGTGAGGCTAAGATCAGGAGAATTACGGTTTAAGGCTAGCCTGGGCAAAAAGTTCATGAGACCCCATCTCAACTAATATCTGGATATGGTAGTGGACACCTGCCATCCCAGTGATGGCGAGAAGTAGAGAAAGAATCATGGTCCATGCTGGTGTGGGCAAGAAAGCAAGACACTTGCTCCAAAATAACTAGAGCAAAAAGGGTTAGAGATGTGGCTCAAACAGTAGAGCACCTGCCTAGCAAGCATGAAGACCTGAGTTGAAACCGCAATACTGCCAAAACCAAATCTATTCTACAGAAATTCCAAGCAAAATAAACATCCTGAACATATGGGTGTGTGTTATTTTTAATTAAAAAAAAGCTAGAAACAACCTCAATGACGATCAGCGAAAAAAGATTTGAACAAATGGTCACATTCACACTATGAAACACTATAAAATAATATTTAAAGTACCACCAAAAAATAATTTTTAAATGATAAATAATGACAAAAACAATGATAAAATGATATTTGATGTCACAGTATTAAATTGGAAGTTTTAATTGATGTACCAAGATACAGTTAATACAGCACAAAAAAATCACGTACCAATCTAATTTTCAATGATAATACCATAAAAAAAAGTTACCAAACTCTAAAACATCTTGCCCTATTTGAAGGCAATAAAAAATTATCAATTCATTAGAAATTAAAAGGCTTTGAGGAATGCTTCTTTGCTGAAAGCTGTTGATGTAATATGAGCACCATCAAGGTGAAGGAATTGGGATGCTCCTTATGGATCTCAAGTAATTAGGGAGGACCTCCTGCGAGACTGGTTAGAGAATGAAACCAGCGTCCTCTGAAGCTGGGGCTGGAGAGCACAGGCAGATTTGGTGAACTGGGTCTGATCCCATCTGAGACATCTACAATGAGAGGCAGGCTGTCCAGCTACTGGTGGATGAGCTGGAGGAGAGGTGGCTATATTGGGGAAGCCGGTTCATGGAGGCAAGAAAGCGTGAGTGATTCCATGGGCCAGATGAGGACCGTGGGGGAGGGATGACCAGCGTAATGTTCTTGGGACCTATCCAATTGGGCCAACTGAGAGGGTAGGTAGGTGTCAGCAGAGAGAAGCTGAAGGTAGCCCTGTATTCCTAGTGCTTGCATGATAGGAAACCAGCCAGCTGGAAGTGAGTCCATCATTCTTGTCAAGGGAAACACAGGTGGGAAGTCCCTAGTGGTTGGAAGCTATCCCAAAGAATCCATGCAAACATCCATGGGAGAAAAAGCCCTTGTTAAAAGCTGCCAGATTCAGAAAGTACAAAACCATACAATTATGAAATAACTTTCCACCTCCCACTACTGCCGCTTCCCTGTTGCAACTGTGTGAGGGTCAGGAAATACAGAAGATGCCTGAGGAGAGGAAAAGGATAAGACGGACAAAGAATGTAGAAAAAAAACAAAACTTGTACTCAACCCCAGAGTAGGCTTCCCACTACAGCTGAGGAGGGGAAAAGCTGAAGTCTCACTTGTAAATCGAGCCTGGAGCTGTTTTTCCCTGTAGTCCTGGACATTGTAATTTCTGAATCGACACTATATTTAAAACTTTAAGTGACTTTAGGATTGTTGCTCTCTAAGGATGCTTAGAAGAGCAGTGAGGCTCTCAGAGGTCTCATCCAGGATCAGGAGGTGGGGAGGGCCAAGAAGGGAACCTCCCCCACTGAATAAAGCTTAAAGCGACAGGAGACAATAAATGGCTGCTTTAATGTGATTGCCTTGTAGTAAGGAAGCATCAACATTTATTAAACACCAACCTTTCCAAGCGTGGTGCTGGAGACTTTATTGCATTATATCAGTTAAGTGCAGGAAGAAAACACCAAGTGACTAAAGCAAGTGGCAGGGCAATAGAATGCCGTGTGTTTGGATTTGACTGAGGATATTTGAAAACGCTCAGGGAAAGGGCGGGAAGATGCACTAATCAGGTTCTCCAGAAAAACAGGAACAGCAAGGGGGTGGTGTGTGGGGGTGGGGGGGAGAGAGAAAAAGAGAGAGAGAGATCTGGTTTAAGGAACTGCCTCTCAGCTGGGTGCTAGTGGGCCATGCCTGTGATCCTAGCTATTTGGGAGGCTGAGATCAGAAGAATCAAGGTTTGAGGCCAGTCTAGCAAACAGTACACAAGACCCCCATCTCCAACACAACCACAGCAAAATGGCTCAAGTGGTACAGTGCTTATCTTGTGAGCTCTAAGCCCTGTGTTCAAAACCCAGTCCCACAAAAAAAAAAAAAAAAGAAAAGAAAGGAATTAGCTTACAGGCTTGGGAAGGCTTGGCAAGTCCAAAATCTACCAGGGTAGCCAGCAGTCTGGTGCCCCAGGGAGGAGCTGTTCACTCTATTATTAAGTAAAGTAAGCTGCTTTACTTAAAATTCACCAATTTAAATGTTAATCTCATCTCCCAAAAAACACCTTTACTGAAACATCCAGAACAATGTTTGACCAAATACCTGGGCATTGTGGCCAGGCTAAGTCACCACATCAAGTTAACCATCACAGAAAGAGACACACCAAACTACTGATGGTAACTGGCTCCCTTTGGGGGAGGAGTGAGAGTGCAAGGTCTTACTCTCTACACCATTCGCCTTGAGACCCATGCATAAGGGTTGAGTGTCCTCCTTTCAGCCATGCTCTCCACCTCCACCTCCACCTGATCCTTTTCCAGATTCACTCTGCCTTCCCTCTGGTCATGCCCCTCCTCAGGGTTAGGAGCTTTCAGGGCCAACAGTGTCCACAATGCTGGGCTGTGTTCCCGTCACCTGGGACTCTCAGTGCCCTCTCCAGGGCCCAGAGCCTGCACAGGGCTCCTTTCCAAGCCCACCCTCTCATGGGCAGCTGTACCACCCATCTGTGGCCTCCAATTCTTTTTTTTAATTTATTCATATGAGTATCCATTGTTTGGGCCATTTCTCCCCACCACCCACCTCCCTTCCAGGCAGAACCTGTTCTGTCCTCTTCTCCTATTTTGTTGAAGTGTAGAAATAAGCAATAATAAGAAAGACAAAGCATTTTTGCTAGTTGAGATAAGGATAGCTATACAGAGAGATTCCTAGCATTGCTTCCATGCACTTATGTATTACAACCCACATTAGTTCATCTCTGTCAGACTTGTTCACTACTTCCCAGTCACCTTCCCGTATTAACCTCTGCCATTTTAAGGTTACTAATATTAGCTCCTCTACAGTGGGCACATCAGACACTTTCAAGTTTTGGGTTTCCTGCCTTTCCCTATTCCTCCTGTACATGTTCTCCCCTTAGTGTGTGCCCCATGTCCAATAACATTACTGCATTTGTTTTAGGTCTATAATCTGCATATGAGGAAGAACATATGATTTTTGGCCTTCTGAGCCTGGCTAACTTTGCTTAAGATGATGTTCTCCAGTTCCATCCATTTACTTGCGAATGACAAGATTTCATTCTTCTTCAGGGCTGAGTAAAATTCCATTGTATATAAATACCACATTTTCTTGATCCATCCATCAGCAGTGGGCATCTTGGCTGTTTCCATAACTTGGCTATTGTGAATAGTGCTGCAATAAACATGGGTGTGCAGGCGCCTGTGGAATAACCTGAATCGCATTCCTTTGGGTATATGCCGAGGAGTGATATTGCTGGATCATATGGCAGATGTATGTTTAGTTTTCTAAGAAGCCTCCATATTGTTTTACAGAGTGGTTGTACTAGCTTAAATTCCCACCAGCAGTGTATGTGGGTTCCTTTTTCCCCACATCCTTGCCAACATTTGTTGGTGGTGGTGTTTTCGATGATGGCTATTCTAACAGGGGTGAGGTGGAATCTTAGTGTGGTTTTGATTTGCATTTCCTTTATTGCTAGAGATGGTGAACATTTTTTCATGTGTTTTTTGGCCATTTGATTTCTTCTTTTGAAAAAGTTCTGTTTAGGTCAGTTGCCCATTTTTTTTATCGTTTCATTGATTTGGGGGGAGTTTAGTTTTTTGAGCTCCCTGTATATTCTGGTTATCAGTCCTTCATCTGAGGGATAGATAACAAATTTTTTCTCCCACTCTGTGGGTGCTCTCTTCAGTTTAGAGACAATTTCTTTTGTTGTACAGAAGATTTTTAATTTCATGTAGTCCCATTTGTCTATCCTTTCTCTTCGTTGCTGAGCTGCTGGGGTTCTATGAAGGAAGTTCTTGCCTATACCTATTGCTTCCAGAGTATTCCTTGCCCTTTTCTGTACTTCAGAGTTTCGGGTCTGATATTAAGATTTGATACTAGTACAGGGTGATAAACACAGATCTAGCTTCTGTTTTCTGCAGGCAGATAACCACTTGTCCCAGCAACATTTGTTGAAGAGGCTGTATATTTTCCATTGTGTATTTTTGGAGACTTTGTCAAAAATAAGGTGGGCATAGCTGTGTGGATTCATATCTGGGTCCTCTATTCTGTTTTGCTGGTCTTCATATCTGTTTTTGTGCCAGTACCATGCTGTTTTTGTTGCTATTGCTTTGTAATATAGTTTGAAGTTGGGTATTGTGATATCTCCAACATTGCTCTTTTTGCTGAGTATTGCCTTGGCTATTCGCGGTCTCTTGTGTTTCCAAATGAACTTAAGCATAGATTTTTCAATCTCTGTGATGAATGTCTTTGGGATTTTTATGGGAATTGCATTAAACATGTAGATTGCTTTTGGTAGTATAGCCATTTTTACTATGTTGATTCTACCAATCCATGAGCATGGGAGATCTCTCCACCTTCTATAATCTTCCTTAATCTTTCTTCAGAGGTTTGTAGTTCTTATAGAGGTCATTCACATTCTTTGTTAAGTTTACTCTTAGGTATTTGATTTTTTTTTGAGGCTATTGTAACTGGAATTGTTTCCATATATTCTTTTTCAGTTTGTTTGTTATTGGTGTATAGAAAAGCTAATGGTTTTTTTTAAGTTGATTTTGTATCCTGCCACCTTGCTATAGCTGGTTATGGTGTCTAAGAGTTTTTGGGTAGAATTTTTTGGGTCTTTGAGGTATAGGATCATTTTGTCTGCAAACAGGGATATTTTGACAATTTCTTTACCTATTTGTATTCCTTTTATTTCTTCTTCTTGCCTTATTGCTCTGGTGAGGAACTCCAGGACTATGTTGAATAGGAGAGTGGGCACCCTTGTCCCATTCCTGACTTTAGGGGAAATGATTTCAGTTTTTCTGCATTAAGTATGATGTTGGCTATAGGTTTGTCATATATAGCCTTTATAATGTTGAGGTACATTCCTTCTATTCCTAGTTTTCTTAGAGCTTTTATCATGAAGTGGTGTTGAATCCTATCAAAGGCTTTTTCTGCATCTATTGAGATGATCAAATGGTTTTTGTCTTTGTTTCTATTAATGTGCTATATTACATTTATTAATTTGCATATGTTGAGCAACCCCTGCATCCCTGGGATGAAGCCAACTTGGTCATGATGAATGATCTTTCTGATGTGTTGTTGGATTCGGTTTGCCATTATTTTATTAAGGATTTTTGCATCAATGTTCATTAAGAAGATTAGCCTATAGTTCTCCTTTTTGGAGGTGTCTTTGTCTGGTTTTGGGATGAGTGTAATACTGGCTTCATAGAATGAGTTAGGCAGTTTTCCTTCCCTTTTTATTTTGTGGAAAAGTTTAAGGAGAGTTGGTATTAGTTCTTCTTTAAAGGTCTGATAGAATTTAGCAGAGAATCCATCAGGTCCTGGGCTTTTCTTTTTTGGGAGATTCTTTATTGCTGCTTCAATTTCATTTCATGTTATAGATCTGTTTATGTGGTTAATATCCTGTTGGTTCAGTTTTGGATGGTCATAAGTATCTAGAAATCTGTCCATTTCTTGAAGATTTTCAAATTTATTTGAATATAGGTTCTCAAAGTAGTCTCTGATGAGTCCCTGGATTTCCATGTTGTTGGTTGTTACCTCCTGTTTTGTGTTTTTTATTTTACTAATTTGGATTTTTTCACTCCACATTTTAGTCAGATTTTGTGGCCTCCAATTCTAACAGTTGTCAAGACACTTTGTTTGTGGGGCTTACAGATCGGAGAGGAGGATGAAGGTGGATGTGCAGAATGAGTTTTCACACACATGTGCACAAGTTCCCTCACAATGGGCCAGGACTAGCTCTAGCCCCATACTCCATTTTTACAGAGAACCCTGAAGAACCTGAGAATTCTTCATTTGAACCCCTTCTTCCAATTCGTTAGGAATGGTGTATTTATCAAGGTAAAAGGACATATCGGGACAATATAATTTTAAAACAAAATCTTCTCCAGCTCTCCACAAAGACAGTAGAGAAAGAAAACATTTTTATTACTGAATGTTAAAGCAGAATGTGATGCCCATTACTGGCTTTCCATTGAGAAATTGCAAAGGCAAAAAGGAATCTTGCCATTTTGTGAAGTCAAACAAATACATCCCATAACATCCATGTTCTCAAGATTAACAATAACTAGTCCTCAAATAAGAAGACTCAGCAGCACTATCTATGATAGAGTTCATCCTAAATTCACCCACAAATTGTAAAGTGTAAATATATATCAGTTAATCAATTTTATAGAAAGACAAATAAACTCTTTCTATTTTTATGACAGAAGACAATTTTACAACCAGGAGCAAGGTGTCTACCACATTGGTCTTCCAGCCTCTCACAGAATGTGGGAGATAGGGGTTATCCCTCAACAGCCTTCAAGGAGATGGCTCTTAGATCCTTTGAGAAAGACATTCCAGGTCCACACAGCTGGCAAGAGACTTGTTTAGCTTCTAAGAAGATTTACACGCATTTCAAAGAGATGGAGAAGTAACTTACAAGTGTTCTGAAGTAAATGCTACAATACAAGGGAGAGAGGGAGATCTCTTCCCTTGTTTTTAGCAGGAAGAATTAAGTCTCTTATTTTTGTTTTGTGTTTGTCCTTACAGTTAGAATGTATTTTGCTCAAAAGTTTGTTGCCTTCATTTACAACCTACAGATATTTACACATATTATATATGGACCTCTATTTGTTTTCTTGCCAAAATTTGTATATGTTTGGGACAAATAAATCAGTACATTGAGTTTCCTCCCTCAATAACAATGCTGCATTACTTTGGCAATTTTGAAACGATCTTTAAAAACTTGTTATAGAAGGAACTGATATAGGCTAGCTATCCATTGTCCAGATAAGACAGCTGAGGGTAGGAACCATTGAGCACTTGTTCAGGGTTCCACAGGAAGTTAGCAAGAGACCCACAGCTAGACTCCAGTCCTCCAGATGAAGCTTCAGCTCTCTCCACTGAATCATGCTCTTCCCATCCTCCAATTACTATAATTTCAGGCAATCTTGACATAGTCTTGATATGGCCTATGAGTTCAATAACAACAAAGACCTAAAAAACACTTGAATATAGAATTTGAATGCATTTAAAACATGGCAAACAAAAACCCTCACATTTTTAGTACATAATTGTTGACTTAGAAGATAGTCTTCAATAAATATGTCAGAAGGTGTCATCCTATACTTCCAGAGCTAAAGATTTTGCAAAAATTGACTTGCCCTGTCCCTCATGCTCCCAGATTCCTCAAATCTCTAGGGCCTCACATTCCCCAATTCACTTCTGGTAGCTCTCACTTCCTCTTCTGCTGACTCTCTGTTTTACTCACACTGCAACTCTTCTGCTTTGTACCAAAGTAAACCTGAAACCCATCCTCACATTCAAAGAAAACTTTGTGCACACCAGGCTTCATCGAAGGTTACCCTTTTCCCTTGGGATCCAGCTCCCCTTCCATTTCTTATTTGCTGTTCATACACAGATCCTGGCCCAAGATTTTTTTTTTTTTTTGAGCCATGGTCTCTCTATGTTGACCAGAATGTCCTTGAACTCATGATCCTCCTGCCTCAGCCTGCTGAGAGCTGGGGACTACAGGAATGATTATTATGTCTACTTTCAAGATTCTCCTCCTACCTCCCTGAGTTTCTGTTCTCTGGTCCTCTTTCCTCAAAACTCAATTCCTTTCATTAGGCAAAATAATCTAGGTTTCACTCATAATTCAGATACTACTTTTGCATTTTCCAGTTCTGTCATCACATCTCTTTACTCTGGAACTTACACATTAATATCATAACAGAAAAGAGACTTTGTCTTTTCAATTTTCTCTTTTTCCCATTAGTGGAAGAGAGTACATCAGAGATTCTTTTTCCTACTGATCAATTAAGATGATTTGAGCTGCAGGTAATAGAAAATCAAACTCAAACTGGGCTTATCATAACATAAACAAGAACAAAGTTTTGTTATAACAAACATAATGAGAAGTCTAAATTTGGGAGTTTTGGGATGGAATTCCAGATGCAAGCTCTATCATTTTTGCTCTGTCATCCTCACTTAACTGACTTGGTCTTTAAAAACTACCCCCTCATTATCACAATAGAGTGGCCATAGTTCCAGAAAAATCAATGTAGACACAAAGATGCCAGGCTGAAAAAACACATTTCCCTCTTTTTATCTATGAGAAAAAGGCATTCAGTATTTGAATGACTGGAACTGGGTCACATGCATCCCCCTAAAATAGTCTGCAAAAGAATTAATCCACAAGATTGGTTTAGACCCACCATGGTTCACTTCTGGGTCTGAGCAGGAGCACATTTCTTGAGAGCATTTGTTCTGGTTATCTATCAAGACACAATAAACCATCCAAAAACTTAGTGATTTAAAACAACAGTTTAACAGCCAGGTGTGGCGATTGCAGGCATGTGATTCCAGTGTATTGTTATACACATATCTTCATATACTCCGCCTGCACAGATGTTCTGTATTCTGATATCGTTGATGCTCCATCATTTTCTTTTCCCTTCCCTCCTCCCCTGGAGTTCCATAAAATAGTTCCACTATTATAAATGTGTTCTACATGTAAGTTTTTATATAATATTGTTTGTTTTTTGTGTATATGCTTATCTTTTGGATCTATCTTCCACATATGAGAGAAAACATGTGGCCTTTGTCTTTCTGAACCTGGCTTACTTCACTTAACATACTGTTCTCCAATTGTATCCATTTACCTTCAAAACACATGGTGTCATCCTTCTTTATGGTTGAATAAAACTCTATTGTGTATATATATACATATATATATATATATATATATACCACATTTTCTTTTTTGTTGGGTGGGTGTACATTGTAGCATTTACAAAAGTTCTTACAATGTATCAAATATATCGTACTTGAATTCACCCCCTCATCACTCTCCTTTATCCCCCCTCCCTCATTCCTGAAATGGTTTCAACAGGTATCATTTGTACATTTAAATACATGTGTACACCCTCCCTCCCCCCTTTTTCCACCACCTGTCCCCTCCCACTGATACCACACCCCCCCAAATGCAGGACATGTCCGCCTTCCTGTTCTCTGATTTTGTAGAAGAAAAAAGGAAAACATGACATTTTTGTTTGTTTGAGATTCAGTTATCTACACAGGGAGTTTCCTCGTGATGTTTCCATGTATATATGTATTGTAATCCCAACTGGTTCATCTCCTCTATTTTCTCCTCATTCTACCTTAGTCTCTTTCTTATGAATATACCACATTTCCTTTATGGTTGTTTCCATAGCTTGGGTATTGTGAATAGTGCTGCAATGAAGGTTGGCATACAAGTGTCTCTATTGTATCCTGGCTTCAGATGCCCAGGAGAGGTATCACTGGATCATATGGCAGTTCTATCTTTCACTTTTTAAGGAATCTCCATACTGCTTTCCATAATGGTTGTACTAATTTGCATTCCATCACCACACCCTCACCAACATTTGCCGTTGTTTATCTTCTTGATGATAGCCATTCTAACAGGAGTGAGATGAAATCCTAATGTAGTTTTGATTTGCATTTCTTTTATAGCCAGGGAATTTGAGCACTTCTTCATGTATTTATTTGCCATTTGCACCACTCCTTTTGAAAATCCCCTATTCAATTTGTGCCCATTTCTTTATTGGGATACTGATTCTTTGAGAGTTGAGTTTAGTAAAATTTTAATTTTTTGTGGTGCTGGTAATTAAACCCAGAGCGTTGTGTATGCAATGAGAGTGCTCTACCTCTGAGCCCCAACCCCAACTCCACAGTAAGAAATTTTATATAAATAGGATTGTATCCTAAACAATGATTTTTAAAAAGTAGAGTAGGAACCCTTATACACTGTTGGTGGAAATGTAAGTTAATACAACCACTTTGAAAAGTAGTATGGAGGTTCCTCAAAATCCTAAAAACAGAACTGCCATCAGAACAGAACTGATCCAGCAATACCAGATGGGCATATATCTGAAGAATGTAAGTCAAGAATGCATGCCCATGTTTATCACAGCATTATTCATAATAGCTAAGCTATGGAAACAGCCCAGATGCCCCACAACTGATGAATGGATTAAAAAAGGTGAGAATGTGAGAAATATATATATACACACACACAATGAAATATTACTCAGCTATAAGGAAGAATAAAATTTTGTCATTCACAAGTAAATGGATGGAACTGGAGATCATCATGTTAAGTGAAGTTAGCCAGATTGAGAAAGACAAGTTACCATGTTTTCTCTCATATGTGAAAGATCAATCCAAAAACAAATACAAGCATTATCATACATACATATATACGCAGAACATGTTTCCAACAGAGGAACTGTCATAAGAGACTAAGGGAGGAGGAAAAGAGGAAAAGAATAATAGAGAGTGAATAATACTGAAATATACCACATCTATATAGAAATAAGACACAATGAAATGTACTGAAAACTGTCGAACAATAGAAGGTAGGGGAAAAGGGATAAAGAAGAGTGATAAAAGCTGGGCACAGGAGGCTCATGCCCGTAATCCTAGCTATTCAGGAGTAGCTCAAGGTGGAGGCCCTGAGTTCAAGTCCCAATACTGCAAAAAAAAGAAGAGTAATAGGGGAGTTAGACTAATCAAAGTGCAATATCATTTATCAGTGATGTATTTCAGTATACCCTACTGAACAATGAACAGACACATAATGAAGGACAGGAATATAAAACAGGTAATGCTAAGGGGAGGGTTAGTGGGAGGGTGAGTAAATGAAGAGGGTGATTTTCTACATATGTATAAATGTGGAACATTGAAACCTGTTGATGTCATTTTAAGAGGGGGTATGGGAAAGAGGGACAATAATGGAGGGGATGAACAAAACTAGGTACATTGTGTGCATATATGGAAATTCACAATGAAACTCCCTGTACAACTATTACATACTAATAAAAATGTTTGTTTTTACCAGCATCATGGTTTATTATCATTATAAAGAATTATGTGCAGTATATAATTATATGAGCTATACTTTTGTACAACAGGCAGAGCAATGGGTTTGTTTATGTCAGCATCACCACAAACGTGTGGAATTGATGCATTACAACGTTATCATGGCCACAAGGTCACTAGCAGAGAGGGATTTTTCACTCCATTATGCTTTTATGGGGTCATCACTGTATATGTAGTTCATGGTTGATGGAAACATCAATATGCAAGGCATGATTATATTCTACTATGCCATATTTTTCCTCCATAGTCTACTGGTCAAACAAGTTTAGTCCAGATTCTAGAGGCTCCCTTTCCCAATGGAGAAGTGGTCTATATGTACCTGAGGGAAGAAATTCACAGCAGCCATCTTATATAATATCATATAATTATCGTAGGATGCTGACTGACTTTCAAATAAAATAGGAATCTTATTGACAGGAAAAAAGAGAGACTGCAATTGAGTAGGCAACCACCATAGTCTTCATGTGACCAAATTTTCTCTGGGAAAGGGTGGGTTTGTAACCAGCCTAATCATGTCGCCTTAGAATGAATGCCAAACAAGAACATCCATCCATGAAAGACCTACACAGATTCCTGTGACTTGTTCAATCAGCTTCAGCTACCATAGTTATTTTTTTTAATCACAAGATATTTTAGTACTAGAAGTTCAGAGATTTTTTTTTTAACCCAACAAATCATTTTGCAGATTTAGAAGCAGGACTCAGAAACAATTATGGCAGACCCAGACATTGATCACTAAGCTTAGGGCATTCTCACTCTCCCATTCTGTCTAAAAACAAAGTTCAAGCCTTCAGCTAGGAAACAGAGCACTGGATTAGAATTCAGAGACTGTTTTCAGCGTAGCTTTGAATGACAGACTATTAGCAACCCTCCAATATCCAGATTGACCTTTTCCATTGCAAAAAGACGTACCTAACTAAAACACTACATTTCCAAACTTCCTTGCAGCAAGGTACAGCCACGTGACAAAGTTCTGTCCAATAAGACTTAAGCACAAGGGTGTAACTTCTGGAAACCTCTTTACAAACTGGCATTCTTTCTTGCCCCTTCTTGCCCTTCTTCCATCCTGACACCTTTCTCCACTGTGAGAGCTAGAGCTTTCGCAGTCATGTTGAATCACGCTGACAAGGAAGTAAACTGGGCTCCAGAACACTCCACATGATTGCTCACAAATGGTTGTATTTTACCCACAGAAATCTCTCCTTGGGCTGGCAGAGTGGCTCACGTGGTAAGAGCACCTGCCTCGCAAGTGTCAGACCCTGAGTTCAAACCCCAGTGCTTTCAAAAAAATCTCTCTCCCTCTCCAGGCACAACACAACTACCCTCCTAACTTTGGCTTCCTTTTCAGCCCCTTTTTCTCTATCATTAGACATCAGACCTTCACCAAGACTTTCAGATTCTTTCATCCCCATATCCTTGGGCTCTTCCCTCCTAACCTGGCTCTGCCTAAGCAGTATCTGATTTGTAGTGATAGTGACAGCAACAACTAAGACTATTCCAACCTTATAAGAAGACATTTTGCTCAATGCCTCAGCTGTATCCTTTGTTTATATCAGTCCCTGGTCACTGTGCTCTCTGTAAGCAGTGCATTTTACAAAGCAAGAAAGAAATGACAAGGGTAGGACCTTCAACCAATGACTGCACAGTCTTACCAAAGAGACAGTGTGTCTCTCACTGTCTAACTTCACTCACTTAGCTAACTTCAGTTATGTGCTTGTTCTAAGCCAGCTCCAAAGATAGAAAGATGACTGAGACAAGACCCTTGCCCTCAAGGGCCACCCTTTCCAACAGAGAAGACAGATGTTTATAAATGCAAACCAGAAATAAATAACTAGATGAAAATTTATTTTCCAGAAGAAAGTCCCAAAGCCAAATTTCTGTTTTCCATGCAAGGAAGAACAATGCAAACCCACCCAGAGTCCCTTAGGCTCAGCCTACACATTTTGAATGAAGTCCCATAGAGCCCATGCAATAACCTACAGCATGCCAACTTCTGTAGTGATCTCTCATGGTTTCAAAATGCCCATCTATCGTGTTAGCTAAATGGGATTTAGGTGATTACACTGCTTCCAGCTCTAAATTTCTGTGTTCTGTGAAATGCATAACTAATGACAGTTATGGTTACCCAGACACATATACATGAGTGCTTAGAGGTGCTTAGACAGCTAAGAGTGTCTAGAGATGAGCAAGTTAATCTGGGGGGGCTTAGTGGGGGAATTACCCACACAGGATTTCAGTAGTAATAAGAGTGCTTTCCTATCAATAATACTTCCAAGTGAATAACAGCCACAATCAGAACCCTAACTTGTGCTTAATACAAAAGAGTTTCCCCGTAAACATTTCATTATACAGTAAGACACTCCTAGTTAACAAAATGTTATGATTTCATTGTAGACGTTTATTTTTCTACACCCTCACCTATTTCTAAAGATGAATTTGAAATCTTTTATATTGAAAGACATCTGTACAATAAGAGGATTTTGTAAAGGGTAAGAGAGCAAGAGACAGAACAGCAGAGTAAATTAGAATGTTGGGATTGACTAGGACAACTTCCTCTGTGCCTCCTGGTAGCTAAGGTAAAATGCAGAACATCCTGGATTACCTAAGTCTCATTACCTGACAAAAAGGAGCCTATCTATTTATCAGGACTTTTTTAATTTAAGGAGGAATTTATTATATAGATCTATATGAATGGATGCTGAACAATTTGAGAAGAACATATTCAAGAGCAGATTTACAAATGCAATATTCCTTCAATCAATACTCAAAAAAAAAGCATGAAGTCAAACTGTAGTCTGTGCAGAAGTAGCTAATAAGATGTTGCTGTGAACTATCTTTGGATGGACTGATGATCCTGTCTTTCAGACTTTTGGAAAACTGAGCATCCTCAGTTCATATTCCAGCCCAGTCAAACTGTCACTCTTACACAGATACACACTAGGTGACCTTGACTCTGAAACAGGACCTTTTTTTTTTTTTTTGGCAGTACTGGGGTTTGAACTCAGGGCCTCAAGCTTGCTAAGCAAGTACTCTACCACTTAAGCCACTCTGCCAGCCCTTCTGCAGTAGGATCTTAAGAGATTCTTGATCAGTTGACACTTTCTGACCACCTGACCAAGTTAAGACAAGCTGAGTCCACCAAGTACTATGACAGAGGATCACGAAAACATGATAGAGACAGCTTTCTTTCTGTGCTAGCTCCTCCTGAACTTGGAACACTGACTGAACTCCTCTGAAAGCCACTGGCAGCCCTGGGAAAACTTTCCCAATGCACCCTGTACTTTCCCCACAATGCCAAGTGGCAGACAGGGCTTCTGATGCCTCTTCTTTCTCTCCTCAAAAGTATGGGAGTCTGAATTTCTCTAGTGTGCTGCATGGATGTTGACTTTTTCGCAAACATCTCAGGCTCATCTCTACTCTGATCACCAGATATCTTCCCAGCAACTACTTCTCATCTCTAAAAGGATCAGCAATGACCAGCACCCAATACCATTCAAATAGCAGGAACTTTGGAGACAAAAAGTGGACCTTCCAGAGAAAGATAGGATTCTAAAAACCACTTTCCATTCTTGGTTTCCCAGGAGTTTTCTGGACAATTCAGAGCCCACTTTTCACCTTGAAATCTCCAGGCTCCCCTAAATTCTTGAAGCAGATGCAAAAAGTCCTAGGGAGCTGTAAATCTCTTTTCCTCAAGTTCCTCAAAGACCCAAAGGGCAGAGGAATGAAAGCTGGAAGGTTGACCAGATCTCCGCTCTTTTACAGGAACCCCTTGCATTTAGATGGGCCTGTGTTTCCTTTGCTCATCTGTCAAAATTCTATTCATCATACAAATGCTGGATTAGGCATTATCACCTCTGGAAAAATCCCCCAAAATTCCCTCTTCCCACAAAGATAAATTACCACTAGCTCTGCACTATTTCTTTACTTTGTATAGATCTTATTATTGCTTGTAGCATTTCATGCTTGTGCTCAGTTCTAAACTCCGTGAGGCAGAGATTTTTACTGTTATAATCCACAATCTTAATAGCACAGGGTTGTGCTATTAAGTCCCTAGGGATTTGTTGAACTATTTGAACAAACAGTTTTAAATATCATTAAAAATTCTAAATGCAGCAAGAGGCAAGTGTCTGACTCTCAGATGGCATTCGAAGGTCTACCTATTTCCAATTCTGTCTGTCACACTTCAAGTTAGCTTAAGAGCTATTAGAGTTAATCTTTTAGAATTTAAGAACTGTGATGGTGATAAGTTGAGCTAGGAAAGAATCATGTGTTAGGAAAGGTTGTAAAGCATGTTGAAAGCAGTTATATTGAAATATTTCTCTGTTTTCCCTGCCCTTCACCGTTCCTACTCCAGAATTATTCCAATTTATATTCCAAAAGCCTGTTTGCTCTTTAGTTCATGGGAAAAAAAGTAAAAACTCCTTCATGAAGAGCCAGAAGAAAAAAGGTTGGGCACTTACTTTATTCTGGGTGGGATAGAGGGGGAATAAACTCACTTAAACCAAAGGAGAAAGATGCATGCTTGCAAAGTTGGATTTTCTTTTCTTAGAAATAATAAAATATTCCCTTCCCCAGCTAGGAAAATGAGACAAGAAATGGAAAGGAACATGCTGCAAGTGTTTAGGAAGAAAACAGCTGGAGCCAATAGCCTGAGCCCATCCTGTCACTCAAGTGTGTGAGAACCCAAAGTTGCAGCAGCCCACTCACTGTCTGGGCATTCTTTAGGTTGGGGTGACTCTCAGGAGGGGACCCTCCTCTCCCTACCTGTGCTCTCACAAAGCCTTTATTCTGGGATGGCCTGGGATACTAGTAAGCTCCTCTCAGAAGGGAAAGCTAACCATACCACCTTCAGTGGGTGTCAGGAAGGGAAAGCCCTCTAATAGGAAGAGACCAGGCTCCCATCAACACAGCAGTGGGACATATAATTCCATTATAATGTTATGATTCCCATTATAACAGCCTTATCGTTGGGCAATATGGAATCTTCCATTATAGACATCAGGCAGCTCAGGTACACCAGGGTTCCATTAGTCCCTACGGGATTCTAGTTAAATGATGTATGCCTTGAGGAGGAGTTGTCTCTGCCTCTGTCTCTGTCTCCAAGCGACATCATTATCCCTGATGGCGAGGAGTCCTTTGGATCACACAACCTAGCTTCCTAGTAAAACCCCCAGGGCTAACATTTTTAATACTGGAGAGTCCTTTCAAAAATGTGCTTAAAGTTAAAACTCTAGCCTAAAATATACATTTTCTAACTTGGTGACTGAAGCGTGAAATAGAATCATGAGGGATAAGAAAGTGGCAGAGTAGAACAAAGAAACAACACCAACAACACAGAAATTAGTGTTTCCCGAGCTCTGGGAAACACATGTTTGAGGAAGTTAATTCCCTGGGAAGTATTTGCTTCTATGTTGTAGGTTTTCTTCGGTTCTACTCTACCACTTCCTTATCCCATGTGATTCTGTTTCATGGCTCAGTCACTGAGAAGAAAATGTATATTTTAATTTTGAAGTGCGAATTCTGAAACATCTTTGAAGTGTGCGTTGGTGCAACAAAGCTGAATCCCTGGGCCTGACAGATCAGCAGCAGAGGTGAGAGGATTGAAAACAAAGTTGAGAGCTTGAAAAGTTGATTCAGCAAGAACATTTTGGATGGCACTAGGTTGCGAGAAGTAAATAAGTAGGAAACGAACCTACTGTTGCTTAAAATCAGGTAAAAATTAAGGCCACCAAAAACAACAATAATTCAGCTACCTCTGGAAAGTGGGTGGTAGCAGTTAACAAGAGAACAAAGAAGTCTTTTACATTGATTTTTCTGGAAGAGAAGCACTGTGATGTTTGAGCCCAATTAAAAGAATTCTAATATTAATTGCCTTACTTGTGAAAAAGAATAAATCTTAAAGAAAGGTGTGAGCAATAGGTTATTGTTGTTATTTTAATCAGAAGTACACTATTTTTAAGTGACCAGTCACATTTTTTAATGGTAAAAGGGCAACAATTGTTTTTCCAAGACAGTTGTTCAATAATTTCAATAATTCTTACCCTAACTGTTTGTGGTTATAGAGAAAATCTTTGGAGAGAGGCAATTGATGACTGTAGAGACTAAAGACACAAGGCCCGCAGAAGCTCCAGGGTAAAATGCTACTATATCTAGTTGGACAAGTCTACCAAAGCCAAGGTCATCGGGGGCTTGAATGTCACTCACTATTTATATTTTACTTTAATTTATTCATCAACATATCCTTTTGTTTTTCTTTAAAAAAAGAGGGAAGGGAGGAAGGGAGGCTTTTATATCCTAGATGGTTAAATTTTAATCTCACCAAGAAAGAGCTTTATGCTTAAAGTTTACTCTAACCACAATAACATATGTGTTACAAAAGCAGCCCCTTCCTCACCTCTGGCATAAAAATCTCTTTTGTGATTCCTGAAACAGTCAGTCCTCGTGTTTCAGTTTATTTAAGTAGAGAAGAAAGAGGGACTCAATCCCTCTCTGTACTTCCAAAGAATCTCAACAATCTAATACTTGATCTTATGATTTAAAAAAAAAATACACCTCTGTATGTGGAAAGTTGTGTTTATCTAATCTAGTATACTTGAATGGTATAGACTCACCAAAACAAAAGAGCTTGGTTGAGGAAAAGAAGTTAAGATTTGGAATAAAAAGACAAAGAATTCCTACATATCAATGGGAGGTCGTTTGTGGAAAAAGGCCTCCATAGCACATCTTTGTGAACTTTTTCAGTGAACAATTATCTATTAAACATCTCTTGAACTTTTCAGTAGCAACTTTTCAGTCCATTCTCTGACTCAAGACAAATAGTCTAAAAAGGAAAAAAAAAATTCTATTAACAATGCTTACTAAAATCAAGAACATAGAACTTTTCCCTTAAAAATGAGTTATAAATTTTTCAAATCATGACTTTGGCCATTTATTATTTTTATTGCAAAATAAAATGTACAGAACCTGAAGCCTGCACACATATGAACAAATGGCTCAAGAATGAAACATACAATTTCCGAGATTAAATCCCTTTAGTGTTTCATATATTCGAGCTCACATAAGTCAATAAATTTTGAAGTTATGGGTTTCTAGAGCAACAAGAACTTTCTAACTCCCACACAGTGAATATTTTATTCTCTAAAAAATATGGAAGCAAACCCACATTGAGAGACATTCTACAAAATAACTCATTTGTACTCTTCAAAAAATGTCAAGGTCATGACAAAGACAGACTGGGGACTATTCCGGATTAAGGAAGACTAAAAGAGATTTGATAGCTGAATACAATGCATCATCTGGGATTTTCTCCAGCTATAAAGAACATTATTGGGAAAATTAGAAAAATTTGAGTAAAGTGGATTAGATAATAGTATTACATTGATGCTAATGGTTTGATTTTGATGATTGTACTGTGGCTATATAAGAGAATGTCCTTGCTTTTGGATTTACACATTGAAGCATTTAAGGATACAGCAGCCTTACATCTGCAACTTACTTTTCAGAAAACAGTTCAGAAAAAACAATTAAATGCATATATGTGTGTATATAAATACATCATACACATAGAGCAGGAGGCAGGGTAAAGCAAATGTGGTAGAATATAAAAATCTAGAGAATTTAAGTCAATCATGTATGGAAATTTTTTGTGCCATGCTAACAAGTTCTCTCAAAATCTAGCATTATGTCAAAAATAAAGAGCAAATGAAAAACCATATTTTTAAAAAAATAGACGATTAAATTCTTACTCCATTTAATCCTACATGGCTTTTAGCAGTATTTGATTAATAGGAACACATTAAATGGTCAAAATTCCTACTCAGATGTTTTATCCTGAAAATATGTGCAAGGGACCATTATTTTAAGAAGGAAATATCTAACAGTTAAACAGTTAAGGAAAAAAGAGAGGTTCTTATATTCACAGCCTGATATCTGGAAAGACACAGGTTATGGAAGGTTTCTTATTGGTCAGTAGTAAATATATTTTAAAATCTGAGGCTTACTTATTTATATATAAAGTCCTTCCTTTTCCAATCTAAACTTTTTGTTAATATGTACATTTGCACTGAATTTGTGAGTCAGAGATATCTCTCAGTAGAAAACATAATTCAAAATTAATTCCAGGGGTGCTTTATTCCAGCCTTACCTGAGAAGCTCTAAAAAAAACCATGTGCATTGTTTAAATGTCTGGACACAGACTTAAAATTTTCATATTCCCATCTAAACAACACAAGACAACTCTTCTGCTAATTTGACTCTGCTTCTCTTTCTCAATAAGAACTCAACTTCTACAGTCTCCATTCAGTTTGAAGTTAATGGCTCTTTGAGTTATATAAGCCCCCAAAGTTAAGACACTTTTATGAGAGAAGGAAGTGTCAGCTTTTTTTACCCTTACACAACTCAAATAGATCTAAAAAAGTGACGTAGCTGGTGTTTTAGATACATCACCTACTATTTAGTTTGGAAAGAGTTCACCAGAGAGAATGTAATTCATAACTTTGAGGTGAGGCTTTTCAGTAGCATTTCTCAGGTTTACCTTAGTTACAAGTTCTGTAGCAACATGTGACTATTTGTTAAAATTACAAAGTCGTTGATAGAACAGAAGACCCAGAAGTGAATCCATGCAGCTATGCCCACCTGATTTTTGACAAAGGTACCCAAAACATATGATGTAGAAAAAGACAGCCTCTTCTACAAATGTTGCTGGGAAAACTGGATGCCAGCATGCAGAAAACTGAAACTATGTCCATGTCATTCACCCTGTGCAAGTATCAACTCAATGTGCATAAAGGACCTTAACATAAGATCTGAAACTTTGAAACTAGTACAGGAAAGAGTAGGCAATACAGTGGAACTTATAGGCATAGGCAACAACTTCCTAAATCATACTCCAATGGCTCAGTAACTAAGAGAAAGGATTGACAAATGGTAATACATGAAACTAAAAATCTTCTGCACCACAAAAGAAATGGTCACCAGATTGAAGATACAACCTACAGAATGGGAGAAAACCTTTGCCAGCTATTCATTTGACAAGGGATTAATAATCAGAATATACAGTGTGCTCAAAAAACTACACTCCCAAAAGATTGACCCAATGAAGAAATAGGCAAATGAACTGAACAGAGTTTTTTTGAAGGAAGAAGTACAAGTGGCTAAAAAACATATGAAGATATGCTCACCATCCCTGGTCATAAAGGAAATGCAAATGAAAACCACATTAAGATTTGATCTCACTCCTGCAGAAGGGCTGTCATCAAGAACACAAACAACAAATGTTGGCAAGGATATGAGGAAGAAGGAACCCTCATACACTGTTAGTGGGAATGTAAATTAGTACAACCACAATGGAAAACAGTATGGAGGCTCCTCAAAAAAACTAAAACTATAACTGCCATGTGATCCTGCAATACCATTCCAAGAGATAAACCAGAAGGAATGTAAGTCAGGTTACAATAAAGGCATCTGCACACCCATGTTTATTGCAGCACTATTCACGATAGCCAAACTATGGAAACAGCCAAGATGCTCCAGAACTGATGAATGAATTAAGAATGGAATTTTATTCAGATGTTGAGAATGAAATTTTGTCATTTGCAGGTGAATGGATAAAACTGGAGAACATCATCTTAAGTGAAGTTAGCCAGGTTCGGAAAGCCAAAGGCCACATGTTTTCTCTCATATGTGTATATAGGCCCAATACAAATACAAGCATTATACACATACATACAAATATATACAGAACATATACTCAAAAGTAGAGGAGACGAAGAAAGGAGGAAAAGAAGGAAAGAAAGATAGTGGATAACTATGAAATAATCACATCTGTGTGATAACAAGATACACTGAAAATGGTTAAACAACACAGGATGGGGGAAATGGACAAGGAGGTGCAATGGAAGGAGGTTAAATTGACTTAAGCACAATACATGTACAGATATAATACCAAGGCAAAAATACCACTGAACAACTCATAGATACCTAAATAATGAAGGAGAAGAATGAAAAACTGGTCACACTAAGGGTAGGGCACTAATGGTAGAGAGTAGGTAAAAATAAGAAATAAAGAAGTGAATATGGTTGATGTACTTTCTATAGAAGAATGAATATAAGAATTTTTAAACTTGTTGAAATCACAACAAGGGGACGAAGGTAGAAAGGAGAAAAATGGAGGGGATGAACCAATTTGGGATATAATACATATATACATGGAAATGTCAAAATAAAATCCCTGTATATCTATCTTAAACAAACATGCCTTTTTTCAAAATGAAGAACAGAATGGTAAAATAGGTTTTCTCAGGGGATTGATACTAGTGGAAGGAGAGAGGACATAAGGAAAGGGTGAAGAAAGGTGAAACACTATGTACTCATGTACGAAAATGCAATAATGAGACCTGTTGAAACTGTTCAAAGAAGTTGGGGATAAAAGAGACTGATGATGGAGGGAGTAAATCTAAGATGTATTGTAAGAACTTTTGTAAATGTCACAGTATACCCCCAGTATAACAATAGTATGCTAATAAAAAATTTTAAAAATTAAAAAAAATTAATTTGGCAAAATGTGGTAGCCATAAAAAATTATAAAGTTTAAAATTTGAATGTTTATTATTTTGTTTTGTAATATCTCCTCTAAACTTAAAAAGGAATCTATTAATGTTTTCATAAATTAATTTTTTCAGCAAAACTATTAATTTGAACAAATAGGACTGGTAGTCTATTTGTCTCCCACTGTTCTTTAAACCAATATTACCAACTCATTGGATGAAAATCAGAGCAGGTTCCATAGCTTTTCTATATATTCTAAGGTAATAAAATTTTCTCTGGCTATTTTAACTAACCCCAAACATTCTTAGTTCACTAATAAAATGTTCAATTCTTGGTACTTGGCAAATCCTCCAAGTATGTTTACAGATTAGTTTTCTTCCCTTCTGCAACTAGGCCTGATTCAGACTGAACATCTACAGTAGTCAAGAAACGTGTAATTGGTGCCATGACTTACTCTATCAGCATTGTCCCTCCCCTCCCTAACACCCTCTTCAACTCTAGCCGAGACTTCAGATTTTCAGGGTTGAAGGGAAGTGAGAACAGAGAAGGGGCTAGAGCAGGAATATGGTTTAAAACTCTTCTTGAAACTTCTTGAAAAAAGTTTGTAGTTGACTAATTTCTCAGGGTTCTTTAAGGGTTCTTGGGCAATTGGATGTTTCATATCTGGAGAAAACTCATCTTCGGCTGAGGGCTTATAACTTCCTCCCACAGTCTCTGTGATCTGATCCTACTCCTCCAGCATCTTCCTGCCCAGGTCTCCTCACTATCCAGGTGGACTTTTAGGACATTCTCAAACCATTTCCCTCTCTTTCACAGGCCACACTGTTCCCAGAGCCTTGGCACTTGAAATCCTGAGTGTGCAGCCTGTCTAATGCTATGAACCAATAGCTCCCCTCTGTCAAAGCAGGCAACCAGTCCCAATCCTGTTGAAGTATAGCTCCTTAGTCATGAGCTGAGGTAAATTCCCCTGCCTCCTCCTCCTCAGGAATTATAGACTATTTCCCAAACACTCTGATCTGAAGATTTGTGTTCCCTCAAATTCCTATGCTGGTAATTAAGAAGTGGAGCCTTTGGGAGGTGCTTAAGTCATGGGAGCAGAGCCCTCTTGAATGGAATGAATACCAGAAAGAGACTCCTCACACTTCTTTCATGTGAGAACACAGTAAGAAGGTGCAATGAACCTAGAAACAGGGCTTCAGTTCTTCTTGTTCCTCACCCTCACACTTTTCTACCTCCAAAACTGTGAGAAATAAATTTCTGTTGCTGATAAGCCATCCAATTTATGGTATTTTGTTATAGCATCTCAATCAGGCTAAGATGCCAACTTGTCCCAAAACTCCTTCTATTCCCAATTCTCCTCCTAAGCCTCCCAAACATCTCTGATTGGCTGGATATGGGTGATAGCTCAGAGTTACAAAACCAGTTCTCAGACAACCCCTGTACAAGCCCTGCCTTGGTGGTCCAGAACTGGCTTACCCGTTGAGATAGTACTCGTTGAGATAATTAAAATCAGACTGGAAAACAGAAAAGCCAGTGTTGGGAAAGGTGGTAGCAATCATTTAGGTTTATACTTTTTAATATGATGTTTTTAGATGCGATATTACATGTAAAGTAAATCTGAAAGGAGGGGAAAATATATATTACATTTGCTCACCAATATTATTAATGTGCCTGAGATTTCCCATCACAATATAAAATTCTAATCACAGTACTAACTAACAGTTGCATATGTAGGTGTATGACTTTCATCTTCAATTACCTTGGCAACCATAGAGCACCATGAGACTATTTCAGAAGAATTCATAGCCCCTCCCCCACAAAAATGGAACCAAATGGAAAATATCTTTGCCACCCAAGATTTGGAGACTGAGCACAGGCCTTGAAAACCACTATTCTCTCTACACATTTTACTATCTGTCCTCCATTTGTCTAGGAGTAGTTCAATGTGGTCTATAAGTAACTGCAAAAGAAGTTGGCTCTGAGATTAATTATAATGACAAAGCACAATTGGGTTGTCTATAAAGTAAGTTAATATAAAGCTATTTGCTCCACTTCGCGGATACCTCTTATTCATAACATTTAATTTCCTTGACTTTTATTTTAAAAGAAAGACAAAATATGATGGGGATAGAATCTACTCTGTCCAAATAAAAGGAAATATTTTCCCCTTATATTCTTTCCATTTTACAAAGTAAATTATATGAACACAAAAGACCTTAGGAATAATTTATTCCAAACTGCTCCTATAATTTTATTATGGTTGTTATAGAAAATTACAAGTTTGGTGACTTAAAATAGGTTTTGTTCTCTAATGGTAATGGAGGCTATAAATTTGAAATCAATATTACTGGTCAACAATTACTGTCTTGATAGGTCTGTGCTTCCTCCAGAGACTCTTGGGAAGAATACATTTCTTGCCTCTTCCAGCTTCTGGTGGCTGCTGGCATTCTTTGGCTTGCATCATTCTAATCTCTACCTCTGAGGTCATGTTGTCACCTGCTGCTCTTCCTCCCTCTTGTAAAGACAACAGTTATTGTTATCCAGGATACTCCTCATCTCAAAATCTTTAACTTAATCACTTTTATAAAGGCTCTTTTTCCATTTAAGGTAACATTTACAGGGTCAACAGACTAGAACTCTATCTCTCTGTGGACCACTATTCAGCCTACTAGTTACTTGTTTTAGAAATAAGAAAACTGAAACTGACAGAAGAAACATTGCCCTAAAGCCATGCAAGAAGTTAGAAGGTTCACACAGGGATATAAATGTCCTGACTCTTAGGTGAGTGATAACCTACCTCATTGCAATGGCTTTCTAATGCTCTTTAACTTTTGTAAAAGTACGAAATACATCTGCACACGTCTCTTTTTCAAAACTGGCTTATGGTTTTGCATAAACTTCTTTCTATGCCAATTGTTATTCTTTCATTTCTTTTCTATCACTATGTGGGATTCTGTGGTATAGCCTGGCAAAAAATCTATCACCATTCCCGTATTGTTGTAAATGTAGATTGCTTCTACTTTGTTTTTCTGTACTGCAATGAATATACCTGCACATCTTGGCATCTTTCTTCCTTCCTTCCTTCCTTCTTTCCCTCTCTCTCTCTCTCTCTCTCTCTCTCTCTCTGTCTCTCTCTGTCTCTCTCTTTCGCAGTGCTGAGGTTTGAACTCAGGGCTTCATGCTTGCCAGGCAAGCAGGCACTCTGCTGCTCAAGCCATGCCTCTAGTCCCATCTTTGAATCGCTACATATTTCCCAATGACTCTAATGACAAAATAATAGAAACAGGATTGCAGACTGCACAGTAACAGAGCATGCAGATTTTTGCTCTCCAGAAAGCATAAGCCCAGTGGTATTTATGAATGTTCTTTGCCCAATACTCTTATAATGGGAATTGCCATTATTCTCAAACTTTACCTAGGTGAAAAACTAAAAATGGCATCTTGCTGTTGTTTTGATTTGAGGTTGACTAGTCATTAGCCATTTGTATTTATTATTCAATCTATTGCCTACTTATTTTTTTGCCTACTCTTCTTTCAAGATGTGTCTTTATACATTAATTTGTGGAGATTCTTAAATAAGTGTATTAGCCCTTAATCATATAAATTGCAAGAGTTTTTTCCTAGTGATTTTGGTTGTTTTCTAATGATAGTTTTGATATTACATTTTCCTCTGGTATGTGGAAGCTTTAAATTGTTTCCTGATCAAATGTATACTTCTTTCCTTGAAGGGGTCCATAGTTCTAGCTCATCTCGTATTTCTTAGAGAGTGGCATTTCTTACCATGGGAAGCAAAAGGGAGAAGCCAGCTCCAATACTTACAGAGCAATTCCATTGTGGCAGAACGCAGACAGTTGGGGAATGGTAAAACCAGCAATGTCAAAGGTGACAGTGAATATTAAAAGTTCAGTCCTTTTCAAACTTTGGAAATGTGGAATTCCAAAGAAATGCCATAAGGCCTCCAGGGAGAATAAGGGGAGAGAGGGGCACCTGAGATAATTCTCTACATTGGCTTCAAACACAGCAGCTCAAATTTTATCTGTTCTTTCCCATTGTTGAGCTTCTGCAAAATGCTTGTGTATGTGTGTGTGTTTACAAAAGCAGAACATAACATGAAATTTACCCTTTTAACAATTTTTTAAGTACACTACAGTCTCATTAAGCACAATGCTGTACAAGATTTTTAGAACTTTTTTATCTTGCATGGCTGAAATTATCTATTGAATAGCAATGGAAGGGGAAATGAGGAGCTACTGTTCAAAGTGTATTAAATTTGGCCTAAAGCTTTCTCTGTACATATTTTGAGTTTGACCTAAAGATAACTTAAAGTGTTGTGTAAACAGATTGTAACCTACTCTTACACCGAGTAGCTGCCTTTCAGCCAATTATAAGCTGGCTACTTTTCAAACCATGTTCAAATAAGACATCCATGAGCTGTAACCAATCACGCTATCTTGATGACCATCCATTGTACCACTTCTCTTTCTCTAGCTATAATATCACCTGCACATGTGGTGAGGTGGAGCATTCTGAGCAATTTTTGGTCTAGGCTTCTGCTCAATTCTAGAATCACACAAAAATCCATTTAAGAGCTGTAAAACTAGATTGACTACTGTAATTTTGACTTTTAACCATGTAAATGTTTCATTGTTTTAAAAGGAGTTCTTCTGGAAAACAAAAATTTTACCAAAAGCACTACAGATTTTACAAAAGCCATTAGATGAAGGCCTTCACTTTCTTACTACCCTCACTGTTTTGATATGTTGTAAGCTCTCCATACATCAAATTAATTAAGCCCCTTGCCCAAGACAATGCAGATGGTTAGTGGTCAAGCTGGGACCAGAACCTGAATCTCGAGCCAGTGTCATTACTGCCATTGTTGTGCTGTTTACAGTTCTCATGGCCCTAAATTTAATAAATACTTCCAAATAATTGCTGTAATCTCCTGCTTCATGGGAAAATAGCTGTACACTTTGAAATATATTCAGTTATGGCTAATCATGGTTAGCTGTCCTGGTTTTACACAAGACTAGACTTGAGCTGAGATGGGATAGGGGGCCCTGCAGGTGGCAGAACTTGAAGAGGAGTGAATATGATAAAACACCAGAGAATTCACTTTCTCTAAGTCTTTGTATAGAGACTCATGTCTCTCACAGGCTTTTGTTCTTTTAGTACAAAATTTCTCATCACAGAAATTCCTTTTTCTAATACCCTTTCTAGGTAGGCCAATTCATCCAACCATCCAAACATGCTTTACAAAATTGAGTGTGCATAGCTTTTAACTTGGACAGTTGTTAAAAAACAGCTTCAGATGCAGTAGTTCTGGGGTGGGGCTCTCAGGTGTTGTCAAGCTGCTGAGCTGAGGACCCAACTTTGAGTGGTCTGTCTGAAATTAGCAAACAAGTATTCAGAAAAGACTCAGGGGGAAGAGAATACCAGGCATAAATGTGGTGATAACCAGCTTTTAGTCTGGGGTCCCAGACTCAGGCAGGCCAGGCCTTGGGGGCTCCTCCAGAGATGTCCTCTAAGAAGAACTCAAATGTGGTCATAGAAGAGGCAAGACACCAAAAACTGCACTTGACTGGAAGCTATGGGGTTTGAAAAACACACACAACTGGGTTCAGCAAAGGGAATGGGTGAGTCTTATAATGAACCATCTATGCCTAGCACTCACCTGGGCATCTGTAAGAGTCCTGGCTTGTTTAATAAGATCCTCTTACCAGGCTCCCTTGACTTCAAGTTAACACCTCATAGAGGTGACTAAGCCGTAAGCAGGCACTGGAGTCATACCCAGCTCCATGGTGACAGCAATTTTATCTACTGGAGATGATCTTCATAAAAGCTGAGGGACAGGAGCGTCTGCTAAGTCGGTTTCTGTGAGACTTTCACAAAGCTCCTTAAGCAGTTTGCCTCATAGCAGGCAATATGCAGTCTTCCTCCCTCTGTGGCGGTATGCAGGGCTTGGAGTTCCATTATCCTTGGCTTAATTTGTACCAGATCCCCACTGAGCATACAAAGAAGTAATTTTTTTAATTGGCTTTTTTTATATTACATATTTTTCTTTTTTCTTCTTTTCTTTTCTCTCTTTTTTTAAATTTACACAAATACTACTGAACAAGACAGATGAGTCACTGCAAAGTTTGAAGTTTTGTTCACTGAACTGTTTTCAAGGCTTTGGGATAAAGACTACCTCTCTTTAAAACTTTTAGACTATACAATTCATTAAAATACACATTTTAAAATAATAGGAGATAACTTCGTGAAACAAAAGAAAAGCAATCCCAAAATAGTTTTCAAACACTATTGTACATGTGAAATTATGTCTTTTAATTACTTTGCTACATAAAACATAAATTTAATTTCTGAAAGTGATAGTCATATATTTTATGTTCATAAAATAATATCTATTTGTAATTATGAATGTTAATATATGTTTATAGTTATGAATTTGATGCCGATCATGAAAACATCTTTTCCTGAAAGTAAAATGTTATTTTCATGATTACTTGTCAGTCACTAACTTGAGACAAACCAGAGGTAACAACGGTTTTAACTTTGAGTTTGTCAGCACCGCTCTGCCTGTCCTACCCTTTCTGGAAAACCCGATTGAGAAATAGAGGTGTTTCAATTAGTCAGCAGTTAGCCTTCTTCTTCACCAGAAAACAACATTTCTTGCTGGCATTCAGTACGTTCTACAGGGTTTTCTCTCACTGATCTACACTTCCCATGTTGAGAACTCTTCCTATTTCTATTCTATCACTGAAAAGTTAATGTTATTTTAAAATGTCCCCTGTTGCAGCCTAGATTCTCTCGAGGAGCATATCCTCTTCCATAGAATGGGCATTTTTGCAACTTAATATCTTACATTTGATTACCATTGGTGCATATTAAAGTGTTGTCTTGTTCATCGTGTTTATTACATATATGTATTAAAAACTAATAAAAGCGAAATAATACAAAAAATGAGCATTTCATTTTGGCATTCTCCCTACTACAAAACTCTGCAGATGTTCGGCTGCCTGTGATATATTTCAGAGGATGGAATTTGCTACTGTTATAATTAAGCAATACCATTAAGTCACCCAAGAGTAAATTAGAAGCTAAACTGGTGCTGTGTGCTCAGGAACCCAAGATTATGGGCTGAGATCTCTATTCGGGGTATGAAGTCAGCTCCCCTCAAATTGATTCTGAAATAAAAGGTGTTATTTCTATTCCCCACCCCACCCCCAATACATAAGTGTATTAAACATGTCCCTAATATTGATTTGGCATGCCAGTTGTAATCTTGAATTGTAGGGGGAAATGTTTTTGTAAATAGAGTTATTTCTATTTTGCTACTACTGTTTCAGCTGTAATGGGCAAGAGAAATGTGTAAGTCTGGATTATTTCCAGGCATTTGGCTGGGTTCCATTGACTCAGTAGTGTTACAAAAAATCTTTTTAAGGAAGAAAAAGAAAGAATTGTGGGGAGGTGAGTCCTAGTGCATCTTGTGGCAGTTAGAACTAGATGAAAGTAATGTTACTTTTCAGAGTTTTCTCTGCATAGTATTTTCTAGAGAGACAACCAAAAACATGAATTGTGGGTAATCTGAATAAGACATTGATACAGTAGTTGTTACCGATGGCCATTTAAGCAATGTACAATCTCAGAATAACAATTGAAAACATGTTAACAAATTACTAAATAAAACTAAAAGATGTGTCTTGAACATTACACCTTACAAAGTTCCTCTCTTGCAGGACACTTGAGTTGAGCAGACTAAGACATAATGGCTATCTAGACATGCTGCTCAAAATTCAGTCTTTAGAACAGTATCCTGGGCATAGTCTAGGACACTGATGGAAATGCAGAATCTTAAACCTTACCCAAAGCCTACTGACTCAGAATCTACATTTTTACAAGATCTCCAAGTGATTCATGTGCATATTGAACTTTTGTTGGGGTTCAGAAGAATAATACACCAAATAAAGACCTCAGAAACAAAGTTTCTCTCCTCCTATCTTCCCATCTCTCAACCCTCATTCTCCTCCAAGGCGAGCCATAGAAACTAGAATGCCTCTTCCCCAAAGTGGGGCATAGAAATCAGAATTCCTTGTTCCAAAGCCAGCCATAAAGCCTAAAACTATTCCTCTAACCTTCCCTGCATTTTTCTGTGTAACAGAGATCATAAAGAAATAAAGACCTTCATATAGAAATACCTCACCCCATACCCAGAAGGAAGAAATGGTATGACTGAGAGGCCAAGAAGAACATGAACAGACAGGACTTGATGGGTTCTCCTTCAATCTGTTACTACTAGATCACACCCTTTTTGTCCAATCCAAATTGTATATAGCTGTCCATCAAACCTAAGCATAAAAATGGATAGTTCATCTGGGTCTCTGGATTTTAAATCTGAAGGCTCCCATGTCATGTAAAACTACTTTTCTCTTGTTAACTTATCATTTGTTGTGTGTAGCCATCACCCTTTACGATGGGCACAAAAGGGACCACCCCGTTTTTCACCCTTACCACTGAAAAACTGATTCAGACACTTTGCTTCCTACCTGATTCCAAGGGCATAGGTTGTTGCACATTCACAAAGCCTTTGCCTCATTGGACAGTGGTATCCTTGTTGCATCCTTTCCTCTACTTCCCCACTCGTCACTCACTTCCTTAACTTTCATAATACAGTTGATCTTCCAAGAATCACACTCCATTTTGGCAAAAATTCTTCACAGACACCTTCTGGTCCATGAGATTGGACATCCTCTCTTCGTTTTACGAGGGCTGCTTCAGTTGAGCCTCATAGAGAAATGTTGACAAGATATTGATGCCATACATTTTCAGTTTCATCCTCAGACTGACCTTTTTGCACCTGAAATGTTGTTAGGATGAATTACTTTCCTCCACATACCTGACATTTGTCACCCTGATCTCACAGTCTGCTGCCACTTGACAGACCAAGTTCATGAAGTTTTCTATTTTTTTCTACATGTACTATTCTATTTTTCTTCTTCATTAGTCAAAGTTTAACTCATTTTGATGTGATAGTCTTTACACAAAGGGAAACTCTTTGTAAAGTGGCATTTATAAAGTGTCATAAATTTATAAATGTGATCACTTTATCAATGTGGCCAATTAGAAATGTGAGTGTCATCTTTAGAATAATTCCAAAGGCTTTGTTCTATGGCTCCCACTTTTTTCACTCTATTAATGGACGTGGAACCATGGCTCCCATTCTCTATGATTTTGTTGGAAGGTTCATGTGTTGTTGAACACTTGGTCCCCAGCAGGGTTGTGCTGTTGGAGAGGTGGCAGAAACTTTGAAGGTGGACCTAGTTGGAGGAAAGAGGTCACAGAGGGCATGCCTTTGAAGGCAAACCCTCTTGTCCATCATGACATGAACAACTTCTTCCTCTGCCCATAGGCCCAGAATCAATGGAGCCAAGCACTATGGACTGAAATCTCTGAAACCATAAGCCAAAATTAATCTTTTCTCCCTTAATCTGTTTCTGTGAGATATTTGATCACAGTGACAAAAAGACTGTTTAACACAGAAAAATGGTACCAGAAAAGTGGAGTTGTTGCCATGACTACCTAACCATGTGTAGTTTAAGCCTCTGAAACTAGTTTGAGGAGGGATTTGGAAGAGTTTGGAGAAGAATAATATAAAAATATTAAAATGCATAAGTGAAGTTTAAAGGGTGATTCTGGTGGGAGCTCAGAAGACCAGAATGCCAGTACAAAGGCAGACAGTAAAGACTGGCTCATAAGGTTTCAGATAGACAAGAACTCTGTTAGAAATTAGACCAGAGGCCATTTGTGTTACATTCTAGATAAAAACATGCATACAGTTTGCCCATGTCTTGAGACTCTGAGTGGCTGAATTGAAAAGTAATAGAATGGACTGAGTGTGGCTGTATACAACTATAATCCCAGCTACTTCAGAAGTAGAGATCAGAAAGATCACGGTTCTAGACCAGCCTGAACAAAAAGTTGGGCCACACTCATCACAACCAATAAGGAGGGCATTGTGGCATACATCTATAATCCAGCTACTTGAGAGTCATGTGCAAGAAAATCAATCATTGCCTGAGGCCAGTCCCCAGCTAAAACACAATACCCATCCAAAAAATAAAGCAAAAAGGGACTGGGTGGCATGGTTCAAGTGGTGGAATGCCTGCCTAGAAAGCACAAGAGCCTGAGTTCAAACTTTAGGACCACCAAAACAATGGACTAATTGATTTGGCTGAGGAAATTTCAAGGCAGCCCAGCATTCAGGCTGTGGCATGGCTACTTCTGGCTGCTTTTAGCCTCATTTACAGTAAGAATCTATAAAATCAGAGTGGAAAGATTTGAAAACTGTACAGTTTGGCCAGAAAAGGAGTACTTAAAAATTGTGGATAAGGAGAGTCTAGTTGTTAAAGAGATAAAGATCATTAAAAAGAAATCAAAGGACTGGACAATAGCAGTACATGCCTATAATTCCAGATACTTGTAAGGCAGAGATAGGAAGATTATGGTTTGAGGCCAGCACAGGCAAAAGTTAGTGAAACTCTATATCAAAAAAAAAAAAAAAAGCTGGATGTGGCGGTACATACCTATAATCCCTGTACTTTAGAGACAAAGGTAGGAAGGTAGTAGTCCAAGGCTGGCCCAGACAAAAGCATGAGTCCCTATCTGAAAAACAAACAAACAGAAAAGGACTTAGAGCTTGACTCAAGTGGTATAGCAACTGCTTAGCAAGCAGGAGGCCCTGAGTTCAATCCCCAGTACTACCAAAATGAATAATCAAAAATCAAAAGAAATCAAGTACTTTGTACTAGACCAGTAGGAAAGATGCATTGAGGGCAACTCAAGAATTAATAGAACTCACCTATTGTAGGATCAAGGGTGTAAACATCTTAACTCTTTTGAAAGACTTGCTTTGAGAAGAAAGCGCCAGGAAAACTTGCATGCACAGGGCCTAGGGAAGTATTTTCTTGAGTAAAATCCCCAGGCTCACAGAGGCTACTGCAGTCATGTCCTAAGGGGGACTTGGAATTGGTAACAGACCTTTGCATCATCCATGTGATGCTGGTTTTGCTGGTATACAGAATACAAGGGTTATGGGGTCATGGCAGCTTCCACCCAGATTTCAAAGGAAGGCCTGGGAGGCCAGGCAATGTGTGTTAGGGTCAGAGTCACTGTAGGCAGCCCCTAAAAGGGTGATGTGTGAAGCTGTGAGAGTGAAGCCTCAGATGCAGTGGCAACTTCAGGATGTTGGAGATGTCAGGACTATGGAACATCCTCCAAGGAAAGCACAGGAAATGAGTCAATGCAGCCCAAAAGACAAGGTAAGTGTGTGCAGAAGGCCACAGGGGCAGGGCTGTCCAAGTCTACTGGAGCTCATATTATACCAATGTGTGTCAGAGGCTGGACATGGAGCTACAGGATTAAATCTGCTCTGCTGGGGGCTTTGCTTTTGCTTTAGCTTACCTTAGTCCCATCCACCCTTTCTATGCCTTCATCCCTCCCTTTTGGAATGAGAATGCTTATTCTGTACCATTGTATGTTGGAAACATGCAATCTTCTTTTTGATATTTCTTTTGGTAGTAATACTGGGGTTTGAACTCAGGGCCTCGTGCTTGCTAGGCAGGTGCTCTACTACTTGAGCTACTCCAACAGTATCTTTTCGATTTTATAAGGACTCACAGCTAAGAGATTGCCTTTAGTCTCAGTAGAGACTCTGGACTTAGACTTTTGGACAAGGTTGGAATAAGGTTGGAACTGTAAAGACTGTGGAGACTCCTGGAGATGGACAAAATGAACTTTGCATTCTGAGATGGCCATGAGCCTTTGGGGATCGGGGACAGAGTGTAATGATTTAAATATGAAATGCCTCCTATAGGCTCATGTGTTGAATACTTCGTCCCTTTGGCACTATTTTTGGGAGGTGGTGCCTCGTTGGAGGAAGTAGACATTAGGAGCGCCTTTTTAGGTTTTATGGAGTCTCTAGTGCCTTCCTCACTCTCTTCTTTCTCTCACCCATGAGGTGAATAGTGTGTTCCTCCACATACTCCCACTGCCATGATGTTCTGCCTCCCCCTGGACCCAGAATCAACAGAGCCAAGGACTATGGACTGAAATCTCTGAAACCATGAGTGAAATAAATCTTTCCTTCCTTAAGTTGTTTCTGTCAGCTATTTGGTCATGACAATGACACAGCTGACTAACACAGTTACAAAGGACATCAATAGATGAGAGCATATACCCTCTCGTGATCTTTAAGAAAAAGGAATACAAAAGCACAGCTACACAAGGTCCCCAGCATTATGTTCATAAAGACACAAAAAGATTTAATTATGACAAAGTCTAATCAACCATTAAAGTAACTACTAATATTAACCAAATCAGCTTTGTACTCAAGGTAGACTCTAGATTCTTCTCCTCCCTCCTTCAGATATTCTTGCTTATCAGTCACCACCATGATTATGTCAAATACAAGATTTTACTATATACAGGGTTTCTGTTAATTCCTGTTTGGCAATTTCAGTATCACTATGACTTCCACAATCTCAAGGTCATGAATCACCTGAGCAAATAATAGCCCAATAAGCCCAATTCCAGGGGAAGTTTTGAGAGCACTGTCTTTTTTTTAAAATTTTTATTCATATGTGCATACAATGTTTGGGTCATTTCTCCCCCTTCCCCCTGAGTCTTTTGACTCTGCTTTGCACAGTGAAGTGTTTCTTGTCATGGGATAATAATCTGAGAAACAGCATCTGGCCAGATCTTACTACTTGGTTTATTTTAATGTGTCAGAATAAATATTCCTTTATTCAATAAATATTTATTGAGTGTCTACTACATGCAAAAAAAACCCTAAAAACAAACATCTCTTACAGTGAAATTATTTTTATTGCTTCAAGATTTTTCTTCTCAAATCCATCACAGGGCCTCCCACTCAGTTGAAAGGTCTCTGTGGCTCTCTCCAGCACTGGAACTGTTCACATCAGCCCTGGAAATGCTATCAACTCAAGAGAGGCCTCGAACACAGTTTTTCTACTCCCCATGGAGGCAAGCTCCCAAACATCTGAAAGAGTAGAGCTCTTGATGGCAAATCGAACATGATTTTAGTTAATATGTTTCTTAGTCATCTCAGTTTAATTTTTGTCCTCCCTCCACATGGACCATTTTTCATGCAACTTCCAATGGCATGAACAATTTCCCAGCCTCTTGAAACTCTATGTGCTTTCCACTGTGGGACCTAATCAGGTTTTCTGAGCAACTCCACGCTGTGTTCGCAGCACTCTGGGGCAGTGGAAGACAGCTCTCAAATGAACTGGGGGAAAATATGCTTTTCCTTCCCTATTCCCAAGTCTGTAGTTGGCTCTTCACAAGTTTGCTTCTGATACAGTAGCCAGTCATAAAACCTATCATCATAATGAGAATCACTACCCCTAGATACATCCAAAGATACAGACAGACTTCTGATACCAGACAGGGATTTGCAAGAGACAAAGGAGCAAGTCTCCATGCTTAGTGCTGGATATGTATGATATTGGCTGAGTGGAGCCATAGATGTACAGGAGCAAATAAAAACTCATGTTGCTGAAAGTACTATCATTTGTTTAAACTATCTGCTCCAGTTAGACAATGTGAACAATGGAGCTGGTCTTGAACTTGGAGAGACCCTTCATTCTATTTTCTTAAATGCTCCCCAGCAAATTCTTTCTTTTGCATATGGTAAGGATTTGTTGTTGTTCCCAGAGCCTTTCCTTCTACGCTTGCCTGAAGCTCCATCCAACCTCTTTTTATAAAGGAGACACCATGAGAGAATATGCAAACAGAATTACAAAGTTTAGACAAATGCGATCTGATTCTAAAACTAAAAACAGATTCAGTCATTACTATCTAAAAAAAAGCCTTATTAATAATAATATGATGCTTCTGATACATTCCCTACTTTACACTTTGTAAATTAGTCTGCCATTCTCATCAGCTGCCCCTCAGGGTTGGCGAGAAGAGCACTGGCGCCCCAGGTAATGTTTTTTTGGCAACCCCTCCCCAGAACAACAAAGCCAGTCTCCTACTGCTCTCTCCTCTCCATTCCTCGGGTCGCCCCATCTCTCTAATTGGTATTCATCCAACGCTGAACAGTAGCTATCAGCACTTGGTGATTAACAGTCTTGTGAGACCTTGGGAGAGCAGCAAGAGTTGGCTCTTGTATCCACCATTTAAAAGGGATGTTTGAATTGAGATTCTCATTTCAAAGAGTTACAGATGGATGGCATTGTGTTTCCACCATCTGAATGGGTCGCAGGAGCAAAGGAAGTATGGTTCAGAGAAGTGGAGAGGGACACCTAAGTCCCTCTGCAGGGTCCCTCCCAGTGCTACTATGTACTGGGAAACTTTTAAAGCTTAATCTGAGTCTACATTTCTCAAACATTAATAGATCACTTGGTTGTTCAGTGTTGAAATCCCCTTTTGCATCTCAAAGGGCCTTATGATAGTCACTCCATTTACTTTTCTTCCCACATTCTGATTTCTGTGCAATTCAGTCCCTTTCACTCCATTCACCCCCAAATTCAGAGTTCCTGACCCCCCCCCACCTTACACCAACTTCCCTGAGTCATAGGAAATGGAATGTTCATATATATATACTTACAGTCTTACGAAAGAAAAGTCCATATTTACATTCAGAAATGTATTTCTACTCGGAATGGCCCTGTAGGTCTCAGAATTGTGCACGTCAGGATTATGATCCCGCCATATGGGGCTCTTTGCTTTGCACTGGAGTTGGGCACAGGATTTCAGAAACGTGTTTTGAGTCTTTTGGAAGTACCAAGTATGTTTGGATTGCACCAGATTTTACAAGCTATGGAGCAAATTGTAAATACTTTTGGATACTGGTGCACATTTTATAAATAATTCTGGCAGACTTTTAATTCTCTAGGACTTCAGGGGTTTGTTATATTCAATTTTTCATTATTTGTTCATTTCCTTGTGGCCTTATTTCTGCAAACATAATTTCTTGAAAAATGGAATTAGGTCCAGATTTAGCAAATACAAAAGGATGATTTGTAACATTTCTCTCATAAACTGGTCCTAAGCAAAGGCAAAATGAACTTATTTATACTTAGTGAAACATAATTGTAAATTTAAACATTAACATTGAAGGGAAAATTGAGATTTAAAATTTCACCAGTCTTTACAGCTGCTGTTCTAATATCTTCAGGGTGACAAGGCCTCTGTCTTTTGATCAGTCTTATACCCAGACCCCCCACAGAACCAGTACACTTGACTAGAGGAAGCAGTGACTAAGTGGCCCCAGTGACAAGTTCCCTTCAGCGGAATTATTACTTTTCAGAGCACTTCATACTTGCCTGCATTGGTTCTGCAGAGTGACTCAAGGAGAGGGGAACAGTTTGTACTACCTAAGGTTTCAAAACTTCTGTGCCCTTCATATGTTTACATCCCCTCCTCTTAAAATACCTTTAAACAGATGTCACAATGACTCATTCCCTCAACTCTCTGAAGTCACTCAGTTGCCACCTCTCAAGGAGACTTCCTGGCCACCTACTTAAAATTGCACCCCTCAACTCCCAAAATCCCACTCTTTCTTCTCTGCTTCCTTTTCCCCATGCTATTGTGCAAACATGCCCACATGTGTGTACACAGATACATACACACACATACACACCATTAGCTTATAGACTTTTGTCTTTCTTGTTCACTTCTATATCCCCAGATCCTAGAATGGTGCCCAGCATAGGAGATAGCCCAGAGATATTTGTGGAATGAATGGAGACAAACATACAACGTACATATAAACACTCATGACCACATCATCAGTGCAAAGCCCATTCTCCTCAATTTCCTTCCCTATAGCTGTGGCATTAGGACTAAGCCCATATTTGATATTCCTTTAACCTGTCTTACCTCTAAAGGTTTTGGATGGGAGTGGATGAATTTCTGAAGTCTACACTCAAGTAGAAGTGATTATTAGTCAACCTCCTTTCATGACTGCACTCTGCCTTTCTTTCCTCAGCAGGCTTCTTCATCTCCTGCAGTCTGGATTCTGTTCCTCACCATGCAACTGAACTTCTCACCCAGTTATAAATCCAAATGCAGAGTCCCTTCCTCCTTCTCTCCTTACCTCCCTCCCTCCCTTCCTCCATCCTCCTCCCTTCTTCCTTCCTTCCTTCCTTCCTTCCTTCCCTACTTCAATGGAACTGCCTTACCTAGGGTAATAGCAAGGACCTGAGATCTGGTTTTCTTTTTCCCACTTCTGAACTCTGGGTTCCTTACACTGGCTCCATATGCCCCTAGGCATTACACGGCTGTGGAAGCTCTAAATCAATGTAATTCTAGGTTCAAATCTCTCCAGAAAGAAAAAAAAAAGAGAATTAAAACTGAAACAAATCTGAAAACTGACTCTTTCTGGGTTATATGTGCCCATTTCTGAACCTATCACTGCTGTGAGGAGAAAAAGGGACTGACTGACCTAGGCTCAAGATAGATCTAGCCTTTGAACTTTACTCACCAAATGTGAGAGATGGATGGTTTCCCCAAAGTCAAATCAGTATGCAATTAAAATAAGGAAAGGAGGAGAAATACTAACAAACATAACTAGCATGTAATATATAGAACCATGGTCACTAAGAGTGATCCCTACATCTTCCCACCCTTTTCAGAGTTTTAGTGACTGAAGCTCATGGAGGCCTAGGACCTGGGACCACAGAGGCCAGCTCTCTTTAGCATGGCCACTGCTTGCTAACACCTTCTGTTCCATATTATTTCCTCAGCTGTCTAACTCCAAACTGTGCTTTAAAGCTTAGCTCATGTGGCTTTCCTTTGGAAGCCTTTACACAAGCACCATCTCTCTCCTCTGCCCCCCAACCGATGAGGTAATATTCCACAGAGCAATCCCTACTCCCCAACTTCTGTCTACTTCTCCACAAGCCTTGACTTCTTATCTTCACCAGAAAACTGTAGCTTACGCATAGACCCAAGTGCCCGGTGCACTGCTCCATAAGTATGATGAATAAAACTAAACTAACACGGTGCTTTTGATTTCACAAAACCATGAGTCAGTTTCCTATACAAACGAGAAAACCTGAGGCTCTGAGAAATTAAGCCCATAATCTCAGCTGAGAGATGGAGGCTGAGGCAGGAGTTTTGTGAATTCAAGACCAGTTTGAGCTACGTACTGAATTCCAAGCCAGCCTGAGCTATATAGCAATAACTTGTCCTAACAAATAAAAACAAACAAACCCATGAGAAGTTATGTATAACTCCCATCTTCACAGCATCCTGGGCTACCAAGGGTTGGTGCAAGGGATGGATAGCTTAGCTAAAAAAAGACTAAGAGTAAAGTGAGTTCAATGGCAGTGACGTGAGTTTGAATGTAGGCCCTAAAGAATGCTGGAAGTTCAAAGAGGAACAAGATAGAAAAATAGGATGCTTGAGAGCCAGTGAGCATAAACAAGGAAGGTTCTGGATAATTGCCTCAAAAAACAGAACTGTTCAAATGCCCAAGATTTATATAGTAAAAATATAAGTGTGTGGGCGGGGGATTGACCTGAAAACGTAGAAGCTTGGACTCAAGCTGAGGTCCTCTCTCTCAAAGCCAGATACTGGTTACATTGTTTTTAAGGTGGTTTCCTTAATCCACTTTCATGAAATATAGATACCGTTCTCATTTAAAAGCTTAATTAATAACTTTCTTGTGTAGCTTAATCTTGGAAGAGGATTAAGAATCAATATAGAAATACAATATTTACTGAAATAAGTTATCTCCATTTTTATGTTAGCAACAAAAGGACAGGGAGACAGAAGAGAATTAGGAAGTGTATTGCTTCAAACACAGGGTTCACCTGTGTTCTCTGTGCTCCAACAGGGCCACCTCCTTCTTCCTAGTCTTGCCAGGGACAGAGGTTGCCAGTACTTGAACAGCTGCTGGAGACCTAGCTGTTTGGGTCAGCCCCACGAAGGTGCTGATGCGGTGGGCAAGAAAACTGCCTTCTCAGAAGGGCAAGCTACACAGAGAAAATGACCCTGGGAGAAGGTAATAATGGTTCACCAGAGGAGAAGTGACTATATATAACACAATGACAATATTTTGGCCTACTAATAATGTGATTTGAAGGACTTTTTATGAGTCCTCTTTAGGAGAACTATTTTAAAGTATTTCACTGGCCAAGGCAGACTGAGTACTGTTTGCTACACTGATTAGTTTTACATCTGTTTTAACACAAACAGCCAAGAGGCATATTATTTCCAGATTCATAAAGCTCAGTGAATATCAGTGGAATTAATTTTTGAGTACATAGGAAAACATGCTCTCCCCCTATTTATATCCCATTGTGTTTTTCCTATTGACGACATTCAACCAAGCTTCCATTCATGGTCCATGGTTTCTTTCTAAAACAACCTTACACTTTTGAAGACTGGAACTGAAAAGATTTTGGAGTCTCTGTACACTGCAAAATTGTGAAAATCACCAGAGCTGTGATCCTAGTTTGGGGTTTGGATAAGTTCCTAATAGCATTAACAATTACCATTTTGCTAACATTTGGTTTTCTTCATAGAATTTAGCCCAAGACTGCATTCCCCATCCAAGTCTAACCCAACTAGGAGAAGGGGATACATAGATTATATGTTAGGTATTACATTGTATTAGTTATTTAACATTGAACACTATTCAAATAGAAAGAACGCAAGGCTCCCAGGCCTTCCAAGAATATAAAGATGGGTTAATTGTAGTCTTTGCCCCCAAGAAGTTTACAGTCTAGCAGGAGGATAAGATAGTAAGCTGTGATAACTTTCATCAGAGAACTTCAAACAAAATGTAATGTGGATTCAAAAGAAAAAGATGGGTTTGAGAGATAGAGGTTGCTGTGATTGGGAAGGGCCTTGGAGGATTTTCACAGAAATCTGTGAAGGGGAGTGGGAGGAATAGAAAGTTGTAGAAGACATCCCGAGGGCAAGAACACATGAGGCACTCATCCTATTATTCATACAAGATCTGCATGACTTACCCTTTTCTGCAAAGGAAAATTGAATATTCAAACTGCTCCACAGATTTTTTAAAAAATTTTGTTTGGTGTTAGTCATCACTGCTGTTGATTGCCAAACAGTAAGTAAATTCTTAAGTCAGTGAGCTTAGCATAAAAAGGAAGAACGTGAATAACCACGCTAGTTTAATGGCTAATGTGAACACACTAGGTCTTCTATTAGTGATTTAATATGTTATCCACCGGTTGTCCCAAAAGCTGTGGTCCAGGAACAAGCACTATGAAAGCAAGCTCAAAGTCAGAACTCACACCCATGTCCACGGGAACCTCGACCTTTGTGAGGATACTGCCTCAACCTTTTCCAGTAACCACTCCTCAGAGAAATACTTAAGAGTGACTTTATTGTGACAATAGGCAACTTTCCTTTCCCACTGATACCTTTCCTTCAGCAGTGTTGCAGAGAAAAGGCAAGCATAATACAATATGCATGATAATAACCAGCAGAATTAACTGTAACTAAGGACAGGGGCCCTCCCCAGTTTAAGAGCTGTAAGGGCTTTGTATTTGGACTTGGACAGCCTCAAGTGACCACCTTCTAAATCTCCCTAGATTGTCCTGCCCCTAAAATGGGGCTAATTCAATTCACACAGATAACTCAAACACGATGGGAAGATTAATTACTCAGGGTTCACTGAGTGCTTTCAATATGAAAAGCACGATGATGTATGTCACAAGCAGGGCTGTGACTTTGGGGGAGACAATAAGCATCAGGCACAGATGAACTTTTAAAAAACAAAGGCCCTATTGTCATGTAAATACTCAATAATAAAGGCTATAGAAAGAAAGTTTCAGGAAATATAAAATATAAACAGAATATTTTTCCATGAGGAGTCAGCAGATTTTATCAAGTTAATAAATTACTACAATAGAGTATATAAAATCAAACTCATGCAGAATCAGACCAGAGAATATGTGTGGCTACTGGGATTATCTGGTGGGAAAGATCTCATTGATTTTTGTATAACTCTGGATCTAGGAGATTTTAAAATTAGGCAAGGATGATGACCCAGTTTGGGTGGGAAAAGCTTAGAGAATCCCAAGGAAGAATGCAACCCAAGAAGAAGTCTCCAAAGAAGTTATTTTTAACCTTTCAGACGTACTTGACTTAAAAAGAATTCTGAAAACTGAATGCAAAAGGCAGCATTAAAAACAAAAACAAAAACAAAAAAAAACCAAAAACCTCCTCTATCCACTTCTCATTGTCATAACCTTAGCAGAAAATTTAAAAGGACAAGCAAGGTTTATGTACAATTACATATGGATTTGAGCAAAAAGGCTTATTTTCTCATTTTTACAGTTCTATGAGTACAAAGTTGAGCAAATTTCCTCTTGGACTGTGATTTGACTAACACTCCTTGTACAAAATAAAGACACACAGCATTAAATACAAAACATATTAGAAGTAAGTATGCCAAACTTATGAATTGCTAATAAAATGTATAGAAACACGAAGAACTGTGGGGGGGAATGTGTATTTGTTAGCTATTGCCAAAACAATGCTGCATAACAAACAACCACAATGATGGCATGCAACAATTATGCTCTTGTTTCATCACCCTATGCGTCGCTTGGTGTGGTGCTGCTGCACACGTAACCCGGGATGAGCACCAAGGTGTCACATCCTCCTCGGACAGTCGCGCTAGCCAGAGATTTTCACTTCTTGAGTCTAGGCTCAAAACTTAGAACTCAATTTTGTTAGTTGAGGCACAGAATATGACCAAGACTAAAGAAATGAGGGGAGAAGTCAGTTCATCCATGCTGTGAGGATCCACGGGGGTGTGAGTGCAAGAAAGGGCAAAGAACTGAGCCACGAGGAAACTCCCTCTGCCACTATCTTAAACAAGCAAAAATGTCATTTCTTTGGCCTTTCTTTTGCAAAATCAGAGAACAGCAGTAGAGAACAGGTCCTGCTTGGGGTGTGGGGGGGTTGGTACCAGTGGGAGGGGGAGGAGGAGGGGAAAAGGGGTAAGGTGGTGAACACAGTGCAAATACTGTGTGCACATATACGTAAATGGGAAAACGACACCTGTTGAAACTATTTCTCCAATGGGGGAGGGGTGGCAGAGGAGAAAGAGGGGGTGAATTCAAGTACCATATATTTGATACATTGTAAGAACTTTTTAAATGCCACAAAGTATCTCCACCCAGCACAACAGTAAAATAAAAAAGAATGCCCAAAAAAAGAAACGACCATGTTTTGTTTCAAAGTTACACATCAAAAGAAATTTTTAAAAATGGTTCATAGACAGAGATGAAGATATCCCCGAGATACAGACACAAACTTTTGACAAAATTTTTGTCATAATGCCAACTCCCCCTAATATTGAGGTAGGAGTCAAGAACCCTTTGAATACTGCTAAGGGTGCTAATGATACACACGTGCTGTAAAAACTCTGCATGCTTACTCTCCTTCCAACATAAGGTAAGTGTTGAGGGAGGAGCCAGCGTTCCTTTCTGATTTACATGCAGACCTTTGTGCTGGCTGCTGTGCATGGGAGGCTGTTAACCAAGCGGCACTCTTTTGGAAATTGGCCAGACTGTCATGATGGCAGCCCAGCTGTTTTTCAAACACTAGCTTTTTCTCTTCTGGTATGATATATCTTGAAGAATTGCACTCCCCTAAGGAGGTTGGGAAAAAAAGTGAAAATAATAGTCATAGATTGGATCCAGCAATTCCATTTCTAGAAATTTAACTAAAATAATTAGCTAAGTATAAAAAGAAGTATATACATATACAATGTTCCTTGTTATTATGTTGTTTATAACAATAAAAAGGCAGAATCTACCTAAATTTTCATCAATGGGATTCATTAAGTGAATAATATGAACTTCTATACCATGAAATAACTAGACAGCTGTGAAAAAGGCAATGTAATCTGTGTGATTGATCATGTTAGTGTACACAAAATATAACTGACTAAAGAACAGCAGATTAAAGACTAGAATACTATGTAAGTGTGTATGTTTTCATAGTACACATAAATTTCATATATGCATATGAATTATGAATTCATAATTAATTATGAAAAGCCATATATCAAATTGTGAATTATGGTAATCTCTTGGAAGACAGGGTTAGTTTTGTTTCTTTTTTATACAGTCTTACATTATTGTGGATTATTTATAAGGAATACATATTGCTTTGATACATTTCTTTTTTGCAGTACTAGGGTTTGAACTCAGGGTCTCATGCTTGCTAGGCAGGCACTCTACCACTTAAGCCATGCCCAGCCCAATTTAATACATTTCTTTCAACTAAAAAATATCCTTTTTTGCTTTTTTCACTTTCTCTGTTCTTGTACCATTTAAGCACAATAAATCTCTACTCAAATTCCACATATGCAGAAACCAAAATATTTGATTGAGTAAACTATCTTATTGTAGAGTAAATGCAGGATTGAGGGAGCCTCTATATTTAGCCACACACAAATCAAATAGTTCCGGGTTAGGTGCCAGATCCAAACGTGGTTTGGTTGTGGCTTTCCTGCTCTGCTCATTGTGGGACAGTTCTGGGTTCCTAGGTTGGCTGAGACTTCAAAGGCAGTGCTGAGAATCCCAGTTATTTCCTGGTTAATTGGTACCCATTTCACAGACATGGAGCTAAGTCAGAAACTACTGGGACATGGCAACATGCTCTTTGCTTTCCTGCTTCCAGGGCACTAACTGCCCCTTTCCTGGCCAGATCTCCACCCCAAACTACTGCCACACTCCTGTGCCCAGGGTAAGAAACTCAGGATTGCCACCTTTTAGAATGGGACTGAGTGAGGACGAGAACCAATGCCCACCATTTTATCTGTTTTACTTATTGTGGGTGCCTTGTTGCAGGATTTGCCATGCTTCTAGGCCGAAGATCACTAGGCAGATTGCTTTCCTGTCATTCTCTTCCCTTTTCTCTCAGAGTCATCCTGCTTCCCCACCCCTGGCCTTTGAGAGGCCATACAAATGTAGCTTCCTTTCTGTAGGGCCACAGAAGTCTTGCTCCTTGATCCTGAAAACTCACTCACTCCCTTCTCTGACCTTCCCCACTTCTCTGTATTGTGATGATTGCGCTGAGAACACACTGCCTTGCCCTGCAGTTTGCTGTGCACATCTGCCTCCCCAAAAGAGAAGTAAGACACTTCAATAACTCTTTTGCCATCCTTCATAGGTACCTTAACTTTTCTCCTTGTACTATAATCACCCAGCAAAATTTCGACACTGGATCAAGCTAACCAACTATCTTTTGCTCCTACACTGAGACTGCTGAAGAATGGTTGTTACCTACCCCATAGTTACAACACCTGACCACTGTCCAGTGCAGCCTCTCTCCCATTCATCACCGACACACAACAGCTGCTCCAAACCTTCCCACCTTAGTCAGGTTCATGGCCCTTGCCGTTAACTTGAATTACGTCTTGAAAGAGAAAGGAACTGTCTCACTTCCTTCTTGCATTTATACACGCTCCCTAATTTATACCCGCATGCATCCACACTGCAGTGTTAGGGTTGGTGCCCCATCCCATTCTCTTCACTGGCAGGGGCTCTTGGCCTTCAGCTGCTCTGAGTTTCAGATTCACAGCTACTCTCTTCCCTTTCCTGGAACATTGCCCTCAGCTGACAGGCCCCACCTAACCTGTAAACTACGGTCCTGATGGCAGATCTCAGTAAATGAGTGGCTGGCACCAGGCAAAATGGCCAATTCTCTGCTCAAGGTGGAGTTTGCCATGCAGACTCCTTCCAGGATCAGAACAAACGTAGATTCCAGTCAAAATCACACTTGGGCTTAGCGTTCTTCTCCTGTCTCTCTTGCCTCCCTCCCTCATCCCCTTCCTCCCCCACTCCTCCATTCCTGCACTCATCTGCGCAAGACTCTCTGTCCCAGGCCCCAGGCTCTGCTTCTGCCTCATCAGAGACCCCATCCCTCCCTTTCCTGGAGCTTCCTACAAATGGCTTTTTTTTTTCTTTTTTTCTGATTCTGCTTTGAACTTAGGGCCTCACACTTGCTAGGCAGGTACTCTACCGCTTGAGCCACTCCAGCCCTTTTGCTCTAGTTATTTTACTGAAAGGTCTCACTTTTTGCCTAGGCTGGCCAGGACCACATTCTCCCTCCTAGTTCAAGGTTCCCTCCATCACTGGGATGGCAAGCATGAGCCACACATCCAACTTTATTTCCACTGACATGGAGTCTTGTAAACATTTTTTTTTTCAGTATTGGGGTTTGAACTCAGAGTCCCATACTTGCTAGGTAGGTACTCTAGCCACTCCTCACAAACGTTTTTGCCCTGGATGGACTGAAACCATGGTGCTCCTGATTTCACTCTCTGGTGTAGCTCGGATGACAGGTGTGCACCACTGTACCAGCTATTGGTTGATATAGGGTCTCAGAATTTTTTGCCGGGCTGGCCTCAAACCATGATCCTCCAGATCTCAGCCTCCTCAAGTAGCTAGGATTATAGGCATGAAACACAGGAACCCAGCTTGGCCTCTTTCCATAATTTCTGTCCCAAATGAGTATAGGCAAGACCACCCTTTCTTAAAACTAAACCAAATGAAAAAGCCTCAAATGCTGTATCTCCCTCTTACCTTCTTTCTGGTCTTCGTAGATAAGATGTATTGAAAAGGCAATCTATATCTATTGTTTTCACATTTTAAAAAACATCCTTAGGGTAGTGTAATTCCTCAAGACACAGCATACCAGAAGAGAAGAAGATTTTAGGAGAAAAATAAATTCAGTTTTGACATGTCTGAGATGCCTATCATTTTTTTATTCAGCCAGATGATTTTATTTCTCCCTTCAACCATAATATAATATCCAAATTTTGTTTTAACTGGCAGGTCTGTAAGCACAGGCTTATCCATCCCACTTACAGGTGAGGCAAACACTGCTTCCTGAAATGGTCCAACCCTGGAGCCTCTGGTCATCCAACCCAAGTCATCCCCTTGCCTGGCTTTATCATCACTGACTTGTGTGGCCACTTCATTGACTCCCATTCCAGACTGTAATTTTCCCATGGCTTTCATGATTTTGCTGTGTTTTTCACAAAATGTGCCTGATCTTTACTGCATTGCCACCACCTACAGGGGCCCTGAGCTTTCTTGTCAGCCCTGCCACTCCCAGAGGCTGCACCTCTTTTCCCTGCTTTTCCAGAACCACTTTTTCCTTTGGGTGGCATCTTCTGAACTTGCTGTTTAACTGTTAAACTCTCAACTGCCCAAAGACACTTATCATTTTAAATTTAAAACATCTATTAGGCAGTTGATGATGAGAGACTTAAGAAGTGAAGTGTGGTAAATGTTTAACTGGCTCTTTGGGGGAGAGTGGAAGCATATGTACATAGGGTTTTTTAGAACAGATTTTACTGATGTGAAGGCTATTATTTATAATAATGAGTGTTGTATATCTCATTATTATATACAATACTCATTATTATAAATTCCACTCTACCAATCAATGATCAAAGAATGTTTTTGTTGACTTTTGCCATCGTCTTGTATCTGCAGCAAAGCTGTGGTTGCATGAGTGTTGGTTGACTAGTTATATTCCTGTGAAGAAGTAAGAGAAAGTCAAATAACAAAGAATGTGGGTTAGAATTTCTTTTGCTCATTCACGATACAAGCACTTTTGCTCTTCTAAATTGGGTAGGTTTTAGTGTTAGAAGAATATTTCCTTATTTGTTCTTGTTAGTCACAGTGTAACAGCTATACATACAAGACACTATTTGGCTTAATCAATACTGTCAACATTTTTTAGATCACTTTATTTTTCTTGGCAGGACTGGAGTTTGAATTCAGGGCTTCATGCTTCTGAGGCAGGCATTCTACCACTTGAGCCACACCTTCAGACCCTCTAGATCACTTTCTTAAGTCTGGACAATCAATAAGATAATAAAGTAAGCCTTGATTGGTAGCCTTTCCCTATTTTTATGAGGTGAGCATTCCCATTGTGGAGATTTCAAGCTGCCAACATAGCGTCACCAAATGCAGAACTGGAAGGGATGTCAGTAACACATTACATAGTGTTTCCACTGCTCAGATATAGTAGACGCGCATTATCTCATCAGCATTGGCAATAAGAAACAGAGTAAAATAGAAAATAAGGAGCTTTAAGTATTTACTACCTCTTTTAAATATAATGTATTTCACTGTACGTTTATATGATTTTAATAATAGCTAGATTTAATGCCAACTCAGAAAATTCTTGACAATGAGATGGAAATGAAGACTCCATTGGGATTCAGAGCAAAAGCCAGTCATGTTACATTCTAGCAAAGAACTTGTCTACATTTTGTCCATGCCCTAAGACTGAATTCAGAAGTAACAGACTCATTTATTTGGTAGGAGAAATTTCAAAGCAGCTGACCATTCAGGCTGTAGCATGGTTATTAATAGCTGCTTTTAGTCAGGTTTACAAGTTCTTCTAGTAGAAGAAGAACTTTTCTGTAATTTGGTCAGAAAATTCTGTGTAAAGTTGGGGCTAAGAAAGATAATGGTCACTGAAGTGATTAGTGCCATTAAAAAGAATTCCAGTGCTGGGCACCAGTGACTCACATCTGTAATCCTGACTACTTAGGAAATTGGGAGGATCACAGTTCAAGGCCAGCCTGGGCAAAAGTTAATAGGACCTGATCTCAATCAATAGTTGGACCTAGTGGTGTGCATCTGTTATCCCAAGCTCTGCAGGAGGCTGAGATTGGGAGGATTAGGTTCAAGACCTCCCAGGAAATACTTCCTGAGCCTCCATCTCCAAAATAACCAGAGCAAAATGGACTGGAGGTGTGGCTCAAGCAGTGAAGTGATTGCTTTGCTAGGGGGATGCCCTGAGTTCAAAAACCCAGTTCCACCAAAGGAGAGGAGAGAGGAAAGAGCTGAGAGGACAGAGAGAGAAAGAGAGACAGAGAGAGAGAGAGAGAGAGAGAATTCAAGGACTTTGTATTAGAACAATAGGCAAGATGCCTTGAGGCCATCTCAAGATTGAGGATTGAGACCACACTCATTCCAGCCTCAAGGCTGTAAGTGTGTAAACCCATTTAAAAGACTTTCCCTTGAGGAGAGAGTTTATCCAGGGTGTCCTGCTCACACAGTATGGCCTAGGAAGTTGTTTCCCCAGAATTTGTTTCACTATGCTCAGTTATTCAGGCACTTGTGGTTCTGGTCCAAGAGGGCCAAGCTACTTCTCTAGCTGCTGTCATCCATGTGATGCTGGTTTTGCAGGCAAAATCCAAGTGTTAAGGGGTCATGGATGCTTCAACCCAGATTTCAAAGGAAAGCCTGGTGGAGGGACAGGCAATCTGTGTTAGTTAGGGTCAGAATACCTATAGGCAGCCCCTAAGAAGACGATGTGTGAAATAGTGAGGGTAAAGCCTAAACTGCAATGAAGACCCAAGGATTTTGGAGATGCCAGGAACCTGGAACATCTGCTGAGGAAAGTCATAGGCTGTGAGTGCAGCCATTCCAAGAGAGAGGCCCTATATGCACTGCAGAGAACAAAGACATAGGGGATAGGGCTGCTCAAGTCCATTGGAATTCACACTATGACACCAAGTGCCACAGTTATTGGACATGGAGTTAAAGGATTTAATGTTTGCACAGCTGACAGTTTTGGTCTTGTTTTGGTACCTTCTCCTCTTTTTGAATGGAAATTTTTACTCTGCTATTATATGTTGGAAGTATGTAGCAATTTGCTTTTTAAAATTTTACAGGAGATCATAGCTAAGAGTTGAGTTGCAGAAGAGACTTTGGAGTTGAACTTTTAGACAACTTTAGATTTTATCTTGGAGATGAACGAAATACATTTTGCATCTTGAAATGGATATGAGCTTTTTGAGGATCAGGAGTGAAATGTTATGACTTAAAATGTATTTGAGTGTCAAACTGACAAGGGGTGATCTGATGATGGTTAACTTTGATTGTCAACTTGATTGGATTGAGAAAGTGGCTGGGATATTAGTATAGCACACTCTGGGTGTGTCTGTGAGGATATTTCCTGAGTGGATTAATTAAGGTGGAAGATCTTCCCTGAACATGGGTGACACTATCCCATAGGTTGGGGACCTAGGTATAATAAAAGGGGAAACTGAGAAAAAACAGTAAAGTCCTTCTCTTTGCTTCCCAGCTAGCATGATGTGAGCTGCTCTGTTTTGCTATACCCTCCATGCCATGCTGAACTAAATCCTCCAAAACCATGAGCAAAATGAATCCATCCTCCCTTACGTTGTTTTTGTCAGGTATTTTTGTCTCAGTGACAAAAGTCTGACTGACACATAGATAATTGAGTACACTTTTCAAAAAGACATTGATTTTATTATGTTTTTATTATTTAATTACTAGAGACTCTAAGAAACATTAGTCTATTAAGAAAATAAAAATATTTTAAGACATTCATAGTTTTTCATCTAGTATAAAGTATGATTGACTGTAAGAGTCAGATACATCATTACTTCATGTGTTGTACAGAAAAAACCCTTACAATTTCAGAGACATTAAAGTGTGAACTAAGTGGGTCTTTGATCAATGTATAGTATATTTAGTTCACATCAGTAGGTCTTACTGTATTTGTTTCTGAAGATAATTTTTTAATCTTACTTTTCAAATATTAAGTGATGTAGTATGACTTATTCTTTTCAGCCTGAATTTTCATATATCTTCTTTCCTCACTGTGGCAACCTTACTGAGGCATTAGTCCAAAAGTGAGCACACAAATTCCTCATGTGCTTACCAAGGATCTCTTGTTATCTATTCTGCATAGAAGTGGAGAAATTATTACCAATGATAATTGGTAATACACATTAGTTCAGAAGTCCATAACCCTGAATGTAAGGGAACTGTCTTCTAGAGGAACTTGGAAATTCTTAGAAGCCATAAAATGTCAAAAAGGAAACAGGTTTAACAGGCGACTTGATTGAACATGGCTGAGTGAATATCATGCAGTGAAGAAAGCCATTTGGAATGTAACAGAATGTTTGGGGAGGATTACAGAGCAAAGTAGAAACACTGGGAAATGGAAGGAGCATTGTTCTGGTAGGACTGGCGCGTAGCCGAGGCTATGAAAGTGATGTGACAAGGAGAGGCAGAGGAAGTCCGTGATGGTAAGATCATTGTGTGTATCATATATTTGGCTATACTGGTGAGAGAGAAAAACAGCACATGCTTTCCCAGTAAGTAGGATTCTAATGATTTAGCTCTGAGAACGGAATAGAGGATAAGTGAGACCAAAGAAAAACCATTGTCAATGTTATCATTCTTCCATCTTCATTCCCACAAAAATAAAGTCCACCAAGGAGAATTTTTCTTTTATTAAAAAGGGGAAATAGGGACTATAAATAGCCTCACTGTGGGTCAAGCCAGGTTTTAAAGCCAGATGACCTCAGGCAGGACAGGATTTTGGAACCATGGGTAAAACACTGTGTTAAAGTGAAAGCCCTAGCTTTTACCTCTAACCCATCTGTTTTATTACTTAACTTTCATGTAGGGTTCTTACATGCCTGTATTCATTCTCATTAATAAGAAAAATTCCTGACAGGCATTTTAAAAATCAGTATTTATGGAACTCCCATTACATATTGGGCATCATTTTGGGCAATGAGTGACCAGCAGTATGCAAAAAACAAAGTCTCTGTCTTTACTGAGGTGACACTGACTCTATTTGAACAATAAGGGAATTTATAAAAAAGCTATAAATGACTAAAGGATTCAGTATTTGATTCCTCAAGTCTAGTCATGGCTTCCAAAAGGACCAGAGACCATATTGTAAATCATAGTTTTTTACGTTTTGTGATAGTAATGTCAACTGTGAGGTCATCATAAGCCTTGCTAGACAGCTCATTTATGCTGTACTTTTAAGCAAATATTCAGAATATAGCATACATGTAGTCAAACTCCCCCTTTCCTACCTAAAACCATTTATTAAAACCGCCACCTTTACAACCCCAGAAAGGTAGAGCATCCAGCATTGCAATTCCAGCCCCAGAGAGCCACAAACTTTTAACCTGCTATCATCAAGAAAACCACAGAATCGAGTGCACACAGTAAAGCCATGATGGCAGGGGTGCCTGGCAATCTGGATCCACAACATCTGCCAAAGAGTGTCTAGAAGATTTTTCTGGGAACCAAGGTTTAGTGTTGTTTGCCCTGTTGGGTTTTAAAGTTGCTTGAGATCTGCTGCCTCTTTTTTTCTTTCCTATTTTTCCCCTTTAGAATGGGAATGTCCATCCTATGCCAATTGCACCACTGTATTTTGAAAGCACATTATCTCGTCTGATTTCACAGACCCAGAACGGGAGATGAATTATAGCTTGAGTCTCAACCACATCTGATTTAGACTTTAAAGTTGATGCTTGAATGAATTAAGACTTTCAAGGCTATTGAGACAGAATGAATGTGTTTTGGTTATGAAGACATGAATTTGGGTGAGCTGGGATGGAATGCTATCCTCTGAATGTTTGTGTTTCTGCCTCCCTCCCAATTCATCACTAGGGTGATGGTATTAGACAGCAAGGACGTTGGGAAGTAACTAGGTCATGAAGGTTCCCTCAAAAGTAGGATCATGCTCTTCTAAAAGGGAGTCTCCAACATATGAGAGCACACAGGACACATGAAAGATACCCTCTATGAACCAGGTCACAGGTCCTCACCACAGACACAGCCACAGCCACATAATATGGGTCCTCACCACAGACACAGTTCCAGCCTTCAGAACTGTCAAAAGAAAGTTCTGTTGTTTCTAAGTTCCTCCATTTATAGTATTTTGTTACAGCAGTACAAACAGACTAAGACACTGTGCATTCATATTTTTTTCTTGATCAATTTATACATTTATTTAAAACTTGCTTTGGGTTCTTTTTGTGATCTTCTATTTTTTAAAAAATCTCCAAAACACTTCCTAAAGCCCAAGGACTTTACTGCCAGCGAGACAGACACAGGGTCTGGACCGCCTTTGTATCTTCCCAGCAGTGTGACCTAGGCAAGGCTACTTGATGTGCCTCCAATGTACCAGTCTGTAAGATGGAAATACTCTGGTTGCCTGGAAGGATTTTGTGAGCATTCAATAAGTTGAAATGAGCAAAAAAAGCTTCCCAATATTTTATGGTTTTCTGTTTTGTTTTGCTTTTTCAGGTGTCCTGAGATTTGAAATAAGGGCCTCATGTTTACTATGAAGGTGCTCTACCACTTGAGCCACTCTGCCAGCTCTAATTTTGGCTTTCTTACCTATATTCCTGAATTGAATTTCAGACTTTTTTTAAAAGGTGTTTAAAAGCTATCAATTCACTTCTAAGAACTGCACTGTCAGCATTTCACTTTTTTCTATCCCTCTAAACTTTAAAAAATTTCATCTATCTATTTATTTACAGTGCTAGGAACTGAACCAAGAGCCTCACACATGCTGGAGCTACATCCCCATTCTTCCCCTTTAAAACTCTAAATATGTGATCTTGGTTATGGATTTTGATAGAGAACTTTTATTGTAGCTCATTTCTAAATTTTCTAAATTCTGATTTTTCTTTTTTGGGGGTTTGAACGCAGGGCCTCACACTTGCTAAGCAGGTGCTCTATGACTTGAGCCACTGCACCAGCCCTTTTCTTGTGTTGGGTATTTTTGAGCTAGGCTCTCTCAAACTATTTCCTGGGATGGTTTTGAACTGTGATCATCCTGATCTCTGCCTAGCCAAAAATTTCTAGCACATGTTCTGTTGTCAGAGTAAGTGATTTGTATAATATTCTCTGAATATTGTTTGTTTCTTTGAACCAAACTTCTTTTGAAAATTAGCATAAGATCAATTTAAAAAAATATTACATATACTTCAACAGACTGTCAAGAACACATTTCTATATTCATCTATCAGCGTCTCTGCATCAGGGTTATCCAGTATGCACATCCCTGGTCAGAAGTGGCTAACGATATGCTGTAGGCATAAAATACAAACCAGTTTTCTAAGACTTACTATGAAAATAAGGAGGTAAAATGTCTTATAAATTTACATGTTAAAGTAGCATTTTGGATATGATGGGACTATAAAAATATTGCACAGCAGCATGGTACAAGTGGTAGAGCACTCACCTAGCAAGCATGCAAGTATGACCAAAAAAAAGTATCTATATATGTATTTCCGTTTCCACATTTTAATGTAACTTCTAGAAAAGTTTAGATTCCATGAGACTGACATTTTCTTTCACAAATACAATTGGTTAATATTTCATCTAAGTTGACTTTCTGCTATGCATAGATTAAAATCTCTCCACTATGATTCCTAAGTTTTAAATTGTGGCTTGTAATTGGTTTTGTTCTAAACAATTCAAAATTTTATCTTATATTATTTTAATGTATTACTTACGATCCTTCTTTATTCAATTTCAGTGCTTTTGCTTTAATTGTACTTTTAATATTAATATACCTGTAACTCTATTTTCTACATTTGTTATATTGTTTAAGAAATATCTCTTGATAAGCAGAAGCTGGGTTTCTCTCAACTGCAGTCCTTCAACAAGTGAGTTTAATCAGTTTATACTTGTGATTACTGATACTGATCTATTTAGATGTAATTCTATCTTTTTCCTCATTCACTCCACTCATTGTATAAGTACGTTTTCCTTATTTCTTCTCCTCCCTTCTTCCTGTCTTATTCTAAATTTGAGATGTATGACTTTTTAATGACATTTACCTTTTTGTTTTAATGCTTTTAACATTAGATTATCTGAAAATTTTCAAGTGAAGTCTAATGATTTTGAGTCTTTCTGTTGTCCTGAACACAAAAACTCCTTAGTATGCTACAACCTATTCATTTATCATGCTTATCTTGTCAGTCACTATACCTTCTTATTGTACCAGCTATTTATTGCTACAATAATGCTGCATAACAAAGATACACATACAGTGGCTTGCACAACATAAACATTTATTTAGCTTATAAGTCTGGGCTGATTTGAGCTAGGCTTGCTTACACATCTGTGGTTACCTAGCTGGTTGACTGTGTGGCTTTTTTTATTTTGATTGGGAGTTGTTTGGTGTTGGTTGTGTCAACCAGCTTTGCCGTATATTTATCATATTCCTCCAGCAGGTTAGCCCGAGTAGATTTCCATGGCAAAGGTGGAGGAAAAAAGTGGAAGCAGAACTGCCAAATACTTACTTTCAAAAGCTTCAGTAGGAGTTGCATCTACTAACATCCCATTGGTCACATCAAGTCACATGGTCAAAGGAAGACTCAAAGGGCAGGAAAATCACCATTGTTCCCTCATTAAGAGGAACTGCAAAACCACATGACAAGGAAGGGGACTTACAAGGATAAAAAGATGAGGCTATTAATCAACATATCACATTTAATTTTACCTTTTCTTCACTTATAAAAAAATTCTCACCAATAATTACATTTCACAAACTTTTATCTCTATTCTTTTTTTATACTCCACCTCTTCCTTCTTTTTGCTTAAGGACATCTTCTGTGGATAAATTCTCTTCTTTGTAAACCTGAAAATGTTTTAATTTGATCTCATTTAGAAATGCATTTTAGGCTGACTTATTTCTCCCACTATTTAACTCTCATATCTTCTGACTGTTGCAGAAGATCTTCTTGTTTAAATTTTATTTCCTTCCAGGCAATGTATCCATCCTTTCTTTCAGGTAGTTTTTTGATTTTTTTTTTCCTGAACACCAATATAATGTCTGGATATAATTTCTTTTGTTTTGGAGACAGGCTCTCACTATGTAGTCCAGGCTGGCTTTTAAAGCAAAGTCCTGTCTCAACCTCCTGAGTGCTGGGATTATGGGTGTGTGCCACAATGTCCACTTCAAATTCATTTTTATTTGATTTGATTGGACTACAGGAACTTATCTGCATATCCTTAGACTTAGTAATGGAACACTGCCAGCTACTGCTTATATCTTGCTTTTCTACCAAAGCCTCCATTTTTCTTTTGGAGGTCTCATATTACAATTCTGCATTCACCTTTCTTACCTTTTAATTGTTCCTTCATGTGTATTTTTAAAATGTTTCCTGCTGGTCTGAAATGGGACAATTTCTCAGACTACCATCTAATTCACAAATTTTCTCTTTGTGTCAAATCTATAATTCACACCAATTGTTTCAATGATTAAAATTTTTACACATAAGATTTCTAAGCAGATTTTAATGTACTTATTATTTCATTTTGATTTGTAATTTCATTATCTGAAGAACTATGTGAATGGATTATCTGTGATTCTTCTATAAAATTAAACTTGACATAATGTGAATGCATGTTGAGTTGACATTCTGAAAATTCTGGTTTTTGGCTTAAATAAGGTTTTACTAGTCCTCACTGCACCCCCCCCCCCAATTTACTTCTGTACTTCATGTGTCCCACTGGATCTTAAACCAAGTGCAGAACCAAATCTTGGAGAGAACTTCTTTGTATTCTCCTAATCATTTCAGGAATTATTTTATACATAATATCCAGATTCACAACAGCTTGGTTCAGTTCTAGATCAAGAGGCTAAAATCATACTCATATGCATCTTCTAGCATCACTATGCTCAGCTTCCTCAAATAAGGCCCTAGGTACTTGACCCATAGCAAGTTGTTGTCTTAAAGCTTCTTTTTAAAAATGGGGAAAGTGGGAGTCACATTCTAGCTCCCCCATAAAACAGCAGAACTGGCATCAGTACCTGACCCTGAGTTTTATTTTTAGTCTTCATTACTCCACAGCAGTCAGTTTCACCTGTTTCTAGACTTAGAAGCCAGGAAGGTCCATGGTTTTAGTTTTACTCACCATTTTACATTTTTATTCCATTTTTAGTCTATAAAAATGCTTAGCTTATTTGAGTCTACTACCATTAACTTGATTCTCTTTTAGTTTTTTTCAACTAGTGGGAGGAGGAGCAGCAATACCAACAGTTGTGTGTTTGGAGAGTATATCAAAGCATGAAATAATGTCTTCTTAATTAAGAACCTACTTGAAATACAAAACTAAACATACACATAACCTCAAACAAACAAAACACTCATCACACACATACTTTCTGGCCTTACATGACCAAACTTCTTATTCTTCTAAGGGAATCATTAAATCATAATATAAAACATGCATTTTTTAGTAATATCAATGATTAAACATAAACTGTTATTTACTGCAAATTAAGTTCAAAGGCATTTAATCATTGGAACATTTAGGTAGATTTTATTTCACTCAGCCAAAAAAGAGTTAAGTGCCACTGATTTGCAGCTTGCAATTCAATTCCTTCTTATGAAAATCCAGTTATAACTTATTAAAACTAAAAATGCTTTTTGGGGGGTGCAGAGGATGAATGACTTTCAGAATAGCCTGAGAGTCGTGAATAAAGAAAAACATTGCTGTGTTTATTTAGAGAGTATTACCCCTTGGAGCCAGCATTTGCACTAATGCATTTTACATTAGCGTGCCGCATCAGGAAATCCTGACTTTTTGGTGCCAAGGGGGTAATTAATATCAGTTCATGTTTTCAAAATGGTTGTGTTTATGTGGGAATGAGGACTGAGAACTAACATGTAGAGCTTGAAGTATGAAAGCTTGCTGTGAAGCGAAATCTTGGGAAAGGAAGGAATACTGAAATTAATGAACAGGAAACATTTCTTTGAGTAGAATGATACTAGTAGTGAAAAGAAAGCCATGATCATACTTCCTTGCTCTTAATTTACTAAGCATTAACAGACAAAATTCCCTAGTATAGCCATGATAGAAAAAAAGGTAAAATCAATGGTAGCACTAAACAATATTTTGGTCCAGTGGTATTAGTCTTAAAAGTTATACAACTTGATCACATGTACAAAATATGAAAGGTGACACTATTCAAAAGTAGCCTTTCATTGCTAACGAAACATTTAGGGAAAAACCCAAAGAAAATAAGGTACAAAACCTAAGATTTTGACATCCTATGTCTACAATTATCTGTAAGAAAGTAGAAAACAGTTACAAAATGCGTAACGAGGTAGATGCCAGAAAGATTATAAATACTAAATGTATTTCACCAATACTTTCAAATTAAGAACACTGTTACTAAATGTGACATTTCATTCATTCAAATGATAGAAAGCCTGGGATGATTGTAATACTAAAAAATTTTGCCCACTAGTCAAGAATATGAACTGAATGATTATTAGATATACCACACACATAATATACTAGCCTTCATTCCTAAAAAGTATGATTCCGTATAGGTTATGTCATAGGGCATCAAAACTGGTCATCTACTGCATGACCCTGTATTAGAGATACAGACTTTGCTGCTGTAACAAATTATTTAATAAGATAGAAGTGTTATTTTGCTCACATCAAAGTTGAAGGTGGTAAGAAGAGTTTTCTAGAGAAAACATTCTCTATAGTTTTTCCCTTGCCCCAGTACTGGGCACTAAACCCAGGCCTTGTGCTTGCCTACCACTTGAACTATGCCCCTAGCCCTTTTATTTTTGTTTTTGAGATAAGGCCTCCCTTAATTTTGTTGGGGCTGGCCTCAAACTCTGGATTCTCCCCCTCCCAAGTAGCTGGTATTATAGGTGTATACCACCTTCAACTTCTACAGTATTTTCCAAGTCTATATAGCCAACCACCACAAAATAATATGCCATGTTTAAGCCCATAGGAAACTGAAAACAGGAATGGACCACACTTCTAAGATGAGTTGTAGAAACTGCAAGCATCACTTCATGTTACATCCTACTGGCTGCAGAGTCATGTGACTACACCAAAGCTGCAAGAGGATGTTAAATGTCTCTAGCTAGGAGCCATAAAACCATCCAAAACATGGGGCTGTTTTCAAAAGAAAACACAGTAATACTGGGAGATAATCAATATTCCCTAACAGATGAGAAATGATGAAAACCTCTCAGAATACTCAGGGTTTCTTATTCAACTATTTTAACATTAGTATTTTATAATATAAGGTATCATGAAAATCTTCATAGTATGTTAACAGAGTTAAAAGATTATAACACCTAAACATAAATGTATTTATTACATAGCTAAATTCTTAAACTTGAATCTCCATCAGGAAAACATAAATGAAGAATAAAGAAATTTATTACATATACAAAATAACTACATATTATCAACACATATACACAAATATATAATGCACAGTATGTGTTTGTTTATACATGTATATGTGTCTGTGCATAAACTACTCCCCCTTTCACTCTTAAAAATTCCTCAGCTTGAGCAATCCCATTTTATAGGTCTTTAATGAACTAATGAAAATTAGATTGCATTCTCTATTTCTCATGCTTGAATTTGTAAAGAGTAAGACAAGATTTTCTATTGATTTCCTAATTTTTTTCCTTAGTAATCCAAGAGAGGTACTTTTGGGCAGCTACAGAGATGATTAATTAGGATGGTGCAACAATTAGAAGGCTTCTAAATTTCAACAAGAAAGTATCTTGAGATTCTAGTCATTTTATGTAAAAATACATTTTATTAATTCTCTTCCTATCAAGAAGCAAGTCACTTTTTATACCTTTGCAAATAACTTTTATATATGTATGTGTGTGTGTGCTTGTGTATGTATTCTCTCTCATCACAACAAATATCACAGAGAAATGCACAAAGGGTATCAGAAGGCATTTCAGAACCTCCCCCCAAAAAAGTGTCATTAAGTATCTGAATGATTCTCAACTTACAAAAAAATCAAATACAACTCAAATTAAATGCAGAGATAACATTTCTAAAAAATCTACTAGAATGGTAAAAAGTAACAAGGCTAATATGACTGGTATTAGCAAGGTCACATCTTTTAGGCTGATAAATGCCCATAGCCTCACAATATTCTAAAAGTATACAGAAAAGAACTCTTCCAGATAATTCATGAAAACTGTGGTTTTGCAATAGTAAAACATTAAAGGCAACACAGGAATACAGAACATTAAAGGTATTTCTAAGTTTAAAAAAAACCAAGAAAAAAAGTTACAAAATAGCATATAGTATGATTCTACTTTTTGTTTAAACTAACAAACAATATATGGTTTCCTATGCACATAAATCAAGTTGAGAGAAACATACTAAACCTTTAACAACTGTTCTCTTTACAGGAAGAAATTATGAAGAAAGTTCACTTTTTGTGTAAGGTATTTGTTAATCTTTTATTTAACACAAATGACTTTTTAAATAAAGGGAAAGGCAGCAGCTAATGGATTCTCAGTTTCTAACTCAAGTTAATGCTGAAAATACAGAATTTCAGGAGCAGGAAGAGTCCTTAAGGTCTCAAGTGTTTTGTTTTTTGTTTGTTTTTCTTCTTCTAAGTATTTACCATGTAGTATTTCCTAAAATACTTAGGGATTAAATAACATGGTGTTTGCTGCAATGTGTGTGATGATACTGGATGCAGAAGATGGGCCGTGAGTTGCTAAGTAAATAAACAGGGTCACTGGAATACAGGGTTCATTATCCATTCTCTCCACTTTGGTGCATATCTGAAAATCCCATTTTAAAAAGTCCAAATAACATGCCACCTGAATAAAGTTACAGAATAATACACAATCTCAAACAGCAAAACTAACACACTTAAGTATTTTTAAATGTTTTATCAATAATCACCCTGATCTTTCTTAGTAATATTTTGCTTCCAGAATTTTATGGGATGGTATACTTAGTTATTATACAATATTTTGATAAAATGAAATTTTTAGTTTTACAATATACAGTTTTTATAGAAATGTCAAATTTGGTAGAAAGCTACTAGTAAAGTTGTTCTTCTACTAGGTATCAAAGGAGTAAGGTAATTTTTGTCACCACCAATTAAAAACTTTTACAAAATAGGACTGTTATAAAACAATTAAACCTTGCAAATGCACTAGTCTCCAGGAAGAAAGTCCTGGAGGAAATTCTGCTTATTAAAATTGCAATTTTAGTTTCCATTAAAAGGAGAATAAGACAACAGAAGATGGGTTGGCAAGACAAATTATTTCTTAATGTCAGTTGAGCTTATTTTAAATGAGATAACGTATCTACACCAGGTTGGGTTCAGTACAATTTTGTCTCCTCAACTCATTTATCTAATTCAGTCATCTTGATTATAGCCTCATGGACTTCATTTTCTGAGAAAGAATTCTGTAACAAACAGCCTACACAACATGCTGATTACTGAACAGTTAATTCTAATTAACTTGGGCATGGCAAGAGAATTTTGATAAAGTCCTAGAATACAAATATAGTCTGCTTATACTGGACTAACTTATATAAAAACCCACAGCACAGTCTCCAGACAAAACAAGAGAGTCAAAGAGATCTAATTTAAAGAAACAAATGAGAAAATTAAAATCACAAATAATTTATTCTTCTGTTAGAGTTGATACAGTTTTAAATAGCAACAAAGTACACAGTGGTGGAAAATTGGCACAGAATCTATAAGCATTTCAATCACAATAAGGCTTTATCTGTCCAAAACTTGATGTCCATTTTCTACTGACGACGTTGAAAAAAATCTATTCTGACCTTAAAACACTCATATTCTCCTCTCTCTCTCTCTCTCATATAGTATGTTCTCTTATTCAAATTTATGGCACCCCTTCTGTTTTGTTTCCAGTTAGAAGTGAGAAAAACCAATTCAATTATAAAGAATACATCTTATTCCCTGGGCACAGCCAACTGTGATGAAAATAGCAACTTACCTTTGGGCCAGATGTTTTCAGATTATGCTTAAATAACTGGGGTTAGAAAATTCTCAGTGCATACTTTCCTGCCCAGTGCAGTATCCCCAAATTTAGTTAATACAATCAGGCACAGGCCAGTCTCAAATAATGATTAAATATGCCATGCTCACAAACAAGGAGATCTAAAATGAAACCTTCATGCTTTCAATACAGATCAGAATAAACCTCATCAGTAAGCATTTTCCTAATCACCTGTATATTAACCAACATAAAAAGGGAAAAACATAAAAGCATCTCTTTATAAATGGCATTATTTCCAGTTCAGAAAGTTGAAATCAAGGTATGTAAAGTCTCCCAAACTATTTTGTTATATAAAACAATTATTCTTCTAATGTTAAAAAATAAAATTACTGGATCAATGTTGACTATTCTGTGGTTCATTTATAAAATGTGTTGACATTACTTATTAAGTTCCCTGATTATTCAAACAAGGTAAAATTAACGCTTTCATGTTCAGTTATTGCTATTTTAAGAGGATTATCACTTCATTTACATAAAACTGTTACCAAACATTCCTCAGATCCAACATAAAGTAATTCTTATTGCCTCACATTTTAAAACAGTATTATAAATGATCTTTATAAAAAGGTTTTAATCCACAAAACTGGAGGGTTTTGCTAAAAAAAAAAAAAAAAAAAAAAAGTCTTTTTACTCAAAAGCTGTATCAAGTACCCTTGATTATCTGATAGATAAAAGGGATTTGAATTCCCTCTATAAGAAAATGATAGTGGACATATGGCATGCTTTGTCTTCTCCCTCACCTTTATCTTCATAGTACACCATTTTGAGAACAAAACAATCAAGCATCTATCACATTCCAGTCCACATTAACAGAGGATTTCTGATTCTGTCCAGTGCGTAGTGTACCGCCTTGCATATTCACCACATGAAATAAACATAATATACAAAATATTGCTGCTGTAAAAAGTGTACATTCCCTCTTCCCCTTACAAAAGAATCTGTGGAAAAGTATTAAATTCCCTTAACCTTCATAAACATACAAAGCTGTTCACACCTTTCAGTCTGTAACAGTCCATTTGAAACACAGTTCCAAAATCACTACAAATTGGTTATGTAATTGCATTTTCTGTCCAATGTTGCCATCTAGAGTAGAAATGTGAAATCAGGAGTATTTCTGAGCTACTAAAGCCTTTTAAAACTAAACCACAAAGGCTGCTTACTGATGAAACAGCCACTTATCCACAAGGTTTTCCCAAAAACTAGATGGAATGGAAGGATTTCTTCACAAGGAGTTGTCCACAGTGCTGAGGTGACAATATGGCTGCTAATAGATACTGGCTATTGGAATGTAAGTACTTTTTTACTGCTGGTAATTTCCATACTGTCCCTAAAAGAAAAATTAAAAAATATAATTAGATGATAGTTTGACCTAAATTAGTTCAGCATAGAAAACTGCAGATAATTCTTAACACTCATTCTACAAATTTCATACTTACAACCCATTGTACCACACTAGTATTTGTTAATGGTTTCAGGTACACAGTTAAATCTTTTTATGCTTGGCTGTAATTTGGCGTAACACTTTGGGCCAATTTGATATAATTGACATTTATAGAATACCCTCATTGCCTATCTCCTGGGCCATAAAACAAGTCTCAATAAATACAAAAAATTCAAGCCATAACAAGTATGCTTCATTACAAAAATGTAATTAAATTAGAAATTAATAAAAAATCTGTAAAATCTTCAAATATTTGAAAATTAAATCACATACTTCTATACAACTCTTGGATCAAAAATAAAGCCAAAAGCAAAATCTAAATGCAGTCTGAACTGACTGAAGATGAACACAGAACATGTAAAAGATTTGTGGAATGTAGCTAGAAAGTACACAGAGGAAAATTAAGTTCTATATTAGAAAGGAATATAGATTTTGTTTTTGGTGGGACTGGGGTGTGAATTCAGGGCTTTGTACTGGATCACACCTCAAATATATTCATCACCACCAAAAATATTCATGAATATATATGAACTGGAGAGTTCATTTTGCTCTGGCTATTTTGGAGATGGGATCTTGAGAATAATTTGCCTGTGCTGGCCTCAAACAGCGATCCTCCCAATTGCTAGGATTGCAGGTGTGAGATATAGGCACCTGGCAGAAGACAGGTCTTAAATCAATGAAGCTATAGCTCCCATCTTAAGAAAGTGTGAAAGAGAGAGCAAATGTAACTTAAAAAGAAGAAATAATAAAGATCTAGAAGAAAGAAACAGAAAACAAAAAAGCAAGTGAGAAAAAAAAAAAATCAACAAAGCCAAAAGCTGGCTCTTAGGAGAAAAATCAGTAAGATAAACAAAAACCAGCCAGATTAATAAGGAAAAAAGAAAGGGAGAGAGGGAGAAAAGGAGGAGGAAGGGGGAGGGAGAAAAAAAAAAGAGGAGGGAGGGGAGAAGAGAAATTACCAGTATCAGAAATGAGAGGCATACATAGATTCTGGAGATATTAAATGGAAAACAAATAAATTATTCAACAACACAGATTAAACAGTCAAATCTCATGGAAAAAAAAAACATTTACCTAAGAAGAAATAAATAGAAAACCTAAATACCCCTATAATTAGTAAGTTAAACTTGTAATTTCAAACTTTCTAACAACAACGACAACAAAAAAAATCCCTCTAAGCTCATATGGCTTCACTGCTGAATTATACCAAATACTTTGGAAAGAATATTACCAATTTTATGCTAATACTTTCAGAAGATTGAAGGAGAAATTTTTCCCAATTCACTCTACTACCTCAATAAGAAAACTAGACAGGAAGACTATAGAAAGTGGAGAGATCTCCCTTGCTCATGGATTGGTAGAATCAACATAGTAAAAATGTCAATATTCCCAAAAGTAATCTACATGTTTAATGCAATTCCCATCAAAATTCCAATGACATTCATTAAAGATACTGAAAAATCTACCGTGAAATTTATATGGAAACACAAGAGGCCACGAATAGCCAAGACAATACTCAGTCAAAAGAACAATGCTGGAGGTATCACAATACCTGACTTCAAATTATATTACAAAGCAATAATGATAAAAACAGCATGGTACTGGCACAAAAACAGACATGAAGACCAGTGGAACAGAACAGAGGACCCAGATATGAAGCCACACAACTATAACCAACTTGTCTTTGACAAAGGAGCTAAAAATATACAATGGAGAAATAGCAGCCTCTTCAACAAAAACTGCTGGGAAAACTGGTTAACAGTCTGCAAAAAACTGAAACTGGATCCATGTATATCACCCTACACCAATATTAACTCAAAATGGATCAAGGATCTTAATATCAGACCACAAACTCTAAAGTTGATACAGGAAAGAGTAGGAAATACTCTGGAGTTAGTAGGTATAGATAGGTAAGAACTTTCTCAATGGAACCCCAGCAGCACAGCAACTAAGAGACAGCATAGATAAATGGGACTTCATAAAGCTAAAAAGCTTCTGTTCATCAAAAGAAATGGTCTCTAAACTGAAGAGAACACCCACAGAATGGGAGAAAATATTTGCCAGCTACACATCAGACAAAGGACTGATAACCAGAATATACAGGGAACTTAAAAAACTAAATTCTCCCAAAACTAATGAACCAATAAAGAAATGGCCAAGTGAACTAAACTGAACTTTCTCAAAAGAAGAAATTCAAATGGCCAAAAAACACATGAAAAAATGCTCACCATCTCTAGCAATAAAGGAAATGCAAATTAAAACCACACTCAGATTCCACCTCACCCCTGTTAGAATAGCCATCATTAGCAACACCATGAACAACAGGTGTTGGCGAGGATGCGGGGAAAAAGGAACCCTCTTACACTGTTGGTGGGAATTTAAACTAGTACAACCACTCTGGAAAAAAATTTGGAGGCTTCTTAAAAAGCTAAACATTGATCTACCATTTGATCCAGCAATACCACTCTTGGGGATATACCCAAAAGACTGTGACACAGGTTACTCCAGAGGCACCTGCACACCCATGTTTATTGCAGCACTATTCACAATAGCCAAGTTATGGAAACAGCCAAGATGCCCCACCACTGACGAATGGATTAAGAAAATGTGGTTTCTATACACAATGGAATTTTATGCAGCCATGAAGAGGAATGAAATGTTATCATTCGCTGGTAAATGGATGGAATTGGAGAACATCATTCTGAGTGAGGTTAGCCTGGCCCAAAAGACAAAAAATTGTATGTTCTCCCTCATATGTAGACATTAGATCAAGGGCAAACACAACAATGGGATTGGACTTTGAGCACATGATAAAAGCGAGAGCGCACAAGGGAGGGGTGAGGATAGGTAAGACACCTAAAAAACTAGCTAGCATTTGTTGCCCTTAATGCAGAGAAACTAAAGCAGATACCTTAAAAGCAACTGAGGCCAATAGGAAAAGGGGACCAGGAACTAGAGAAAAGGTGAGATCAAAAAGAATTAACCTAGAAGGTAACACACATGCACAGGAAATTAATGTGAGTCAACTCCCTGTATAGCTATCCTTATCTCAACCAGCAAAAACACTTGTTCCTTCCTATTATTGCTTATACTCTCTCTTCAACAAAATTAGAGATAAGGGCAAAATAGTTTCTGCTGGGTATTGAGGGGGTGGGAGGAAGAGGGAGGGGATGGAGTGGGTGGTAAGGGAGGGGGTGGGGGCAGGGGGGAGGAATGACCCAAGCCTTGTATGTACATATGAATAATAAAACAATTAAAAAAAAAAAAAGAAAACCAGACAAAGTATATTACAAGAAAAGAAATCCTGCCACGTGCCAGTGGCTCATGTCTATAATCCTAGCTACTTGGGAGGCTGAGATTGGGATGATCACAGTTTGGGACCAGCCAGAAAGATAGTTCATGAGACCTCATCTCCAAAATAATCAGAGCAAAGTGGACTGGAGGTGTGGCTCAAGCAGTGGAGCACCTGCTTTGCAAATGCAAAGCCCAATTCTTAACAAAATTTTAGCTAAGCAATCATAATATATAAAAGTATAATACATCATGATCAAGTGGAGTTTATCCCAGGGTGGCAAAATTAATTTAAAATTTGAAAATCAGTGTCATTACATAGCAACAAACTAAAAAAAAAAGGAAATTATGATCTCCTCAATAGATAAGGAAAAAAATCTGTTGACAAAATTTAAACAGTCATTCTTGATTGATTAAAAAAAGGAAAACAAAAAAACAAATCCTTCAGCCAAGTAGCCGATACCATACCTGATAATGGACAGCTACAAAAACCCCTACAACTAACAAGTAACTACAACTAACCCTACAAGAATGAAAACCTGATTGCCTTCTACCTAAGATCAGGAACAAGACAAAAGAAAGTCCACTCCTACTGTTTTTAAATAACAGTGTACTGAAGGGTCTAGTTGCAGGGAACAGAGCAAGGAAGGGTAGGGTAGGGGAAGGAGCAAATTGGGGGTGGGGGGTTTGCAACAATAGCATTGAGGCTGGACTATTTTATCTAAAACTAATATGATTTCTATGTAGAAAATTCAATGGATCTTCATCAAATATATAAAATATTCATAATAAGACCTGTTCTTTTGTCAAATTAATAAATGCTAATAAATAAAATATTTATGAGCTAAATCTGACAAAAGCTGTATAAAGGCCTATAAATTGCAAACATAACACTGCTGAAAAAAATTTTAAGGGACATATGCATGTTCACAGGTTTGAAAAATCATGGATATCATGCCAATTCTCCCCAAACTGATCTATATCAATGCCATTCCAATCAAAATCCCAGGAGGCTTTGATGTGGAAATGGATTCTAAACTTCATGTGGAAATACAAAGAATCTACACTACAAAGACAACTTTTACAAAAGAGCAAAGTTGGAAAACTATCCTTCCTTGATTTCAGAGCTTACTATAAAACTACAATAGTGAAAACAGTGTGCTATTGGCATAAAAATAGATACAACAATGGAGTACAATAGAGTCTGGAAATAAACACGTTTCCACAAAAGTAAAAAGATAATTCAATAGAGGAAAGATAGTCTTTTCAACAAATAGCTAAGAAAACATCCATTCAAAAAGAAAAAAACATGCAAACTACTTTGTACCATATTTTAAAATTAACTTAAATTGGACCTGACTTAAATGTAAAATCTGAAAATATAAAACTTCTAGAAGCATAGGAGAAAATCATAACCTAAGGTCAGGTAAAGATTTCACACACAAAAAAGCATGATACATCAGAAAAAAAGCTGATACCCTGGACTCTTTGAAAGACACTGTGAAAGAGAATGAGAAGACTGGAGAAAATATATGTAAATCATATACTCAGTGAAGAACATATATCTACACTACATAAAGAGCTGTTAGTACTGAATAACAAAATACAGAACCCAAATTAAGAATAAGTGAAAAGATTTAAACAGACACTTCAGAATAGACAGATAGATAGCAAATATACACGAGGAGACAGATGATCAATGTCATTAGTCCTGGGAGGAACTCAAATCAGAATCATAAGTTGTTATAACACACCTATTAGAAAAACTAAAATTCAAGATTCATCATACAAAATGTTGGCAAGAACATGGGAGAACTAGATTCTCATACACTGTTAGTAGGAATGTAAGACAGTAACTACACTGGAAGTTTGGCAGTTCTTAAATTAAACATACACCTACCATATGATCTACTCCTAGGCATTTAGACAAGAAAAACAAATGCACACATCCACAGAGACTTGTAAATGACTGTTCCCAGCACTTTATATGAAAGAGCCCCAGCTAGAAATCCAAATGTCTATCTGAAGATCAGTGGATAAATAAACTGTGGGATAGTCATAAAATGAAATACAAGTTAGCAAAAAGAAAAATTATCAACAAACGTGATATAATAAATATCAAAATAATTATACCAAGTGAAAGAAGTCAGAGAAAAAATAATGTATCATATGACTTCATTTATGTAAAATTCTGGAAAATGTACATTATTCTATAGAGATGGAAAGTAGATCAGTAGTTCTCTAGGGAGGGGATGCAAGAGATTTTAAGGAAGCAGAGGGAAACTTTGGGGCATGATGGATACCTGGTTATTTTGGTTTGATGATTGCTTCACAGATGAATAGATACAAAATACATCAAGTTGTACACTTAACATACAATTGTAAATTAAACATCAACAAAGCTATTTTTGAATATCATAAAGAAGGGAAGGGAGAAAGAGCAATACAATACAATGGTGGGTTTTAACTATCTTAGAGATTTAAACAAAGTGAGGTAAGAAGCCAGGAATGGGGGAAGGGTTTTAGGCATAAGAGACAGCAGCAAAGGTTTTGAAGTAGAAAATTGCTTGACATGTATAAGGAACAGCATATAGGCCAATGTGACTGAAACAATGAGAAGAGCAAATGGTTGCTGCGTGGCATGGAAGAAGGTAGGAATAAGTCAGATATGTATTTGTGGGCCAATATAAGGCATGGCTCTTAATTCTTAGTGAGACGGAAGTCAATGTGAGGTTTTGATTAAGAGGTGGCATAATGTGACAATTGTTTTTTAAAGATCACACTGGGTTCTATGTGGAGAATATCCTCTTGAGAAAGCAGCATGAAATCAGAAAAACCAAGAAGAAAGGTTCTCTAGCAGTCCAAATGAGTGAGAGTCATGACATTGACTTGGGGAAGAGGAGACTGTGAAAACTGGTTAGATACTGGATATATTAGGAAGGAAGAGGTAATGAGGTTTGTTGATTGGTTGGATTTAATTTGCAAAAGAAGGGAATTAAGGATGATTACAGGTTTTTAGCCTGAGGAACTGGACAAATATAGATAGTTAAGAGAGATGAAAAACACTAATATAGAAGCAGCCTATTAAGACTTTTCTCTCTCAACTTTCCCACAGTCTTATAGCCTAATGCTACAAGATTATTCTGCCTAAACTATCACACTATAATTATAGTACTATAGGGTTTAGGAATCTGCTTTGGTTTTCCTTTGCCTTATCCATCTCTAAAAGGTTAACAAAGTACTTTCCCTAAAATAAAGAGATGAACAAATACTTGTAAGGAGAGGAGGAAGGATAAAGATAAGTTAAAAAAGATCATATCAATGCAGAGACTACTGTACTAGAGTAGCCAGCATAGTCCCTTCCTCATCCCATTCCAGTAAGGAAGGAGACATGATTGGCAACTACCCAAACACCATGAATCTTTATCCATAGCATAGTCCCAAATTCTTGAGAGCTTGAGAGACAAGAATAAATATGATAAAAGGAGAAGTAGATCATATATACAACATGACTGCCAAGTGCAGGCACTGCTAAATATTTCACATTTTTTAAAACCCTTCAAAGGCTCTACAGTGATGTTAGGGTAAAGTCCAATCATCGAATATGGTTTGCAATATTCTCTTCTTCCACATGTCTCTTCTTCCTCATGCTTCTGCTTTATTGAACTACACATTCTAACATTAGCACTTTGCCAGTGCTCTTCTTCCTGAATAGAATATCCTTTTCTTTTTCATGTGTATCTGGCTAATACTGACCCATTCTTGAGTCTTCACATGTAATACTTCCCAAGGAAAAGCTTCTCTGTATGAGTCTGAAGCTCCTTCCATATAAATCTTTGCTTTCTTTATGCAAGTATTTATCATACTATATCAGTGGTTTACTTCTCTGATCCCACAGACTTAAATTCACAAAGGCAGAGTCTGTGTGTCTTTTTTTTTTTTTCCCCCCCAGTGGGACTGGAGTTTGAACTCAGGACTTTGCATTTGCAAAGCAGGTGCTCTACTTCTTGAGCCACAAATCCAGTCCATTTTTCTCTGATTATTGTGGAGATGGGGTCTTGCCAACTATTTGCCAGGGCTAGCCTTGAACCATGACCCTCCCGATCTCAGCCTCCCAAATAACTAGGATTACAGGTCTGAGCCAGAGTCTGTATTTCTTATTTCTCAATATATCCCCAATCTTAGCAGAGTACTTAGCCTATAATTACTGCTCAATAAATGAAGTGTAAGAGATTTAGAAATATACTGACTTAGAAAGAAAAAGTGGTCAGGTTAATCCACGACATGCTGATATTGAGGCAATGTTAAGACAACTAAAGAGTGATGTTTTGTATACCGTTGGGGGAAAAAAAGATGAAGTTGGGTTGAGATGGGCTAAGCACAATTCAAGTATAATATAGGATTGACTTAAGACTAAAAAAACCCAGGGGATTAAAGAAAATGACTATATGGACAGTAACCTTAACTTGTTTCATTTTGTCTAAAAAAAATAACTGGATATTTCCTGGTCCTGGTCCTGATAACCCATCAAGTAAATCTTCTGCCAACTAAATTTCCCTTGTCACCTCATAAGTTTAAGATAAAAATGGGAGCCTCAAATAAGGCCTCCATTTACCGGAGACCCTTAGATAGGCCTCTGTGAGTAGGCCCTGACTGCTATCCTCTACCAATGCCCCTTTCTAGCTTGAAGTAGCCAAAGAACGGTCATTGCCCTATTCCCTAACAGCAGTTATGGTTACTTCTAAGGATTATTTCATCAGAAGGGAGAATAAGACAGATGAAAGGGACCCTGGAAACCTCCATTATGACCTACCTGTGACCTTAAAGAGTGGAGAGAAAAAAAGGCAGGCCACATAGCATGAGGATTAGGACCCCCTAATAAGAACATTGCAGGCACAGCTAACCAAAATGCTTTCTGCACACCTAATTAGCATAGAGACTGAGCTATGCCCCGGGAGAAAATGGGTAAAAACCTAAGTGTCATTTCTCAGGGACTTCCCCAGCTATAGGGGCTCTACTCTTCTACTTTATACTTTTCTATCTCAATAAACTCTCCCACTTCACACTTTAAAAGAAGAAAAAACACAGGGTTCAGGATCGGTATTTGGGTAAAAGAAAGAAGAGAAACCAGTGAGTGTATGAAAGAAACAAAATAAAGAATTGCTTTGGTTTGGATATGGTTGATTCCCCAAAGGTTCATGTGCTAGAAACTTGGTCCCTAGTGTGGCAATGTTAAGAAGTGGTAGAACCTTTAATGGGGGTGGGGGTGTTAGTGTAAGGTAATTAGGTCATGAGGACAACACACTCAAATGAGATTAATGCAAATTTTATAGGAATGGATTAATTCCCAGAAGAATGGGTTGTTATAGGGTCTAACACCCTCTGTGTTTTCTTTTGCATGTGCTTACCACTGTCATATTCCCACCACTGTGCTGCCATCTGCAATGACACTCTCACTACAGTTGAACAGATATCAGCATCATGTACCTGAGTCTTCAGAACTGTGAGCTAATAAACCTCTTCTCATTATATAAGTACTCAGCCTTAGGTATTCTGTTATACAGCAATATAAAATGACTAAGATAAGAACAAATCACTGTGAATGCCAGAAGAACAAAATAACAGTGTTACAAAAGCTAAAGAAAAAGAATAAAAAGGAATATGTGCCAAATGCTAAGGTTAAATCAAGGAACACTATAATAACTGCTCAATCCACCATGGAGATCATGTTTATTTTGCTTATCTAGAAGCTAATATGGTGTCGAGCACATATGGAAAAATTAACAACTATTTATTAAATGCAGGAATATATAACTAGAATCTCACTCTTTAAAATGTTAACTTGTAGACTAGAAAAAGACTAAATTTTATCTGCTCAGAAATCCTACCCTTAACTACTTATTAGCCAACAGTCATTTTTTACTTTGAAAACTTAATGTTTGGCCTAATTCTTTAATTTTGTTGTAGTATATATTTTTTTTTAAAAAAAATTACTAATCTGTTCTTACCCATTGTCATTACAAGAAAGTTGTAGGTTTGAGAGTCACTTGAGAAAGGAACTGCTCAGACCTCATATTCTAGTTGGGCTGCATTTGGGTTGTTCCTCATATTACAGCATCTGTGTTGGCCTGGGAACACTAGTCTACATACTGAAGACAGTTCCATGTCAGAAATAACCTGTTTTAGGGATCTAAGTAGTGACCAGAAAACCCTCAGGGGAAACATTAGACAAACCTGAAATTAATCTAAAGAAACTACAAAAAATAAATCATTTTCATAGTTAAGTCAGACTGTGTAATAATGCCATTCATAAAATAATGACTGTGGCACTGATTACAGATTATAAATCTGAGGTGTTCAATGAAAACAGAAGTAACTAGAATACTAGGCAGGGGGAATCTTACCTTAGGATGAGATAAATATCCACATATTTGAAAGGAGAGAGAAATATAACAAAGGAGAAATAATACTTGAGGAAATAGACATGTGTGTGGAAGGATGCAACAGAGAACGCTAAGGTGGAATTGAAAAAGATAGGCTATTACAGATGTGAAGGATGTGTGGCAGATGCATCAAAATGAAGTGGGGAGCTAATAAAAACAATGACACAGATGGACTCCCAATCTCAGTAGGCCGAGGCCACAAACATGTGGGAGGCTAGAGAGACACCTACAGAAATAATGCCAGGGGGAGGGGGGCTGGAAGGGAAGGTGTGTGTGTGTGTGTGTGTGTGTGTGTGTGTGTGTGTGTGTGTGTGTGTGTGTGTGAGAGAGAGAGAGAGAGAGAGAGAGAGAGAGACAGAGAGAGGAAGGGAGGGAGAGGGGAGAGAGGAAGAGACAGAGACAGAGAGAGGTATTGGCATTTAATTCAACTAAGAGTAAAGAAAAAAAAGAAATGAACAAATAATGTGGCAGCCCACAGCTGGTCTAATAACTCACCTGATCATATCCATAAGGCCTCTGCTGGGGTGGCTGTGGTGGTCCAGGCTGTGTTGGTCTATAACCCCCATACTGCTGCCCTTGTCCCTGTGGATAGTTAGGATACTGAGGACCTGGACCGCCCTGAGAAGGACCTACAAGATAATTAACAAAAACAAAAGCCCAGGTAAATATACATTAAGTCTCTGAGTTTCAGCAGGTTTAAAACTACATGGTACTCTATTTTTTTTATCTAAACTAAAAAGGGTAATTTGGTACATTGATTTTCTCAAATGCTTTGTGAAATAAATTTGAATGGCTATAATAAGAGCGAAAACATAGCACAAGAATAGTAGTGCATGCCTACACTCCCAGCTACTCAGGAGCTGGAGAACAGGAGGATAATGGTTCAAGGACAAACTGGGCAAAAAGTCAGTAAGACTCCATCTGAACCAACAAGCCAGAAGTGGTGGCATGTGTCTATAATTCCAGTTATGAGGTAGGCATAGGTAGGAGGATTGTGGTACAAAGCTGGCCCAGGCAAAAACATAAGACCCTATCCAAAAAAAAAATAACTAAAGCAAAAAAGTGTTTGGGGTATGGCTTAGGTGACAGAGCAAGCACAAGACCCTAAGGTCAAATCCCAATACTGAAAAAAAGTGAAAATACTGTAATATTACTTCAATGTAACTATTGTTGCATTGTGATCTAGCTATCACTGAATGTATACATCAAAATGCGTAAGAAAGACTCACAGAATTATAAACTAGGTTAACTCCATGATGATAACAAAATGAATCTATACATCTATTGAAGAATAAGCCAGTGCAATCAAGAGGCAAAAGAAAAATAAGAGGCAGATTCAAAAGATAATGAAATAGTTTCTGAATAAAGCTTGGGAATCCATGATATTTATAGAAGTATGACTCTAGATTTACCTTTGTAATCACAAAATAACCACATGGCTGTATTTTGATCAACAAACTTATTATCACAGCATTTTAAAATAGAAAGTAAAGACTTGAAAAGCCACAGGTTGCATGTGAAAAAGCTAGATTCGAAAGTTACACTCTGAGAATCAATTACCTTTAATACTTTATCCATAAAAATGATTTCAAGTTCCAGAGATGGCAAGAGACTGATTTGCTATGCTAACAAATGTCTATTCTATAAACTCTACTATTGTCTATTGTACAGAATGCTCTATAGAACACAAGCTAAAAGCTTTGACACTTAAATGTCTTCCACCACAACCATTCAAAACGTGACAGAAAACAATGGCTACAAAGCCAAGTTTCAAGAGAGAACAATAAAATTTCAATCTTAAATAAATTGTATCAGTGATTATTTATTTATTATACCTTCAATTATTAAAACTCTTAAATTTTCTATTAGAAGAAAATTTGACAACTGGAGCCTATGAATAAGCAAAATGGGAATTTCTCCTTTAGGATTCCTGTTTTATAAAACAACATTTAACTATTAACTAAAAAGTAACTTTTTTCCACCCTCTCTTCTTAATGAAAACTTCATTTCTCAAGTCAATGAATTTAACTGATTTAGACACATCATATTTGTTTTCATATACATGCAGTAAAATCGGAATAATGGATTTATTCAAAGTACAAATACTAAAAAGTCATGGAAGGGAAATATTTGGGAAGGACAAGAAAGCCCTTTCCTGAAAACAAGAGAACCACAGACTATTTCTAAAGTCACATCTAGAATCAAAGAACCACAACCTACCTTCCTTGGGAAAATTCCTGATTCTCCCAATATCTGAAAGTTTCAAAGTGTATGTTGAGAGAACAAAAGCGTATGAGCCTCACCTTGGATTCTTAGATTTTCTATCATAGGTAGACAGGCATGGCCGTAGTAACAGAAAAGCTTAAATCACTGACTGAATTAGACTTAAGAGACTGCCCAAAGAATGGGAGAAAATCTTTGCCAAACAGTCATCTGATAAGGGACTAATATTCAGAGATTAAAAGGAATTAAAAAAACTCAACCCCCAAAGAATTAATAACCCAATGAAGAAACAGGCACATGAATTGAATAGGGAATTTTCAAAGGAAGATGTACAAATGGCTAATAAATACATCAGGAAGTGTTCAAATTCCCTGGCCATAAAAGAAATTTCATCTCACCCCATAAGATTTCATCTCACCCCAGTTAGAAAGGTTGTCATCAAGAATACAAACAACAAATGTTGGTGAAGCTGTGGTGAAACAGGAACCCTTATACACTGTTGGTGGGAATGTAAATTAATATAACCATTATGGAAAGCAGTATGGAGATTCCTTAAAAAAACTAAATACAGAACTGCCATATGATCCAGCAATATCACTCTTGGGCATATACCCAAAGAATGTTAAGTCATGATACAACAGACACACTTGAAAAACAACAACAACAAAAAACAGAGCTATTTGCACACCAATGTTTATTGCAACACTGTTCATTAAATAGACAAGCTATGGAAATAACCCAGATGCCCTACAACTGCTAAATGGATTAAGAAAATGTGGTGTGTGTGTGTGTATATACATATATGTAGAACATGTTTGTAATAGTACTCTTTGGAACTTGAGGGAGGTGGGAAAGGAAAAGAGAATGATAGTCAACAGTATCGAAATGCATTACATCTGTACAGGTACAGTAAATAACAACATGTATTGAAGGCTGTAGAATAATAGTGGGAATGGGAAGGAAGGGGTAAGGAAAAATAATGTAAGGGGCTGAACTGACCAAAGTAGAGTATACTCACAGTGTGGATATTTTGAGAAATCCCTTTGAACATTGACTTTGGAATTAATAATGAAAGACAAGACTGTAAAATAGGTACAGTGTGGGTGGTTACTGTGAGGGGGAGGGTGAATGAAGGAGATGAAGGAGGGAATATGGTTAATGGGCTTCATATACATGTATGAACAGAATGATGAAACCTCTTGCAATTGCCTTAAGTGGTGCAGGGGAGGGTTTGGGGTGGGGCATGGTGGAGGTGATCAACCAATGTACAATGTTAAGCCTATTTGGAATTGTCACAATGAATAACTCCCCTCCCATAACAATGAACATATTCTAATAAAAATGGGAAAAAAATAAAAATAGTAAGATATTACTCATGTAAAAAAAAATGGACTAAGTTAGCCAAGAGATGGTATTGTATTAATAAGTAGCTACTTCTCTGTCATTAGAACCTGACTTTCCTATATCTCAAATAGTTATAGTAGCCTAAAATTTAAGACTGAGATAACAGGTCCTCATTCCCCACTACTTACCTAATAAATCAAAAGTAGTATTTACAATCAGATATCCAGGCAGTACATTTCTTTTTCTTGTGGTGCTAGGAATCAAATCTAGCTAGAGGCAGTAGATATGATAGTGAGTACTTAACTGGAAAATATGGCTATACTTCCCTAAACTCTGTATGATACATAACTGCAGTAAATACACTTCAATGGGTGTGCATAATGCTTTTAAACTAGAGTGACAAAAACATTTTTCTTTATTCACTTTGAGTAGGTATCTTCATTTGTACTCAAAAAATATCAATGTTATGTTTTGTAGTAACAGTCATTAGTTTTTAGAAACAAATATGGCTAATAATCACCCATCATCATTTTCTAAGCACATACAAAAGCTACTGACTGGTCAGGAAAATGAAATAGGTCTAAGAATTTATTTTTTCTTGGTTTTCCAGTAACTATACATCTTATCTTTGGTCAATAAACCACTTCTAGTTTGTTCTTTTGTAGTTCTTATTAAATGGATAACTAGCATATCTAAGAGGAACATTTTAAATGAATACACTAATAGTTAACTGGGCTATATTTTCCAAAAATAATTCATGTAAAAAACATCTACTTCCAATTTCAAATTAGTAACCAGTGCATTTCCTGGTGGAAAAATAAACTGCAATAAGCTATTACCGTAGCCCTGTTGCTGTCCTGGGTAGCCCTGCTGCCCTGGGTACTGCTGTTGCTGGGGTGGATATCCTTGTTGTGGAGGTGGTCCTTGGTAAGCATCTTGTTGTTGGCCATATTGTGAATTTCCTACAGGATAAATGAAGAGGGGAAAAAAAAAACACTGAGAACTTTGCTTAATTAACTTTTTCCCCTCTAAGATGCATAGCCAACAACACAAGAACAAAATGAAAATGCCATATTGATTTTTTTAAGTTAACAAAACAAAGAAAAAACTCAAACCAAACAGAAGGATTTCGGCCAAACAAACTGCAGTTAAAGCCAATTTTGCAAGGTTGAACTGCAGCATTTTCAGCGTCTCTGCCATACGAGCATTACATTTACTGGAACATCACAGTCATAAGATCATGACTATGCTAAATAAAATAAAAAAGACAAAATTAAAGACAGCTACAAGAGCACACACTAGCTACACAAGATCAGCAAGCTGTTTCCTAAAGGCACTATGCTTATATGTAAAATTATACATAGGTAAACACACATGAGAAAAAAAATTGGATTGACGGATTTATGTTCAAATAGAAATTTTCCACTGAGGAAAAAATTATTTTTAAATGTTTTAGTCTTTTTATTGATGTTAGAAATGGCAAGTCATGGTTATACATTTTAAATATTTGTAAGGAAATTATTTTGATTGTTTTGGGCTTCCTGTACTTTCAAGACAGCCAGCAACTAGTATTCTACAAGAGCTTTGCATGGGTAGAAGTTGTCTTATGCAAGAATTTTCATTCCTGTAGAAGGGGATATATATGTGTATGTGTGTGAAGGTATATAGATACCTCCTTCGTAGTAATGTTGTGAGGAATCCTCATAAGGCCTATCGTAGCCTTGTTCAGGATACGACGGTTGCTGATAACCGTAATCATTATGACCTACATCAATTCGACAAGAGACAGGAAGAAACGTTAATGGCCACTGAGTGAAAACCCTAAAAATATTTCAACTTTCAGATAAAACTGAAAAAAAAAAAAGAAAAAGAAATGGAAATACATAAAAATAATTTTAATCGCGTTAGCTAAATATTTACCAATGTGATTGTTTTCAGAGATAACGTGCAAAATTTTTTAAAAGTCAAAAGCAGTAGTTTTAGAAACATTACACTTATTCTCTTAACTATACTTATCCTCTTTAAGGAGGAAAAAAACTCTTCTATTTTAAAAAAAAAGAGAATGAAAGCATTTAGGCCTTTCACATGTAAATAAATTAAAACAGAAAGAACAAAGGAAGCAATTATCATATTTTGTCAAACACCTGTTCTGCTGGTCTCCAATTCCACAGCATATGCTAAAAACAATGCAAAATATGAAAGAGCTCTATAAGTTTTTCCCTTGAAACTGAAACAATTTTTTCACTCTTTTTCTTATATAAAGTATAGGTATCTCAAAGTAGTTTCAGATGCAGTAGTTTCTTAATGGTGTCATTTTGGAAGTTTTTAGAAACCATTTCTACAGTATTATAAGTATATACCTTCTCAAAATTATTATTATATTGAGTGTTAGAGTACTCCTTTAGTTTTATGATATAATATATTTCACCTGTAAGGTAACTAGATTCTGTTCTCAACCTACTAACCTTTCAGGTTGCTAAAATCTGAACTAAGTTTTTCAAGAATGCCTAATTAAGAAAGAAGGAATATAGTTACAAACAAATATTATACTCAGTGCTCTAGTATTTGAATGTTCCCAAATCACTACATAAATATCTACATCAAGGGTTGGCAAACTATGGCCTGTAGTTTTAATATGGCCAGTGGCCTGTTTTTATATATAAAGTTGTGTTGGAATACACTATGCCTATTCATGTAAGTATTGTCTACAGCTGCTACCCTGCTACAGGTAAGCGTTGAGACCAAGATCATATGGCCCACCAAAGGCTAAACTATTTACCACCTGGCCTTTTACAGAAAAAAATCTGCAGACTCCCATCCAGCTATTCGTTAGCATAAATGTTTGTAGAGAAAATACCCAAAGCTGCTTAAGAAAATAATTGATGTAAATAGAATGTTTACACGTCAAGACATTTTTATACACATCAATGTAAAAATGATACCATTAAGTAAAAAAAAATTTACTAATATAATAAAATAAATTATAACTTTAAGGTTCTGACATTTACAAAAAATAACATACATATCTATTTTGAGTAGAAAGGTTATGTTTATAAGAAGACAAATTTCACATTTCAGGAAATACTCAGGAACAAAAATTTTCAGCAGATGTCTTAACAAATATAATACAACAAAGCAGATTTCACCTCTTTAATATACCTACAGTCTACTATAACTAAAGGTTTTTAATTTAAAAAATCTTAATACCTTATCTAAGGAGAGGAAAAAGAAAAAAGCAACATCTCAACTAATTCAAGGCAAGAAAACCTGAGATCAAACAATATATCGTTCTAACCAGAATTATTTATATGCATAATATCATCACTAATAAACATTTATTGTATGTAAAACTCAATAGTTTAAGTGTTTACCCTCTATAGTCAGAGCCTGGACATTAAATATTAGTGCTGTTAGGTTACCTTTATTCTTTTCATACACATTGATGAAAACTGACAGGTGAAATAAATTTTCAAATACACCAAATTTTATCTTCTTGCTAGCTTACATTAGTTTCTAGCCAATGGCTCCTGACACATCAGCTTTAAGTTTCTTAGTTCTTCCTTTATAAATACACCACAAGGTGCCTACTCACATAAAAAAATCTTCTGGCAAATCCTTTGATAATGAGACAAATTACTTTGCAATATAACCAATTGCTTTCAGTTTTATATGTTTGGATTACTTTTTTCAACACTGTAGAATTTTCAAACAGAAAAACTGAAAGAACTGCACAATGAAAACCTATGTATATATGTGGATTATTACTGTTTAGATTTTCTTAAAGTGTAGTATTTCTTCACTGATCAGTTTTTCATAATCCACCTTTCTACGTGGAAAAAAAAGCAACTAAACTAAACAATCTAAACTCTCACTTCCAAATGCCTTACTTATTCTATGAAACTATGTATAGCTACATAATGGATATAATTTAGACCACCCCAATTTTTTTTCAAATGTATGCACTAACATATATAAGTAATAGGTGAAACTTGGAAAATATTTAAGAACTATACTCTATATGTATTTACACAATGCATAAAAATAAATCAATGGGTGAACTTTAAAGTGTGTAAAAAAAACTTTAAAAAAGAAATGTATCAGTAATATTTGCTTTGGCTCAAACGAACAATCCTAAATATAAAAATGAACCTCATTTATGTAAGAAATGATTCCAATAGCAGAATGTGATTCCTGAAGGTACTAATGGAATAGCAACACAAAATATTTTGAATTAGATTATAAACTAATGCTATCATTGGTACTTTAGATTACTGAATTGTGGTAAATGCAGAAGAAACAAATTGGTAGTTTCTTCATCTTTAAAGTAGCTTTCTACATTAATATTGGGCAGGGGTAGAAAATGGGAAGGTTAACATTAGGAGAGATTACCATCAGGGTAATATTGCTGGTTCATGCCTTCTGGAGGACCTTGTCCACCATGACTGTATTGGTCCCCATAATAGTCTTCCTGGCCTGAGTACTGCTGTGGTGGGCCTGAAAAACCACAACCAGTCAAGATGTAAATAATTTGTTCTCTATATCATCAAAAGCTTTCTTTCTAATCTGCTGTTATCAGAGAGAATTTCTCAGCTGTAGATTTCCCTCCAAAGCTTTGGCATGTCTGATACTTTTAGTTACACACACACATACACACACCAGTTCCATACACATTTACACACACGCATACAACCCAGTTCCATACATATTTACTAAAATTGTTAAGACCATACATGGAATATCAAACAATACCAATTCAGAAAAACAAATACACTAACTTCTTAAAAAAGAGGTTCAACCTGACAGAAAAACAATTTCCTTTTTTTTCTGGCATTAGTGTTCTTTGAATAGAACTGGTGTTCCTGGTCACATATTTAGTAACTTCTAAAAATGAAAGGCATTTTCTATTGTGAATTAGTGAGCTTTTGATATAAAATTTTATGATGTAACCTTTTCCCAGAAAATAACAGGTAAAAGAAACCTTGTATACTTGGAAGTTCCTATCTACTTCGTGACCCTTTGTACCTCCTATACACTATCTTCTGGGGGGTTGGGGTAGAATCAAGAAACAAAAAACCTTGGCTTTGTCTAGATAAAAAGTCCATTAAAATTTAAAGCCTTTCCATTACAGTTATTTACATTAAGTGGGAAATTTTCCCAATGGAATCTTACCCTGCTGAGGTGGTCTATAGGGAGGAATCTGTCTCTGACCCATCATATGATTGCCTTGGTTAACTTGACCCATCATTCCCATGGGTGGCTGCTGTCCTTGGTAATGTTGCCCACCTCCCTGTGGCATATTGTACTGCTGAGAAGGAGGCTGCTGATGCATCATTGGACCTGCAAGTAGATAAAACATTATACAGGTAATTTTTTGGCATGTATTTTCATCATCTTGAGAGAAATACAAGAATTTTTTTTTTTTACAAACTAATACACAAAATGTATGATCAAACATAATAAAAAACTGACTTCAAATGAAAACAAGTCTTTGGTTTTTTAAAATTTGTATTTATTATTGTTGTACTGGGGGTACATTGTGACATTTAAAAAAGTTCTTATAGTATATCATAGTTGAATTCACCCCCTCCATCATTCTCCTTTTATAATCCCTCCATTTAACAGGTCTAATTTTTCCATTTACATACAAATGTACATAATATTTTCACCATATTAACCCTCCTACACCCTTCCCTTATATACTCTCCCCTCCCACTAAAAACAAGTCTTTGAATTAAAGATTACATGGCCAAAATAATCTGCAAACAAGGAAAGACAACCAGTCCATGGTAGGTGACCTGAAATCCACTGGAAGAATATTCTAGTTGTTAAAAAAAAATGGATACAATATATGAAAATTCTGAAAGATTTTCTATAGAAAAAATATTACCCTTCAGTTATACCAGAAAAGATACTCAAAGTAAAATCACAAAAATTACACAGCAAATCAACAGTCAAACCAGGGAAAGGAAACCAAATTCTGGATTTCCATTTTATCTTATTTTTGAACAACCACTTATAAGGTAGGGAACTACACAAATATTTACAAATATGTTCGTAGAATTTCATAAACTTTAATTTTATAGCAAAATATTAAGAGGTCTTTCTTTCCTTTTTCTAAATCTTTTGCAAGCTTTATGAACTAAGAAGTTTTCCTGGAATCAAAGGGCTATAGGGCTTCCTAATAAATTACTAAAACTCTTTCTTCCTAACTGCTCTCATCTTAAAAACACTTAGGCAAATAACTGCAATAAGCCTTAGGCTCAGAAATTTGAACTACACAATTTCTAGAGTAAGCAAGAACAGGGTAGCCAAACTATGATACGGTGTCACAAAACACTAAAAAGCTATCATATAAAATAACCAACAATCGGGCTGGTGGAGTGGCTCAAGTGGCAGAGCACCTGCCTAGCAAGTGTGAGGCCAAGTTCAAACCCCAGTGCCACAAAAAAACAAAACAAATAAACAACAATAAACAAAAACACAATGGCTATAACTCCCATGCTGCCACCTTAAAATGTAAGCAGTTCTTTAGAGGTTCACTGGGCCATGTTACGATGTGGGGAGCTCATCACTCTACTATTGTAACCATTACTTTCTCAGAAGTATATGTGAGTCATCTCCCAGTCTCCTGTTTACACAGCTACATATTCCGTCTTTACTGACTTCGGGACAATTTAAGAAGAAAGTTCAAAAGGATAAGACTAGAGCCTGGAAAAGTTTTACAGGCAAAATTGCCCAGGTGAGCCAAAACCTCATTGTTTAATTATCTAAAACAATGTAACAATTATTTAAAACAATTACAAAAATGAAAAACCAAGCAAGTCCACCTCTTTAAATCTAATACTGACCTACAGTATCAGCAACAATGTAAGTAGAAAGACTTTATCTTCTTTTTAATGAGAAGAACTATTTTATCTGAAGAAATGCTTTTACCGAGATAATTTCCCCTCCATTCACCTTATTCTGTCCTCGTACTTCTTTTCTTTCTGTTCTCCCGTTTTATTACCATAAAATACAAGCCTTTTCTAAGGTCACTCCAGCCTTCTGTTTCACAAAGGAAGTAGGTAGAGACAAGGCTCAGTGAGAGTAGAGAGAAAGAGAACACCAAGTGCACACTTAAGCTGCCAATTACATGGTTTCACATCAATTTCCTATATATCCCAACACCTACCACAAAAAAGAATCCCAATTTTCAAGTTGTTAGACAAGGAATTCAAACATTAAGATTATATAGCTAGCTAATAGACATCAGTTGGAAAGAAGACAAAATTCAAGTCTGATTTCAAAGCTTATGCCTGCTGTACTATTTTTCACTGGCTCTCCTCAAAAACAAGCTATAATAAAGTCATAATTCAAAAGCAAATTTTACTATTAAAAAGTTCTAAAACACTAATGAGTTTAATTGAACTCACAGGTTTAATATTTTGTGTCTAATAAAGTATCGAACACAAATATTCATAATTCAATAGGCAACCTGACTGGGCATTTATGTAATTCACAAAGTGAGGCTTTGCCTTTATTCTCAACACTGTCTAAAGATCTCTTGCCTTGAAGTCAACACCACAACAGAGCATATTCTATGTATTGGGTCCAAAATTAAAAAGGAAAAACTGTAATAGCCAGGGTGGAGAAAGTAAAACAAAACAAAACAAAAAGTCACAACAAAATTCTAAGCTATGCTCTAAAGCTTTTCTAGAAGAAAAGTAATTCCAGCTTAAACCTAGACAGAAAAGACCATGCCAGTTGTGCTTTATCTTTTGGGACTGTCAGCAGTTCCAATCCCAAAGAGCTCAATTACCACTCTTCTTTTATTCTCTGTCACTTCCCTCCCTCTGAGGATCCTGACATCATTCAGGATCAAATCTAAAAGCACCGAGAGAATGAAATAGGCTAGAATTACTAAAACAAGGCAGTTTTCACTGTTTTCCTGAAGTCTTATGCATTAAAGATAAAGAATTATGACTTTATGACTTCAATCCTGATTGTTTAGGAAGCATTATTACTTTCACTTTCCTTATCATAAAGAAATATGCTATACTAGCAATGTGCATTATCTCTTGAGATACTAATGGAAATAAGTAAATCTCAATAGACTACTCCAAAATAAGTAGGAAAAACATGTACAACAGAGTAAAATAAGGTTATAAAATGAGTCTATTATAAATAACCATTTCTGCAAATAATACCATCATACTATATGCTTAAGGGATATTTCTTATCTTTTACACAAACTATTTTGATGTTAAGATGCACTACAAACTGTGATAATACATACACAGAGATTCTAGTAATGTCTTATTTAGAATATATTTTTCCAAGTATTTTGAAAGGACATAAAACGAAGTCATAACTATCACACTATTTCTTTCTTTTTTGAGTATTATACCCTACTAGATATTCTATAGAAGCAATGTCCTGTATCTCAAACACATGCAAAATATTCACAAATACTATATTATATATTATTGGACTTCTTTGTTATCAATGAGATGGTTAATACTTAGTTTTATCTTAAATTACTAGTCAAAAAGAGGAATTTAAAAAAAAAACAAATCAGGAATCAAATTTGGGTATTTCTTACATACCAGACCCCAGGCAAGGAGCCATGGTGATAAAAAGATGTGATGGGCACTGTCACTATCTCAGTGACTTTCAATTAGATAGAACAAAAAGAAGAGTTTACAGATACTGTGTTGAGTAACCTGTGAACAATTTTGAATGATGTAATTTTAAAATGTTCTATATACATGCACATACATATACATGTATATACTCACTTCTTCTGTGGCAAGCCAATACACTAAAATTCTATGAGTTGTAACATTAATACAAGATTATTTTATTTTTTGTTTTGCTTTTTTTTTTCTATTTTTTTCCTTTTTTTTTTTTTTTTTTTCGGTGCTGGGGACCGAACTCAGGGCCTTGCACTTGCCAGGCAAGCGCTCTTCCACTGAGCTAAATCCCCAACCCCACAAGATTACTTTAGATAATATGGTTAAAAATGATAGCTAACATTTAATGAACACTATTATAAGCTAGGTACTAAGCTAACAGATTTACATGTATTTACCCTCCTGCAAACCTTACAAAATAAGTAGTACTACCAACTTCATTTTTACAGACAAGAAAAGTAAAGGCTTACAAATATTAAGACTCTTACTCAAAGTTGCACAGCTCTGAAATGGGGAGAAATGTGGAGTCCATGTTCTTAACCACTACGTGCTCTTCTTCTCCATGTCAAATCATTCTTCTCCCATGACATTATCGCTCATGAAGACAGTTCTGTATAATGTATCTCTACCATTACAACATAAAATTTTTTAAAACTTATGTATACCTACATGGTAAGATTTAGACCTTGAAACCGCATTCACAGTAACTATTTTCATATTCTTACTCTCATTTTACTACTTGTTCCTTAAACCATTTATCTCAAACTAAACCATTTGCAGCTCTCATTTGAAGGTAACAATAGTTTATTTGCAAGAAAAAAAATCCTTGTGGAGGGGATGAATCTAATTAAGATATATTGTAGGAACTTCAGTAAATGTCATAATGTATCCTCCAGTACATTATTTTTTATTATATGCTAATAAAAAAGGAAAAAAATTCTTGGATTCTAGAAAACTCAAAAAGCTAACCTACTGCCTGTTTAAACAGACCTTTAAAATGAATAACAATTCTTTACACAACTAAATTGTGTATCTGTCCACATCTAGAAATTTAAATAGGCTAGATAAGATACCTGGATACAATATTAAAGATAAAAGAACAGAACAAATAACTAAAAAAAGGAGGATGAAAGGGCTGGTGGAGTGGGTCAAGTTGTAGAATGCCTGTCTAGCAAGTGTGAGGCCCTGAATTCAAACCCTTGTACTACCAAAAAAAAAGAAAAGAAAAGAAGGTAGGATGATAATCCCAGAAGCTTAGTGAAGTCACTGCAGCTAAGCACAAACTTAGTTATGTAAGTAACCAATGAAATCATAAATCATGATAAATTTTAGCTACTACAAAGAACAGCTTGTGATGATACAAGCTTCTTACAATTTAGTTTTTATAGAAATTCTCACAAAAGCATTAAAAGGTATTAAAACAATTGTATCAGTAACCATTTTGTTGTCATTTTTTACATAGACCACCATTAGATGCGCTTATTCATATTAACAATATCTTAAAATTGAGATTCTCAACCTTGGTGACTTTGTCCCCCAGGGAACATTTAGCAAAATCTGGAGGTATTTCTGGTTGTTCCAAATGAGGTGGGGAGTACTACTGCCACCCAGTGGGTAGAGAATAGAAATACTGCTAACATACAATAACACACAGGTCACCACAACTACGAATTACCTACCTCAAAATGTCAACAGTACTTGGTTAAGAAAACCCTGTACTTCTCAAGGGTATAATTTTCATTCATAGGCATCCTTAAAAACTAGTCTGGGAACTATATTCCTGGTGACTGAGAAATGGAAAAGGGATGCAATGTGACTTAAAATAGCACTGGATAACCCCTCTTAAATGATTCCTCATAAGCAGTTCCAACTATACCATATAATAACAATAACTCTGATGGAGGGGTGAACCTAATTAAGATATATTTTAAACAAATATATAAATATCACAATGTATCCCCCATATGACTATTATATGCTAATAAAGAAACAGTAAAGAACAACTCAAACACAAAGTCACTGGTAAATATCGTTGTTGACTACGATGAGCTCCCAGAGCTCTAGATGTGGAGCTCTCGTGACCCAAGTGACAATCTGCTGTAGAAGTAAAAACTCTTAACCTACCAAGCAGATCTGGGCTGTATTAGAACATGTAGTTTTGTCTACTAGATCTGCTAGCATGAACTATGTAGCATAAGAGACAATCTTGCCCAGAAAAATTCTGAGGGAATGAACTATAAATAAGCATGACTTGGAATATTGGTTAAATTTGTAAAGCAGATACCATATGACTCAGCAATTGTACTTCTGGGTGTTTATTCCAGAGAAATGAAATTTTATGTCTAGATAAAAAATGCAGCATGTACACAGTTGCTCACAGCACCTTTATTTGTAAGAACCAAAAACTCGGGAGGTGGAGATAGGAGGATCACAGTGTAAGGTTAGCCTGGGTAAAAAGTTAGTGAGACCCTATTTCAAAGAACTCAGATGTGGTGGTACATGCTGTAATCCCATCTATGAGGACGTAGAAGAATCACGGATTGAGGCTGACCCCAGCAAAAAGGATGCGGACCCTCCAGAAAAATGACTAAAGCAAAAAAGGGCAGGGGGTGAGGGGGGGAGGATAGCTCAAGTGGTATAGCACTTGCCTAGCAAGTGGGAGGTCCTGAATTTAAAACTCCAATACTGCTAAAAAAAAAAAAAAAAAATCAAAGCTGCAAACACCCAAAACATTCCTCAATATGTAAATTGTTAAACAAACTGTCACATCCATACCATGGAATACTACCTAGCAATAAAAAAGAGTAACTACTGATACATGCAACAACTTGGGTAAAAATGAAGACTATTAATTACGCTGAGTGAAAAAATCAATCGAAAGGTCACACACTGTACTCCTGCATTTATATAGTATTCTCAAAGTTACAAAATAAAAGAAATGGAGAATTAAATAATAATGGTTGCTAGAGATTACAGATAGCTGGGAGTGGAATCTCTCTGTATTATACCTGTGCAATTTACTGTGAATCTATCATTATTTTAAAATAAAGATTTTGGTGTAACTGACAATCATTCATTTTATCTGACAGTAACTGGCAATGCCTTCTTTGTTTCATTGCTGGAATGACAGTTGTTGAATAGCAGTACCACAGGAAGGACACTGTATTTGTTGTGGCAGAAGGACACTAACCAGCTAATCAGTTAGTCAAAAACAGGACAGAGAAGTGAACAAAACAAAACCCAGGGGCTGAAGGCATGGCTCAAGTGGTAGAGCACTTGCCTAGCAAGAGCAAAGTCCTGAGTTCAATCCCAGTACCACCAAAAAAGAAAAGCTAACAAAAGAAAACATAGTTCCTGGCTCCCTAGAACTGGAGAGTCTAGAGAAAAATAAACATTGACTAGTAAGTTTGTAATTATAAGTACTCAAACTGCTGCCACAGGCTAAGTATAGGTTACTACACTTAACTTGAACTTTTCTATGGAGTAGTTTAAAACTTATACACCAAGATTAGAGGTGACTTTTATTTTTTGCTCTCTGTTTTTTGTTTTCCAGAATTTCCATAATAAACATTAGTGACTTTTTATAACTAGAAAAATGTATCAAAGGTATAAAGAAAACATTTAGTCTGAACTACAATGTAATGGGCATAATATACCCAAACTCTGCAACAGAAACAGAAATTATAATATATCAGAGATTTACCAATTTTAAATTGAAGAGAAATGAGGGTATACACAATTCTAATTCATTCAGAACATTACAGCTTATTAAACATGACATACCCATACAATACTTAAAATAATTCCTTAATTTGTAAAGTTTCTCTGTTCATATATATGTATACACACACATTAAAATATATATCCAGTCATATCAAAACTGGAGTGAGGCCAGTCTTGGGGACTATCATACCCTCTACGTATATACATGTGTATGTGTGTGCATGTATATAAAAGATTTTCTACATTTACTAAATTGGGAATTCCTATAGCTCTGAAGCTTGGAACAGTGGCTTGGGGTCATGGGGAAGGGATCGTCACTAGAGAATGAGATGAACCACATGGGCCATCTATCAATCAAAGTGACATAATGGAGCCCCAATAAAAACTTTTTAATACCAAGGCTCAGAGGAACTCTTGAGTGTGTTATCGCAGATCCATGGCAGGAGAGTGACACATCCTGACTGCTCAGGGAGAAGACAAGGGAATACTACATCTGGAACCTCTTCTGGACTATGCCCTATGCATTTCTTCTCTTGGCTGAGGTTAATCTGTACCCTTCTCTGTAATAAATCATATCTATAAGCACAAAAGCATTCAGTGAGTCCTGTGAGTCCTTCCAGTAAGTTATCGAATCTGAGGGTGATGTACGAAAACCCTCAAACTTGCAATTGTGAGAAGTGAGGCCAGTACTAGGGACCATCAGAGACAAGAGCAGTCTTCGGGACTGTGCCTCATAGCAACTAAAATACATTGCTCCTGCAACTGTCTCTTACCTTTCTCTCTCCAGCATCTCAATTTTCCCTCTAATGGACCATACCTACCAACACACAAACAAGATTTAGTATTTTCCTGCTTGACCTTACATATCCCTCCAGCTATTAATGCATTTTTCCTGTATCAAAAAATGACTGTGAAGAATTATCTCTACTTACTGCTACTACTTTTTCTCTTCCAATTTTCTCATGAACACACCAGTTGAGATTTTGCCCTCATCCCTCCATAAAACTGCCCACCTTGGCCGTAAAATCCAAAAGTTAGTTTATAATCTGGACATTTTTCCTTCCTTACCTTTATTCCTATCTCTTCTAACACCAAAGTTTTGCTACCCTGACCTTTCCTTTAACTAAGTATTAGCTCTTATTTTTGCGTAATATGCCCCAAAAGAAAAAGAGCTCCATTGTAATGTACTCATGTTAACCAAATTCAAGTTGGCTTGTTTAGGACTTGTCAGACCCTCTCTTAATATGCTAATAAGCATGCTGAAATCTTCCAAACATGTTACCAATAACTATAAATATCTATCTATTTAGCAAATGTTGGACCAATGTTCTTAATACATTTAAGGAATACATTTTGTAAAGTTAAATTTTTATGTCCCAAAACTAACAAAATATTTTCCATCTGTGAAATTCATATAAGTTGAACATCTTTAATCCCTAAAGAACTTCAAATTAATAATAAACAGATAAACCACAAAATACAGAATGTAATTCATAAAAAGCATACAAATGGCAAATAAACATAAAAAGCTCTGCAAAATCTGAATAATCAAAGGAACAAAAAAAAAATTAAGATGATTTTTCCTAACTATTTAGCAAAAATTAAGAAGATTAAGTAACATTGGGTATGGGTATTTCTGTAGAAATGTGACCTCAAGTATCTTTAATTGAAATTTTCTCTAAAATATTTTAAGTAATTACATATTTTAGCCTAACAATTCTATCTATAGAGTTTATCTTGCACAGTACTCAAAGATGCATGTACAACGATGTCTGTTACACAAGCATCTGTAATAGTAAAGGATTCAAAGCAGCTATCAAAAGTGGATGTAGTTTTGCTAAACATATTCTGGATATACACATACAGAAATGTTGCTATTTTAGAAATTAAGTATATTTATACATACTGATAGCAAAGAGGCACAACAAACAAACAAACAAAAAACGAAATGAGGAGAGTACATTTAACCTTCTAATACTTCAGAGATAAATATATGGAAATACAGGGCTATTCAAAAAAAAGATCTTTAGGGTTGGAGATCTGGCTAAAGTGTAAAATGCCTGCCTAGCAAGCATGAGGGCCTGAGTTCAAATTCCAGTACTGCCTACTGCCCACCCCACCCCAATCACTACCTCAAAAGAAAATTTTGACATTTTAAACTCAGTATCTTAATGTGAGAAGTTATAAATAAAAGGCAAAATGTTTCCTTTTGCAGTTTTAGTATTTCTCAAGCTTTTCTTTAAGAATGACTTTAAAATGTAGTCTCCTCTAACTTCATCTATGTATATAGATTACACAAACAAAAAATTAATGTAAAATATGTAGTTTATTTTGGTAAAAACTACCAACTACCAAACAAAATGTTTTATAATGAAATGGATAAAACTTCATGAATAAAACTTTCATTATGCTGAACAACTTTTTGATCTAATAGGTTCAATATAACTAAAAACCTTTTTTGTGTGGTATTGGATGGAACCCAGGGCCTCATACATGCGAGACAAGCACCTGACCACAGAATTACATCCGTTGCCCTAATTTAAATACTTTCATAAGAAATTCATTTGACTAGGAAAGTGGACATTGCCAGAACAACTATAGTTTTGTCTTTTGTATTTAGAATTACAATTTTCTTTGGTGTCTTTTGACTCTGAGACATTAACATTTAAATAAAAAATTTTAATTTGTTCTGAAGAAATTTTTATTATTTATTTTTGGTGGTCCTGGGGTTTAAACTCAGAGCACTGAGTTTGCTAGACAAGTACTCTACTACTTGAGCTATACCCCCAGCCCTCTAAAACAACAAAACTTCCTCAATGATTTTATCGTATTTCCTCTTTTGGAAAGTGTTTTTTTTTTTTTAACTAGATGTGATGGTACAGGCCTGCAATCCCAGCACTCAGGAGGCTGAGGCAGAAAGAGCACAAGTTTGAGGCCTGCCAGGGATACAGGGTGAGACTCTATCTCAAAACTATTTAAAAAAAAAAAAAAGTGTCTTCTTTTTCTTCAAATTACGTACCTACAGAGTCATATTTCATATAATATATATTTTCTATTAAGAAACTCATAAAGCATAAGAAGAAAACAGTAGTAAGTACTATAGTGAAAGGAGTAAATGATACTTTCATATAAAATATGGCATTAAAAAAAGTTGGTCCCTAAGTTTAGAGCAAAAAACTGCCTGGGAACCCCTTGGTTCCTTTCTGCAAAGCAGTATAACTATCTTCCACATGCATAATGCTGCACACATGTTTCCCTGAAATCTTATGAGGTATCAAGCCACCAACATCCACTTCTGTGCATACCCTACCTTTTCTTAACTATAGGTTTCTAAGAAGTGCTATCTTATTGTATTTGCTGTGTGAATCACCATCAGTTTTCTTGCTTTCTCAGAAACAACTGAGCTCCCTTCTGATCTAGCACTGATGGATCTTACTATTGTTTTGAACCTTTAGTGACCCAGTTTAAAAATGAGGATTGGGCACATGTGGCTCAGGCATGTAATCCTAGCTACTTCGGAGGCTGAGATAAAGAGGCTCACAGTTCGAGGCCAGCCCAAACTAGTTTGTAAGACCCCATCTCCAAAATAACCAGAGCAAAATGGACAGGAAGTGTGGTTTAAGTGGTAGAGCACCTGCTTTGCAAGCATAAAGTCCTGAGTTTAAACTCCAGTTCCACCAGAAAAAAAAAAAAAACAAGGAAATAGTGTATCAAGGGCACTAAGTAATTCTGGGGGGGGAAAAATGAAGCAAGCACCATTTTTGTGAAGTTAAAGTGACTGACAATTTATTCTACTACCTCTCTAATGCTTTTACTATATATCGTCAAAATTATAAAACATCTATGTTAATAATTTTAAATTACATGTAGTATTTCATCATAAATAATTTTCAACAAAACAACTTCTGTATCTGAGTACATTTTATAATCAAAATCTAGGAAATTTTATTACAAATATATTTCATTCTATCTTATACTCTTAAACTCACTACATTTTATAAGTGAAATAGCTATAAGCTGGCAATATGCCAAATATTTTAACAGGCAATTAGCAAAACAGAGTACCACTTACTGGTTTTTAGTTATTACTCACAGGATATTTAAAAGAAAAACATGATAACAATTTCATTCTCTGAGACTAGTAATAAGCTAACAGACTCACAGTACTCTTAAGAAGCTATGAGTACAGCAGCACCTCCACTGAACATCTAAAATAGCAAATCATTTGAGAATTACCTTCCAGTGCTAAAACACAGCATCCTTAAACACTCTTCAAGTCCATATAAATGAATATAGCCTTCATAAGGAACATGAGCCTTAGAGAAGATGATTAAGAGAGTGTACTTATAAAGGTAAAATTATATTTTCACAATTATCTAGCTAGAAACAAAATGCTTATTTGTTGATGAGCTTAAAAGAAATTCAGCCCCAAATAAATTGTCCAAATGACAAATAAAAAACAAGCTTGAAAAGCCAAAATGAGAGCAGGTATGGTGGCACACTCTTGTAATTCCAGCACATGGGAGGCTGAGGCACAAGGATTAAGTTCCAAGCTGGCCTGGGATACTGAGTGAGACTCTGTCTCAAAATAAAATAAAATAAATAAAAAGCCAAATTGAGCAATTTAATTTCTAAATTACAGATTTAAACTAACTTCAATCTTAATACTGCCTTTTTATGAGCATGATTATGACTGCTGTTCACTTCAAACTTTTTATTAATCGGCTAACAATTTGATATAATCCTTCTACTTTTAAAGGCTAAGATTCAAGCATGGTGATACACACCTGTAATCCTAGCACTCAGGAAGCCAAAGCAGGAGGATGGAGAGTTTGAGGCCAGCCTTGGCTATATAAAGTCCTGTCTCAACACCTTCCCCCTCCCCCACTCTAGCAAACAATGACGTAGAGCTAGTTACCTTGGTTTGGTTGCATGTTCATATTTGGTCTGGGGCCATAGTTTCCCATTGGTTGACCTTGACTCATTGTCATCTGATTCTGTACTGGCATGCTCTGTGATGATGGCACAGAATGGTTGTAACCTCCCATGGATCCATGGCTACTTGAAGGCATATTCATGGAACTGTTTGTCATATTGAGTTGATTGGGTCCAGGTCCCTGCATAGGCATATGGTTAGGCCCTTTAAAGAAAAATGATCAGAATCAAAATATGAAAGTTAAAGCTGGATTATACAAAAGTACCTAAAGAAGTTTTTTAAAATTATTGCAGTAATAACAAACAACAATGAGTAATCAATAGCAAATAAACAGTTTACATGAGTAACAGAAAATACGGGAAGGTAGATGTTGCTATTGTTCCCATTTTAGAGATTAAGAAAAACTGATGGTTTTTTAAAAAGCCAGAAATATTCTGGAAAAAAAAAGCAATGGGAGAACTAGCTTTGTAAGACAGCCAAAACATAAAACTGAAGTACTCAAATGTGTGTAGTACTAGTGAGCATAAACAAATAGACTAACAGATCAATAGACCAGAATAGCCTAAAAATAGTCAAATATATAATTCAGCAAATAGTAACAGTGGTGACATGAAGTATCAGTTTGCAACAGAAAACTAATTCAGTAAATAGTATTGTGACAACTGGGTAGCCATCTGGGAAAACTAGATTGGTCTCATTCCTTCCATGAAAACTAATTCTTTATGCCTAAAAAATTTAAACAATAAAAAAAGGGAAAAAACAAAAAATACAGTTTTTAAAAGGAGAATGTAAAAAAACAGTCTTGGACGGGAAGGGCCTCCAAGTATGCTAGAAAGCCCAGTGCCATTAAAAAAAAAAAATTGATAGAACAAAATATTTAACAAGACCAAAAAAACCCCCAAATAATCAAAAGACGAAAAATTACTTACAAGATTAAACACAGATGAAACTAATTACTTGGCATGTAAAGTAAACCACCACCACCAATTAAAGAATGGGCAAAGGACATGAATGACATTTCACACAGAAACTACAAACAAGTTCATAAACAAGAAAAAACTGATCGCTTCACTTACAAGAAAAAGCAAATTAAAACTCAATGACACAATGTTCATCTTTCAGATTCTCAAAATTTATGTGTTTTTTGTTTTCATAGTACTGAGGCTTAAACTCGGGGCCTCACAACTCTTGAGCTGTGTCCCTGGTCCTTTTTAGCTTTCAGATGGGATCTCAAATTTCTGCCCAGGACTGACCACAGTTCTCCTACCTATGCCTTCCCTATAGTTAGGATTATAGATAACTATCACTACACCTGGCTTGTTGATTGAGATGGAACTCACTAACTTCTGGCGGGGTTAGCCTAAAACCACAATCCTCTCAATCTCTACCTCCCCAGTAACTGGGATTACAGGTGCTTCTGAGCTACCATGCCTGGCTCTCAAAAGTTTTAATCCAACAATACTATGAAGTAGTAACAAGCACTTTCATATGTTGTTTAAGGAATGTAAGTATTATTTTTATATAGAGCAATTTGGTGAAAATTTTAAATGTATATACTTTTAGCACAGCAATTTCAGTTCCAGGAATTTATCCTGTAGATAAATAATTTTGGGGATGCACGTATGTATGGATGCAAAAATTACTTTTATGATTATGTACATATATTTTTATAGCATATTCATGGAACCACAACTTAAAATATCAAAATATTAGAAATAATCTTTATGTCTATCACAAAGGAACTGTTCAAATAAATGATTACATCCATAAAAAAGAATGTGATACTGTCACCCGAAAAAAATGAGGCAGCTCTTTATACAAGACAAATGTTTGGGAGAAAGAAAAAAACCCATGAAACTTTCAAATATGGGCTATCATTTGTGTTTTCTTAAAAAGATTTTTTTTTTTTTTTTAAAGAAATAGAAGGATAATCCATACTTCTCTGGAACTAGGTGTTTTGAAGAGGAAAAGGACTATTCACATTTTAGTACCTTTTGATTTTAGTTCCATAGGCTAGTTTTTATAAAAATCAATTATTTTTGATAAAGGAATTGTGATTAAGAGGTTATTTGACCAAGAACAAACAGCATAAGTAGCTTTTCAACTTAAGATTATAAAATAAAATACTAAAACTAAAATAGAAAATTAAAAGCCTAGAAGAAATTTTTGTGTACAAAATGGTTGGTTAGATGCTATGAGGAAAAAAATCAGGAAAATAAGTTACTGACCTTCCAATTTTTCTTAAACCTATTTTTGTACAACTATTGTTAGATGAGCTCCCTAACTGTTGTTTAGAAGCTGAACAGTGTTTTGGACAACCTAGGTCATAAACGGATGATAATCTCTGGCTTATAAAAACAATATCACAATTACAAATGGCTTTACACAAAAACCAAAATGTCAGGTTAAAAATAATTGTATCTCAAATGCTTCCTTAGTCTCTTAGGCTTCAATACTATGTGGAGAGTTAAGTCAAAATCCTAATCAGAAGTACTACCATAAAATGTCACAGAATTCCTAACTAGCTAACCTGCTTTAGCACTGTTCTTCCAGTTCTAAAAATAATGTGTCCTAATGAGCTAGATGTGGATTAAACAAGAAGCCTCCTCTTGACTACGATTCTAACTACCAGCTAAAAAGTTAGCCATTATTCCTAACTCCATACTGTACTGGGGCCATCAATGCTGGGAGCCCTCACAGGAAATAGGAGATATCCACTGAACCACATTTACTCCTGCATGATCAATCACATATCAACCTTCTAAACCAGACCACCTTGTGCACTCTCCTTTGTTTCTCTTCCTACAGCTGCCGCCATCCTTGGACACCAATGCTACCAACAACACAATGAGCTGAAGAAGACACTATCCTAAAGATGCTAATTACTAATAAATTGTTCTGCTATTCTAACTTACTTCCATTATTGTTAATTATAGAATGGTTTTTAATTTTTTGGTAATGAAAATAATCTTTGTCTTCGAAGTAAAAATATTCTCATATTAAAGGTATAATGACAGAGGCTGAATCTACTATACTTTGTAAGCACATGTGTATATGTCACAATGTATCCCTCCTGTACAACTATTATATGTTAATAAAAAAATTTAATGAAAAGAAAAAAAAAGTAGCGAATATTCTGCCAAAACTGATGGCTATGAATTGTTGCTGTTATTAAACAGTGGGCTGGAGATATAACCCAGAGGTAAAGTGCTTGGCTAGCATGTGGAAGACCCTGGGTTTGATCCCCAGCAAAACAAAAAAATTTTAAAAGAAAAATAAAGTTTAAAGATACTTTTCAGCAAAATAAGCAATCAATGGCCTAAAAGTTCAAATGAATAAACAGAAAAGGGAATGGCTCAACATATAAGAAAAATTACATTATTTTCCAGCTTTAAGTTTTGCTTCAAAGACAATTTCCATTATTTATGTTATGGTATAAATATGTATTCATAAAAACCTAGATTCAGCTTTAATACCAATGAGGAAATACTAAATACACTAGCACTTCAGAGACTATTTTGTTTCTTTCTTCATGTGTTTTTTCTGCTGTTACTCTGAGATCAATAAATTTTTAAGTAAATAAAAACTCAGGGAACTTTTTATAAACAGATTTAAATTCTTAAGCCATGGCACAATGCCTTTTTCCCCAAAAAAGCTTCTAAAGTCAACTGTATTGCATAGTTTCAGACAGACTAAATTTAGCCAGTTCTGTTCATCAGAGGAATGCTGTGTGTCAGCTACATCAAAGCCCAAGGGCAGCCTGATAAACACTGAATACAGGTCACGTAGCTCTATAGCTAACAAACTCTAAGAGAGCTTGTACTCCGGGGCATTCAAAGCAGTTTTGTCATCAACAATCTAGTATCCCTTGAGCCCCCATGTCGTTTCAGTTGCTAAGCAACTCTGGTGTTAATGTCTTAGAGGAGAAAAACTTACCAGGCATCTGGCCGTTCATCTGGTTCTGCATGTGTGGTGCAGGAGGACCCCCACCTACCATTCCATCTGAAGGCATGTTGTGAGGGCGTGGAGGTGGGGGAGGGCCGCTCTGATTCATCCCTCCAGGACCCATAGGCATATTCTGTGTGGGTGGCTGAAAGAAGACAGTTTAGTAAAACAAGAGAAACAGTTAGACTAATGTATTAAAGATACATATGGGGAATAATAGTTGCCTATACTATAAATTGGAAAGGAACAAAACAACAAATGCATATCAATTTTTTCTAATGCATTTTAATGATGGACTTATTGACATACTTAATACCCCATAATTGTATAAGTTGGCTAATGTAAATATAGTATCTGAGCACCTTTGAACAAAAGTAGACCACAATTAAATTGTATTTTAATTTATAAAATCTCAATACTAAACATGAAATTTTTAACATTCTACAAAATTTTCATTTACTTTCTTAGGATTAATAATGTGCCTACTATTGTTTAAAAAACTAGGTCTCATTTCAACATTGGGCACATTAATGATGGATTTTGCCTGCAAAAGGTACAATTAACAAAAAATTATAAAGGACTCAAGGTCCCAAAATATGATACATTTTACACCGTTTGAGTGTGGGAGGAAGTGGTGGCAGTGGAGGAATGTTTTAAAAGACAAAGACAACACTTGAGCTCAACATTTTTGTGCTGACTACTGCTATAGATTAGAAACATTACTGATGGCCTCCAAGGGTACAGAGACAGCTGCCTCTAAAGGATGCCTTTGGCAAATTTCCTAATGAAATTTTGAAGAAAACCACTGACTAACCTTGAGAGTTCACAAAAGGGCAACCATACAAGATGGTCGACACCTGCTCTCTTCTTGGGGATATTTTGGTAGAGAAAGCAAATGGTTAGTTTCTTTCAAACCCCACTTCTAAGCCTGCAGGAGGACAGGAAGACATTATTCTTTACAAATCTACTTCTGTCTTTTTTCTCTGCTTTTCCATGACCTGAACATATCTAGTCTAATAACTTCCTCCTACCTATGATGACCAGATACTTACTACACACATTTTCAGATTTTGTGAACACTCAAACCTTACTTAAACATTGACTAAAGCACTAACAGTTACAGAAATAATGAAAGCTACTCTAAAAATCACAATTTTAATTCCTTCACTACTAAATCTAAATAACTGCTCTTTTATTTTGATTCAGTTTTCACACAAAAAAATATGAAACATTAATCTTACTTTTAATTATCATTTACATATCATCCTTCAAACCTGGTTAACTTTTTTGTAATTCAACTCATTTATAAAACATTAGTTGGTATTACTATCATTATAGAGTAATGCATATCAAATTAACCCTCTGCTATTAAAAGTCACAAAATCATGACAAAATACAAAAAACTGTCTGAAGGCACTAACAAACAGCTTAAAGAGAGCAGGAAGGGCCATACCTCTTGAGAGAAAGGAGGAATATAAGACCAGCTTCACAATTACCTTGGATTTTTCCTTGACTTTGGTATGTACAGGGTTAAGAGAACCCAAGTAGAAAGCAGCAGTCCTTTGACTGAGGAGAAAAGATTCAGAGTTTTTCACTAACAGAAAACTGAAAACTAAAGAAAGTCCCAGAGAGGAAGAAATGCAAAGAGGGAGAAAATTTAAGAAAACTACTGGAAAACAGCAGTTAGGAGGTTGATGAGTCAAGTAGAGATTCCAGCTACTGTCCACTGCTAGGGAAACAAGGACTAATGTATAACTCCACCAAGTTAGTGGTACCATCATAAACAATTCAAGCTTTTGGTTGCAACTTCAAAAGAGCTTCTACTTCGACTAAGGTCAAAGCTGAAACAGATTAGCCCTAACAAGTTTTATAATTAATCTTCAATAGACTCAAGGTAATTTCTAGTACTTTGCAAACCAAAGAAAAACAACTCTCTTTGTAGTAAAATATGAATGTGAGCTTCTGTAATTGTTCATCCACAATGTCTGATATTCTGTTAAAAATTACAAGTCATTATAAAAAACAATAGCCAACACCTAGCAGGATGTCTATAATAACATCAGAATAAAAACGACAGAAAGCAGAGCTAGAGGCACCAAAAAAGAAAGAAAGAAAGAAAGAAAACAAAAACTACAGAAAATATCACGTGTTAGCAAAAATGTAGAGAAACAGAACTCTCATATATACTGGTGGGAATGGAAAAAGGTACAGTAGTTTATGGTGACAAAGTTGCCATGAAATCTAGCAATTACATTCCTGTAAAATTGAAAACATACATCCATGCAAAACTTGTACATAAATATTCACAACGACATTATTCATAATAACCCAACAATGGAAAAAACCCTAATGTCCACCAACTGTAAATGGATGAACAAAATAAGGTAGATGACTACAATGAAGTAATATCCAACCACAAAAAACAATGAAATACAAATATTTGCTACAATATGGACAAACTTGAAAATGTGCCAATGAAAGAAGCTGGATACAAAAGGGGTCACATTGTATGATTCCATTTACATGAGTGCCTGCTACATGTAAAGACACAGAAACAGAAAGTAGATTAGCTGTTGCTAGGGTAAGAGCAGAAGGGAGAATTGGGACTGATGGAAATGTTCTGAAATTAAATAGTGGTGATGTTTGTACAACCAGGAATATACTAAAAAAAAAATAACAAGTTATATACTTTAAAATGGTGAAGTTACATCTCAATCTACAAAAGAAAAAAGGAAGGACAACCAACAAAATAACTTTAAAAAACACAAGTCATTTAGATTTGGGGGTTGCCAAAGACTTTAAAATAATTGACTTTGGAATTTTTAAGGGGGAGGGAGGGGAAGAGGGAAGATGGAGAACTTCAGCGAAGTCCTAGGATTTTATAAGGGAGTCATGTAAATTACAGCACTAGAAAATACAATCACTGAAATTAAGGAATCAAAAGATCAAAAGTTATAAACAGCAAAAGAGAAATTTTCAGAAACAAAAATACAGAGGTATGAAATAGAGAAAATACAAACAAGAGTATAAAGACCTGGTGGAAAAGTATCACACTCATCTTTGGAATAAATGGATAGCAGTATCTGGAGAATACTAGTTAAAGAGTTTTCCAAAGCTAATGAATGATACTGAGCCTCTACCATTTGAACTACGAAGTTCTACAAACCCCAGCAGACTACAATCACAGAGTCAAAGTATTAAAAACCAAAGTCAAAAAGAAAATCTTAAAGCCAGCCTAGGAAAATCAGAAATACTACATTAAGGGAAGCAGAAAGGTGTATAACACAAATTTCATCAGAAATAATGGAAATAGAAAAAAAAAGAAAAAAATCCAATCAACCTAGAAGTCTATATTGAAAAAAAATCCTTCAAAAAAAAATCCTTCAATATAAAAATGAATTGAAAATATTTTCAGATTAACAAAAAGCTAAGAGAATTTGTTAAAAGGGAGTCTTCAGAAAATTTTTCTTCAGAAAAATACATAAAACTGCATAGCTAGAGAAGTTAGTAAAGAGGAATGAAAAAGTAAACACTAAAGTAAATATAAATTAATACTGATGTTTAAAACAAGAATTGAGACTGATGGAGTGGCTCAAGTGGTAGAGAGCCTGCTTGCTAAGCATGATGCCCTGAGTTCAAATCCCAGTGCCACCAAAAGAATAAGCAAAAATATTTTTTAAATAAATAAATAATCAGGCACTGGTTGCTCATGCCCTGTAATCCTAGCTACTTAACAGGCAGAGATCAGGAGGATGGCAGTTTGAAGCCAGCCTGAGCAAATAGTTTGTGAGACCCTATCTCAATAAAACCCTTCACAAAAAAGAGCTGGTTGAGTGCCTCAACGTGTAGGCCCTGAATTCAAACCCTGGTACCACATATAATAAATAAATAACAACAGACAGCCAGGCATGGTGGTGCATGTCTATAATCCCAGTTACTCAGGAGGTGGAGTTAGGAGGATTGAGGTATTAAGCCAGCCTGTGCAAGGTTAGCACAAGACCTAGGTGAAAAACAAACTAAAAGCAAAAGTATTGGGGGTATGGCTCAAGTGATAGAGCTCTTATCTAGCAATTACAAGTACCTGGGTTCAATCCTCCAGAACTACAAAACTAAATAAATTAACAATAAAATAGCCATTAACAGTGACTTGCAGAGTTTAACTATATGTAGAAATATAAAATATAAGACAAGTCTAACACAAAAGACAATAGGTAATAAAGTTAAACTGTAAAGTTCTTACATATTTAGCAAGCATCACAAAGTACAAATTTACTCTGGAATCTAATAAACCAAAGATGAATATTGTAATCTCTAGGGTTACCAAACAAAAATACACACCACCTACATTACAAATACATAGCTAAAAGACTAATAGAGGGAAAAAAAATGTTTAACTCAAAGAAAGGTAAGAGAGTTATAAGTAGAAAACAAATATCCAGTTCATAAGACTTAACTCCTACTATATCATGTTTTACAATAAATGTAAAAGGACTCTTCATCCCAACTAAATAACAAAGACTATCAGATTGAACTTAAAAAAAAACTAAAACACCAACTATATTCTGTTTACAAGAGAATCAACTTAATTCAAGGGTACAGAGAGTTTAAAAGAAAAAAAAATAGAGTGGGGCATAGTAGTGCATGTCTGAATTCCAGCATTCAGAAAATATCTAGTAAGTTGGAGACAGACCCTATCTTAAAAAAAAAAAACAGAAAAAAGAAAAAAAACAGAGAAGGCAGGGCAAGATGGTGGATTAAAAGCACCATTTTGACTTCATGAATGAGACAAGTCAGATAACACAGGATAGACTATATTCTGAAGAGAAAGAGGAAGAGCATTGAAAATCAAAAAAGATGGGAGAAAACCATAGACAAACCAAAGCAAAAGAAAAGCAGGAAACAATGGGCACAGTGGCTCACACCTGCAGTCAAACCTATCAGAGAGGCAGAAAACAGCCAGTCTGGGCAAAAAAGTTGGTAAGACACATCTCAACCAATAAAAGCTGGATATGGGGGGTGGGGGGGCATGCCTGTCATCGCAGTTACACAGAGAACATAAATAGGAAGATTGTAGTCCAGGCTGGCCTGGGCATAAATGCAAGACCTATATAAAAATAATTAAAGAAAAAGGACTGGAGGTGTGGCTCAAGTGGTAGAGTCTGTCTGGCAAGGCCTTAGTTCAAACCCCATCAACATCCCGCCCCCGACACACACACACACACACACACACACACACACACAGAGAAAAGTTCCCAGGAGGGGGAAGGGAAGTTAAAGACACCATTACAAAGCAAAACAAGCAGCCCTGGGGATAGAACGGCCAATTCTAGCTGCAAGATAAGTCCACATCGCCCACAAGTCTTAAACCCAGTGTGGAGATTTGTGAGTCATGGATTGGTCTGGCATGGGAGGCTAGCATTGAAAGAAAGACATTGTGTAATTTTCCTTATCTCACAGGGTGATAGCAAGGCTTGGTCTTGAGAGACAGCCTATTGTTTTGAGACAGATACTCTGGGGGCCTCAAAACAAGGAATATTTATGGCTCAGGGAGTCTTGGGACACTGTGCTACAGAGTCTGGGTGGGAGAGAGCCACGAGAGGCAGTCAAGAAGAGGGAAAGAGTTTGATGCAGCCCTACAGAGACGTTCACACTGCGGGGAACTGTACCAGAAGCAATATGGCACCACAGGGTCAGAGGCCTTGCCCACACTGGCCAGGAATAAGTGCCATCACCTGAGGCTAGGGCCTACTATTCCACCAACAGGGCCTGCCTCTTGACTGCATGTGTTGACTGCTGGATGTGTCAGAGCCCTGCACCCAAACCTGAATCCCACAGCCTCCTTCTCTGCAAAGGGAAGTGAACTGCTAGACGGGGTCTGTAAGCATGAGAATAGCAGGCAGAGCAAAAAGGTCACTCCGCTCTCCCCCATCTAGTGCAGAAGTCACTGCCCTGTTTTATACCCCCACTCTCTGATGCATTCAGGGGTCCTACTGAGGCTTAGATGCATGCTGCCCTTAGGGACAAAACCTGCACAGCCCATAAGCTATAAGGCTCCCAGAAGCCAACAGCAGCTTCTAGTACACACAGAAGGGAAGCTCCTATAGAGAAAGAGCCCACAAAAGCAGGTAACTGACCCTTTTACCTTTGATCTGAGTAGTGATGGGAATCAGGTCTGGTGCCCTGGCTACTGAATACTTGGCTACTGAGCCATATCTCCCAGTTGGGAGGTGACGTATTGCCTTAGTTATTCATATTACTTGTGTTTCTATGGTGGGGTTTATGTATCTGAGGCCAATTCTTTGGTTGGAAGGGTTTTTTTTTGTTGTTTTTTTGGCAGCACTGGGGTTTGAACTCAGGGCCTAATGCTTGCTAGGGAGGCGTCTTACTGCTTAAGCCATTCCACCAGCTCTGGTTGTTAATTTTAATCACCTTTAGTCTTACAATTGAAATAGTTTCAGTTATCAAGTAGGACAAAAATTAAAGAGGATATGTACAAGCACCTGAATGAATTCAAAAAAGATACAAATAAGCCAGGTGTGAAGGGTGGACTGCAAAAGGTCCCAAAAGGTGATAACTAACCAGGGAGACACTTCTCCTTCCCAGAAAATGTCTGTTGGCACCAGAGAGACATCTCCACCCTTGGGCAATAAAAAAAGGCTATAAAAACTCAATTTCCAACCTGACCCACAGGACCACCGGTTTCTGGGTCCTGCTGCATGACCCATGCAGCCTTTCTCTTTTCTTCTCTACAAATAAAATCTTTCTGACTTCTGCTGCTGGAGTCCACCTTTGCTTTCAATCTCAGAGTGGCCCAAGTACCCCAACACCTGAAAATTTCTGCATGTCATCTGTATATCATCTGGCAACCACAAAGAATACTTCTTCACCTGAGGTACCATGTCTCTTCTGCAGCCCCCATTTCAGTTGAGTACACCAAAAAGTGCTACTCTCTAACTTGGGCTTAACTGTTTTTGTTAGGTATCTGGTTGATGTGTTTAAGCAGGTTCCCATAGTTGGCCCTCAGGGGAAAAAAGGAATTCTGGGGATAGAGACCTCAACAATTTTCTCCTTATCCCTTACCACAACAACAACAAAACACACACACACACACACACACACACACACACATAAATCAATGCTTTCAGACACTCCCTTTCTTTTCATAGAAAATATTGTCTCCCAGGGGGACAAAAGGCTACTTCATCAAGAGTCCCTGTCAAGCCTCCACAGGAGTCCTCCCTCTGGCTATGCAAGCCCTCTTGCTTACTTTACAGCCCCTCATTGATAAGAGTCATTTTTAAATTACAAACCTTCAGCTGGTAGAGGATAACCAGGTACCTGGGTTGCAAGGCCAACAAGCAAAATAAGATGAACATGCAAAAAAAATCTATCAGGGTCACTCCGGCAGAGTGGCTGCAGCCAGATGTACCTACATGTCTTCCCCATGACCTTAGCCACAGGTGGCAGTGGCGGGAAAGCATGGGAGAGAGGGACGCCCTCTCCCACATAGAGGATCTCCTCACCTGGGGACACCTAGGAAAAGGAGAAAGCCCCTATTAAGATAAACAATTTTCCCTTGCTTCCCTTTTTAGACGGTGAATCAAGCTTCCATGATCCTGAAGGATCCCCTGCTTGCCGCTTACTAAAACATTGGAAAGAACTTGATCCAGAAATTCTTCAATGAAAGCGACTCAATTTTTACTGCATCCAGGCCTGGCCACAATATCCCCTGGGATATGGGGAAAAATGACCAAAAAGGAGGGAGCATTAATTATAATACCATTATTCAGCTAGCTATGTTCTGAAAAAAGGAGGGAAAGAGAATTGAAGCCCATATATTCAACTTTTCTTTTTCCTAAGAGACCACCCAAAATGGCTGAGCAAATGCAGACTAGATACCCAGACCATAGTGACCCTTTACAAAAAGCCCCCAAACTCCCTTGAGAAACCAGAACCTAAAAAAACATTTTATGCTCAAGGGCCTCCAACAATGTCAAAGGGGACCTCCCCCATGAAAGAAATCAAATCTTACTAATCTGGAGAAACAGCGAGTACTAGATCAGGCAGTTACAGCTGGGGATGATTATCACTTAGATAAATGTGGTCCTACAGGCCTATCTCAGACCAGGCCCTTGCAAGAGGAGGAGGGAGAGAGGGAAAAAAAAGACAGAGACACTGGATACCTAAAAGGGAATCCTGATTACCAATTCCCAGAGGAGATCAGGCAATGCCTAGAAATGATCCTAAGTGGGACCCTGAAAATGACAAGGAAGAACAGACCCATAGCCACTTCAATCACTGCATTCTTCAAGGTCTAAGTAAAGCCAAGATAAAACACTTTAATTATTCCCAAGTCATGGCTATATAGCAAGGAACCCTTAGAAACCCTAGTAGCTTTCCTACAGGGACTTAAGGATACTTTACAAAAGCATACCAACATTGTACTAGTGTCAGAGGAGGAGATCATCCTAAAAGATGAATTTCTAACACAGTCAGAAATTCACCAGCTTCAAAAGCTGGTGGCTGAAGGGAGCAGAGATCTAGACCAATTGGTCTGTGCACCCACAGCTGTATATTATAATAGGGAATTAGAAAAAGAAGAAAAGGATCTGGAGAGGGAATAAAGAAAGGAAACAGCAGGAGGTTCCAATCACAGCACTCAAAGAGGTTCCCCCAGGGCAGAGTCCAAACTCAAGGACATGTTTTCAATATGGACAGGCAGGCCATCTAAGGAGGGAGTGTCCCTGGAGGAAGTCACCTCCAGGACCCTGCCCCATTTGCCAGGGAAATCATTGGAAGGCACACTGTTGTTGGTTCCCAAGAGAACCAAGGCCAGAGCCTCCCACCCAATGATGGTTCCCAAGGTCTTCCATCCAGGCTCCTGTGACCACCATAAATAGCAGAGGAGCCCCAGGCAATACTTACTACTGAAAAGCACAAGGTCAGCCTTCTTTTCGATACTGGAGCCAGCATTTCAGCTATTCCTTTCTCTCCTGAACCCAGGTCCTCCAAGAAAATTACTGTTCGGGGCATCTCAGACCAGCCCCTAGAGCATTATTTCACTTAGCCTCTAGCCTGCTCCTGGGGAGATTTCTACTTCTGTCACTCCTTTTTAATTGCCCCAGAAACCCCAACTCCTCTGCTAGGGCAAGACTTCTATCTAAATTGGGGGTACAGCTCCTTTTACCTCCAGGAGAGTACTTTTGCTTGCTCCTGATAGAGGAACCAGTAGACCCCATGGTGTGGATGGATGGACATACCATGGGATGGGCATGAGCAGCAGTCCTAGTCCTAAATTATCTCAAGGACCCCTCTTGGGTTCCCCATCAAAAACAATATCCTTTAAGATCAGAAGTTAAGGAGGGACTAATTCCCATAATCAAAGACTTAAAGAGACAGGGACTGCTAATAGAATGCTGTAGCCCATGTAATATTCCTATTCTCGGTGTTAGGAAGGGACCTAAAAAATGGGAGGCTAGTCCAAGATCTCTGCCTGATCAATGAAGCAGTACTGCCTCTCCACCCTGTAGTTCCAAATCCCTACACACTTTTAGCCCAAATACCCCCAGGTATTCTTACTACTCTGTGCTGGACTTAAAGGATGCTTTCTTCTACATTCCCTTACACCCTAATAGTCAACCTACCTTTGACTTTGAAGACCCCACACAAAAGGCTGGACAGGTTACCTGGACTGTCCTCCCTTCAGGGATTCAGAGACAGCCCCCATCTCTTTGGGTTGGCTCTAACCCAAGACTTTGCAGCCACTCGGCTACAATATGTAGGTAATCTCCTCTTCTGTGGACTGACTGAGCCTGTCATTTCATGAGCCACTAAATCCTTATTGAATTTCCTGGCAGACAAAAGATTATAAAATCTCTAAAGAAAAGGCCCAATTGTGTCAGTCTAGGGTTACATATCTAGGTCTTGTCCTGGAGAAAGAAATGAGGACTCAAGGAGAAGACTGAATCCTTCCAATCTTGATGTTTCCTCTACCTAAGACTCTTAAAACAATTGAGGGCCTTTTGGGGAGTGACAGGATACTGTAGAAATCGGATCCTGGGATATGCAGACCTACCCAGGCCCTCATACCAGATCCTTAAGGAAGCACAGAAGGATCCCAAGCCTTTTATTGAATGGGATGACAAGTAAGAAAATGCATTCCAAAAGTTTAAAAAAAGCCCTTATGACAGCTCAAGCCCCAGGTCTCTGGGTACAGGACAAGTTTTTATATGTCCAAGAAAAGGGGGGGTTGGCCCTGGGAGTGGTGACTCAGCTCCGGGGCATCACTCCCCACCCAGTGGGCTACTTAAGTAAAGAATTAGATCAGGTAGCCAAGGAATGGTCAGGATGTCTTCAAGCAGTCACTGCTGTTAGCCTTCTAGTGCCTAAAGCTCAAAAACTTGTCCTAAACCGGCCCCTCACAGATTGCACAACACATGACCTAAGGAGAAATTTTAAACTCGAAAGAGAGGTTACTCTAATAGTTTTAGGGATAACAACAATGATTGCAGCCCTAGCTAAAATAAGCTATGCGATGGTTGCCAATCATGTAACTGCAAAAAACCTAACCAAAGTAGTAGAGGGCACCTCAGACCAGGTAGGCCTTGACATTAAGAACATACAAAGGTCTTTATCGTCCCTTGCCTGTATGGTCATGGACATCAACTGACCCTAGATTTTCTTTTGGCTAAACAAGGAGGCATATGTGCCATCGTCAATACTTCCTGTTGTACACATATAAACACTTCAGGCATTGCAGACTACATTCTCCAACAGGCTAAGTGGCTCCTAGAACAGTCCCTCAAAACTCAGGTATCTACACAGGTATGGCACCAAATAAAATCCTGGCTCCCCTCCTAGCTACCCTTTGTGGGGCCTATAGTTGCCATTATTCTCCTACTTGTTTGGGCCTTGCATTTTAAACTTACTTGTCAAGTTTGTTTACTCTTTCTAGAATCCATCAAACTACAAATACCCCTGATGGAGAGGAAAACGCGGTCTCCTCGATAACTCCTCTCTGGTCAGCCCTAATGCTGTGGGCCCCATCATCACCCCCTGTCAACAGGAAGCAGTCACTGAATAGACTTCATCACCCTATCCCTAACAGCAAGTAGGGTGATCATTGAGAGGGGGGACTTGAAGGGCAAACTGTAGGAGGTCCCAAAAGGGATAATTAGCCAGGAAGACACTTCTCTCCACCCTCAGGCAAAAAAAGGCTATAAAAACCCAATTTCCAATCTGACCCACAGGACCACCAATTTCTGGGTCCTGCTGCATGCCCCCATGCAGCCTTTCTCTTCTATAAATAAAATCTTTCTGATCTCTGCTGCTGAAGTCCACCTCTGCTTTCAATCTCAGAGTGGACCAAGAACCCCAACACCTGAGAATTCCTGTGTGTCATCTGTGTATCAGGTGCAGGTGGCCTAGGTAGTTAGAAGGCAGAGATGGGGGTGGACTGTACTTTGGGGTAAGCAGTTCACAAGACCACATATCAAAAATGACCAGAGCAAAATGGACTGGAGGTGTGGCTTAAGCAGAAGAGCACTGCTTTGCAAGTAAAAGCCCTAAGTTCAAACCCCAGTCCCACCAAAAAAAGAGAAATACAAATAAACAACTGAATGAACTCAACGAGAATTCAAATAAACAGCTGAATGAAATAAAGAAAACAATGCAGGATAAAAGGGAGGAATTCAATAAAGATATAGAAATCCTGAAAAAAAATTGCAGTTGTGAACATGAAAAGCTCAATGATCCAAATAAAAAAACTCAATCAGAAGCTTTATTAACAGAATGAAATAATTTGAAAATAAGAGTGCCAGGAACTGAAAAAACAAGTAGAGAAATTAGATCAATCAGACAAAGACAAAGAAAAATCACTAAGAAAATACAAAGTGACCACATAAGACCTCTGGCTCACCATCAAAAGATCAAACCTGCAAACCATGGGCATAGAAGAAGAAATACAAGCTAAAGGCATAGAAAACATATTCAACAAAATAATAGCAGAAAACTTTCCCAATCTTGAGGGAAGAAAAAGGGGGGGTCATCCAGGTACAGGAGGCTTTCAGAACACCAAACAGCCAAGATTGGAAAAGAAACACCACCAGACATATTACAATCAAAACACTAAGTATACAGAGTAAAGAAAGAATACTGAAAACTGCAAGAGAGAAGTGACAAGTCACATATAAAGGCAAATTCATCAAAGGAACTACAGATTGTTTAACAAAAACTCATACAGTAAAAAGGGCATTCCAAGCCCTGAAAGAAATAACTGTCCAGTAAACCTATTCTCATAAATGAAGGAGAAATAAAAACTATCCACAATAAACAAAAACTAAAGGAATTTATGACACTAAACCAGCACTGCAGAAGACACTTAAAGGAACTCTACACACAAAAAAGGAAGATAAATACAAACAGGAAAATACAAGAAAGAATAAATCACAGTAGATGAATACATTAGCAAATGAGGATTAGAAAAAAGCAATTATTCCAAAAACAACAAAATGACAGGAAATACTACATACCTTTCAATATTAACATTGAATGTTAAGGCCTAACTGAGGTCAAAAGACAAAGATTGGTGGGTTGAATTAAAAAGTAAGACCCTAAACAGGAGGTAGCTCAAGGTGTAGAGCTCTGCATCACAAGCCCTGAGTTCATATGCTAGTACCACCAGAAAAAAAAAAAAAAGAAGAAGAATTAAAAAGAAACTATTTTGGACTGGGATGTAAGCTCAGTGGTAAAGAGCTCGGCTAGCATGCGTGAGGTCCTGGATTCTATCCCCAGCACCTAAAAAGAAAAGAAAAAGAAAAAGCAGGACCTGACCATTTGTTGCCGACAAGAAATGTATCTCATTAGAGTGAGAGAAAGGAAAAAGATTTTCCAAGCAAAAGGTCCGTGAAAGCAGGCAGGAGTATCTATACTCATCTGCTAAAACAGACTTCAAAATTAATCAGAACAGATAAAGAAGGCCACTTCATATTAATAAAGGGAACAATCCATCAAAAGGACTTAATAACTGTTAACATATACTCACCAAACACTGGTGCACCCAAGTTCTTTAAACAAATACTACTGGACAGATACACCCTAACACAAAAATACTCTCACCCACAGAAAAGTAATCCATACAAGATATCTAGAAAGAAACTTCAGAATTAATAAACACTACAGACCAAATGGACTTACCAGACATACAGAGTATTTCATCCAGCACCTGTACAATATACATTCTTCTTAGCAGCCTATAGAGCTTTCTCCAAAACAGACCATATTTTAGAACATAAAGCAAGTTTTAACAATTACAAGAAAATTGAAATAACCCCCCTGCATTCTATCAGACCACAATGAGATAAAATTAGAAATCAACAACAAAAGAAACCACAGAAAGGATTCAAACATATGAAGACTGAACAATGCTTTGTTGAATGACCAGTATATCAACAAAGAATTAAGGGAGGAAATTTTTTAAAAATCCTAGAATCTACTGAAAATGTAAACAACTCAGCGGAACTTCTGGAACATTTTTCTCTAAGGCAGTGCTTAGAGAAAAGTTGATAGCTATGAGCACCTATATAAAAAAAAAAACAAAACCAGACAGATCTCAAATAAATAGCCTAATGACATACCTCAAGCTCCTAGGAAAACATGAACACTACAAGCCCAAAATTAGCAGCTGGAAAAATAAAAATGAACATTAGAGCAGAAATTAATGAAATGGAGACTTAAATATGTGTATGTGCGTATGTGTAAACACAGTTGATGAAACAAAAAGTTTTGTTCTTAGAAAACAAGGTAAGATTTATTAATCCTCAGCCAAACTGACAAAAAAATAAAAAGACCCAAATTAATAAAATTACAAATGAAAAAGGAGATATCACAACAAACACCAATGAAATCCAGAGTATCATTAGGGAATACTTTGAAAACCTATATTCTACTAAACTGAAAAAATCTGTAAGAAATGGATAAATTTCTACATGCATTTGTTCTACCAAAATTGAACCAAAAGGATAAAAATCACTTAAACAGATCTACAACAAGCAATGAGACTGAAGCAGCAATAAAGGGTTTTCCAATAAATAAGAGCCCAGGACCAGACAGAGTCACTGCTAAATTCTAACAGATCTTTAAAGAAAAACTAACACCAATGCTCCTCTAACTATTCCATGAAATAAAAAAAGAAGAAACATTACAAAACTCACTCTAGGAAGCCAATATTTTGTTTTGGTTTGGTTTCTTTGTTTGTTTTGGTAGGTCTGGGGTTTGAACTCAGGGCTTCCTGCTCTACCACTTGAGCTATACCTCCAGTCCCAAGAAGCCAGTATGACCCTGATACCAAAACCAGACAAGAACACAACAAAAAAGAAAATTATGTACAAATTTATTTGATGAACATAGATGTAAAAATTCTCAATAAACTGGCACCAATGGCTTGGGTCTGTAATTCTAGCCACTCAGGAGCAAAAGATCAGGAGGATCACAATTTAAGGACAGTCCTATAGTGAAAATAACCAACATAAGAAAGGGTGGGCAAAGTGGCTCAAATGCCTGCCTAGCAAGCATAAGGCCCTGAGTTTAAACTCAGTACCGTGTCCCAAAGAAATTCTCAATACAACTTTTGCAAACCACATTTAACAAATGAAAAAGATCATACAATGAAAAAGATCAAGTTGGTTTCATTCCAGGGATGCAAGGCTGGTTCAAAATATGCAAATCAGTAAATGTAATACAGCACATATGAATCAAGTACAAAAGTCACATGAACATCTCAGTAGATACAGAAAAAGCTTTTAAAAAAATTCAACAGTCTTTCATGATAAAAGCTCTGAAGAAACAAGGAAAAGACGGAAAAGTACCTCAACGTAATAAAGGCTACATATGACAAACCTATAGCCAATATTATACTAAATGGGGAAAAACTAACATCTTTTCCTCTAAAGTCAGGGATGAGACAAGAGTGTCCACTCTCCTTGCCCTTATTCAATATAGTACTGGAATTCCTAGCCAGAACAATAAGGGAAGGGAAAGAAATAAAAGGGAGGGTATCAAATTATTCCGACTTACAGATGATATGACCTTATACTTAAAGGACCTGAAGAGTTCATCAAAACACTTCTACATCTGATAAACACTTTCAGAAATGTGCTAGGCTATGAAATCAACAACACAAATATTAGTCACTCTTTTATATAGCAGCAATGTACAGGCTGAGGAAAAAAAGCAGGAAAACAATTTCATTTATAGTAGCCTCAAAAAACAAAATCAAACATTTAACTAAGGAGATGAAAGACCTCTACAATGAAAATGATAAAACCTTTAAGAAAGAAACTGAAGATACCAGAAGATGGAAAGACATTCCATATTCATAGATTGGCAGAACTAATATTATAGAAATGGCTATACTACCAAAAGCAATCTACAGATTTAATGCAATCCCTATAAAAATCCCAATGTCATTCTTCACAGAAACAGGAAAATCAACCCTAAAATTCATATGGAAACATAAAAGCCCCCAAATAGCAAAAGCAATCCTGAACAAAAAGAGCAATTTTGGAGGTTTCACGATACCTGACTTTAAATTATACTACAGAGCCATAGTTTAAAACAAAAAAAACAACAATAACAACAAAAAAACTGCATGGTACTGACACAAAACAGACATGAAGATCAATGGAACAGAACAGAAAATAAGGGGACCAATTTCCAATTATTTATGAGGGCATCAAAACCCAACAAGGATATTACAAGAAGAAAAATTATAGGCCATATTCTCAGGTATATAGACACAAATATGTTAAACTACCAGCAAATCAAATGCAGACTTTCTTTTTTTTTAAAGATGGTATATTTTAGCTGATGGACTTAATTCCAGGAGTGAAAGCTGATTTAACTTCTGAAATTAATGTAATACACCTAATTATCAAAGTAAAATGTAGTCACCAGAAAAGTAGAATGATAAAATTCAATACTACTCATAATATATGCTCTCAGAAATTAAAACGAGAATTCTTTTTTTGTTTTTGTTCTTACATTTACTCACATGTGTATACATTGTTTGGACCACTGCCTCCCCCTCCCTCACCTCCAGCCATTTCCAGGCAGAACCTGTTCTCTAATTTTGTTGAAGAGAAAACATAAGAGATAATAAGAAAGACACAGCATTTTTGCTAGTTTGATATGAAGATAGATATACAGAGATTCCTAGCATTGCTTCCATGCACATGTGTATTGCACCCCACACTGGTTCATCTCTACCAGACCTCTTCACTACTTCCTGGTCCCCTTCCCATAATGGCCTTGGCCAGTTTAAGATTACTATATTCACTCCTCTACAGGGAGCATATCAACCACATTCAAGTTTTAGGTTTCCTTCCCTTTTCCTATTCCTTCCATAAGCATTCTCCCCTTAGTGTGTGACCCATGTGCAATAATATTACTGCATTTGCTTTAAGACTATAATCCGCATATGAAGGAGAACAATGTATGTGATTTTTGACCTTCTGAGCCTGGCTAACTTCATTTAAGATAATGTTCTCCAGTTCCATCCATTTATTTGCAAGTAACAAAACTTCTTTCTTCTTTGTGGCTGAATAAGATTCCATTGTGTATAAATACCACATTTTCTTAATCCATTCATTGGTAGTGGGGCATCTCAGCTGTTTCCATAGCTTGGAATAGTGCTGCAATAAACATGGGTGTGTAGGTGCCTTTGCAATAACCTGAGTCACATTCCTTCAGGTATATCCCTAGAAGTGGTATTGCTGGTTCATATGGCAGATCTATGTTGTTTTTTAAGAAGCCTCCATGTTGTTTTATAAAGTTGTTGTACTACCTTACATTCCCACCAGCAGTTCCTTTTTCCCTGAATCCTTGCCAGCATTTGTTGGTGGTGGTATTCTTGATGATAGCTATTCTAACAGGAGTGAAGTGGAATCTCAGTGTGGTTTTCATTTGCATTTCCTTTATGGCCAGGGATGGTGAGCATTTTTTCATGTGTTTTTTGGCCTTTTGGACTTCTTCCTTTGAAAAAGTTCTGTTTAGTTCAGTTGTCCACTTCTTTATTGGTCATTAATTTGGGGGGAGTTTAGTTTGGGGGAGTTTAGTTTTTTGAGCTCCCTGTATATTCTGGTTATCAGTCCTTTGTCTGATGTATAGTTTGCAAATACTTTCTCAAAAAGGAGTATTCTTAATCAAATAAAACTAAAATGTACAGCCAGCATCATCTTACCAATGAAACATTTTTAGGCTCTTTCCCTTTGAATTCATTAATAAAACATGAATATCCACTAATTACACCTATATTCACCAAAACATCCAAACCAATAAGTAAATCAATATTAAAAACAGAAATTAAATAGAGAAAGCAAACAGAAATCAAGACTGGAGAACATAATTATTATGTCTTCACAGATGATTTAGAATTATTAAAGATTACATTTTAAATTACTAAGTGAATATAACAAGGTAACTAGACACAATTAAATATTACTATGTATTTCCAACAATCAGACAAAGAAATTTTAGCACTAATAGCATAAGTAATAGCATCCAAAAATTCAAACAACTGGGAATAAACCTACTAAGAGATTCATGGTGTCTCTGCACTCAAACATTGTTGGAAAAAATTAAAAGAGTTCGCTAAAAACAGACGGATATTGCCATCCTCATTAACTAAAAGGTTCAACAGGACCATCAGTTACTGGTCTTGACCTAGAGATTCCATGCAATCCCTATCAAAATTGCAGCAGGCTTTTCCCAGAAACTCACAAAGTGATTCTAAAGTTTATATGGAAATGGAAAGGACTTAGAACAGCCAGGATAATGAAAGAATAATAATATTGCCAGATATGAAGGATTATGAGGTATAATAATTAAAACATGTGGTTGGTACAAGGATAGACAAACACACCAAGAGAACAGAATACAGAGGTGAGACACAACCCACACGTACAATAACAGCAAAACAACTAATATTCAGTGGTGAAAGAATGTCCTTTCCAATAAAATGGAGCTGGATCAAATGAACAAAAATGAACCTTGAGTCCTTGTTTAGATCACATATAAATTTAATTTGTAACATGAATAAACTTCTTAGAAGAAAATAAAGGCATCTCTTGATGACCTTAACATAGAAAAATATTTCTTAAATAGGATACTGAATTATCCATAAAGATGGATAAAATGAGCTTCATCTAAATTAGAAACGTATTTAACACCATTAAGAGAACACAAAGGGGCTGGAGGTATGGCTCAAGCAGTAAAGAAGCTGCTTTGCAAGCACGAAGCACTGAGTTCAAACCCCAGTCCTATCAGAGATAGAGAGAGAGAGAGAGAGAGAGAGAGAAAGAGAGAGAGAGAGAGAATACAAAGGATTTATTTCAAAGTAGAAATAAAATATATGCAGTAAAACAAAATATATGCAGCGAAGAAATATTTGTTCCAGAATTCACAAAGAACTCCTACAAATCAATTAAAAAATAGACAGGAAAGGGACATTAGAAAGTTTTCTGGCGGTGACCGTATTGTTCTGTAACTTGATTGTGGTGCTCATTATATAGATTTGTGGAAACTCATGTCCCTATACACTTAAAATCGGAAAACTTTATTACATGTGAATTATACCTTAAATGTCACTTCCTACCCTAACTACCAGAAAACCTTTGCTAACTCTCAGAATAATCAGTCTCCCAGTGTTTGCTCCCAGTCTCAGATATCCTTCCTTCAGAGAGCTTACTACAGTTGTAATTTAAAATGTGCTTGTGTTATTACATAATGTCTATCATTCCCACTATATGGTAATTTCCATAAGAACTGGGTCTATGATTATAAATATTTGCTAATTAATGGAGTCTCCAATCATCCAATATCAAATAGAGCCACATGGTAAATATTTCTTGAACAACAAATGATTCTGAAATATAAACATTTCAAAATTAAATTAGGGGCCAGTACCTTTCTAGCAACTTTCATTATTTTGATTTTATATTTACTTTGCTGTGGTGGGGGATACCACCAGGGTCTTACACATACTAGGCAACTGCTGTACCAATGAGCCCCATCTCCAGCCTTCATTGTTTTTAACATCAAAATTGCCTACTCCATCTCCACATCTCCCTTCAGAAGTCTAACAGACATGAATTGTTGATATCTCCCACCCTCAAATCAGGTTATCCCTAGTCTTAGTGATAGCAATCCCATTCAGTTAAAAACCCTGGAGTCCTGTCTCTTTCTAATCCCCTGCCCCCACATTAAATTCTCAGCATATCCTTTGGCTTCTACTTTGAACTATTCCCAGAATTTGACCACTTTTACTACTACCACCTTTGTGCAGCCAGCATCATGTCTCTCATGTTATTACAGTGGTCTCCTACTGGATTCCCTGCTTCAATCCACACTCCTCTGTATTATATTCTCTACACAGTAGTCAGAATGAGCTTGTCAAAATATAACAACTCATTCTTTTGCTTAAAACCCTCCAGGAGCTTCCATTTTTAAGAGTAAAAGCCAAATCCTTACAATGTCCTACAAAACTCTGTTATCTTACCACCTCCTTACCTTATTTGTTGGCAGCACAATGACTTTCATGCTGTTCCTTGGATAAGCCAAGCAGTATTCCCTCAGGACCACTCCACTACTTGTCTCCTCTGCCTCAATCAGTCTTCCTCAAGTCTTTGTTCAAATGTCACCTTCTCAAAAAGGTCTATACTGACCACTCTATTTCATATTGCAAATCCCATCCCCTTGGGTGTACTCCCAATACAAGTTTCCTGCTCTCCTTTTTCCCTTTCCACAGTTCTTCATCTTTCAACATGCTACATGACTTATTTATTATGCCTGCCTTACTTGGTAGAATATAAAACCCAAGAGAGCAGGAATATTTGTTTGTTTTATTCACTGAGTTTCAAAAGTACTAACTACAATAGCCTGGCACATAGTAGACAATATTCAGTAAATAAATTAATATGCTCTCAGATAGAAATGATTTATCATAAAATTACAAATACTTCTGACTATTAAATACCTTCAATGTTTTTTTTTATATATACAATGGAATTTTATTCAGCTATAAAGAAGAATGAAATTTTGTCATTTGCAGATAAATGGATGGAACTGGAGAACCTTAAGTGAAGCTAGGCAGGTTCAGAAAACCAAAGTCCACAAGTTCTCTTTCCTATGTGGCATACAGGCCCAAAACAAATGCAAGCAGTGGAGGGAGGTTAGCTTGATTTATCAATGTTTTTTAGAACATAAACACATTGCTACAAAACCTAATTTTTATTCTTCATCTGTACCTTTTGTTAGTATAACTGTTATTAATATAGTTCCCCACAAGGAGGCAGGAAAATAACAGAGTAATAGAAGATTAAAAAATATTCAAAATTAGAGACAGATATAAAATACTTTTCCAAAGCTAAGTTGATTAGTCAACTAAGACAGATTTGCCAACCTCATCAGTATCACACTCCCCTTACTTCTCAGTCCTAAATTAGTTTCCCTAAAAATGCATTCTATACATACTTGAAAGTTAGCAAGTTTCCCTCTAATCCTAACTCATTCTCACAAAAAAACTTCAGAATGTCAGGAAGCAGACTTAACCTCAATTTAATAGTTTTGTCAACTGTCAGTTATCTTGTCAGCTAACAGATAATTTAATCTTAACCAAGAACTTAGTTGACCTTTTACAATGAATATTTCCCACTTACTTTTACAGGATGATGATTCTCCAAATTTCCTAAATTTGGAAAATGATTAATCTACAATCTATCCCCCCACTCACACTTTTAATAACAGGTTCCTCATTAAATCCAATCTTTTTCTACTTTACAAAACATCAAACATTCTCTACATAAAAAATCCAACATTACCTGGGTGATGGTGGTTCACACCTGTAATACTAGCTACTTAGGATTCTGAGATGGGGAGGATCAAAGTTTGAGGCCAGCACAGGCAGATAGTTCATGAGACCCCATCTCCAAAATAAGAGCAAAAAGGACTGGAGATGTGGCTCAAATGGTAGAACATGTAATTTGCAAGCATGAAGTCTTGAGTTCTAACCCAGTCCCACTAAAAATAAAAATAATTTCTTTTACATCCAACATTATATATGATCTCAGCTCTGAAAACTTAAGACAACCCAACCCCAGGATATTAATTACTTAACAGCAACATTTATTTATTTATTCATTCATTCATTCTATCCCTCTGCAGCCCAGGTTGGCCTGACTTGTTATCTTCCTGCCTCAGCCTCTTGAGCACAGGGAATATAGAAGAGCACCACTATACCTGGCTGATTTAATCTTCAATAACAAAAAGTAAATGCCTTACTCGTTTCAGAACCGGGAAAAAAATAAAATAAAAATTAAATAAAGGGCTGGGAATGTAGGTCAAGGGAAGTACATGGTTAACATGTGTGAAGCCCTAGGTTCAATACCCAGAAACAAAAAATAAATAAAAATTTAAATACAAAAACAAAACCAACCACTCCTAAAATATGACAAGACAGGACTCTAAGCTTTTCTTAAAGTTAGATACTATTTTATTTTATTTCATTTTATTTTCAGTGCTGGGAATCAAACCCATAGTCTTGCACATGTGAGGCAAGCACTCAATCACTGAGCTACACTCTCAACTCCTTAAGGTTATATTAAAACCATCTGTTAAGAAGCAGAAAGATGGATGCAGTGGTTCATGCCTATAACGCATGCTACTCAGGAGGCTGAGACTGGAAGGTTCACAGTTCAAGGCCAAATCAGACAAAAAGTTAACAAGACTCCACCACAACAAATTGCTGGCTGTGGTGGCAAGCACTTGCCATTTCAGACATGGAAAGCATGTATAGCAGGATCATGGTCCAGGCTAGCCTGGGCAAAAAACTGAGACCCTATTTGAAAAATAACTAAAGCAAAAAGGGCTGGAATGTGGCTCCAATGATAGAGTGCCTGTCTAGCAAGCATGAGCCATTAATTTAACCTCAGTACTGCCCCCCACCAAAAAAGGAAAAAATACATATACATATATTTGTTTAATCTTGTGTGATAGTTAATGTTGACTCTAAACCTGATTAGATCAGGAGATAAATAAAGCCCACCTCGATGTTTTGTGAGGGCACTTCAGCAGGCAATTAGATCATGGAGCTCTAACTAAAGCAATGGTCTAATCCACTAAAGGATTCAAAATCTGAATACAGCCGGTGCTAGTGGCTCATGCCTGTAATCCTATTTACTGAAGAGGCAGAGACCAGGAGAATTGCAGTTCAAAGCCAAAATGGACAAACAGCATGCAAGATCATAATTCAAAAATACTCAATGTAAAAAAAGGGCTGGAGGAGTGGCTCAAGTGGTCAAGCACCTATCTAGCAAGTGTGAGGCCCTGGGTTCAAGTCCCTGAGTTCATGCCTTCCAAGGCTATACCTTGGCCCTATTCCTTATTGTTATTTTCTTTGCTTCTTGGCTGCCATGAGAACAGCTGCCCTCTGCCATGCCTGTCTTCCATGAGGTTTCTGCTTCTTCAAGGGCCTAAAGTCAAAGGAGCTAGGAGCTAGTTGACCATGGTCTGAAACCACTGAAAACATGAACCAAAATAAATCCTTTCTCCCTTAAGTTTTCTTCTCAGGTACTTTCTCACAGCAAAAAAAAAAAAAAAAAAAAAAAAGAAAATCAAAGAGGTCTTACATTTGTTTTTTATATTATTTTTACATCTCTACTAATTGGTATAATTACAAGACTAATCCATTTATAACCATAAAAAAGAGAAACAGAAATGAGAACTATTCTAAAAGCTTAGTAGACATATCTCCAGAAAACATTAAAAAAAAATTCAGATGTACGTAAACATTTTTACTTCTTAAAAACAGAGTAATGATTATTCTGGGATATTTAAAAATTCTACATTATTTTGTACCAGTATATAAACTGACCTTATTCAAGAGCTAGAATTCAACTGAATAGCTGGAACAGTCTTCAACTCATCTTCAATATTGACTCTTGTTTCCAGATAATTGGTTTAGCTAATATAAATAATGCTTCAATAAATAACTTTGTAAACAAATACTTTTGTGCACTTGTGCATATAATAGCAAATTACTTAATTTCCAACACTTAGTTTCTTTTCCTTCTTAGCTTTACAGTAAAGAAATTCTATCCTCTATAGGGATGAATTACATACATTATTTTCAATTAATGTCAAAGAAACAATCTTTAGGTTCCCTAGTACGTCTGGAAACTATGCTCACTGATTTGAAAATGCTACTGCAGAAACGTTCATAAGCAAGCACACACATATGCACCCAAACATTTCTACATAATAAGATACATCCAAACTCTTTATGCATTTGGATTCTATTAGACAGGTTTCTGAATTTCATATAGTGCCAAGCAAACAGCATGATTCTCTTAAAAGATATGAAAGATGAGATGAGTGACAATGTTGGTAAAATACTTCCTGTGCTATTAATGGAGAGAAATATGCACCCATCGATCAGTTCTCTACAAAACAGTGTTATGCCTTTCAGGAACATTCCCAAATCCACAACAGCAAAACTAAGTTCTTAGGTTTCAAATTGAGTACACAGTATTTTGAAAATAGTAGATAGCATACTCTATGACAACGATGCATTGAGTTGTCCTTGATTACAGAACTTTTAGGCATGTGAAAGGTTTTGCTTTACATTTTTAAAGAAATCAATTTAATCTTTCTATGTACATTCTTCCTTTCCATTTATTCTCAAAAGAAAGTTTTCCTCACCTCAAGATCAGAAAAATATGAATGTCTTAATTTGTACTGAATCTTATAAAAATAAACACTTGGAACCCTACTTCCTGCTTTCACTATCAAATTGTTGTAATTAGAGACCTTTAACTGTGTAGCACCATGCCAGGTACAACAGAAACAAATAGGCTTGGAGACCAAGCTGCAGGCAGGTGAAAGAAAGAGGAAAGGTTTGATACAACCACCATGTTTCTGACTACAGATAGGAAATATGAAAATACAGAATATGAACTTTTCTTTCCTTTTAACATCAGAGAACAACAGAGGGGGAGTTGAGCAGAAATGAGTTTTGTCAAAATATGTTGAGAGGCCTACTGAATACCTAAAAGGATACGTTTAATGAACGCTCAGGCAAGAATCTATATTTGTGAACCACCTATGTATATATAGGTGGAACCTGAAGTCAAGAAAACAGGAGGACTGCAGTTCAAGATCAACCCAGGCAAAAAGTTGGTGAGACTCCCATCTCAACTAATAAGCAGTGCATGGTGGTGCATACTGATTATCCCAGTTATGATGGACATAGACAGAAAAAATGCAGTCCATAGACAACTCCAGGCATAAAGCAAGAGCCTATCTATCCAAAAAATTACAAAAAGCAAAGAAGAATGTGGTTCAAGAAGCAAAGTACCTGCCTAGCAAGCACAAAGCCCTGAGTTCAAACCCCAGTACCTTCAAAAGAAAAAGAATACATGGTACCAGGAATGTACTGATAAAATCTCCCATGAGAAAGTGTGTACAGTGAAAAAATGTTCAAGAATGGAACATCTACAATTAATGAGAATGTTAAAGTTATGAGCTGACCAGTTACAGAAGTTTAATAGGAAAACATGGTCAACATTATGACACGTACCAAAGAAGTAACATCATGATGTCTTCCAAATACGATGATTAAAAATAGTGTCAATACCTAATAAAACTTCTTTCCATAACTTTTCTCTTTCTTTTTTTTGGTGGTACTGGGGCTTAAATTCAGGGCCTCACACTAAGCAGTCTTGTACTTACGCCACATGTCCAGCACTTTTTGCTTGAGTTATTTTTTCAGAATAGGGGTTGCATTTTTGCCTGGGGCAACTTAGACACAATCCTCCCATTTATACCTTCCCCATAGTCAGGATATTAGGTATGTACCACCACGCCCAGTTTAATGGTTCAGATAAGGGGGTCTCCCTAACTTTTTGCCTTGTATGGTCTCAAAGCACGATCCTCTCAATCTCTGCCTCTCATGGGATTACAGATATCGACCACTGCTCCCACCCAGCTTCTTTCCATAACTTAAACAAGAATGTAAACCCTTTCATTAAAAAAAAAAAAAAAATCGTAGGGCTGGTGGAGTGGCTCAAGTTGTAGAGCACCTGTCTAGCAAGCATGAAGCCCTGAGTTCAAACTCCCAATACCACCAAAAAAACCTAATAAAAACACAAGGTAGAGAACCTTGCATGACAAGGTTTTACCTGTGTAGGAAAGAAAAGGAAATTATTTATATTATGTTATTATTTCATTTACATCACAAGTAGGTAGAAGAGACTAGAAATGTAGCTTAGTGGTAGAACGCTTGTCTAGCATGTGCAAGGCCCTGGGTTTAATCCCTAACACTGCAAAAGGAGAAAGAGAGAAGGATGTGGAAGACAAAAGTAGAAGTAGGTTTTGTATGACTTTTTGTAGTTCTTGATTTTCTAACCATACCAAAGCATTATCTATACTAAAACTTTAGTTAAAACCTACAAATGTAATGAACCCTGCTAATCTTCAAAATGTCCCATAGCTCTAAGCCTATGTCTCTTTACTTTACTTAGATTATACTTAAAGCCAGACCCTATCTGAAAAATACCAGAAGCAAAAAAAAAAAAAAAGAGAATGGGGAGGAGGCCTGGGGGGGGGGGTGTGACTCAAGGTGTGGAGCACCAGCCCAGCAAGTGCAAGTTCCTGAGTTCAAACCTCAGTATGGCCAAAAATAAATAAGTAAATAAACTCATTTTTACTGACACTTATGGAAAAAACAGCTAATTAAGTATTGTTCAAGCACTGCTCAGAATATCAAGTGTTACATCACCAGAAAATTACAGGTAAGAAAATATGTAAACTGTAAGACTGTACTCCAAATCAATTTTCATTAATAGGTCAGAAATAGTTTTTTGTATAGAAAACTCATTAAAAAATTACAAGTATCTTTAATAAATTTATATTTTAAGTGTAGTTGACCAAGTAAGAACAGTTATTTTAAACTTGGTACTCCTAATGAATGAAATGAATGCACAATAAATAACTTCAGTTAGCTTCCAACCTTGTTTTAAGATGAAGACATGCTTCTATGTCCTGGACCTTAGCAAAAGGCATCACTCACTCTCACTGGAGTCTCCAGAACTCCCCTACTCTTTACTTACTTTCTAAGACCTGCTCACTCCACTGCAAAGACCCAGGATCTGGTGCCACTCCCCATTGTACTCTCCAACTATGTAAGACCTTCACTTCCAATGTCACTACCACCACGATCAAAAGCTGCTGACTGCCTCTGATACACTAGACACCACGGATTGTTTCGCTTTCATCCTCGTAATAGCATGTAGTATTACCTTCTCAGATGACTCATAGTATGTCACATCAAATGAAGATGCCACCACCAGAACATGAATTTCACTGTTCTGAAGTTTTGCATGTCAGAATCACTCAATAGTGCACTTGAAAAGCCTGGAAATTCAGGGTCTTCAACCCCTAACCACACATTATGAACACCTGAGAAGCATTCCAGACCATGAAACGGGACCCAATCCCTAGACAACTAAGCTGCTGGTAATTTTCTAAACTTTTCCAGATCATTCTAACATGCATCCAAGATTGAGGAATACTAGCCTATATAATTACCAGGCTCTTTCCAGCTTGAAAATTTTTCGTTCTATAGAAGTATTTCCAAATTGTGTGCCTTAAAACACACTACCACAACAGAAAGACTATTTTCCCCCAAAGAAAAATTGATAAATAAAAACTGTTCTTGATTTAAATTGTTCTTTCATAATTTCTTCCTCAGCAAATGGTACGACTTTGAATTTGTTAATACTAGTTCATGACAAAAATAAATAAAAGTAACTTACATGAACCTAATACTTCTTCAAAGGAAGTTTGAGAAGAGGCCTACATACACTTAAAATAGTAATTATTCTCTCCTGGTGAATTTTTCTTTTTTTTTGTCAGTACTGGAGTTTGAACTCAAAGCCTCATGCTTGCTATGCAGGCATTCTACCACTTGAGCCACTCCTCCACCCATTTTGCTTTATTTTTTAGACAGAGTCATGTGTTTTTGCCCAGGCCCAGCATGGACTGTGATTCTCCCAATCTCCACCTCCTACATAGCTGGGATTACAGACATGAACCACCATGCCTCAATTATTTGTTGAGATGAGATCTCACTAACTTTTTTGTCTGGGCTGGCCTCAAATAGTAATTCTTCCAAATAGCTGAGAATACAGGTTTGCACCACTATGCCTAGTCCTCTGGTAAAATTGTTTCTAGTTCAAATGATGAAAATAACTATATCAACAGTTTATTTCACAAAGTAAATACCAACTCTGAGAAATGATATTCAAATGATGTACCCAAGGTTTACCAATCTACGTAAGGACCGTGCGTATCTTGATATATAGGGCTCAAGAGCTACAGAGCTTCCTACACTAAATGGATCAGAGCAGTGTACATTTTGAATTATGTTAGCATTTTATAAATATTTGTCTTTATCTATGCTACCTGAGCTGTCTGCTACCACTGCCTGTATGTATCATCTGTCTACAGAATGCCCACTGTCCCATTTCTGATTTGCAGCTACTTTGGCTTAAAATTAAGGAAACAACTTGTTAAAATATGTAGAAAGCTAAGAGTAGTTTCTGTGATAAAGTTATAAAGCTTTTGTAATAAGGAAAGGAAAAGACATAGGGCTAAAACTAGGAAACAAAATGCCTAAAGTGTTAGTGTACTGGCTTTGTAAGTTAGTTTTCTTTTAGGTTCCTTTTCCACCTTGTTCCCAGTGTTTTGGATTCTTAACTTTCAAATAGAGAAAGCTGCTAGAGGCAGCCCAGTTACAGATGCATGAAACAGTACTATAAATACATGATTTTTCTTAGGGGAACATAGAAAAACCCTGAAAGTTGACCTTACATATAATTCTGAGCATGTTACCAACTCCCACAACCATTTAACTGAAATGAAGTGAAAAATCCCATTCTTAAAAACTGAATTAATTCAGTCACTCTAAAAAATAGAGTTCTTAGAACTAAAGCAGATGCTTTAAGGCAACAGAGGCCAATAGGAGAAGGGTACCAGGAACTAGAGAAAAGGTTAGTTCGAGAAGAATTAATTTAGAAGGTAACACACATGCACAGGAAATCAATGTGAGTCAACTCCCTGTATAGCCATCCTTATCCTTACCCTTGGTCCTTCCTATTATTGCTTATACTCTCTCTTCAACAAAATTAGAGGTAAGGGCAAAATAGTTTCTGCCAGGTATCGAGGGGGTTGGGGGGAGAGGGAGGGGGCGGGGTAGGGGGAAGAGAGGGGGTGGGAGGAAGGGGGGAGAAATGATCCAAACATTGTATGCACATATGAATAAAAGGAAAAAAAATACAGTTCTTAGGACTGGGGATATAGCTCAGTATTACAGCACTTGCCCAGTATGGGCAAAGACCTGGGTTCAATCCCAGCACTACTAAAACAAAAAAATACACTTTTTCACACTTAAATATCTCAATTTACAATTAATAACTATTATATTACCCTTTCTGGAACATTACAGTCATGATTCTATTACTGTACCTTTCTCAAATTCATTTTCCCTCTCCTATCATACCTAATTTTATCTTCTGGCTGATTTTTTATTTCCTCCCTAGCCCCCTTTTCTTATTGGCTCAACCTTCTGTAACATATTTATACCTACATAAATATATTCTATATGATACATCTATATTTTATACATATTTGTGATTATGAATATAAATATGATATAAAATGGTGAACCCATGTCAAATGAATCTGAAAGAATGTTAGATTTATGATGAAATGTATTAAATGTGTCTCTTTCCTGTGATGAATTTTAACAAAATGATGATGAAATAATACATTAAATAATCACTAGATATAATAATAAAATGCAGATACATGGCAATACATTTTTCTGTCCCATATGAACTATAAGGAAAAATGTAAATTCTATAAAAAAACAAATGCAGTCCAAGCTTATAATCCCAGTTACTCGGAATGTAACGATAAGAAGGATAATGGCTGGAGACTAGCCCAGGACAAAGTTAGTAGGACCCCAGCTGAACCAACAAGCTGGGCGTGGTGATAACGTCTAAAATCCCAGTTACATGGAAGGCATAGGAAGGAGGATTTTGGTCCAAGGCTGGACTCAGGCAAACAAATGAACAAACAACAAAACAAAAATGCACAAGACAATTTCCAAACATAACTAAAACAAAAAATGGCTGAGGACATGGCTCAAGTGGTAGAGTACCTGCCTAGTAAGGGTGAGGCCCTGAGTTCAAATCCCAGTACTACTCCCAAAAAAGCAAACATAAATAAGGGCTAAGTTATAACTCAGCAATAGGAACGATTCTGAATTGAAGGTTTATAGCATCAGAAATGATTTCTACCATATTCACTTCTCAAGAATTATTATCTTAGCCTGTAATCCTAGCTAGTTGGTAGACTGAGAACAGCAGGATGTCAGTTTGAGGCCAGCATGGGCAAACAATTCACAAGACTCCATCTCTAAAATAACAAGAACAAAATGGACTGGAAGTGAGGCTCAAGCAGTGGAGAACCTGTTTGCAAGTGCAAAGTCCTGAGTTTAAACCCCAGTCCTGCCAAAAAAGAATTATAATCTTCCCAAGTAAAGGCAAGAGAAATGAATCTTGAGATACATGATCTGACCAAGATTATGACACATATTTGAGAAACTGTACTTTAAAACACTTCCACATTTTATGGGGATGATATTTCAAATCAAAGTCAAGTGAACAAAATCCAGAATTTCCCCAAATCCTAAATTGTCCCGAGAATCTCAGTTGGTTGGTAGTAGTAAGGATGAGGAGGAGAGCATGTCAGAATCACCTGAGGACATTTTGCAAACCACACCCTTCTCCAAGTGCCCACAAGATTCTGGTAAGACTATATAGTGGAAAGGTCTCCCTCTCCACCCAACATCCTGACTTGACAGTCCTTGAAATAATGAGTTACTGGCATTGATTATCATGTTTTTCTATAAGTTAAATCAGGGAAAAATTACTAAGAAACCCACCAAGGTACAGATCACCATGGTGATAACAGGCAATGTTCTTAACCTGCCACTTAAACCTATAGTCCCCAAACTACACACAGAGCATTCATTTTCCTTTCTTTTAATTTAAAACCCAAATACAGGAAAAAATGTCAGACAATAAAGAAATAAAAATGAGTGAAGCATTTAATATTCAAAACAGTTTAAGAGGAAAACCCAGACACCACAGGCTTAAAAGTTCAAATTCTCCAACAAGCTAGCCAAGTCCTAGACTGATGCACAAATTCTTAGCAAATCGGTCAAGGTTTTATTCCATTCTATCCTAGTGGCAAAATGACATAATAGCATAAAGGCCAAGCTTTGCTCTCAGTAAGGCCTGGCAGGGTTCAAGTCACAGTTCAGATCTCACCAAATAAAAGCTTCTGGTCAAGTTAATTAACCTAATTGAGACTCATGCATCTTCAACCACAGGGTGGGATTAATAAATAAATGGTTATGAAGATAAACTAAAGTATTTAATGGACCCAAAATATGAGTTATTCTTCAACTGCTAGTTCTCACTTCAAAGACACAATTGTATCTAAGAAACCAAAAAAGACAAAACAGTAAAAAGTCATCAAACCAAGATCCAGGAAAAGGAAAAAAAAAAAAAAAAAGAAAAATCCAGAGAGGTAGGCACAAACTATGAGATGGGGCCATACATTTTCTGTGGACATGTTAGTCAAGACAGAAAGAAAGACAGCTGAGAAACTTCAGACGGTGCTGTCCATAGCTGATAAGGACAAAAGTCAAAGGCCCATCAAGGGCAGGAGCCCTAGCATGTCAGAGATCCTGATATATAATAATCCTTGCATGGTCTGTAAACCACATCCCATTCATCTAGCGACACAAGAAAAAACTCAATCTCTGAAATGAAAAAAAAAGCGACCCAGAATGCCAGTCTCCTCAGACACCTGGCAAAAGGTGATGATAATGCTTCCTGCAGTAAGACAGTATGCTCCTCCTCAGCAAATTATTTCTACAGTGATTATCCCAATCATTTCTGAATCACAACTAAGAATATAACCAGATACATGAAAAAGCAACACGACATGAATGACAACTAGCAGAAACAAAAGACAATGGAAACATACCCAGAAGAACTTCGAACATTGGAATTCTTATACCCAGACTTAAAAATAATGCCTCTCCAAAGAAATGAAAAGAGATTAATGGATGGCCAAACAAATATGTGTACAATATATACGTATATTATGTTTGTATATAAATACTATATATGACCTAGCAAATACATTAAAATGCTAATTGTAGAATCTCATTGACAGGTATATGACTATTCTCCATAAAATTCTTAAGAATGTGTTTTTTAGTTTTTTGGCAGTACTAGGGTTTGAACTCAGGACCTCACACTTGCTACGCAGCATCCTACCACTTGAAACACTCCATGAGCTCGTTTTGTGTTGAGTAATTTAGAGATAGGGTCTCACAAACTATTTGCCCAGACTGACTTTGAACTGTGATCCTCCTGATCTCTGCCTCCAAGGTAGTTAGGGTTATAGGCGTGAGCCATGGGTGCCTGGCAAGAATGTTCTGATAAAACTGAAAAGTTTCCTAATACTGGAAAAAATGTTTAAAATGTTCAAATTTCAATTAAGAGAAAATATCTTTAAAATGGCAGAGTATATTTAAAAAGTAGAAATTCCAGAAGTGGAAAATACATTTTTTTCAGTACGTATTACTCAATCAGATTAGGCTCAGTAAAGAGTGAACTAGAAAACTGGCCAGAAAAAAAATGTGCATAAAACAATAAAAGGTTGGAAAAATCTGGAGGGACTAAGAGACACAAAGATTAATTTACAATATCGGACATTAATTCTTACAGAAAATAATTTGTTTGAAGAGATAAACAATGAAATTTTCACAAAATAGTTAAATGTAAGAGCACCTACCTAGTAAGTACGGGGCTCTGAGTTGAAGCCTCAGTGCCACCAAAAAATAAAAGCAAAGCCAAAATAATAGTTAAACGACATTAGCCTGTAGATTTCCGAAATCTCAACAGACACCAAGCAGTACTAATAAAAAGAAATCCACACCTATGTGACCAGAGTAAACTGCAGAAAACTTGAGACAAAGCACAATTTCTTAAATGCAGTCAAAGAAAACAGATTACTTTCAAAATGCCAACAATTAAGGGGATAGCTGAATTTTCAATAGATACAAACCAGAAAATAATAGAAGGATCAATTTAACATGCCGATAGAAAACAAAGCCCAACTAGAATCTGCCCCTGACCAAACAGATCTGTCAAGAATAGCAGTTAAAAAAAGACATTTTTGAAACACACACTCTCCAGCCAAAAGAAATCCTAAGATACTTATCATTAGTAAACCTAAACAATATTCTTCAGGAGGGTAAAAAAAAAAATGAGATGAACTAGAAGACTGTAAATGAATGAAGAATAAAATACATCAGAAATGGACATTACACGAGCCTAATGAATACTGACTTCGAAAAAGAAACAGTGATTATAATCATTTGTAGGTAATCACATAGAGATTTAAAATATAGAAAGTCACTGAGGGAGCAGAGCTGTAGTGGCTCACACCTATAATCCCAGCTACTGTGTGGTTCTAGGCCAGCCAGACAAAACGTTATCAAGACTGTATCTCAATCAATAAGCCAGAGTGGTAGTATGCATCTATGATTACAGTTACTCAGGAGGCTCAGGTAGGAAGATCTCAAAGTGAGGCTAACTCCAGGCAAAAATACAAGACCACCCTATTTGAAAAATATCCAAAGCAAAAAAATGGGCTGGAGGCACGGCTTAAGTGGTAGAGCACCAGCCTGGCAAGCATGAGGCTCTGAGTTCAAAAAGAAAAGTCACTGAGAGAATGAATGGAAATAAAGTATCTGATGGCCTCTGCATTGTCTATGATGCAAATTATCTATACAATAAATACTAAAAGAATAGTTCAGTGTATAAAATTCCAGACTAGCAAAAAAAAAAAAAAAAAAAAAGGAAATGTTTAAAAAAATTATAAAGGCAAAAGGCTATACACAGTGATGCACACCTGCAATCCCAGCACTCAGGAGGCTGAAGCAGATCTCCAACTCAAGGTTAGCCTATACTACAGTGCAAGACCTTGTCTCAAAAACAACAAAAAGAAACCAGAAAAGAACAGAAAAAGGAATATACAACAGATGAGGAAAACAGAGTATACTACATGATAGTAGATTTAAATTCAGATATGAGTAATTACATTCATTATCAATGGACTTAATATTCCAAGAAAAAGACAAAGACAGCCAAACTGGAAATTTTTTTTTTAATCTACATGCTGTTCCTAATACATGTATCTCTAGAACAAGGAAAGAGAGATGACTATCTAAAATGAAAACACTGTAAATAAAGCTGATTTAGCTATACTAAGATCAAAGTACACTTTAAGGCAAAAAGCATCTTAGAAGTAAAAGGGGTATTTCATAATGATAAATGATACAAAGAAAACTGTAAGATTTCTAAATTTATGTGCACTACTAACAATATCTCACGAAATGTATTAAACAAAAACTTGAAAGAGCTTTAAGAAAAATCATTCAACTCACAATTATAATTGTAATTTTAAATACACCCTTCTTAGAAAATGATAAAACAAAATAATAAAAATTCAGTAAGGCAATAGATCTTAACAAGATTAACAGAAATGACCATATAGACAAACTTAAAACTCTGCACTCAGTGTCTAAAGTATACACATTCTCTTAAAATATGCATTTGTAAAAATTAATCCTATGTTGCCACCTAAAACAAATCTCAAAGAATTCCACAGCTCTAAAACCATGCAATGTGATGAAGCCAGGAATCAGAAAAATAATGTCCCCATTTATTTGGAAATTAATATTTATTAACCAATGCATAAAAAAGAAATAACAAATTAGAAAGCATTTGGAACTAAATAAATATGATTACACTATACACCAGGACTATAATTAGAGGGAAATTTATTCCCTTAAATGCATACCCTAAAATGAACGGCTGGCCAGATGATGAGGCACACATCTGCAATCTCAACACTCAGGAGTCTGAGATAGAAGAATTGCAAGTTCAAGGCCAAATGAATGAAACTCTGTGTCAAAAAAGCCAAAAAATGAAAAAAGGCAGGGGGAGGGGCGGAGAGAAAGCTAACTACTAGAGAAGTAGGCATTCATCTCAAGAAAAGCAAAAGAGAGTAAAGAGAGGAAACGATAAAATCGGAAATTAGTCACAAATAGAAACATGTAAGAATTTCGAACCGTGTGGTCTTTAAGACTCTTTTAGGACGTTCCCAAAGTCAAGACTATTTCCAAAATAATACAAAGATGTCATTGGCCTTTGTATTATAGTTATATGTTATATATTATAACATATAGATGTTATGCTATGTTGGTATTTATAATGGTGGTGCAAATGCAATTGAGGATATAACTGATGGATTTTTAGTCAAATCAAGGAAATGGCACCACCTCTGTATCAGTCATATTGTTATTGGCTACAACATACTATCAGTTAAAATAAGGAAAAGCTCATTTTACTTAAAAAAAAAAAATATATATATATAAAAATATATTTTTTTTCTTTTTTTTCTTTTTGATGTTACTTGGAGACAGGGTCTTGCTAGAGAACTTGCTCACCTCAAACTTCCAATCCTCCTGCCTCAGCCTTCTGATTACTAGGATTATAGGCACTGACCACCATACCTGGTTATCTGTACCTTTTAAATATTGTTACAAGATGGCAAAATAATAAACATTATTTGCTGCAAACAAAAGACATTTAAAAAAAAAAGAAAAGAAAAAGCACTTTGAACTGGATGTGGTGGCACACATTTATAATCCCAGCTACTAGGGAGGTGGAAATTGGGAGGATCACAGCTAGAGGCCAGGGGGGATAAGGGAGAAGAGATAAAGGAGACCCCATCCCAACTAACAAGCCAGGCATGGTAACACACATCTGTAATCTCACCTACTGGGGGGCACAGGTAGTATGATCAAGGTCCAAGACCAGCCTGGAGCAAAAATGCAAGACTTTTACTCTTCAAAAATAACTAAAGGTCTCAAAAAACTGGGGGCATGGCTCACATGGTAAAGCAGCTGCACAGCAAGTACAAGGCCATGAGTTTAAACTCCAGAACTGCCAAAAAGAAAAAAAAGCCACTTCGTGATTGATAGCTAAATCAACTAGGCACTGTTCTCAGGGAACATAATTTGTACTGGAAAGAATAATTACTAACTATACTTATCCAGATTTGCTTATTTGGCAAACATTTTTTGAAAAACCAGAAACAGGCAGAAAAAAACAATGAAAGCATTTGTTGCCAGTATCGAATTTGAGATTTCAAGCAAGATTTGGGAATTGTAGCAAGGTTTTGCCTACTTCCTTGAGCTTGACAGCTTCCCGATACTTAAGACTTTTCAGGGTGAGACTTCTGGAGATTTCAACAAATATTGTCTATATCACATAACAAAACAGCTCAATATCTGCAAGTTCCGCATAACTTGGTGAACTTATACTTTCCAAATTACCAAAGTATGATGTTACAAAATTATGCATGAATAAAAAAAAATCTATTCAAAGTATAAGGCAGACCAATAGACTTTAACATGCTAGAATAAAAGAAATGACAGATACAAGATTCCACACTATAACTAAGCTTTTAAAAAAATACTAGCCGAGATCCATTGTAATATTAAACAAGATTATCCACACCAATCTGAAAAGGCTATTAAAATAGTCTTCCCTTTCCCAATGACATATTTGTGTGAGACCATTTTCTTTTATTATTTCTACCAATTATGATAGGCTAAATTCACAAATAAGATACAAGAATACAGCCGGCTTCTTTAAGTAAGACATTTCAAAATTTGCAAAAATGTAAAATGATGCCATTCACCTCACTAAATTTTTTTCTTAAAGACAGTTATTTTTCCTTAAAGACATTATTTAGATAAACACGCAAAGGTTTTATTCTTGTCATTTTGAAATGAACTCACAAATATTTAGAATTTCTCAGATTTAATTTAAAAACTAATAAAAATGCATAATTCATATCAGAAGATATAAACATAAAGCTCTTGAGAACGTATAGCTGGAGGAGTAACTCATGTAGTGCTTGCTGGCATGGGTGAGGCACTGGGTTCCATTCCCAGCATTACAAAAAAAACCAGAAAAACCCAAAAAAGCAGAAAAATCCCTTCCTAAGCCAGGTGTGGCTGCGCATGCATTTACCTGCTTGGAAGAGGAGGAGGCAAGAGGATCAAGGGCACAAGGCCAGCCTCAGCTACATAGTGACATCCTGCCTCTAAACAAATAACTACATAACAGGATTCTGAGACCAAAAACTTTAAAAATTCTGCTGTATTCTGCTTCAACAGAGAAAGATCAAAACCAAAAATTAATTCTTTAAAAAACACTTTAAAAATATGTAATCACTTCCTGACAAGAGTGATCAAAAATATTTTTTATAAAAAGGCATAAATAATTTTTTAAAAAATCACTGCAGATCCTATGGAAATAGAAAGATTGCACTCATAGCGAAATCCTATCCCAAAATATCTCAAGTAAAAACAGCTTGGGGACATGGCTCAAGTGTTTTGAGTGTCTGCCTGGCAAGCACAAGGCCCTGAGTTCAAACCCCAGAACTGTCATAAATAAATAAATAAAATATAAATTGTCCTATAATAATTAAAGAAAGATGTAAATAAAAGTTTTCTCACTAAGAAAACTCACAGCCGGGCACCAGTGGCTCATGCCTGTAATCCTAGCTATTCAGGAGACAAATAGTTCATGAAACCTTATCTCGAAACATAAAAATAAAAAAGCCCTTCACAAAAAAGGGCTGGTGGAGTGGCTCAAGGTAAGGGCCCTGAGTTCAAGTCCCAGTACCATCAAAAAAGAAAGCAGGAAAGAAAACTGTAAACATAGATGGCTTTTCTAAAGGCGTACACCAGTCGTTTACAAAGGAAATAGGAACCACATGATGCATGTTCTTACAGGTAACGGAAAGCAGAAAGGAGCTTTACCTCAATTTATGAAGCCAGCATGATCTCAAAAACCAGACAAAGGCATTATAAGAAAAAAAAATTAGAGATTGATTACATTCATGAAAAAAGATGCAAAAATCCTGATCAAAACTTTAATAAGTAAATACAGAAATTTTTTAAGAAGACTGACCAAGGTTAGTTTTAAGAATGCAATACTGATTGAACATTAAACAGTAAATCAGTGTAATTTACCACATTGACAAATTAAAGAAGAAAAAGCATAAGATTATATCATTAGATGCAATAAAAGCAGTTGATAATTTTTGTATCCGTTCAATAGCACTCCAAAAACAGAAGGGAACTTCAAAAAGGTATCTACAAAATACTAAAGCAAGTATCATACTTAATGGTCAAACAGTGAAAACTTTCCCTTTGAGATCAGGAACAAGACAAGAGGTCCTCTATCACCACTTCTATTCAGGAATGTACTGGAGGTCCTAGCCAGAGAAGTAAGGCAAGAGAAAGAAATAAAAGGTGTAAGAATTGGCAAGAAAAAAACAAAACTCCTCATTCACAAATGATAGATTGTGAAAATAGAAAAATTGAAAGTATCTACAAAAAAAATTGTTAGAAATAAGGGTGAACAAAATTTTGAGATTCAAAATCAATTGCACTTCCATATAAATGGCAACTGCACTCAGAAAACAAAATTTAAAAAACAACAATTCATTTTAAATGGTCTAAAAAATACAATACATCTAACAACAAGTCCAGTGAGACATGAGCAAATATTCACAAGGGAAAATTATAAAGCTGCCTTGACATACATTAAAGAACTAAATAAATGAAAATATGAAAGCTTATGATTTGGAAGACTCAATATTAATTCTTCCCAAGTTGATTTAAAGCCAAGGTAATTTCTCATTCTGGATTTAGAATATTAAAATAAGGAAAGAAAAAAAAAGAAAGTCCATGTAATTTCAATGAAAATCCCAACTGGCTTATGGATGTATGCATGGATGCATGCATATAACTTAGCATGCTGATGTTTAGGTGTATATGGAAATGCAAAGGACCAATGTGTGAATATTCTTTGGGTGGGGGAGGAAGAAGAACTTCTTTAATGTATATCAAGTGTGACAAGATTGTGGTATATGTGAAAACAGACCAATGGAACAGAACAGAAAGCACACAAAGACCCACACACATATGGACACTTGATATATGGCATAAACAACCTAACAAAATAGAGAAACATTTTTTATTTCCAATATATAATGCTGAGACAGAGAACTATCCATATGGAAACAAATAAAAATAACCTTATTTCTTCCACTATTCACAAAAATAAATACTACCTAGCTGGTAATGAAGTTTATGGCAAGAGCCACACAAAAAATTATCACAAGTTCAAAAGTAAATGTACTGATTAAATATCCCCAAGCAGAAAATACCTTAAGGACTAGCATCTTACTGTTAGTGGTAATCTTGGTATGATTATATTTAAAGTATTTTTATATAAAGTAGTATAAAGCAAATAAACATCTGGACTATATCATTAAGGAATCAAGATTTTCTAGATTAAGAGAGGAGATAATAATATATAAAATCAAAATTAAAAATAATTTCCTAAAGTACAACTACCACTAACATCTCAATATTTAAAAAAAATATATATTTACTACTTGTGACCACTAAAAAAGGCTAGAAACAATGAAAATCTTGTAATAATGGATGCCTCAAGCATTCAAACTGTGGTCTCTAAATACAAATCCTCATTTTAGAAAAAGAAAAAAGGCCCTTTCATGGAGCATAAAATATAATCAGTCTGGTCTCTCAAATTGTGAAAGTAAAGAAGCTTATAAAAGAATACTATAGTTATGGCAAAAGAGTACAGAAGTCAAATGAAGAGGAGTCTATTGACCAAAGAAAGATAATTTGAGCATCATAAAGAATGACTACAATGACTTTAGACACATTAAAAGTATAAAAATCAAAGTCTGGTCTGTAGTACCAGCACCTAGGTGGCTGAAGTGGGAGGATCACTTGAGCTCAGAAGCTCAAGACTATTCTGAGCAACACAGGGAAACATCATCTCAAAAAAAGTTTTATTAAATTAAAATTTCTAAGTTCAAATAAAAAGAAACAAACAAAAACATTGGAAATCTTTATAGGTTTCTAAAGACCAACATGGTAAGTCTAAAAGCTGATAAAAGGACAGAACCAAGCTTTCATTCTGACTTTCCTATGGGACTCTCTAATTTCAGGAGAATTAAAAGGTTGATAAAAGAAAGCTTTTACTTCTATAAAGAATAACAGGTAGGCAGAGCATGGGGGCTCACACCTGTAATCCCAGCTACACAGTGCATAGAGTCAGGAGGATTGCAGTTCAAGTCCAGCCCAGGCAAAAAGGTTGATAAGAACCCATGTCACTAAAAAAGCTGTGTGGGGTGATGCACACCTGTCATCCCACCTACATGTGAGGAATAAAGTAGGAGGATCTCAGCAGAAGCCAGCCCAAGGAAAAAAAACCTCAAGACCGTACCTGAAAAATAACTAAAGCCAAAAGGACTGAGGTCCTGAACTCAAACTCAGACACACAAAAAAGAAATACAACTACAGCTAATAACTGCAAGTAAAATTATAAATTTTGAATTTTAGTATTCTGTGCTCCCAAAGTAAAATAAAGGACTTAATCAACAAACATAAATGACTAAGAAAACAATTAACAAAAGGAAAACAGGGAACTTGAAGAAATTAACCTGACTGGTATCAACTGAACCCACAGATCAAACTTACACTGCTAAATATGGAGCCAAACATTTTTCCTGATGTGATCCAAAAGGAAACACACAACACCATTATGAAATACTCTTAACAAAAAAACGTTAATTCTAATTAAACCTCTCTAATAAGTTTACATGAAATAGGAGAGATGGAGGACCATGATAAAAGACAATGAGGATACCATTAGCCAAATCCAGTGAATGTGAGAAAATCTATATAAAATATGACTCCGTTTCTACAACAATTAAATGGAAATTTAAAAGAAAGAAGTGATATAGATTAAAAAAGACTTAACACACCAAACAATGCAATATGGGGATCTTGTTTGGATTCTGAGGGAAACATTCACATCTTGGTTTTTCAACTGAAAACAGACTGGGCATTATAAGAAGTTAAGAAACTATGGTTAATTTCGTTGGATGAAGTAATAGTCCAATGTGCTAGAAATGCACACTGAAGCAATTATTAGTGAAGTTATATGATGTTGGTATTTGCTGTGAAACACTACACATATATTAACAAATTACCTGTGTAATTAAGAATAAAGTAAATAGGTAGATAGGTAGGTGGATAGGTGAATGATATAACTTCCTTAAGGAGGGAAATGATCCTAGGTGAATTAATTCAAATTAAATATGAGAGCAAAGCAATAAAGCATTTTAGATCATGTTCTCAGAGTAATTCAGGATTTACTAAACAAAACTCAAATATCAACAAAAATATATTACACCATATGTAACTCCAAAGATTGTCTATTCATACTATTTTAAAGGTACTTACTGCTGGTAAAAGAGACTGCATATTTTGATTAGAATCTGCTATTGTAGCAAGGTATACCAAGTTTGTATGCAACATCTGCTGATACCTATTAAAACAAAACAAATACCAATATTAAAAAAGTTATTCTTATCTGCCTATATACAAACAGCATTCTAACCATTTTTAATAATAGATTTGTTACCTGAACATCAATAGCACTTCAACTTTCCTATTTCCTCTGCAAAATAATTCCAAATAATAGATAATGCATTTAAGATAACAATGAACAGAGGTCTTACCATGTACTAGAATTGTTAGAATTGTTTTGTACGTACACATGTTATTTAATACTCAACCAACACTATGCGGTAGGAGTGCTTTCCTCCATTTTAATGACAAGCAAACTATGGTTTAAAAGAGGTTGCTAGCTGGGCAAGGTGGCTCATGTCTATAATCCTATCCACTCAGGAGGCAGTGATCAGGAGGATCGCAGTTCGAAGCCAGTCCAGGGAAATAGTTTGTGAGAGACTCTATCTTGAAAATACTCAACACAAAAAAGGGCTGGTGGAGTGGTTCAAGCAGTAGAGCATGCATGAAGCCTACTACCCCCACTGCCACCCAAAAAGAGAGAGAGAGGTTGCTAAGTTATACAAATTTACATAACTAATAAATGGAAAACTGACTTGCTTCATGCATAGTACATTTGGTTTTTTTAAAGAACTAAAATGAAGGAATGTAATGAAATGTTATCCTCCTTCCTTCTGTCACTTTCATTTTGCCAAAAGCCTCAAACTCAAGTAATCAACATCCTGTGTTAAAGTATTAGAAAGAAGGTGGAAAATCACACATTATTTTTCCTTTTCACTTGAAGAATAACTCAATCCTGCTGTGTTTATACTACTTACTTATCAGGACTTAATATATTCAGAAGACAATGACCAAGCAATCTCCAATTACAGAAAAAAGAAAACTATGCTCAAGTACAGAGATTAAAGAAATGACAGGACACTAATACCACTAAGAATTAACTTTTAAAAATAAAGCAAATTATCAATACAGGCGTTAGGTGGTTAAGCATGCTTATCGTAACACTGCTTATGAATCAGCTTAGCTAAACTCTCGTCACAATTTTAGGAGTTAACTCAGATTAAGCCCAATTAAATGTAGTAGTGATCCAATTACCAGTGTGTGGTTTTGGTGCATGCACAGAGCAAGCCCATAAATATAAACTGAAAACCTGCATCAAATTGTTAATCTGTCTTAAAATTTTATTTGCTGCAAATACAAACTACAAATTATAAAGTGAAAATAAATCAAAAGAATACTATTCAGATAAAGCATTCTAATTTCAATTCAAAATGAATTCATTTTCTAAAACAAACACCATAAAAGGAATCACAGTAAATTTTTGGGTATATACTTTTTTTTCCTATTCTAAACAAGTGATTTCACAATTTTTTTCTTATTAGAGAAAACACTTAATTCTCACTAACCATAAAGATTCCTCACTAACAAGCCTATACTTTTAATCCTGTTCTTCACATGTACTAACCAGACAAGATAAATTTTTTGATAATGATCTTTAGATAAATAAGGGCCAATATGTAATTATATATTACATGTATAATAATATATAATTAATAATGGACATTATTATATTACATAATGGTTATAGTTTTTAAATTCTTCAAACAGCACTAATAGCAACCACTAGTTGGAACTACTTAATTATTTGGTAGATGTCTTGAAAGTAACTTAAGATATAGGATTTTGTATCTTGCCATTTTTTAAAAAACAACAAGCTGGGGTTTATTTTTTGTTTTGTTTTGTTTTGTTTTGTTTTGTTTTGGTACTAGGCTTTCAACTTAGGGTTTCACATTTGTGAGGCAGGTGCTATAGGGTGTAAGTCAAGCTTCCAGCACCCCAACCAGTCATTTTTAATTAGAACATGTAACTCATTTCAAAGTCTACTTCCCTTCAAGTTTTCCTTTCCTTCCCTACTATGGTTGCAATATACTCAGACAAGGAATTTTCTGAGGACCACTGATTACTCCACCAAATATAAAAATACCAAACCTTATAAAGTTCATGACTCTTGAACAAAATATTTTAGTTATTATGTTGGTTAGTACTTAGTAAGTCAGTGTTAAAATATTATTAGGTCCAATCTGCCACAATAGCCTCATTTGTCCAACAATGGAGTTAAGGTAGATCTCAAAAGACTCCTGCAGTTTTAAATATCTATAAATACAGCACCATGTATGGAGTAGTTTAACTTTTAACACATTTGCCCAACCTCCTTCCAGCCATCCAGTCCTTTTAATTTTGAAATCATTTTAAACTTACAGAAAAGTTTTAGGAATATTACAGAAGTCTCATACATCTTCCAGGTTTCCTAATTGTTAGTAATTTATCACAACTATGCCATCATTCTGTCTCTAAATATACATATATATGCATGTACTTTTTTTCTAAAACCACTTAAGAATCAGTTGCAGACATAATACCCCATTACTCCTGATATTTCACTGTCAATTTCCTCCAAACAAGGATATTCCCCTATATAACTACAATCATCATAAAGAGGAAATTAACATTTATCCAATATTATCATCTAATCCATAGAACCCATTCAAATATGCTCCAAGACCTCCAAGTCATTTTCCCTAATAGATGGGTAAAAACAAAAAATTTTAATTGGGTGTTTTTTACTTCAATAGCTTTTCTTTTGGTTTTTAACATTTTAATTAACATACAGTTATACAAGAGGGTTCATTGTCACATTTCCATATATGCTTACAACACACCTTGTGTAGATTCATTCCTTTCATCATTCCCCCTCATCCCTCTCTCCCTCTTCTTAAAACAATTTCAATAGGTTTCACTGTTTTATTTTCATACAAGTATATAATACATCAACCATATTCCCCCTTCCCCCTCCCACTAGTACCCACCATGAATAAGACCGGAATCAAATTCCTGCCCTTCATTTTTTTAAGTGCATATTCATTGTTCAAAGGGGTTTGCCATGGTATTTCACACATGACTACACTGTAATCAGATTAAACCTTTCTATTACTCTCTACTTCCCTATCCTCTCTACCACCCCCTCACAATTCAACAGCTTTCAGTGTGTCTCAATGTACCATCTTCATACATGGATGCAATGGATTTCAATATTAATCACCATCATTCTGTTTTCCTCTCTTGCCTCCCCCTAGTTCCCTCAAACAGTCCCACTGTTACAAACATTACATATATATGCATATGTATATATATGTAAATACATACATAAAACCATACTTATGTATATGCTTATCTTTTAAGACTAGATTTCACATGAGAGAAAACATGTAACCCTTGTTTACTGGAACCTGGCTTACTTCAACTCAACATGATAATCTCTATTTTATCCATTTATCTGCAAATAATATAATTTCATTCTTCTTTATGGCTGAACAATACTCCATTATATATAAATGCCACATTTTCTTAATCCATTCATCAACTGTAGGACATCTGTGCTGTTTCCATAGCCTGGTTATTGTGAATAGTGCTGTAATAAACATAGATGTGCAATTGTCTCTATTGTATCCTGACTTACACATTTCTTCAGATATATGCCCAGGAATGGTATCAGTGGATCATATGTTATAGTTCTATTTACTTACTTGAAGAACCTCCATAATGCTTTCCACAGTGATTGCACTAACTTCCATTTCCACCAACAGCGCATAAGGGTTCCTTCCCCCCGCCACACACACACATCCTCACCAGCATTTGTTGCTATGTTCTTGATGACAGCCATTCTGACTGGAGTGAGGTGAAATCTCAAAGTCATTTTTATTTGCAGGGGTTGAGCATTTCTTCATGTATTTACTGGCCATTTGTACTTCTTTTGAGTTTTGGCTTTTTTTTGAAACAAGAAGTTGATATACAGTCCAGGTACTCATAATCCTCCTGCCTTAGCTTCCCAAGTGCTGAGACTATAGGCAGGAAACACCATGTCTGGCTTTCAGTAGGTACTCTTTTTCATAAAAATACATTGTTTTCACAACACTCATCAAATAAGCTTATTCTAAGATAAAAAAACAAGGCTCAGAGAAGAACATGAACAAAAAACTAAGATTTACTTATATTCTTTTACAGGTCCCCTATAATGCAACTGAAAAAAGAACTGTAGGATAATCTGAACTCAGCTGATACAACTGAAATAATAATAAAATATAAAACATTTTCCTGAGAAACTTTGTTCTATAAATACTGTTACCTGTCACCAAAACAGTTTGTAGTCATGCACAGCATAACATTTTCATCAAAGATGGACTGCATACACCACTGCAAAAGTGATGGTGGTCCCATAAGACTCTATTGCTTAGTGACATCACAGCCAGTCTAGTCTGTGTACTGTTCACTCTATCACATTTACTAAGGCAAAGCTGCCTGGCAAGTGTTTGTCATAATGTGTCTGTATCTTCAAGTGAGACATGATTGTATTTTGTTTTCCTGGTTTTTTTTTGGCGGTAGATGCTTAAACTAGGGCTTCAGGCTTGCTAGGCAGCCACTTGAGTCATACCTCCAGCCCTTTTAGCGTTGGGTATTTTGGAGATAGGGTCTCACAAACTATTTGCCCAAGCTGGCTTCAAACTGTGACCTTCCTGATCTCTGTCTCCGGAGTAGCTCGGATTACAGGTGTGAGTCACCAGCACCTGACTATGATTGTACTTTCTTAATGTATACACATATTATCTCTAAAATGTTAGAAAATCAAATATACAAGCTAAGGGGAGATATATAACATACTCAACATCTTAGTTTTGATGATGATAACTGTCTTATGAGCAAACATTTTGTTTGAAAATGGTATTGTCCCAATAAACACTCACAGATATTCCCAAATATTCTGATTACTAACCTATTAAATGAGAGTGTTCACCTCCCAAAGATTCCACTACAAGCCACTATATCAGTTACTTTGCATATGGCAAAATAACCACTATTGAATTTAGTGGTATAATTAAATATCAATCTGAAAACACCAGATTTCATTAAAAAAACTCTTTACCTAGTAGATATGAAGAGTACATTTATTACAGAACAGTAATTTATTTTATAGACTAAAAGTTATCTTCTTAAACAGAAATACAAAATTAAGTATCATTAAATCATGACAATTATTTTTTAAGATCAGAATTATTTATAAAACCCTCTGAAATTTTTGAACGCAATCCTAAAGAAAATGCTAAACTCAAACAGCACAATAGAGCAATACTACATTCTCACACATATATACAGTACCAAAATGTAAAAAAAGGAAGATTTGGGCATATGGATCCACAAGTGATTCAGACCACTGACTTATATATTATATGGCATCTTTGTGTGTCAGAGCAACATACATAAAGGTATTACCAGAGAAAAATCTTTGGATGGAGGGGAATATGTTGTTCATTCTCTTATTTTAACGTATTTATGCTTTCCAGCTTTTTATAATGCATTCTCTTTTCAGAAAAGAAAGTTATTTTTCACTTAAAAAAAAACTACTTTAGATGAAGTTATCACATCTAAAGGACATATTTACTTAAACTATCAATTCCCAGATACCTATCATTTATCAATGTTTCTCTTTATTTTGCTTTAGTTCTCCTACTGTAATTAACAAGAACAGTTCTTAAGGCTGAGAGGAGGAAATTTTTTCTTTTTATTCACAAACCAATCCAAACAACTTGAAAACAGGAAAGAATATCTGAGGACCAGTAAAAATGAAATTAAATCCATCAAAGCTGGGTGCAGTAGTATGTCAAGTGTCCAAACTACTCCACAGGCTAAAAAAAGGAAGACTACTTAAGCCCAGGAATTCAGGACCAACCCAGTCAACATAGCCAGACCCCATCTCTTAAGGACAAAAAAATACAAATAAAAACTCAAAAAGTAATGAAATTCACCAGAAAGGATAAAACTTAAGATTTTTACCCTAATGCCCCATGCAAATGCCCCATTTGTACCAAATATGACAGATTTCTATGAGGTCTATTCCAACATGCAGACACTGAGGGAAATGATCATACATACACATATGTGAAGAAGTTGAGATTGTAAAGAATAAAAGTGTTTGAACTTTTGCTGACTCAAGCTGTGAACCTTGGTTCTAGTTCTGAACATCTAATATCTATCTTCATCATGTACTACTGAGTTCAATGACAAATGAAGCTGTCCTGTGCCATCCCCCGGGCTCCTTAAAAGCAATAGGTAAAAATAATTATTCTAATCAGTGTCTCCAAACTTTAATCAATCCATACCTGACTTCAGGTAGTAATCTCATCATTGATGATTTTTCATAGTGAAACTATAGAACTAGATCGGTTAATTTTTTAAAAAATTTTTCAAGCTGGGTGCCAGTGGCTCACAATCGTAATCCTAGATACTCAGGAAGCAGATACCAGGGGGGTCGTGGTTTGAAGGCAGCCCTGAGCAAATAGTTCTTGAGATCCTATCTCGAAAAAATCCATCACAAAAAAGACTGGTGGAGTGGCTCAAGATGTAGGCTCTGAGTTCAAACCCCAGTACCACAAAAAAATAAAAAGAATTTTTCAAATATATACAGGTAAGATTCATCAAAGAAACAATATATAAATAAATATAAATATAAATGGTCATATAAAATACAAAATATATAAGTGATCTGAAAATAAGATAACCTTATGCCCAGTTCTTTGTTTCTAAATATCATACTGTAAAAAAAAGAATCAGGGCTTGGAAAAATGATTGATTCAAAATTTGCACAGGAAAGAGTCAGGGTAAGACTGGCATATTCTGTAGTGCAAGAAAATAAGGAAATACTCAAAAACTAATGGAGATATGCCAAGAAGCCAGCTCCCAGTAGCCAAATCTGGAACAATTAAAGAAAAAGAGTGTTAGCATAATAAATCATAACCTAGAGCATAAGTAAGAAGGTCCAAGTCATTCAGATACAAAGGAATAAAATAACGAAAGGAGGGAGGAGAAAGCAACTGTCTTCCTTACATTAAGATTCCAAATAAATTTAAAAGAAGTGATAGACTTAGTTATCATTTGATAACCACTACAGTAATATAATAACTATTTTGGTCAAAAATCATTGGCATATGCTAAAATTAATGTATTTGAGTATGGTAAGAAACAGCATATGTGTGTCAAGGTGTCTTCTCAGTAAAACACATACAAATTACAAAGCAAAAATAATAAACTTTATGGTATAGAAAATGGTAAGCATCACCTTAACTAACAGATCAAAGTTATCACCAATACTGTAACAAACCATTACCATGCAGCTACTGAGAATACATCAAACAGACATAACATTACATTTGTGATATTACAGCCAAAAGTACATAGCATGAATTGATGATGGAGAAACATTTGTGAGACCTTAAATGAGTGACATTCCACAAAATAACGTCTGTATTCTTCAACAATGTCAACTAAGGAACAGTTCCAGATCATAAAGTATACTGACAAGACATGACAACTAAATGCAATTTGATCCTACACTGGACTCTGAACCACAAAAAATACACTATTGGGATATCTGGCAAAATCTGATAAAAGCTCTAAAATAAGATAATAGCACTGCATTCTTGATTTTAACAGTTATGCTCAAGTAATTTAAGAATATGCTCTTGTTTTTGGGAAACCCTGAAATAAAAGAGAATCATACCCGCACTATTCTCAAATGTTTCTTGAAAGCAATATGGGGAAGAAATACAAAACAGAGCAAGAAGGACAATATGTCATAATGTGAAGAATTTCAGTGAAGGCCATTCAGAACTGTACAATCTTTGAAATGTTTTCCAAACTAAGGTTTTTTAATAATGACACCACTTTTAATCAATTGAATATAAAAAAGTTCTTAAAAGATGACTAATAGCTACTGCTAGTCAGGGATAGTTGAAAAGCAGGACTCTGAAAACCTGGTTGGAAGAAAGTAAACCTACACAATCTTTTTTGCAGGGTAATCTGGAAATTTAGCATGCCCTCTGACCCAGCAATTTCATTCAAAATCTATAACCTAGGACTGGTTGTGCAGCTCAGTGGTATATACTTGCCTATCAAGAACAAGGCCCTGGATTCAACTCCCAACAGTGCCAGAAAAAAAAAAAACCTACAAAAACACTAGAAAATGTCTGTATATCTGTACTTACACAGATATGAACGCATATATGTAACTCCACAGAACAATATTTGGAAGGATACTAAAGCATTACAAGTAATTACACCTGGCACAGGAGAGGGACATAAGGCAGTGGGAATTATCTCTACCAGTTTTTATTCTTGGGGGGGGGGGGGGGGGCGGGGATTTTTTTTTTTTTACGGTAACCAAATATAATATAGTTTTAAACAAAGGGAAAAAATAGAAGGTAATGGCTATGTGGAATTTATAAATATATAGATGTTTCTTTTAACTTGTTTACTATATCTTCTAGAAAATTTAAATCACATATGTGCCTGGCATTTATATGTATATAGGACAGTGTTGCTCTAAAGATGCTTGATAAAATATTCAATTTATTCTACCACAACAGATTCTATTAGGGTATACCATTTATTTCAAACACATCACTTCAAAAGAAAAAAGTTTGGTCCTTATTAATAACAACAAATTCTCTATTTATTAAGTATAAGCTTTGCTTTCTCATCTATATATATGGAAGCAACTAAACATCCTACACATAAAGATCTAACTTTTCTACAGATCAGAGTATACGCAAATTTGAAGTCATTGTTTATTTTATTTATTTACTTTTTGCAATGCTGGGGATAGAACCCAGGGCCTTGAGCATGCTAGGCAAATGCTCTACCACTAGAGCCACACCCCCAGCCCTTTGGTTTGTATTTTTTGCAGTATTGGGGATTGAACCCAGGGCTTTGCATATGCTAGGCAAATGCCCTAGCACTTGAGCCACACCCTCGACCATTTTGCATTTTGTTTTGAGATAGGGTGTCATAACTTTGTCCAGATTGGACTCTTAACCACAATCCTCATATCTCTGGCTCCTAAGAAGCTGGGATTACAGGAGTGCACCACATGCCTTGCTTGAAGTCATTATTTTATAATACAGGGTAATTAAGTATAAGGGAAAAAAATAATACTGTAAAGCAATTTTTCTTTTGTAAAAATCAACAAAAGACACACAAAAACTTGTATACAAGTGTCCATAGAAGTATTATGAACCAAGAAGTGGAAACAATCTAAATGCCCATTACTGATGGATAAATAATGTACAATGGAAGATTATTTGGCAACATAAAGGAGCAAAAAACTGACACATGCTTCAACATGAAAGAGCCTTGAAAACATTATGCCCCTCAAAACAGACCATGTTATCTAAATTCATTTATATGAAATTTCCCCAGTAAGCAAATCTACACAAAGAAAAGAGGTTAGTGGTTATGAGGTGGTAAGAGATTGGGAGGGGGAAGAAGAGGGACACAAGTGCTAATACACACGGTATTTCTTTGGGGGATAAAGAAAATATTCTAGCTGACAGAGAGGTTCAAGTGGTAGAGTGCCTGCCTAGCAAGCAAGAGGCCCTGAGTTCAAACCCCAGTACCCCTCCACTCCTCAAAAAAGCAAAAGGAAATATTCTAAAATTGAGGTGATAGTAGCACAACTTTATGACTTTATTTAAAAACACTGAATGGTACACTTTAAAATAATTATCACTCAGTAAAACTGTTATTAAAAAGAAAAGTAAAAACCTAACCAACACAGAAAAAGGAATACAAAAAGTTTCTTATCATTCTTACTGAGAACACTCTGAGGCCTTTCCTTTATTCTGATAGTCCATTATACACTGAATAAGATGGTTATTTTCATCCAACATCTGAAATAAAATTAGAAAGAAATTATTGTAAATCTAGTGCACTAAGTAAAAATAAAAAGCTATAAAATGTGAAGGAGGGCATTAACAAATACTTCTCATAGAAACACTTTAAAGTGTATCCCCAAAATCATTAACGCAAATATGGAAATACATAAAACAAAACTCTCTTAAAATTCCTTTTTGTTAATGTTGCTATCTGCTGCTACAAAGTATTTTTAAACTCACTTTAATAACAAATTATAAAGGAAGATTAAGGAATTAGCTTTCCCACATAAAATTTCATTACATACTAAACCCTATAAATCTCTTGTAAAAATATGCAACACACAGTTTATATGGCTAATCCTTTCAATAACTAATTTTTTCTTTCAGATTTCTAGAAATGTTTGAGCTATACAAAAATAATCCACTTGAGTCTTTTTAAAATACATACTCTCTACAGAAAGTCTTATTTTATACCTTTGGAATGATATCATACTTAATCAATAATGTTTAATCTCTTCCAATTAGTCACCCTCTGAATTACTAAATGAAGTCCAGAGGGAAAATGTGAGTTCCTTTTGTAATGAAACATTTAATTACCTCTGCTATCTATAATAGTAGCTTTAACCAATTAATAGTAAAAATAGAGTTCAGCTCAGCTTTGCTCCATTCTAACACTTTGCAGAAGTAAGGAGAAAGTCAGTCCTTATCCAGAATGAAGTAAACACATGAAAACTTCAGCCCCAGAGCCTTAATGAAGTGGGTGGCTAGTGTCTACGTTTTATAACTGTACCATTTAATAATTCTCCAAATATGACATAATAAAGTACTATTTTTTGCATGTGTAATATTTAATAGATTCTATTATTTTACCTTATAAGTTGTTCCAAAAGTTTAAAAACAAAAACCACATCTACTTATCATTCTATCATCTTACAACAATTCTAAGCAATCTTGGCTTTAAGGGTTATATAATTCATTGAAGCAGAGTGGCACTGAAAAAAGAGTACTGCCTACAGCAATTAGGACGACAGTTTTTGTGCCAGCTTTGCTATCCCTAGCAAACCACTTATGGTTTCAGAAGCTTAAAGATCAAGAGACAAGAAATGTTCCTCCTGAACACATCCCAGTCTTCCAGGATTCAACGAAAGCAGAAAACACAATTATCACAATCACTCCAGCTCAATAATTTACTTGAGGTAAGCTTTAATTAAAAATGAAGATCTATTTAAGATTAACTGTTAATCTTAAGTTGTTAATCTTAAGTTGCTGGGAAAAATATATGCTTTTCTAATAAGTGCAGCTATTTCTCAAATATGATCACTACACACCAAAAATATTATTCTTAAAATGTATCAATCAATATCGAACTAGGGAACTCACAACTTTCTTCTGCAGTATATTCCTCAGTCTAACAAACTTGCCCATTAGAGTATGTCTGGTATCTAATAGCAATCTCTGACACTGAAAATTAAGCACTTAATTTGGAACCCATGTTACTCTTCCATTAGAGAAAAATAAATTAATCATCTGTGAGAAGTAACTTAAGATTTATGTAAGCAAAACTCGAAAAAAAGGAAAAACTCCAGACTTTTCTAGGGTTCAAAAATAGCCAACCCTTTAGAAACATGGGTGTGTGTGTGTGTAGGTCTCTGCCAAGCTGCAGACTCAGCCCAGTGCACTGTAAGAAATCACTATATTGCCAGGCACTGCCAAGCCAGCTTGTTCATAAAAACAAAGCAACAGTTGGGCAAATGTCAAATGCCACACTATGAAGAACCTGACAATAAACAGACACATAGTAACGAGATCTGAGCATACAATGATGCCCTAAGTGTAGTGAAAGTCGACTGTTTTCATCCTTGCTCTAGGGGCAGAAAACAAAAGGGAAGTGTTTTAAGGTAAGCTGCTAAACTTACCAAGTAACTTTTGAAAGTCTAGCCCACTAGGATTTAGAATACTGGAACACGAGGATAATAAAGAACCTTTGTGTCCCCAAATGGCAAGAACGAACAGCGATTAGCAGCAGCACTATCCTCTAAAAAGGACGCAGCTCCTTGCTGCTTCATCACTACGTATACGATCGGTCGCGACTATAAGCTCCAGAGGGCAGGGACCACGGCTCGCTCGCAGTAGCCACAGCGCCTGCGAAAGGCGTTGCACGGACATCTGCGGCAGATGTAAATGGCGGGGGGGGGGGGGGGGAATCGAGACAGAGGCACCCCTGAAGTCCACGGGGTTCCTCTTGGTCTGTCCCTCTGACTCTTAAGAAGGTGCCCAAGTGCTTCCCACAGATCCCCAACTCAGTCGGAGTTTTTTTGGGGAGGGGAGCCGGGCCACCGAAGCTCGGACTCGCCCCCCGCGCGCGGCGACCCGAAGTCGAGTCTGCACGAAGCAGCCGCGGCGGGGCGGGGCGACGCCAAAGTAACTCGGAGCGACGCGCGGGGCGCCGGCTCCGACACACTGCCCTTCCCCGCGCGGCGGCTGCCGCCGGGCGCACGCGCCCCGCCGCCCGAACGCCGCCCCATCCCTAGAGAAATCGGGCGGCAGTTGTTGGGGCTTTTGTGCCTGTAGGAAAGAGCCTGAACGCGCCAAGGACTCTGTGAAAAAACCGGTTCGCCCTCTTCCGCCACCCACTCAGCCGCAGCCCCGCGGCTCCGTTCCCACACTCGGCGGCTTCCCGGCAGGCCCACCTCCGCCCCCACCTCCACCCCCGGCCCCGGCTGGCCAGCAGACTGACTGACTCCGGCCCGCCCGGCCCCCAAGGCTCTCTCGCACGGGCGGGACGGGCCTGGCATCCCTGACCCAGCCGGGTTTCACCTTCTGAATCGCAGCGGGCGTGATCTCTCCCTTGCCTCGCTGCCTCGGGGCTGCGAACGCCACAGACATGTTGCCGCCGTCACAGCTATCGGCAAGTCCCGAACGCTTGGTGTGGACGGCAAACTGGGGGAAAGACGCCGGCCTCTCGGGCTGAACCACTTCGGAATGCGAAGAGGGGGGATGCTGCAGTGCTGTGCACTCTGAGGCCCTGTCCTGCCAAATGAAAGGAATTGTGACCCATGGAAATACTGTTTATGAGTGTTTCTTAGAAAATGCACCCCGGACGGAGCCTCTGTGTTTCAGCATGTACTCGCTCTCCTCGACCCTTCCTTATGCGCACCCCCTCCCCTTGGCGCTAATGGTAGCGCCGCGCCCCAGTTCTCCCTCCGCTTCAGCGATTCAGGAAATGGTCCCGCCGCCGCGGGAGAGGGAGAGGCAGGGGCTGCCCCTGTCACAGGAAATGCGAGCGGCCCGAGCCGGCCCGCCCCCTGCGCTCGGGTGCCACTCTCCCTCTCCGGCGCTCTGACTCGTCCCTCCAGCTGCGTCACGGCGCTCTGCTCTGGACCTACTTCAGTTTTCCAACTTCGACCTCATCCTCCTGGGAAGAAGCGGCCGCCCCGAGACGTCCCCGCAGCCCAGAGAGGGGAGGAGGAGGAAGGTCGGGAGTTGGTGCCGACTCGAGCATCTGCCGAGATGAGCCCGCGGTGGGAGGACTAGGTGCGCGCGGATTCGCTGGTTTAAATGGCTCGGCTACGCCCCGAACGCGCACCTCGAAGTGCACGGTCTGCGATTCACTCGCTCTCCTAGTCGTGCTGAACAATTGGAAAGTAACCCTTACCCAAAATGGGACGCGAGGCTGCGTCCTGCGCTCAGGGACAGTCGGCCAATGTGTCTAGACCTCTCGTCTTGGGACAGATCCTTGACGTAAATGTGGATGGATTTCAACTTGGGATCTTTGCAATTAAGCTTTGAAAGTTGGAAATCTCGTCTCATTCTTTACCTTTCCAGTTACTTGGTAGAGTGTCTATTGACGTCTACGTTGACAGGCTTCGAATTAGAGTGAGGGGGGGGAACACAAGCAAGCGTGCTACTCTGGGTTATTCCATATATAACACAAAGGGAAAGTTTATACAAAACGTTACCCAACATCAGTGAGGCTCAAAAATCAAAACTTAAGTTACATGTAAACTGAAAAACGAAAACATTTCTTAAATTTTGTTTCAAAGAAATGCCTTTCACAAAAAGATCGGTTTCATTCGTTCAGCAAATTTGGGTGTATTGTTTATGCCAGACTATATGCTAGGTACTTGCGACAGAACTGTCAACAGGGTGGACAGGAAACCTAATCGAGGATCGTATGTTCTTAGAGGGATGACAACACCCAAAACAGGCAAATAAATATGTATATATGTAAAGTCCTAAGAAAGACTGGAGAGAGAATACCAGTGAGTTCCCTCATATGAGTTAATGTGGGAAGTCTTCATTATGTCTAGATGCAGACCTAAAGGATGAAAAGACTCAAGACATTCTAAGAAAAAAGGGAGGAAAGTTTACATTCCCTCCTTTAGAATGGTAAATATCATTCTGGAATTTAAGCCTTGAAGAAAGCACTCTAGTATATGTTTGGATTTAATCATACCAAATTGGAAAACCTTCTATTGAATTCAGTACCAACACTGCCCAATGGCTGGCATGCAAGGTCATGTCTTGTTTACACAAAAGTACTTTAGTAGTTAAGGACAGGAGTGGAGGGAGGTGTAGCTCAAACTGTAGAGTGCCTGCTTTGTAAACATAAAGCCTTTAGTTCAATCCCTGGTCCCACCAAAAAAAATAATAATAATAAAAGTAGTTTATTTAAATTATTAATTAAGTATAGTTTGTTTAAATTGCAGCTTCCCAACAATGGGAAAGGGAAATTGACTAAGGACAGATTATAGAGCTCCCTCACATACACCCAGATGTAGGGCCAAGAGCACTCATAGCCCCCATGTACAAACAACCACAGTTTTTTTCTGTGATTCTATGTATGCCATGAAATACTATCATTTTCTGTGTGTACCATTACATGAAATCTATTGGAAAGCATTTGTCAAAATGTCCAGCCAAAAATGCAAATGATCTCCCTGAAAGAAAACACTTTAAAAGGACCCTACCTCACCTCATGCTTCCTTGGTAAAAAACAGTTAGACTTCCCTGGAAAAGCAGAAAATTGAGGGAAAAGAAACAAAGAAGCCTGGAGAGTTGGGAGGAGGTCCTGAGCCAGCAGAAACTTAGGGAAACATTGTAAAATCCTGTCTCACTTCACCACTGGTTTTGAGAAGAATCCCCAGGTAGAATGAGTGGTAGAGAGTTGGGAGGAAAAGGAGAATAAAGAGACTCCAGTATTTGGTTAAGGAAGAAACGGATCATGAATATGGGGAGTTGGCCTAAAACTGAGAAATGACTCTGGGGACAAAAAATTAAGCTCCAGGCAACCATCTCCCCAACCAGAATAATCAGTTCCATTTATTTAAACTGTTCTTGGATTGAGATAGGCGAAGAAAGAATCTAGGTCACTTAGCCAAGAGTGGAAAGTTTTTGGTATAATCCTAATAGAAGAACATATAAAGCAGCTCGGAGTAAGTAAAACAATCAACATCAACAATTCTTGACTATTCCCATTCATATATGTAACATAAACTGGTATAAAAGAAAGAAAATTGAAAACAGAAATAGTACTTGATAGTGAAGTAATTTGTTTTACGTGAATTTGTTTATATTCCTTAAATACATTTCAATGAACTGATGAAGTGTTCCCAGAATATGTTCAATATTTAGTAAACTATAATCATGGGATTAAAAATTATCTTAATCCCTCCAAATAAATTATGGACATGCAGATAATGGAGCTAACTTTGCTTTCATATAAGAAATTCTTTAATACTTATTGTTATATAATTAATAGAATATCTGTACTACCAAATTTGCTGATATTTTAAGTCAAGTCCCAGTGCTACCATAAATTCTTAGAATACATTAGGAAGGCATAGACCAAGTTTGTCTGCTCATAATTGGGCTCAGAACAAAACCCCTCAGGTAATATCTTTCAGAATCTTTCTGCGTACAGTCTCTGGCATTTGATGAGTCAATTTGAGCTGTGGGTTCCACAGGTTTCAAGACCAGAAGGAGCGAAGCACACATCTATGTATTTATGTAATCATTTTTCCAACCAGAACAAATCATCTTTTCCAATTCTCCAAGAAAGACATTTATATCTGATACTCCAGAAATTTTCATTCAAAGTAGATGATAAAGCCTCAGACATTTTCTCCTCTTCTTACATTATTAAACATTGAATGAATTAAGGATGAACTGAATCAACTATATTTTGAGGTTTAGTGATTCAGAAAACTATTTCTTTTTTTAAAGTATATATATTTAATTTCTATAGATAGTTCTCAATGTGGAAAATGCGCAGGTTTGAGTTCCCAGCTCTTTTATCTATGGCATGATACTGGCCGAGTCATTTCTGAACTTCATTCTTCTTCCTGAAAAACGGGTGCCCTCCAGCTGGACACAGCAGCACAAGCCTTTATTCCCAACACTTAGGAGGCAGAGATAGGAAGATAGTCAATTCAAAGCTATCCAGGGCTACACTGCAAGACTATTGCCTCCAAAAAAGAAAAAAAGAAAGGAAAAAAGGACTTACATTTTAAAAAGATTAGAAATAGTAAGGTCTTCAATTTTATTTTTATTTTTAATTTTTTTTAGTGCTGAATATCAAATTCAAGGCCTTGCACATGCTAGGCAAGTGCTCTACCACTGAGCTATGGACTCAGCCAGCACTTAATTATTTATGTAGCATTTATTATGCCCTAACCAGTGTGCTAGTGATTGCCTTACATTAGAGTCTTCAATTAAAATGGTTTCAATTTAGGTAAAATGTGTAAAAATACATGGGATACTGCAAATTTCAAGGCTAAGATTTGTACGTGAAAATGTAATAAGGAGAAAAATGTACATTTCAAGTCAAGAAACAATCCAAAGTACTTGATAGGAGCAGGCTACCCTTAGGAAATTCTCTGACCAGAATTTACAGATCAACTGTCCTTTCTTCCCATTTAACATGTTCACTGCCATTGTGCATGATGTTCAGTTACTTTGCCTTTAGTAAAATAATGTAACTGTTCTTGAACTACTTTATAATTTATAGAGAGGATTATAGTATAGTATCTGTTAACTAATTTTCCTATGAATGGGTGTAGCAGACAGAATAATTTTATCCCCACAAAGATGACTACCTCCTAACCAGTGGAAACTGTGATTATGTTAACTTACATAAGAAGAATTAAGGTTCCACATGGAATTAAAGAGCCTAATCAATTGACTCTAAGATATGGAGATTAATCTGATTCATCCACATGGCCCCAGTAAATCTCACCTGCCTTATATGGAGAATAGTGAGGCTGAAGAGCCAAAATCAAAGAGATGGTATCTTGAGAAAGACTCAAGTGGCCATTGCTGCTGTGCTGACACCTTGACTTAAACCCAATGAGGCCTATTTCAAATAGCTAGTCTCCAAAATTGTAAAATGTCATGCTAGGTCACAAACTTTATGGTAATTTACTAGAGAAACAGGAAGCCAAGTATGATGGTACAACTTAGAGTTCTGGCTCTGGAGACTGAACAGAAGAACAGTGGTTAAAGGCCAGTTTGGCCAACATACTGAGACTCTATTTGAAAACAAAAACAAAAATGAAGAAGAGGAGGAAGAACAGCAGCCACAGGAAACTAACACAATGTGTTTCCCAATATAATGTCCATGTGTGAATTTGACAAGAAAATTTGACAGTAAAATTTTGATAAGTTTAATATGTCCCAATACATATTGAACTAAACTAACAGTCACATTTATTATTTATTTTCTTTAAAAGAAAAATAATAGGGACTGGGAATATAGGCCAGTGATAGAATGCTTTCCCAGTATGCATGAAACCCCCGGGGTTCACGTCCCAGCACCACAATATAAACAAAAAATAAAGAAAGAAAAACCATAGCATACTATTAGAGGAATTATAACATATAAAGATAAAATGTATGCTAAAACCTAAGCATAGTGGTACACACCTATAATCCAAGCACTAGGGAGGCCAAGGCAGGAGGAATGTGAATTCAAGACCAGTCTGGGGTCATGACTCAAGTGGCAGAGCATTCACCCAGTAAGCACGAGGCCTTGAGTTCAATCCCCAGTACCATTAAAAAAAAAAAAAGACCAATGAGAGAGTGAGACACTATCTCAAACAAATACATGATAAAAGTACAATATAGGATGGAAATAAACTTACTACACCATTGTTACATTTTTGTATTTTACATTAAATGGTAGAATATTATTTGTACATATACAAATAATACAATATGCATACTGCAAGCCCAAGAGTAGTGCTTCTCAAACTTTTTGTTTGCAGAATCTCATTGCACTACATTAAAACTTGGAAACTTTAAATGCCAGCAGATGCCCCATTAGATGTCAGAGAAAAGAGATCCTCAGACATCTTGTGCCTTCGAAAAACTTTCCTGTATACTCATAAGAAAAAAATAAATTTCAAACAGTAAAGAAAAAAAAATCACCCAAGCCCTAGTATCATGTTTTGAATATGAAATGTTCACCACAGGCTCCTGTGTTGAATGGTTTGTTCCCAGCTGGTGGCACATTTCTGGGGAGATCTAGTAAGGTGAGGAGATAGGGCCTGTGATAGGAAGTAGGTCACAGAGGACATAACTTGAAGATAATAACAATCGCCAGTCTCTGCCTCTTTCTCTTTGCTTCCTGTACATCATGAAGTGAACAACTTCTACCACATGCTTCTGCCATATAGATGTTGGCCTCACCATAGGTCCAGATACAGGGAACAAGTGGCCATGGAGAGAATCCTCTGGAATCATGAGCGGAAATAAACCTTTCTGCCTTAAATTATTCTCTCAAGTATTTTGGTCACAGCTACAGATAAGCAACTAATGCAGAAAATTGGTACTGAGCATGGGGTCATTGCAGTGACTAAACCTGACCTTTGGTTCTTACACCTATGGAAGTGGTTTGTGGGAGAGAAGCTTAGGATGTCTGGGTCCTGAGACTTTGAGTGAAACTGAGTAAGATTGCCAGGTGGCTCATGCCTGTAATCCCAGCTACTCAGGAGGCAAAGATTGGGAGGGTCATGGTTCCAGACCTGGGCAAAAAATTAGCAAGACCCCATCTCAACCAACAAACCAAGCATTGTGGTATGTGCCAGAGGTCCCAACTACAGAAGATGCCATAAATAGCATGATTATAGTCTGAGTCTGGCCCCAGGGAAGAAAAAAAAAGTGAGAACCTACCTGAAAAATAATTAAAGCAATATAAGGTCTGTAGGCACACCTTAAGTGGCAGAGCACCTGCAGAGCAAGCGTGAGGCCGAGTTCAAAAAAGAAGATAATAAACTAGTTAATTTGACAGAAGAAATTTCACAACAGCATAGCACTCAGGCTGTGGCATAGCTATTTCTGGCTACTTTGAACCAGGTTTATAGTGAGAACTGAAGGCAAAAACCACAGCAGTTTTTCAAATAGTTTTCAATACAATTTGGTAAGAAAAGTCAGTGCAAAGTTGGGTCTAAGGAAGGCATGGATTTTGAAGAGTTTAGCACCCTTAAGAAGAAGCCATGTATTTTGCTTTGGAACAATAGGAAAGATGCCTTGAGGGCACCTCAGGAATTAGCAAACTGCACCCATGGCAAGCTCAGGGATATGAAAGCATAAAATCATTTGAAAGACTCTCCCTTGAAAAGTGTCCTAGGGCACCCTGCTGGCAAAGAGTAGCCTAGGAAAGTGTTTCTTCAGAATTCATCTTAGTCAAACTTCCAAGCACTGAAAGGCTGCTGCAGCCTTGGTCTAAGGAGTGCAGTTACTGCTGCAGCTGGCAGCGGACCTTGGAATCATACACATGATGCTGGTTTTGAAGGCATGCAGAATCTAGGAGTTGCAAGGTCATGGATGCTTCCATCTGGATTTCAAAGGAAATCCTAGGAGACTGGGTAATGCATTGCAGTTCCTGCAGACACCCCTGAAAGGGTGATGAGTGAAGGGAGGGTGGAACAAGTTGAATATTGAGAGACCCCTTAATATTGGAGATGTTAGGAACATGGAACATCTACCCAGAAAAACCATAAGCAATGAGTGGAGCCAGCCCAGGAGAAACGCCATATGAGCTGCAAACAGCAAAGCCATAGGGGTAGGACAATCCAAGCTCATTGGAGCTTACATCATAAGAATTGGCCCCAAATATCAGACATGAAGGTATAGGATTTAACGTTTTCTCTGCTGCTTGTCAGTCTTTCTTTGGTCCAATCTTTCATTTCCATTTCCTGGCTCTTCTCTTTTGGAATAGGAATGTTTACTCTGTGCCATTCTATCCTGGGAGTACGTACATTTCTTTTTTATTTTAAAGGGGTTTATGGCTAAGTGTTTGCCTTGAGTCTCAGTAGAGACTTTGAACTTAGACTTTGAACAATGTTGAAACTTTTAAGACTTTGGGGACTCTTGAAGGTAGACTGAGTACAATTTACATTATGAGATGGCTAAGAGCTTTTCGAGGCCAGGGGAAGAATGTCATGGTTTGAAAGCAGGCTCCTGTGTCGAATGATTGATCCCAGCTACTGGCACTATTTTGAAAGGATCTGGAAATGTTGGGAGATGGGACCTAGTTGGAGGAAGTAGGTCACTGGGGGGTATCTTTGAAGGTTGTATACAGTCCTTGGTCTCTGCCTACTCTTTGCTTCCTGTCTGCTGTGAAATGAATAGCATTAGTCACATGCTCCCACCACAATATTCTGCCTCACTATAGACCAAGAAATATGGAACCAGTGATCATAGACTGAACACTCTGACACAATGAGCCCAAATAAACCTGTCCTCCTCAGGTTGTTTCCTTGGGTATTTTTGGGAGGGGGAGGAGGAGGAGAAAAAAGAAAACTTGTAAAAGAATAAATGAGACAAATGCAAAACAAATGCTAAGACATCAGATTTCAACAAAAGAATATCGGTAAGCACACTAAATATAAATGGTCTAAGCAGAAATTGGGGGATGGGGCATGGCTCAAGTGGCAGAGAACCTGCTTAGCAAGTGTGAGGCCATGAGTTCAAGCCCCAGTACTGCCAAAAAAAAAGTCAGAAATTGGAAGAAGCACTTTCTAAATGGTGAAGTCAAGATTCTGCTCTACAAAATCTAAGCATCCATAAAAGCAACAAAAACCATAGGAAAAAAATTTTTGAAGTGGGGTACTGGGGCTTAAACTCAGGGCCCTGCACAGGAACTCTACCACGTAAGCCATTACCCCAGTCCTTCGGGGGTAATGCAGAAGTCCAATATTAATCAAAGACTTACTAAAACTATTTTTTATTTATGAAAATGGCTGAATGTTATTAAGAATAGCTTTGTGCCTTTTTAACCTGCCCTATACAAATCCAATTCTCCCTGTCTCCATGTATGCTTGAAAATGAGCAGACTTACAACCACAAAAATCAGCATCATAATAGTCTCTGCAGGGGACAGAACAGGGTTGGATTTCACAGAACAAAACCAAATTCTCTTCTCCAAAGTTATGCAACTCTTTGACCTGAGAGACAACTGTCTGGAAAAGCTAGATTCACAGGAAAGACACATCTTTATTTGGCCTAACAGTACACTTGGGGGTGGGGGAAAGCCCAGTCTCAAAGATTTTTGTAGAAAACAATCAGTGAAAATTGCATCACATCACTTGCATGAGATAAGGATAGCATCTGGGGAAAGCAAGAGGCTAGTCCAAGAACTCAAAAAAAAAAAAAAAAGAGGACTAGGATACATATAGGGAACTTTGCTTTGAAAAACTCTGTTGTGTACATATTCAAAGTTGTACATATGCCCCGGTAAGACCTGCTAATACTTAATCTTTCATTTTTCTTTAACCTTGAGGTTCTGAGAAAGCAGGAAGTTAAAATAAAGGAAGAGATTTAACCAGCTGGAGCGCTGGAATTAGGCCTCCAACACAGAGTCCTTGGCAAAGGGAGAGAGACATGCTGGTTCGAGGCATTTAAAAAAAAATCTTGACCTGTTGATTAGCTAACCATTAAGCTAACCAAGCAAAGATGCCAACAGCTGCACATTAAAGTAGTCGTTAAACAATTACCCCCAAGAAAGCCATAAACAAAGAGCCTTAGAGAAGGAAGATCTGATTTCCAGAGTTACTATATCATTCAAAATGGACGCTATCAGCAATAACAACAACGACAAAATGTCAAGCAGACAGGGAAACAGAAAAGTGTAGCCCACACCTAAGGGGGGTAAGCAGTCAATAGAAACTGTCCCTAAGAAAGCCCAGAAAAACTGGGTGCAGGTGGCTCATGCCTATAATTCTAGCTACTCAGGAAGCAGAGATCAAGAAGATCTCAGTTTAAAGCCAGCCCAGTTAATAGGAGAAGGGGACCAGGAACTAGAGAAAAGGTTAGATCAAGAAGAATTAACCTAGAATGTAACACACATGCACAGGAAATTAATGTGAGTCAACTCCCTGTATAGCTATCCTTATCTCAACTAGCAAAAACCCTTGTTCCTTCCTATTATTGCTTATACTCTCTCTTCAACAAAATTAGAGATAAGGGCAAAATAGTTTCTGCCATATATCGAGGGGGAAGGGGGGAGAAATGACCCAAACATTGTATGCACATGTGAATAAAAGAAAAAAACAAAACAAAACAAAACAAAACAAAAAACAAAGCCAGCCCAGGCAAATAGTTTACGAGACTATCTCAAAAAACCCTATCACAAAAAAAACTAGGTTGGTGGAGTGGCTCAAGGTGAAGACCTTGAGTTCAAGCCCCAGTACTGCAAAAATAAATAAATAAATACATAAATAAAAATAGAAAGCCCAGATATTGGATTACTATACAAAGGCTTTCAGCCACATATTCTAAATATATTCATTGAGCTGGAAGAAATCATGCTTCAAGAATTAAAAGAAAGCATGAAAATAATGTCTTACTAAAGAGAGACTATTACTAAGGAGAAATTACAGAAAAGCACACAAAATATTTTATAGATAAGTATAAAATAGGAAATGAAAAATACATTACAGTGGCTTAACAGAAGACTGGATCTAGCAGAAGACTGTAGCAGCAAGTAGTATATATGTCAAATGAGATTATGCAGTGTGATAAAAAAACAAAAGAATGGGGAAAAATGAGCCTCATTTAGAGCCTCAGAGACCTGTGGAACACCATCAAACGTACCAACATATATATAGTAAGAGTTCCAGAATAAGAGGGATGGGGAAGAAAGACTATTTAAATAAAAAATGTCCATAAACTTCTGAATTTAATAAGAATAAATCTATGTATTCAAGAAGCTCAAAAACTCCAAATAGGATTTTTATAAAAAAGAAATTTATACCTAAACGCATCATAATCAAACTGTTAAAGGACAAAGAATGTGGAAAGCAGCAAGAGAAAAAAGGTTCATTACTCCAAGTGATCCTCAGTGCGATAAACATCTGACTTCTCATCAGAACCACAAAAGACAAAAGGACAAACCCGTGGTGCGAACAGGTCAGTAGTCAGGTTAACGGTGAGCAGTTTCCCCGAGACAGCTACTGCAAAACTTTAATTTTTTAAATGTCTGCTGTTCTATGTTTGCAGGAGCATGCTATATGGACATGTAGCTATGGGACATTTTAAGGATGTAGGATGTTTTTTATTTCACTGTCTTTCTTGAATTTTACTGAGCCTTCCTCTCACCTCAATAGAAGGGCTATAATCTGTTTGCTTCGGTTTAAGGCCCATTTAAAGTATTTTTCACAATGGTGATATTACAGGGATTATGATATCATCACTTGGAGAGACAATATTGACCACAAACTCAAGGGCAGGACCACCCCGAACTATATCCCTTCCAGGGATTGCGAGAGAACCCTCAGGGAACATCAGGAAATGACAGGCTGATTTATAAATTATGCTTTGTAAGTAAGTATAGCTTCTTAGTATTTCCATTCTCCCCATGTGAAGGGAATGAAGTTAGAAATTTAGGTAAGATCCCCACTTTCAAATGAAACAATTTCCTTTTCCCTACTCAGCCAGACTTCTGTATGACACCCTAATTCTTCATCCCTATACAACCCAAAAGCAATGATAGGAGCAGAAGCAGTTTTCTCATACTTTACCATCATCTAAACAATGGTAGAAAATGCAGTAAGAGCTCAAAGAGTCAGTACAGAGATTTTTAAATCCTGTTTTTATTTCACAATAAGTTGTTTTTAAGGGGAATAGGAGATCAATCATTACATATAAGAAATGCTGATGTAATGATTTTTACTACCGATAATTCTCCTTACAAGTCCCATTTTGTAAAAAAAGAACTTTGTAATTCCAGCTACGTGAGAGATACAGATAGGGAGGATCATGGTTTGAGGCCAGTCTGAGCAAAAAGTTAGTGAGACCCTATCTTAAACAGTAAATTGGACATGGTGGTAATCACCTGTCCTCCCAGGCAGAAAAAGAATAGTGAGCCTGGACAAAAACACAAGAACCTATTTGAAAAATAACTAACACAAAAGGGCTGTGGGCATGATCAAGTGGTAAAAAGCTTGTCTAGCAAGCAAGAGACCCTAAGTTCAAACCTCAGTACTACCAAAAATAAAACAAAATAAAAAGGCACAGTAGAAAATTTCTCAGTTTCAGTTGCTGTAACAGAGAACCAAAATTTGCATGGCCCAAATAATATAAGTTTATTTCTCACTATTCTGGAGGCTGAGAAGTTCAAGTATTTACCCTTTGCCCAAAATGTACTATCCACACAAAGAGTTGTTCATAAGAGTTCATAGCACCTTTAATAAAAATAGTGTAAATATAGAAATGGCCCAAATATACAACACAGTTGAGTGGATAATTAAATTACAATCATACAAAGAACTAGTCAGCAAAAATGCAGTAAAATGTATGAACCTGAAAAACATTTGATTGCATGGAACAATTCAGATATAAGATTAAATACTGTTGATACCATCTGTAAAACATTTAGATAAGGCAAAATTATTAAAAATGACAGAAAATACATGAATGGCTGACTGCTGATGGGCATGGGTGGGAACAGGTAAAGATGTTGTCTACAAGGAAGGAGAAGGGAAATTTTGGAGATGAGCAAATTTCATATTTTTTTATTGTGGTAATAGTTATATGGGTGTATGCATACATAAAATTTCATCATACAGTATTTAATTTAAATATTGATTAAAGTACTTCTTAAGGAGAAAAAAGTATTGGAATCCTTGATGGGATTCCATTGAACTCTAGATTAATTTGACTTACTCAGTCTTTGAATCTACTATACACCTTATCGCAGATCTTCTTTAGGTGTTACTAGTATTTTAGGGTTTTCTGTTGTGTTAGTTAGCTTTCCGTTACTGTGACAAAATACCTGAGAGAATCAACTTGTAAGGGGAAAGGTTTGTTTTGACTCACAGTTTTGGAGATTCCAGTCAGTTGGCCCTGTTACTTTTAGACTTATGGCAAGGCAGTATATCATGATGACAGCATAGCAGAAGTTGCTCACCTCATGGAAGTCAGGAAGCAGAGAGAGAGAGGAGGGTGCAGAGCCCCAAGAGCCTCTTCTAGAGCATGCTCCCAGTGATGTACATTCTTTCCACTAGGTCTCACTTCTCAAAGGTTCCATTACCTTCCAATAGTGCCAGGGCTGGAGTCCAAGCCAAAAAATGGGCCTTCGAGGGAAACTTACGCAAATCATACCATCCCATATAGGTCTATAGGTATTTCTTGGATATATATTATCATGCCTGATATCTCATTAATTTCATTTTCTGTTTGTTTCTAATACATAGATTTACAATTGATTTTTTAAATATCAATCTCGTGCCTATTGACCTTCCTAAATTCACTTAACAATTCTAGTAATTCATTTTTATTTTAGACTATTCATAGTGTACATACTTAGAGCATCTAAAAATAATATAATTTTACCCTATGTGGTTGTACATGCCTGTAATCAGCACTTGGGAGGCTGAGGCAATAGGGTTGTTGAAGGCAAATTGTATTTTCCAAAGACTTTGGTCCTTGAGTTTCCACGTGGAAGAATCCAAGCAGAACATGTGAGTGTAAATGAGGTCTATTAAGATTTAGGAAAGGAAATACAAAGGGAGCATGGTGGGGCACAGGTGGAGTCCACCAGCAGAGAGAGTGTGCTTTTCTTTTTCAGGTGCTTTAAAAACCTACACTACCCCATGGCAGACCCAGGAGATTCCCACCCAATAATGAACGAGTGGGGAGTGTGGTCCCTGGTCAGGTGAGAGTGGTCTGGGTCATCCCTGGGCAACCTATATGAGCCCCAAACTTTCCCTTTTTCTTTTCCTGAGCCTGCCTCAGGATCTTGAATCCAAGGACAGCCTGGCTATACAACGAGAACTCGTCTCAAAGCTAACAAACAAGAAAAAACAAAAAATACAATTTAATTTCTTCTCTTCCAATCTGCAATATTTTCTTTTTTTCTTGATTTATGGTGCTTGAAACCATCATTATGAAAATAAATAGAAGTGATGACAATAGGCACCTTATCTCTCTTGCTGAACATAATGTAAAAGTTCCAACATTTTCCATAAAGTATGATGACTTCTTACCGTTTCTTGGAGATTCCTTGGGAGATGACATTCTGTCCTCAGATTATTAAGAATCAATGAAATTGTTACAAGATGGTGAACTTTATGAAATGGTCTTCTTCAGTTATTGCAGTAAATTTTTCCTTTATTCCGCGAGTTAACAGACTTTTCCTATAAAGAATGTTTTAGGCTTTGTAGGCCATACAGGGTGTGTTTCAGTTATGCAACTTTGCCATTTTTGCAGAAAAGCAGTGACAGTTGTGTTCGAATAAAACATTATTTACAAGAACAGATAAAGCAGGGTGCCAGATTTATTCCTTGGACAGTAGTGTGACAGCTCTTGCTTTATTCAGTGGTGAATATGGGGGAAAAATCTTGTCTCACAAAGATACACATTAGAAAAGAGACTATTATTTAAATATGCTTTTAGAACACTTCAGATGATCATTCAATGAATTCATATCATTGGATATTTGATACAGGACCAAAACTCAAAAAGTGGTAGTGTCCTAAAGATTTGCTGAAATTTATAATCTAATATATTGGTAGACTTTTAGTACTCTGTTCCATTAAAATGCACTGGGCTATACTTGAATGTTTCTTTTACTGATGTATCATTGGGTAGCATGGTACAGTTGTTAGAAAATACTGGATCATGAAGTTAAGTGTATTACACAAATGAACTACAATCAAAACTCACATTTGTGGGGCTGGGGATGTAGCTCACTGGTAGGTCACCTGCCTAGCATGTGCAAGGTTCTGTGTTCAGTCCCCAGAACTGCATAGTAATAATAAAGTAAAATAAACTTAAAAAAACAAAACAAAACAAAACTCACCTGGTGCCAGTGGTTCACACCTGTCATCTTAGCTACTCAGGAGACAGAGATCAGGAGGATCAAGGTTTGAAGCAAGCCTGGGCAAAGTATTCATGAGATTCTAGCTCAAAAAACCCCTTCATCAAAAAAAAAAAAAAGGTGTAGGCCATGAGTTCAAACCCCAGCACCACAAAATAAATAAACAAATAAAAAACTTCACATTTGTTATTATCACCACCAATCTTATCCAGAGTCTTTAATTATTGAGAAATTGTCAAGGTTACATTGACACTAAGTCTTTGGAAATCCTAATTTTTGCTTGAGAGCTTAAATTTTATCTTTGAAATAGATAAAATCTTTTCTTGAAGTGACAGGCTCACTTTATTCATCTTCAAACATCTGCCTAAATATCTGTCTCTGAACAGTTTACCAATCTTTCTTTTCAGTACAAAAAGTGTTCCACAAGAAACAGAGCTGGCTCACTTGGCAACTCAAAGATTTACACATGTGCTTTTTTCCTAGCTAACCATCTTAGTTTGAAGGCAGGAATGCTGTCTATGTACTTTCCACTTTGTCATTTGGAACAGTAAGATGATAGGTATTCAAGAGTCAAAAAATAATTTACTGCTTATTGAATGAAATTCTAAAATGAAATTGGCTTTCCCCCCCATGAGTACTTTGTGGTAAGGAATACAGCATGTGACAAATACAATATGTATAAATTTGGTGTTACTGCCTGTGTTCGTGCTAAGGCGCTGGAAGTTTTACTCACCTTTGCTCTTGCACTGTTGATACAAATATCCATGCAGTGCAAAGATAAATACTGTCTTAGAATTATTACTGTATTTTTGACATTGTGAAAACCTTGGAAGTTTCTCAGGTGCCATCAAAGATCTGTGGATTACACTTTTACAACCACTGTTTTATTATAATCATGGACTGAGATTATTTAAAACTTGGTGTTAATTTCTGCAAGAAAAGATCTTTTTTTATAGGTTTTAAAACTTTTCATTTGCATATTTTACAACTATACATTCCAATAATTAAAATCCTTGAAGAAAAAGTTGCATTTTATAGCCTTCAGGACATCATTAGCCAGTTTGTTTTTTATTCTCAGTTTTAATGTAATCTCATTCCACTTCTTCCAACAATATGTGACTTCTTTTCCTTCCCTACCAGCTAAACAGGGAGATGAGACAGGCACAGTCTTCATTGTCACTTGTTCTTGATTTTTTTTTTCAAAAGGAGCTGCACAGCCATTTAAACTTGATTCAACTCTTTGCATCTTACCAAGAAGTCAAATGGCTAAATGAACTAAAATAAGGGCTGAGCATGGTGGCGCAGTGCTATAATTCTAGGCAAAAGCAAAAGAGCCTAGCTGAGAAACAAAGCAAAAAGGGCTGCGAGTGTGGTTCAAGCATTTGCACAAAGCACTGGATTCAATCCCCAGTAGCACAAAAAGTAGTAGTAAAATAAGAAAGCAATGCTTGCAGCATGTATGGAGCTTGTTAATGGTACAGGCCTCACTATAAGTTACTGCTTGCTTCTCTTGCTCAACCATTTTTGTCAAAAGCAGGATCTTTATTCTGTGTTTCTGTGTTGTTCATTTTTGATTTAACTGAATTTCTCAATCTCAGTCATATTAAGTTTATCAGACATGGCTGCAGAGGAAGTAGAGCAAGTATGAGTGAGGACAGTCTAGTCTGTGTAGTAGCCACAGCAGAATGCAGAAGTCTATTTTTACTTCACCCTTACTTCTAAGCTGTAGGCTTTTGTTTACCATAGCCCACAGAATTTGAATTTTACTTTTTGCTTATCAAAGGTCTATCTATTTACTTTTTTGTCTATCAAAGGTATGCTTTAATTTTTCAGGCAGGGGGAATAGGAAAATTCCTCAAAGGAAAATGTTAAGCTTATTCTTTTGAGTTTTCCTCTTCTGAATCAGGTACCATAAATCCCAATTTCTTGTTAGTTGTTTGGCCCAGTATTTATAGTTACTCTCATTAGAAGAGCTGGCACAAGTCATCAAGGCCATCATTGTTGAAAATCTCGAGCCATTAAACTGTTTTGCATTCTTTTTGGTAAGTATACATCGTTTATTATGATAAATTAAAATAATACATATGTACATATGGATATGTATATAGTTTAAATGGTAACTTTTTTCCTCCTCACTATGTCTTCCTAAATCCACTCTAATTTTGCAAATAAGCCTCTTTTGCCAACTCAGCATATTTCCTTTCACTCTTTTCTCTACACATTTAGAAACATATACTTGTAGCTAGACATGGTAGCACGTACCTGCAATCCTAGCATTCAGGAGGCTGAGGCAGGAGGATCAGAGTTCAAGGCTAGCATGGTTCATAGTGAGTTCAAAGACCTGAGGTACATAGACCCTGTCTCAAAAAAAATTTTAAAAACTCACAATAATTTACACACTATATAATTCCATTTATATAGAATTTTTTAATGATAATTATTGAGATGGAGAACAGATTAGTGGTTGAGGTGGAGAAAGATGGAATGTTTTCTAAGTGGACAGCACAAGGGGTCTGTAGTCATAGCACAGTTCTGCATCTTGACTTTGGCAGTTCTGGCTTTGTTACTGCACTATATATGAAAGGAAAATGAAGAAAAGAGAGAGAGAGAGAGAAAGAGAGAGAGAGAGAGAGACACCAAGAAAGAATCTGTGAACTTTGAAGCAGCAGGTCTTTATCAGGGAGAGGAGACCTGAGAGGGACCCTCAGCCATCAGAGTGATGCTCTGAGAGGGAAAGAGCACACCTCTCTTACAGGCTGGGGTTTTAAAGAATCCTGTAGTGGGAAAAAGGGAGGTTGGAGGGGGATGGGCATTAGAAAAAATGACAGTGAAGGGAGAACGGGGGAAAGTGCTGGACATTATCGGGAGGGTCATTGGGGCTGGGCAGCCAGCCACATGTGTTGTTTTTCTCTGGCTCTTTTATAGAAGGTAGCCACATTTGAATTGTTTTAGTGTTTTTCAATATTCCAGCAATATATGTCAGATATTGGCATTGGAGCACTCTAGGTGAAGGGTACAGGGGATCTCTCTACACTGCTTTTGTAACTTCCTGTGAATCTATAATTATTACAGTTTAAAAGCAGAAACTGATTATTAGACAGGAATAATGACGCACCAGGTTAGAAGGGTAGGGAGGAACGCATCCACTCTCAGGCACTGTTGCCAAGCAGGCACTCTACTGCTTGAGTCACACCTTTGGTCCATTTTGTTCTGGCTATTTTGGAGATAGGGTCTCTCAAAACTATTTGCTCAGCTGTACTCAAATAGTGATCCTCCAAATCTCAGCCTCTGAAGTAACTAGGAGTACTGGTGTGAGCCACCCAGGACAGTGTGCAAAACCTTTAAATACTCAAGGTAGCTATAATACTAAGCATATTGTAATGCTGCTGCCAAATTTAACTACATTTTCTTTCTTGTATTTTCTATCTACATTTCAATAATCTTAGTGGTTTATAAAAATTAAAAATGATTGCTGGGCCCTAGTGGCTCACACCTGTCATCCTAGGTACTCAGGAGGCAAAGATCAGGAGGATAGTGGTTTGAGGCCAGCCCTAGGCAAACAGTTTGGGAAACCCTATCTCAAAAATACCTATCACAGAGCAGATGCTACACTTCTTTAGAGAAACACCTTGAAAAGTTATCTGGGATAAGTTGGGGGAGAAAAGGCAACTAAAGACAGCAAAAGACTTTGTGTTGTAAAAACTGAACCTGTGGATGAGTGTAAGAAAACTTCAGCATTAAAACCAGGTCCTAGTCATTTTAAACCATGTTACAATCTGTAAAAGAAAAGAAACTGAACACCAAACTTAGAATTCAGAACTTCTACTTCCATTAAATTACCAGTATTAAAAAGGAAACTTCTAAATTCCAAGATGGCAGCTAGTGGGAGGAAGCAGAAAGTGTGCCTCCTAAAGTAAAATCTTGAAGAGACGTTGGAGATGCACCTTACAGGCAAAACCACTGAGAAGAGGCAGAACTTTGGCCCCTCCATACCTCCAGCCTGTGCAGAGCATCCCCACTCCACATTAAACAGAGAAACCAGGAGGGCTCCCGCGCTGCTGCCAGACAGCAGCGCCCAGACAGCTTGGGAAGATGCAGACCACAAGGTGATCTAAGCGGTACGCGGTACTCCCACAGACAACCCTGGGCCAGATCAGCATAGACCCCTGGACAGACCGACCCCCACCCAGGGAAAAAAAGAGAAACTGAGTAATAAGCAATAACAACAAAAAAGACACGTAGCAAAGAGGGCAGGGCACCCTGAGCGACAAAAAGAGGGGGAGGGGCAATCCCTCACAAGCCAGCTGGAGAAGGCAGGAGTGGCGACACTGCCCAGCAATCAGGAGTGGGAAAGCTTGTAAAAGCCGCTGTGGGAGGAAAACACCACAGGAGAAGGGGGAAGACCACTTCCCATGTGAGCTGTAAATAAACATGCAGGCCTGAGAAAGCTGGTGCAGTGTCACCTCCCCCAGTGTGCTTGGAAAGGGGAAAGCTTGTAGCAGTGGCATCATGCCCAGGAGAACTCTGAGTAAACAAAGCCTGAGGGGCCAGGTGAGTGCTAAGCTCACCCCTGAGATCTGCATAAATAACGCCTCCAGCAACAGCAGGCTGACAGCATCCGGCAGGTGAGCCTCAGCCTCAGATAGCCATTCAGCCATTCACAGAACTGTCTCCAGACTCTTTTTTTTTTCTCTCTCTCCCTTTGATGAGACAATAACTGAACTACACCTGCATGCTGAAAAACTTACTGAAACTGTATTGCATATGAACTTGGGACACTTTGTGGGTTTTTTTTTTTGTTTCGTGCTATTTTGTTTTGTTTTGCTTTTATAAGTTTTGGTTCCCTGTTGATGAGACAACGATAGAACTAATTCTGAGACTAGAACTCAACAACAAAAGTAAAGACAAAAAACATGCAAACAGCTGGAAATTGGATAACTCATTACTTAATAAACAATGGGTCATTGATGAAATAAAAGAGGAAATTAAAAAGTTCCTGGAAGTCAATGAAAATGAAAACACAACCTACCAGAATCTATGGGACACAGCAACGGCAGTCCTGAGAGGAAAGTTTATAGCCATGAGCGCATATATTAAAAAGACTGAAAGATCCCAAATCAATGACCTAATGATACATCTCAAACTTCTAGAAAAACAAGAACAAGCAAATCCCAAAACAAATAGAAGGAGAGAAATAATAAAAATAAGAGCTGAAATCAATGAAATAAAAACCAAAAAAAAAAATACAAAGAATCAATGAAACAAAAAGTTGGTTCTTTGAAAAAATAAACAAGATCGACAGACCCCTGGCAAACCTGACTAAAATGAGGAAAGAAAAAACCCAAGTTAAAAGAATCAGGAATGCAAAAGGGATGATAACAACAACCACAATGGAAGTTCAGGAAATCATCAGAGACTACTTTGAGAACCTATATTCAAATAGATTCAAAAATCTTAAAGAAATGGACAGATTTCTAGATACATATGATCATCCAAAACTGAACCAAGACGGGGGGTAAGGGTGGGGGTGGGGGAGAGAAATGACCCAAACATTGTATGCACATATGAATAAAAATAAATAAATAAATAAATAAATAAAAAAGAAAACAAACAAGAAATACCTATCACAAGAAAATGGCTGACATTATGGCTCAAATGATAAGAGTGCCAGAATTGTAAGCGTGAAGGCCAGAGTTCAAACTGCATAGCCACCAATAACCACAGATCTTTTACCCCCCAAATTCATAAGGATCTAATTTCTTTTTAAATGTCCCAAATTTCATGAGGATGTTTCTTGTGTATTTTGGAAGTGGCCATGAGAATACACAGAGCATTTCTAAGTCTACAAGTGTCTTTATTTTCTGTAATTTTCCATATCAACTTGATACTTGTGAGAAAATAATTCACTTTCATTATAAATGTATGGAATGTAAAGTAGCAAAAAATACTTACAAAGAAGCATCATTTTAAACTATTCTCCTATTTAATTAGGCCCACTTGTTTAGCTCCTCTTATATAAGTAATTGTTTTGGAATTGTAAATTTAAGAAAAGCATGATGTAGCTAAAACCAAAAGGGAACAATTTCAGTAAAAACAAAAAGTCAGACAATCCCCAGCATAGCATGTAGCATATGGTTAGAAAATAATGTCCCAGTTTTAGAGCCTAAAATAAAGGTAGTAATGGGAGGAAGCTTGGGTGTAATCAGAAACCACATTGGCTCATTGAAAATGTTTGAACAATGCTATAGAACTGATGGATAGTTCCTTTGTAATGAGCTGTAAAGGGATAAGGATGTAAAAATACCTGTAGTGGGCATTTGAAAAGATACGTTGAAAGGATGAGACTTGTATCTCAGATTTTGAAATTATACTTTTCATCTTTGCATGAAGTTACTGATTGTGTTTCCTTGAGGGTGCTCTGACTTTTTATGTAGGGCAAAGTTTATGCTGCATTTGTTTATAAAAATAGGTCGCAAAATATTATGTAGATAAACAACAGTTAATACAATGAGTTACCAATAAGCCAGCTTTGACCAGTATGTAGATATGATATTATTTATTAATATGAAAAGTTATGTGGGCCATAGTTGGAAGCCTTGGGTTCTGCTTCCTTCTTGATTATCTGACAGCGCAAAGTGGGGCCAGAGGGCTGTTTTCTTTTTACTTTAGTTTCCTTTTCTATAAATGCAAAATATGTCTGGATGACATTTTGAGAAAGCACTATCCTCCTTCTTAGGGGAAGAGTGAACCACAGTTCTTGCATGAAAAAATTAGATCTTTCCTCACTATCCTTTTCCTGACTTCAGACTCTTACTGTTTCCATATTTCCTATTTTATTGAGTCTCAGCAAGATGGACTGGCCATCAAAATCTTCTGGCAGCGTCTTGCTTTCACTAATGTGTGCTTCCACCCTTGTAGGGGAACAGGGAAACACCTTTCTCCCACTGCTCTACAGCTTACTTATTCTGTAACACGGCTTTGCTTATTTATTTGTTTGTGTAGTGTTAGGGATCAAACCCAAAGCCTGGGGCATGCTAGGAACACACTCTACCACTAAGCTACACCCCAGTCCTAACTTACCCTTTAAGAATCTCCACACATTTCTCCTCTGCTGTGAAACCTTTTCTGATCCACTCCAGTCATCGTGGATCTTTTTCTGACTTTATGGTCTATACTGCAGGCTATTTACTACTTGGCATCATAGTCTCTTTAATTTCAGACTTATTTAATGAAATCATACCAACTGGATAATAAGATCATTGAGGATCTAAATGGCATAGTTCCTGTTTTGGTTTTTTTTTTTAGTGGTATAGGGCTTGAACTCAGAGCCTCAGCAGGCTTACTAGGCAGGCACTCTACCACTTGAGCCACTCCACCAGCTCTGTTTTTGTATTGGGTTTTTTGAGAAAGGATCTCAGGAACTATTTGCCTCCAGCTGGCTTTGAACCTGTAACCCTCCTGATCTCTGCTTCCTGAATAGCTAGGATTACAGACGCAAGCCACCAGCACCCTGCTTGCTCTCGCTATTTTTAGAGATAGGGTCTCCAAACTATTTGCCTGGCCTGGCCTCCAACCACAGTTCCCAAATTTCAACCTCCCAAGTAGCTAGGATTACAGGCACGAGCCTGGCACCCAGCTGAATTAACTAAATTGGACATTAATGGCTAATGATGGATGAACATATTTTGTGTGCTTATTGCCGTGTGCATCTTCTTTCATGAAATGTATCTTTATGTCTTTGTCCATTACCATATGAATAGCATGGGTTTTTTTTAACCTGTTGAGATTTTAAGGTCTTTATAGATTTTAAACATTATTCCTTTTTCAGATTTGTGGTTTGCAAATATTTTTTCCCAGTCTACAGCTTGCATTTTCACCATCTTCCCATAGACTTTCACAGAGCAGGATATTATAGTTTTGATTAGGATTTATCACTTCTCTTATGGTTCATGCTTTTGATATCAAGCCTAAGAACTCCTGTGTAGCCTTAGATCCCAAAATTTTGTCTTATATGTTTTTCCTAAGTTTAGAACTTTACATTTCACATTGAAGTTCTGTGGCCCATTTTTGAGTTAATTTTTACATAAGGTGTAAAGTTTAAATTGAATCTTATTTTTCTAAAAGGTTTTATTTTCTATTCTGACTATTTCAAGTGAAGACTTCTTATTTTTTTGTTGTTTTTGTTTTCTTCGTGGTGCTGAGTAGCCAAACCAGGACCCTGCAAATATTAGGCAATTCCTCAACCACTACTTATATCCCCAGCACCTGATATTTGTTATTTTTTTGTGATTTTATTAGCATATAATACTTGTAAATGGGGATATGTTGTGATATTTTCATATGTGCTTACAATGTATCTTAGTTATATTTGCCCCCTCCATCATTCTCCCTCATCTCTCCTCTTGCCCCTTTCTTTGAACAATTTCAACAGGTTTCATTCTTCTATTTTCATATATGGATGCAAAACATGAGATTTATTTTTGAATGGAGTATTTTAAAACAAACTTAGATAGCATATTTCAAAATGCACCTCTAAAATATAGTGATGTTTCTTAAACCATTTTCATTTGTAATGAAGTTAATGAAAACTCAAATATTTTATAATAGTCTGAATTCTCATTTTCCTTATTGCTCACAGTGTTTTTTTAAATAGCACTTAGCTATTATCTATTTCTGTTTTGTTATTGAACAACTTCCCTCTTTTTCCTGCCTTTCTTAAAGAGAAAGAGATAATTATTCTGTAGAGTGTCCCCTTTTCTAGATTTCTCTGATGGTTTCCTTCTTTACAGAATTGACAATTAGAGAGATAATATAATAAGCAAATAAAAAATAGTTATGAAGTTGTTGATAAGTGCTGGTGGAGTGACTCAAATAGTAGAATGCTTGCCTAGCAAGCATAAGGCCCTTAGTTCAAACCCCAGTACCATAAAAAAAACGTTATTAATAGCAAGAAATAGAAAAGCTTACTGAAAAAGTAATAGAGAAAGACTCTTGAGTTAAAATTTAAGTTGAGACTTGAGAGAAGTATTCCAGACAGGAGAAATATCTCATATGAAGGCTTGGGGGACAAAAACAATATTGTGTTTGATAAGTCTTAGAAGCAGGTTGGTACTTGGTGAATAAGTAAGAGTGTGGCATGCTATCAGAGAAGTATACAGGGTCAGATAACTTAGTGCACTGGGAAACAGTAGATGGACATTCAATATAAGAATAGTCTGCTGATATTTCTATTTGCTATCCTGGCTGCTGTGTGGAGGCCACATGGGACTTTGGATGTGGGGGTGGGTGGGATGAGGTGGAATAAAGGGAGGTGAGAAGGAAGAGTAGAAATTGGGACACCTAGTAATCTACTGCAGTAGTACAGAGTCCAGGGAAGACATGATAGCTGCTTAGACAACATTGATGATGGAAAGAAGTTAGCTTTTGCAGGGAAAATGTACAGAAATGTGGTAATTAGTAGGATATGTGCTGTGAGAGGAAAGAGTACAATGATGGATTGTACTTTCACTTGAATCTTGAGCTTCATCCAAAGACCCATGTGTTAAGGTCTGGTCCCCAGGTGGCACATTTAGGAGGCTGTGGAACCATTAGGAGGTGGGGTATTGTAGAAGGTCCTTCGTTCAGATAAGGTGTGCCTTTGAAGTAGGTGTGTCTCCTCCTTCATTTCCTGGCTCATGGGTGAGCAGTTTGTTCCACTATGTGCTTACTGCATTGCCACCTGGCGCCTACCAAAGACCCAAAGTTGCCGTCCACCTGATCTTGGTCTGGAGCCTCCCAAACCATGAGTCAAAACAAACCACTTCTCTTCATAAGTTAGCTATTGCTGGTATTTTATTATGGAAATAAAAAGCTAACTAACGCAAATGGCAATCAGGCATTTGGCTTAAACACTAGAGCAGATGGGGATTTGTTTCTGAGATGACCCTGCTGCCTGTAGTTTGTGATACTTTCAGCAAGTTCAGAAAATAATTTTCTGCCTACTTTTCTATTGTTGTTTGTAAACTGGTATGGATGTTGAATTTCATCAAATGCCTCTATAGGTTTAATAATTTGTACTTTTCTCTATTTAATTGTTTACTGTAGTTTTATCTGTACTAGAGAATAATTTAAATAGCATAGAAATTTTTTTTAAATCCTTCTATAAACCCTCTAAGATCTAACACTTCTTTTAAGAGATAGTTTTAGTTTTGCCATGTTTGTTAGAGAGACTTGAATTTGCTATCTTTTCTTCAGTCAATATAAGCAGTTTTTAATTTTCCTATTGTCTTCCTGTTCAGTCAGGTTTTCAAATTCATTTAGAGCTGTTATTTTTAAATTGCTACTTTTTCATGTTGATATACGTTGCTTTTACTCTACCCTCTTGGATATATTAACTGAGATATTTCTTTTAATTATTTCCCTAAAAAAATAACTCTTGCTAGAGGCATGGTGGCTCAAACCTATCATATTAACTATTTGGGAGGTGGAGGTCTTTGTTCAAGGCCAACCTGGGCAAAAAGTTCACAAACCCCATCTCAATCAATCACTGGGTAGGCACAGTGATATACGCCTGTCATCTCAGCTACATAGGGAAGCACAAATAGATGGATGACAGTCTAGGTCAGCCTGGACATAAAGCAAAATCCTATCTCAAAAATACCCAGTGAGAAAAGGGCTATTGGATTGGTGCAAGTGGTAAGATTGCTTGCCTGGCAAGCTTGAGCCCTGAGTTCAACCCCCATACCATCAAAACAATTGGTATTATGCATCAATTTTGTTATTTTATCTCTAACCATTAATTTCTCCTTATTCCTTATTTTACTTTTTAAGCATACCTTAGATTTTTTCATTTTTGGATGATTTATTAATTTTTAATTTAATTAAAAAGTATATTGTAAATTTTCTCCGGAGCATATTTTTACCCATATCCAAAAGACTTTAATGCTAATATATTCATTGTCAACATTTATAGGTAGTCTGAATTGGGAGTTTTAATTTCAATATTAAGTCAAAAATTATTTAAGCGAGAATTATAAAAATGATGAATTGTCTTGTGTTTGATAAATTTAATTTGATTTGTGTCAATCTGGGGGATGCGGTGTGAGATTTTATTTGAGTTATATTGCATATTAAATTGTCAAGTCTCATAGAGTAATGAGAAAGCTTATTCCCTGTGGTATATAAAGTTAAACACTTGTCCATTTGATGAGGGTGGAATGTGCAGGGAGTATTGCTGATTTCAGATAGGATGGTTAGGAAAAGTCTCTTGGGTAAGCTAACAAATTTTAATGAAATGAGGGAACAATAAAAGCAAATGCCTCAAACAATTGTCTATGTTTCAATTAACTGAAAGATTTAATCTTAGGCTTACTTTTCTACTAAATCTGGTCTATACTTTCACTTCAATAATCCTGATTCAGAACCTACCTTTTTGTATATCAATGTTACATAAAACATAACTACTATCATCACACTTGGCTACAAGGCAAATACTGATATCAAAAATTTTAGATTGCTGCTATAATACAAAAATAAAATTCTTATAGATTACTGTGGGAGCACTTAGAATATGGCTGTGTTTCCTCCTAAGTCCCTGTTTGAGAACCACTATATAGATTATTCTTAGACTTCTTCTGTCAAAAAAGAGAGGTAAAGAGTGTTCATTCTTCTTGTTTTCTTTTCTTTGAATTGAGGCTTTATTATTTATATGGCATATTGATCTGTTTTCCATTACTACAACAAAATGACTGAGACTGGTGCCTTTATGAAGAAAAGAAGCTTATTTAATTCAGTTCTGGATGTTCAATGGCATGACACCAGCATCAGCTTGACCTTGTGAAGGCAGCATGACCCATGATAGCATGACAGGAGCACATGAGAATGGCCAGACAGGAATCCAGAGCAAGAAGAGGGCTCTGGTAGGCTTTTTTTTCTTATGAAAACTGGCTCAAAAACCAAAAATTGTCTCAAGAGAATTAGCTCAGGGGTTTAATAAAAGCATTGTTAATCCCTTCTGAGGGCAGTACCTCAGTTACTTATGGACCTCTCATTAAGTTCTACCTCTTAAAACTCTCACCCCTCAACACTTCTACACTAAAGATGAAGCCTCCAGCACATGAAACCTTGAGCAGATATGCTCAAACCATACCAGGCCTTAGCAGAGGATGAGGAGATTGGGTTGGGTTTTTCTCTTGTCAGCATATGGCCCGAGTCTTAGATCATTCAGGCTGCTGTTATTAAATACTGTAGATTAGGTAGGTTATAAACAACATAAACTTATTTTTTCACAATGCTAGAAAATAATACTGTGATTGAGGTCAACTAGGTCTGGTGAGGCCCTATTTCCTAGTTGACAAAAGTGGGCCTAGTTGGCCCACTTGCTGTGCCTTCACATGGTGGAAGAGGCACATGAGCTCCATTGAACTTCTCATAAGGACACTAATCCAATTCTAACCACTTTTGGGCAGTAATCCAATTCGAATTACTTTGCAAAGGTCCTACCTCAGAATACTATCACTGTGGGGTGTTAGATTTCCATGTATAGGGGCAAACATTCAGGCCACAGTAGCCCCAGCCCTTCTCTCTCCAAGTGGTAGGATATACGTGAAAGCATTTGCAGAATTTCATCTACTTGAATCTTTTCTTCCTTTGGTACTAGGAATGGAACCCAGGGTCTTCTGTATGCTAGGCAAGTATTCTATTACTGAGCTACATTCTCACCCCCTAATGTTCTTTACTACCACCATTACCAGTGCTGGTACTGCCACTCTCTCAGTAGTTCATGTGAATTACCAACATCTTTCGTCACTTTGGTAAATGTTGCATATTCAGGAAGCACTTTTTCTGGTGTAGTGTATGAGATTTGAACACCCATGTAGTTTCATCATTGGTAGTATTTTCTTTGCAATTTTACCTATTTGTCTTCTTCCCTTTGAGATTGGACAATGGGTTTCCAGTTATCCAGTACTTAACCAGCTGTTTTTCTTAAAGCTAACTTTTTCCATTTTTATTGAATGTTTAAGGAACAGCTCTTTCCTCTAACTGGTCTGTTAGGATAACTTGACTGTCAAGTTTAAGTTGAAAATTAATCATTATTTTAATGACTTGACAGTTCGGAATTTGAGGCACCAATATCATTGTCCTTGGGGTAGAAAAGAAATCTCTTGCCAAGCTTCAAGATGAAAGAACTGTGAGGAAAATTTGTGCCCTAATGACCGTGTCTACATGGCTTTTCAGGTATGTATGGATGTACGCTAATGGTGCATAGAATTTTTGTGTAGTAAGGCAATATGGTTCCTTCTGCTACTTCAGTTTTGATATGGTTATGAAACAGGTATAGTAATACTGCATTTCTTACTAAACACAATACTTTTAAAAGGCATTCACAAGTATAAAAGTTGGAATTTCTAAAAATAAGCTTTGATAATAAAGCATAAATGTTACAACATGTATGCCATATCACCTTACTTGTAACTTTAGGGAGCTAGTTTCTTTTGTAACTGCCTGTGTGTTTTGTTTTGTTTTGCAGTCCTGGCAATAAAATACAAGGCCTTGAAAATGCTAGGCAAGTGCTCTACCACTGAGCTACACCCCAGCTCTAAAAATTGTACTTTGAAATAATTCCAGTCATAGGACATTTCCAGAAAACACTGGAAAGTCCAAATTACCTTTATCCACTTTGCTTCAATGGCAGCATCTTCAAGATCAGTAAATTAATATTTGTACAATCCACACATCACCAGTTTTCTATGCATTCATTTGCATGTGTATTTGTGTAGTTTTATTATACTGTCACGTGTGGATTCGTGTGGTTGCATCCTCAATCAAGATACACAGCTCTTACATTACTGCAAGTCTACTTCATGTTATTCCCCTTCTCTAACCTCTGGCAACCACTAATCTCATCTGCATTTCTATGATTTTCTCATTTTTAGAGTGTTAAATGATATGTAACCTCTCAGATGGTCTTTTCTCATTCAGCATGGTTCTCTTGCAATTTACCCAAATTGTTGCAGAGATCACTACTGCACTGCTCTTTTGTTGCTGAGTCGTGTTGCATTACATGAATGCACCGCAGTTAACAGCTTCCCCATGGAAGGGTATCTGGTGCACTTCCAGTTTTCGTCTATTGTATGTTTGTGTACAGGTTTTTGTGGGAACACAGGGTTTCATTTCTCTGAGATAAATACCTCAGCATGTATTAGCTATATTGTATAGTAATGCATGCTTAGTTTTATAAAACACTGCCAAATTATATTCCAAAGCCTCTATATTACTTTATGTTCCCACTGTCATTGTGTGAGTATTCATTTTCTCTGCATTCTCAGTAGCAGTTGATGTGGTTACAGTTTTGTATTTGAACATTCTTACAAGAATGCAGTGATATCTAATTGTGGGTTTAATTTGTATTTTCCTCATGACTAAGGTGTTTAATATATTTGTATGTACTTATATGCCTTTGTACAGTGAAAAAGACATATCTCATTTTTTGCTCATTTTCTAATTGTGTCTTTAAAACTAGAATGTTACATTCAACTTTAAAAACTTTATTACCCAAAAAATAGTTTTATCCCATTGCCTTATGGGTTATTTGGCTACAAAAGAGGTCTTAGTAAAAAGGATTGAAATCATACAGTGTATCTTTTCTGATTAAAAGGAATGAAATTTGCCAGGTGCAAGTGGCTCACACCTGTAATCCTAACTACTCAGGAGGCAGAGATCAGGAGGTTCGAGGTTCAAAGCCAGCCCAGACAAATAGTTTGTGAGACCCTATCTAAAAAATACCCATCACAAAAAAGAGCTGCTGGAATGGCTCAAGGTGAAGGCCTTGAGTTCAAGCCCCAGTACCACAAAATAAAAAAATAAATAAATAAAAAATGAAACTAGAAATCAATAGCAGGAAGAAAACTTAAAAATCCACCAATATGTACAAATTAAACACTATATTCTTAAATTACCCATAGGTCCTAAACTAACCCATAGGTCAAAAAAAAATTAACAAAGGAAATTAACAGATGTCTTGAGAGAAATAAAAATGAACATATACCATATCAAAACTTATGGGATATAAAGCATTAGTAAGGGGAATTCTGATTGTGAGCATTTCCATTACAAAAGAAAGATCTAAGGGCTGGCTGACTGGCTCAAGTGATAGAGTGCCTGTCTAGCAAGTGTGAGGTCCTGAGTTCAAACCCCAGTGCTGCCAAAAAAAAAAAAAAAAAGATCTCAATTCAACTTCCTCATTTTATATATGTTAAAGCTAGAACAGCTAACCTAGTGAAGGAATTAAAAATCAGAGCAGAGATAAGTAAATAAGAATAGAAAAATAGCACAAAATATACAAAATTGAAAATTCATTCTTTGAAAATGTATATAAAACTGATAAACTATTAGCTATATTGACAAAGGAAAAAAGAGAATAGTCAATATAATGAGGAATAAAAGCCAGGCATGGTGGTACATGCCTTCAATCCCAGTACCTGGTAGGGTCCTAAATTCATGTCCAGCCTGGACTACAGGGTGGGTTACAGGCAAGCCTGGCCTACTTTTGCTTTTTGAGACTCTGTCTTAAAAAATAAAAGAGAGATGAAGAAGGATGCATAACAGTTGTACAGAAATACAAAGGTTTTTAAGAGAGTATTATGTACCACGTGTGCCAATAAAATTCCTTAAAAGACAAGTTACCTAAAATTATTTAATAAGATGCAGAAAATCTCAACAGATAAAAATGAATGAAGATATTGAATCAGCTATAACCCCCCCCCAAAAGCAAAAGTCCAGGACATAATAGCTTTAAAGGTAAATTCTACCATTTTAAAGAATTGACGGAGGATTCCAAGATGGTGACCAGAGGGAGGAAGCAGAAATCGTGCTTCCTAAAAATCATTAGCATTTCTATACACTAACAATGAGCAAACTGAAAAAGAATGTATGAAAACAATTCCATTTACAATAGCCTCAAAAAAAATCAAATACCTAGGTGTAAACCTAACAAAAGATGTGAAAGACCTCTACAAGGAAAACTATACACTTCTGAAGAAAGATATTGAGGAAGACTATAGAAAGTGGAGAGATCTCCCATGCTCATGGATTGGTAGAATCAACATAGTAAAAATGTCGATACTCCCCAAAGTAATCTACATCTTTAATGCAATTCCCATCAAAATTCCAATGACATTCATTAAAGAGATTGAAAAATCTACTGTGAAATTTATATGGAAACACAAGAGGCCACGAATAGCCAAGGCAATACTCAGTCAAAAGAACAATGCAGGAGGTATCACAATACCTGACTTCAAACTATATTACAAAGCAATAACAATAAAAACAGCATGGTACTGGCACAAAAACAGACATGAAGACCAGTGGAACAGAATAGAGGATCCAGATATGAAGCCACACAACTATAAGCAACTTATCTTTGACAAAGGAGCTAAAAATATACGATGGAGAAATAGCAGCCTCTTCAACAAAAACTGCTGGGGAAACTGGTTAGCAGTCTGCAAAAAACTGAAACTAGATCCATGTATATCACCCTATACCAAGATTAACTCAAAATGGATCAAGGATCTTAATATCAGACCCCAAACTCTTAAGTTGATACAGGAAAGAGTAGGAAATACTCTGGAGTTAGTAGGTATAGGTAAGAACTTTCTCAATGAAACCCCAGCAGCACAGCAACTAAGAGATAGCATAGATAAATGGGACCTCATAAAACTAAAAAGCTTCTGTTCATCAAAAGAAATGGTCTCTAAACTGAAGAGAACACCCACAGAGTGGGAGAAAATATTTGCCAGCTACACATCAGACAAAGGACTGATAACCAGAATATACAGGGAACTTAAAAAACTAAATTCTCCCAAAACTAATGAACCAATAAAGAAATGGGCACGTGAACTAAACAGAACTTTCTCAAAAGAAGAAATTCAAATGGCCAGAAAACACATGAAAAAATGCTCACCATCTCTAGCAATAAAGGAAATGCAAATTAAAACCACGCTAAGATTCCACCTCACCCCTGTTAGAATAGCCATCATCAGCAACACCACCAACAACAGGTGTTGGCGAGCATGCGGGGAAAAAGGAACCCTCTTACACTGTTGGTGGGAATGTAGACTAGTACAACCACTCTGGAAAAAAATTTGGAGGCTACTTAAAAAGCTGGACATCGATCTACCATTTGATCCAGCAATACCACTCTTGGGGATATACCCAAAAGACTGTTACTCCAGAGGCACCTGCATACCCATGTTTATTGCGGCACTATTCACAATAGCCAAGTTATGGAAACAGCCAAGATGTCCCAGCACTGACGAATGGATTAAGAAAATGTGGTATCTATACACAATGGAATTTTATGCAGCCATGAAGAAGAACGAAATGTTATCATTCGCTGGTAAATGGATGGAATTGGAGAACATCATTCTGAGTGAGGTTAGCCTGGCCCAAAAGACCAAAAATCGTATGTTCTCCCTCATATGTGGACATTAGATCAAGGGCAAACACAACAATGGGATTGGACTATGAGCACATGATAAAAGCGAGAGCACACAAGGGAGGGGTGAGGATAGGTAAGACACCTAAAAAACTAGCTAGCATTTGTTGCCCTCAACGGAAAGAAACTAAAGCAGATACCTTAAAGCAACTGAGGCCAATAGGAAAAGGGGACCAGGAACTAGAGAAAAGGTGAGATCAAAAAGAATTAACCTAGAAGGTAACACCCACACACAGGAAATCAATGTGAGTCAATGCCCTGTATAGCTATCCTTATCTCAACCAGCAAAAACCCTTGTTCCTTCCTATTATGGCTTATACTCTCTCTACAACAAAATTAGAAATAAGGGCAAAATAATTTCTGCTGGGTATTAAGGGGGGGGAGAGGGAGGGGGCGGAGTGGGTGGTAAGGGAGGGGGTGGGGGCAGGGGGGAGAAATGAACCAAGTCTTGTATGCACATATAAATAATAAAAGAAAAATGAAAAAAAAAAAAAAAAAGAAAGCGTGTTTCCTAAAGTAAAATCTTGGAGAGATGCTAGAGAAACACTTTGCAGGAAAAACCACCAAGAAGAGGCAAAACTCTGACTCCTCCACACACCCAGCCCACACACAGCATCCCCACTCCACAGTAAACGGAGAAACCAGGAGGGCTCCCATGCCACCAGACGCCAGCTCCTATGGGTTCAAGAGAAGCAGACCACAGGTGAGCTAAACAGCACACGGCACTCCCACAAACAACCCTGGGCCAGATCAGCATAGCCCCCTGGAAAGACTGACCCCACCAAGGCAAAAAGAGAAAAAACTCAAACTGAATAATAAAGACACGTAGTAAAGAGGCTGGGGCAAAGAGTCAGGGAGGAGCAATCCCTCACGGAACTGTAAATAAACAAGCTGGCTGGAGAAGGCAGGAGTGGTGGCCCCTGCCCAGCAACCTTGGAGCAAGAAAGCTTGTAACAGTGGCAGTGGGAGGAAAACTCCACTGCAGGGGGGGGGGGGAAGGGACACTTCCCACCTGAACTGTAAATAAACACACTGGCCAGAGAAGGTGGGTGTAGCGCCACCTCCCCCAGTGTGCTTGGAGAGGGGAAACCTTGCAACAGTGGTGGTCTCACCCAGGAGAACTCTAAATAAACAAAGCCTGGAGTGTTAAGCTCCCTCCTGAGATCTGCATAAATAAAGCCTCCAGCAACAGCAAGCTGACAGTAGTGGGAAGATGAGCCACAGCCTCAGATAGCCATTCACAGTTCTGTCTCCAGACCCTTTTTTTTTTTCTCTTCCTTTCATGAGACAATGACTGAACTAGAACTGCATGAAGGTCTAACTAAAACTGTATTGCATTTGAACTTGGAATATTTTGTTTTGTTCTGGTTTTTCTTATTTGTTTGTTTTGTGTTTTTTTTTTTCCCCCTTTGATGAGACGACAACAGAACTAATTCTGAGACACAGTCTCCAGGATTGGAGGCTCAGGGACTAACACCAAAATTACTAAGACTGAAACTCTATAGCATTTGAACTTGGGGATTTTATTTTTGTTTTTTATCCTCTCTCTGTCTCTCTAATGCCTCTTTAGCTTACTGTTGATTAGTACACTATCTCTCCCTGTTTATTCCTTTGGCACTGTTTTTTTTTGTTGTTGTTGTTAGTTTTGTTTTTCTTTTTAGTTGTTTGTTTGTTTTTCCCTTTATCTTTACCTTCTTTGCTTTCCTTCTCCTCACACCCTCCCATTCTAGATATCACCATTGTTATTATTATAAGCTAGAAAATACATAATTGCACACAGTACAGGGACAGTAAAAATATCAAGGGCAATAATGGGAAGACAGAAAAAAGATGGAAACCAGTTTCCCCCCAGTAATTAATTAGTACAGGAACCAGAGGGAAATGAAGAAAACAAATACTCAGATCCAGACTCCAACAAAGTGAAGATAAACTATGCAAAAGGACCCAATGAAGCCCACAAAAACATCGTGAAAGAAGAACTTCTGCAAGTAATCAGTGAGAATTTTATAGAGATGATACTGGATATGGTCAACCAAAATGTACAGGAGACACTCAAGAAATTACTAGACAACAAAAATAGAGAATTTAAGAAAGCACAAGAACAAATAAAAGAAACTATAGAAGCACTGTGTAAACACCAAAGTGAAATACAGAACACAATAAATAAAGATAAATGAACTCAAGATGAAAATAGACAATATTAAAGAGGAAGGGACTCAGGATATGGAAAACCTCAGAAAAAAGAATGAAATAGAAATGCAAAACAAAATGGAAGGCCAATCCAGCAGAATAGAACAAGCAGAAGACAGAATCTCAGAACTCGAAGACAAAAGGTAATTAAAGGAAAAACCAAAGAACTATTAGTTAAACAACTCAACCTGTGAGAAGAAAATGCAAGAACTTCCTGACTCCATCAAAAGACCAAACCTGAGAATCATGGGCATTAAAGAAGGAGAAGAGGTGCAAGCAAAGGGAATGTATAATATATTCAACAAAATAATTACAGAAAATTTCCCAAATCTAAGGAAATCTATGCCAATACAGGTGCAAGAAGCCTCCAGAACACCAAACAGACCAGATCAAAATAGAACTACCCCACAACATATCATCATTAAAACAACAAGTTCAGAAACTAGAGAAAGAATATTGAAGGCTGTAAGAGAGAAAAAACAAATAATATACAAAGGTAAACCCATCAAAATCACAGCAGACTTCTCAACAGAAACATTAAAAGCAAGAAGAGCGTGGGGTGAGATCTTCTGGGCACTGAATGAAAATAACTTCAACCCTAGAATATTCTACCCAGCAAAACTATCATTCAAAATAGATGGAGCAATAAAAGTCTTCCATGATAAGCAGAAACTAAAACAATATGTGACCACAAAGCCACCACTACAAAAGATTCTTCAAGGGATTCTGCACACAGAAAGTGAAACCCAATGTAACCATGAAAGGGCAGGCAGCACCAAACTACAGGAAAAGAAAAAGCAAGACAGTAGAGAGTAACCTCAACTTAGGTACACACAATCAAACCTTCAAACAACTAAGACAACTAAATGACAGGAATCACCACATACCTATCAGTACTAACACTTAATGTTAATGGACTTAATTCCCCTTTCAAAAGGCACCATTTGACGAACTGAATTAAAAAAGAAGATCCAATAATTTGTTTCTTACAGGAGAACCATCTCATCAATAGAAATAAGCATAGGCTTAGGATGAAAGGCTGGAAGAAGATTTACCAAGCCACTGGCCCCCAAAAACAGGCAGGAGTAGCAATACTTATCTCTGACAAAGTAGACTTCAAACCTACATTGATCAAATGAGATAAAGAAGGACATTCCATACTAATAAAAGGGGAAATAGACCAAAAGGAAATAACAATTATCAACCTATATGCACCCAATGTCAATGCACCCAATTTCATCAAACATACCCTGAAGGACCTAAAAGCATATGTTAACTCCAACACAGTGGTCGTGGGAGACTTTAACACCCCATTATCATCAATAGATAGGTCATCCAAACAAAAAATCAATGAAGAAATCCAAGATCTAAAATATACAATAGGTCAAATGGACCTACTTGATGTCTATAGAACATTTCATCCAACTTCTACACAATATACATTCTTCTCAGCAGCCCATGGAACCTTCTCCAAAATAGATCATATCCTAGGGCACAAAGCAAGCCTCAGCAAATATAAGAAAATAGAAATTATACCAAGCATTCTATCTGATCACAATGCAATAAAACTAGAACTCAACAGCAAAAATAAAGACAAAAAAACATGCAAAGAGCTGGAAACTGAGTAACTCATTGCTTAATGAACAGTGGGTCATTCATGAGATAAAAGAGGAAATTAAAAGGTTCCTGGAAGTCAATGAAAATGAAAACTCAACCTACTGGAACCTATGGGACACAGCAACAGCAGTCCTGAGAGGAAAGTTTATAGCCATGAGTGCATATATTAAAAAGACTGAGAGATCCCAAATCAATGACCTAATGATACATCTCATACTCCTAGAAAACCAAGAATAAGCAAATCCCAAAACAAATAGAAGGAGAGAAATAATAAAAATAAGAGCTGAAATCAATGAAATAGAATCCAAAAAAAAAAATACAAAGAATTAATGAAACAAAAAGTTGGTTCTTTGAAAAAATAAACAAGATCAATAGACCCCTGGCAAACCTGACTAAAATGAGGAGAGAAAAAAATCCAAATTAATAAAATCAGGAATGCAAAAGGGGAGATAACAACAAACACCATGGAAGTCCAGGAAATCATCGGAGACTACTTTGAGAACCTCTATTCAAATAAATTTGAAAATATTGAAGAAATGGACAGATTTCTAGATACTTACCATCATCCTAAACTGAGCCAAGAGGACATTAAACACCTGAATAGATCTATAACACAAAATGAAATTGAAGCAGCAATCAAGACTCTCCCAAAAAAGAAAAGTCCAGGATCTGATGGATTCTCTGTTGAATTCTATCAGACCTTTAAAGAAGAACTAATACCAACTCTCCTTAAACTGTTCCATGAAATAGAAAGGGAAGGAAAATTGCCAAACACATTTTATGAAGCCAGTATTACACTTATCCCAAAACCAGGCAAAGACACCTCCAAAAAAGGAGAACTATAGGCCAATGTCCTTAATGAACATTGATGCAAAAATTCTCAATAAAATAATGGCAAACCAAATTCAACAACACATCAAAAAGATCATTCACCACGACCAAGTAGGCTTCATCCCAGGAATGCAGGGATGGTTCAACATACGAAAATCAATAAACATAATAAACCACATTAACAGAAGCAAAGACAAAAACCACTTGATCATCTCAATAGATGCAGAAAAAGCCTTTGATAAGATCCAACACCATTTCATGATAAAAGCTCTAAGAAAACTAGGAATAGAAGGAAAGTACCTCAACATTATAAAAGCTATTAGACAAACCTACAGCCAGCATTATACTTAACGGAGAAAAACTGAAACCATTCCCTCTAAAATCAGGAATGAGACAAGGATGCCCACTATCTCCATTCCTATTCAACATAGTACTGGAATTCCTAGCCAAAGCAATTAGGCAAGAAGAAGGAATAAAAGGAATACAAATAGATAAAGAAACTGTCAAAATATCTCTATTTGCAGATGATATGATACCTTAAAGACCAAAAAAACTCTACTCAAAAGCTCCTAGACACCATCAACAGCTATAGCAAGGTAGCAGGATATAAAAATCAACATAGAAAAATCATTAGCATTTCTATACACTAATAATGAACAAACTGAAAAAGAATATATGAAAACAATTCCATTTACAATAGCCTCAAAAAAATCTAATACCTAGGGATAAACTTAACAAAGGATGTGAATGACCTCTACAAGGAAAACTATAAACTTCTGAAGAAAGAGATTGAGGAAGACTATAGAAAGTGGAGAGATCTCACATGCTCATGGATTGGTAGAATCAACATAGTAAAAATGTCTATATTCCCAAAAGCATTCTACATGTTTAATGCAATTCTCATCAAAATCCCAATGACATTCATTGAAGAGATTGAAAAATCTACCGTTAACTTTATATGGAAACACAAGAGGCCATGAATAGCCAAGGCAATACTCAGTAAAAAGAACAACACTGGAGGTATCTCAATACCTGACTTCAAACTATATTACAAAGCAATAGCAATAAAAACAGCATGGTACTGGCACAAAAACAGACATGAAGGCCAGTGGAAAAGAAGAGAGGACCTGGATATGAAGCTGCAGAACTATAACCAACTTATCTTTGACAAAGGCACTAAAAATATACGATGGAGAAAAGACAGCCTCTTCAAGAAAAACTGCTGGGGAAACTCGTTAGCAGTCTGCAAAAAACTGAAACTAGATCCATGTTTATCACCCTATGCCAATATGAACTCAAAATGGATCAAGGATCTTAATATCAGTCCCCAAACTCTATAGGTGGTACAGGAAAGAGTAGGAAACACTTTGGAACTTATAGGTATAGGCAAGAACTTTCTCAATGGAACCCCAGCAGCTCAGCAGCTAAGAGATAGCATAGATAAATGGGACTTCATAAAACTAAAAAGCTTCAGCTCAACAAAAGAAATGGTCTCTAAACTGAAGAGAACACCCACAAAGTGGGAGAAAATATTTGCCAGCTACACATCAGACAAAGGACTGATAACCAGAATATACAGGGAACTTAAAAAACTAAATTCCTCCAAAATTAATGAACCAATAAAGAAATGGGCAAGTGAACTAAACAGAACTTTCTCAAAAGAAGAAATTCAAATGGCCAAAAAACACATGAAAAAATGCTCACCATCTCTAGCAATAAAGGAAATGCAAATTAAAACCACACTAAGATTCCACCTCACCCCATTAGAATAGCCATCATTAGCAACACCACTAACAACAGGTGTAGGTGAGGATGCAGGGGAAAAAGGAACCCTCTTACACTGCTGGTGGGAATGTAAACTAATACAACCACTCTGGAAAAAATTTTGGAAGCTTCTTAAAAATCAAATAGACCTACCATATGATCCAGCAATACCACTCTTGGGGATATACCCAAAAGAATGTGACACAGGTTACTCCAGAGGCACCTGCACACCCATGTTTATTGCAGCACTATTCACAATAGCCAAGTTATGGAAACAGCCAAGATGCCCCACTACTGATGAATGGATTAAGAAGATGTGGTATCTATATACAATGGAATTTTATGCAGCCATGAAGAAGAATGAAATGTTATCATTCACAAGTAAATGGATGAAATTGGAGAACATCATTCTGAGTGAGGTTAGCCAGGGCCAGAAGACCAAAAATCATATGTTCTTCCTCATATGCGGACATTAGATCAAGGGCAAACACAACAAGGGGATTAGACTTCGATCACAAGATAAAGCAAGAGCATACTTGGGAGTTATGAGGATAGGTAAGACACCCAAAAAACTAGATAGCAATTGTTGCCCTCAATGCAGAGAAACTAATGCAGATACTTTAAAGTGACAGAGGCCAATAGGAAAGGGGAACCAGGAACTAGAGAAAAGGTTAGTTTGAGAAGAATTAATTTAGAAGGTAACCCACATATACAGGAAAGCAATCAAGTCAACTCCCTGTATAGCTATCCTTATCTCAACTAACAAAAACCCTTGTTCCTTCCTATTATTGCTTGTACTTTCTCTTCAATAAAATTAGAGATAAGGACAAAATAGTTTCTGCCAGGTATCGAGGGGGTGGGGGTAGAGGGAGGGGTAGGTGGGTAAGGGAGGGGCAGGGGGAAGTGGGGAAAAATGACCCAAACATTGTATGCATATATAAATAAAAGAAAAAAAAGTCAATGCCAAAGAAGTCCTTAATACAAATGTTGGCTACCATTGCATCGGTTAAAGTTTGTGGTCAGGTTGTCACTCTTGATAGAACACATTCTGTTTCCTTATAGAAATGATGAGGAGTGATCACAAGATGTGTTGGTATTCCAAAACTGAGGTCCAATGTTTTCTTTTTCTCTTTTAACATTCCTGATTTTCAAACCCTTAGTTTTGACAGAAAACTGAGAAATGACATATCACAATTGTAGTAATTCAAAGGATTTATGTTTGGCAATGAAGTAATGTTCCTGTTTTCATATGAAAAAACCCAGCTTACTCTTAGTATTTAAACCATGATTCCTTAAAACTATGTCCTTTAAACGAAAATGAATCAAGTTAGGTTTTAAAAAGAAACCTGAAAATGAGTGGCACTTTACAATTCCTTTTAAGGAGCATTATTGAGGAAAAAGAGGTTAGCTAAAGCCCCTTGACAAAGAAAACTGTATTGTAAGAAATACATTCTTGTGAAGTTTTGACTGTGTCTATAGGATTGACTGCTGATGCTCGAGTAGTGATAAACAGAGCCCGAGTGGAGTGCCAGGGCCATAAGCTTACCGTCAAGGACCCAGTCACTGTAGAATATATAACTCACTTCATAGCAACACTAAAGCAGGTAAGATAACATTCTAACACTTCTTCAAGCTTTCTCCTTTCCCATCTTTGTAGTTTCTGTCCTAGAAATGCTATAATCACACCAATCTGTCTATTAAATCGATTAAATTCCTCATTCATTCTCACAGTTACTTAATACTAACACTTATTCAGGTAGAATCGATTGATTTCATCACTGGAAATCTCAACAAATAAAAGAACAATAAAAATATTTATAAATTGAAAGACCAGTAGTCCATCTTTTGAGGAAATTGCTGTACTTCTGAGATATAGAATGACAACCATTCTGTAAAGTTTTCAAAGAAATGCCCATTATTTCACCTGTCAAGCCAAACACCCTGATCGGGTTTAAATCCATGGGTAGATACACCGTTAAAGTTAAGCACAATAATTATGTATACAAGTAGGACTTTTCTTTTTTTTTTCTGTGTACTTTATATAGGACATCCTTATAGTTATTGTCTTACTAACTATATTCTAGTGTTTCTAATTTCCATTTCTTTTATACTCATTCTTCTTCTCCCTGCTACCCTAACAATAGTGTATCTTGGTCATGGCTTTTGCTTCTCTTTTTTGAATTGTACATTTAAATTTTTGTAAGGGGTTACTAGATTAGAGACTACAATTGGTTTTAAGCCTCTTGTTATATGTTCCAAATTATTTTTATTGTGCAACTAGCTATTCCTGAAGAATCTTCAACATTGAATTTCTCATTTTTAATTTTGCAAATAAGTATTACAGAGTACTGTAATAGTTGTTTTAACTTGTGTTTTATGATTAGTGAGCTTCAATTTTTTCCACATGTTGATTTGCTAGTTTCATTTCTCCAAGTACAAGCTATCGTTGAACAGGCAATTCAGTGGCTGAGAGTGTGCCTGCAAGAGCTAGAATTTGGGGATTTGATTTTGGCTGTTCTACTTCTTACTGTCTTTGAAAAATAATAGAGCTTTTTCAGTTTTCTCATACATGAAGTGGGCATTGCAGTCATGCCTACTTTGTTCTCTGGCATTATGGATGATTTATTGCATTCCAAGCAGATAGAACACTTTCTTGCATGGCTGTGAGTTGCCATGTGTCTACATCAATAGTTTTCATAAACTCCTTTATATTCTAGACACAAAAGGTTTGAATGATTGACTTACAACAAAATTGCCATTTTGTTTTTACAAAAATGTGTTAATTCATGTAAAAAAAAAACTCCCACATTTTTATATTGTCCTGCTTTTCTGTTTTATTTGCTTTGATATTCCCAGTTGTTAAAAAAAAAGCACCCAACAAAAAGCAAGGCACAAAACAGTATACACACAAGGTTTCTGATTGTGGTTTTGAAGATTTCTTCTACAAATGTCAAGGCTGTGCCTAGAACATTTATGGAAACATAGTTGTAAGTCTGTAACTGTGAGATTGCCCTGGGGAGCCTAGGGACTGTGGTAAAGAAGATAGATACCTCTTCTGTGACTTTTGTACTTTTAAATTATTTTAACACTATGCATGTATTGCTTCCTCATTTAATAAATGACTTATAAGCAAATAGACAGGTTTCTCCTCTAAGGGATATTTACAAAGCATCTACTTCTGCTTTATACCTCCGTGTGAACAAGAAGAATTAGGAAGTACAGAGGAAATAAGACAGACCCCATTTTATTTCCCTTTATTGTTGTGCTGGGTGGGAGTACATTGTAATATTTACACATGTTCTTACAATGTATCAAATTATCATACTTTAATTCACCCCCTCTATAGTTCTCCTTTATTTCCTGTCCCCCCCCAATTCTTGGTATGCTTTCAACAGGTATCACTTTTGCAATTACATAGATGTGTACACATTTTTTACACTGTATTCACCCTCCTACTCCCTTTCCCCAACACCTTGCCCTTCCTCTAGTGTCAGCCCCCAACCCCCCCACCCCCAGCAGGACTTGTTCCACCCTCCTGTTCTCCAATTTTATAGAAGAAAAAAGAGAAAAGATAAAACAAAAATCACAACATTTTAGCTTGTGACAAACCCAATATTTAAAGAGTTTTTTTAACATTCATAACCCAATTAAATTCAAATTTTGAAGTGACTTATAAAAATTCATGTAGTAAAATTAAAAAATAAAAAAATACATCCCATACACAGATTAAACCTGGAAGAAAGTTTCTAACAACTATTTCAAGCCACAGAGTTATGTATACCATAGATAGGAGTTCAGTTATATAAAAGTTGCCTACTTATTTGGTCCTTAGCTTCTGTCAGGTTGTCTGTTTGTGTGACTTCTAGGAGCTGCAGTCTCAGAGTGAAGTATACTCCATACTTGTGGAGCACAAGTCCAGGAAGTTTCTTTTCACAAAGTAATAAGAAATGTTACTGGTTTTCATGGCCCATTGTCTGTGAAGGGAAAAAAAGTATGTTTTTTTCTTCAAGAGAAACAAGAATCCCTTTTCATGGGATTAAAGGAAATGTTTCATTTGGATGTTTAAGTAGAGATAACCTAGAATATAGTGAACACTATATCATAATAGTATCAAGTAAGAATACTTGATAGTAATAGTAAGAATTATACTGTCCCTTAAGCTAAAACAGGGATGTATTTTCATGGTACAGTTTGCTAAGATAAGCTTTACTGAGAATCAAAATGGTATGGTACAAATCCACAGTCTTTACTATATTGAAGAGTCTATAATATAACTAGTTATGTTAGTAAAATGCACACAAAGCAACAAAACCACATTTTAAAACCGTGATTTATCGAACTTGTGATTTAATTTTTCTAATTGCATGCATTTATTTCTTAAAAATTTCATTAGTCATTGAAAGTAGTCCAGAAAGAGTCTGAAAAATCTGTGGAATAAGAATCAGGGCTTGGCAAGTTATGGACAGCCAAGATGCCCCACCACTGACGAATGGATTAAGAAAATGTGGTATTTATACACAATGGAATTTTATGCAGCCATGAAGAAGAACAAAATGTTATCATTCGCTGGTAAATGGATGGAATTGGAGAACATCATTCTGAGTGAGGTTAGCCTGGCCCAAAAGACCAAAAATCGTATGTTCTCCCTCATATGTGGACATTAGATCAAGGGCAAACACAACAATGGGATTGGACTATGAGCACATGATAAAAGCTTTAGCACACAAGGGAGGGGTGAGGATAGGTAAGACACCTAAAAAACTAGCTAGCATTTGTTGCCCTTAACGCAGAGAAACTAAAGCAGATACCTTAAAAGCAACTGAGGCCAATAGGAAAAGGGGACCAGGAACTAGAGAAAAGGTGAGATCAAAAAGAATTAACCTAGAAGGTAACACACACGCACAGGAAATTAATGTGAGTCAACTCCCTGTATAGCTATCCTTATCTCAACCAGCAAAAACCCTTGTTCCTTCCTATTATGGCTTATACTCTCTCTACAACAAAATTAGAAATAAGGGCAAAATAGTTTCTGCTGGGTATTGAGGGGGTAGGGGGGAGAGGGAGGGGGTGGAGTGGGTGGTAAGGGAGGGGGTGGGGGCAGGGGGGAGAAATGACCCAAGCCTTGTATGCACATATGAATAATAAAAAAAAAAGTAAAAAAAGAAATGTAAAAAAAAAAAAGAATTGGGGCTTGGGAGGCAGAAGTAAAAGGATCATAATTCGAGGTTAGCTGGGCAAAGTCAATGTGATACAATATCTGAAAACCAAACTGAAAAAGAGAAAGGTCTGGGTTTGTGCCTCAAATGGTAGGAGCAGAGGCCTTGAGTACAAATCCTCAGAACTGCCCTAAAAAAAGAGAAAGAAAAAGAAAAAAAAATAGAACATAGATAAGTTTGACAACAATGCTTTATTTATTCTTAGAGTTTTTATTTGATCGGTAATAGTGTTATCCTAAAAATAAATTTTGTTTTTAGAATTATGCCCAAAGCAGTGGATGAAGACCTTTTGGAATTTCTGCCTTAATTGTAGGTTTTGATGATGATGGTATCCCAAGATTGTATGAGACAGATCCTTCTGGTACTACTTACATGCTTGGAAAGTAAGTAATGAATTTGTTAATATATTTTAGAAGTTGAATAGATATATTCATTGTAAATGCTTTATTGCTTTCAGGAACATGGTAAAATTGTGTTGCATTCAAATATTTGTGGTATTACAAACTTTATAAGTATAGTCATTTTGTTAGTCGGAAGTATAATAATTTTGGATAGTGAAACACCAGGTTATTAATTTTAGGATCCTTTCCTTATTTTAAAAAGAAGTGACAAACATGTCTATGTAGCCAAGAGAAATACTGTCCAGTTACTATCCATTTTTCATTCTTCAAAATTAGTATTGCATTATATAGATGCTTACTTGGGTAGAAGTAATATTTTTGTGTTTTGTTTTCCTTTGGTAGGTACTGGCGTTTGAACCCAGGGCCTCACACTCACTGGGCAGACACTGTACCACTTGAGCCACTCCTTCAGCTCCAGTATTTTTGCTTTTTAATAAAAATTAGATGGACATTTAAATCCCATACTGAATATTTAGTTTCTTCTATCCTAGGAGAGTCAGAGCACCCCAAACTATGTCATATATTTGTGTGTTAGTATATAGCAGTGATGCCCACAGAATTCATGGATGAGTTTATTTTCTGGATAAGTTCAGTACCCAGCCGCCAACTTTCCTTAGTGGTGCACTGAAATCCATTACAAAAGTCTAGGGCCCAGAGAAGCTACTAGCAGTTCCAGAAGTGAATTTTCATATATTCTCATGTATAAGAATAATACTATGCTAAAGAATTTAATATAAACCATTTGACTTTATTAAAAGTTTAGTACACAGGCTTTAAACAATTTCTTGGTGAACTTAATTTTACCATGACTAAGAGCCAAATAAACTAATGGGGAAGAAGTACCATGCTCTTCATGCCTGTGTTAAAGAAAAGAATTTGATTTGAGCTAATCATCGTTGTTAAATACTGATTTAGAACTTAAACAGTTGTGTAATTGTTATAGTTTTGTAGCAGTTAAGCTGGTCAGTAAAAGAGTAGATTATGACTTTACAACAAATACCAGAATACTATGTCAGCTGCACACCTTTTCAGGTGACATCATTGGTAATCAGAGTGTGTGGATTTACCTGCTGTCAATATGAGACTTTCTCCTGCCAATTAGAAATCTTTTACATGCATTAAATTTATTGTGCCTCCTAAGTCAATGACCTAATTAAACAAGTTATTTATACTCAATCTTTTAATATTTTGTAGCCTGCCATCTTCTGTTTGCAATTATTACTACATCATTACCGTTCATTTCAATACTATAACACAACACTTTCCAAGTTTACAAAAGTTTTTCATTTCAATTTGGCTGCTTTCTGGGGACATCCAGAGAAATATTTTTATGTTAGCACAGTTGTTTAGGAAAATTACTGAATTTTGAAATTATTGGAAATTTATTTTATTTTTGAATTATCACATATTAATAATATGAGGGAATTTCATTGTAATAATTCCTTACATGCAAACAGTGTACCTTCATTGATCTTGATCTGAACTATTCTGTGTTATATTATCTTCATGCGTCATGGGGCACGGAGGGTATAGGCAATTTGTGTGCATGCACACATGTACACCACACTATTGTCGTTGTACTCATTTTACATACTGTGATTTTTTGTGAGGTTTTAGTTGAAGGAAGTGCCATGCAACTACAAAAATCTATAAAAATATCTGAAAACTTTAAATTTACAAATTTGGCAACTGAGACTCAGAGGTTAAGTGATTTTATGTTAGATTCACACTCCTAGTTACTAGCAATTACTGGAAGCAATATGGAAATGAAAACTTGGTTCTTTCCATGCTACATTCCCCTAGTCAAATGACTTTACGTATACTGTATAAATTCTGGCATCAATTTTTGGAATATCAAATGCATCTTCTTATTTGATTTCTACTTCTGATTTCCTTCTTTAGGATTAGCATTTTAGCTAGATATAGATTTTAGTGTTTTGTTTCTGTGTTTCTTTTGCTTTTACTCTGACTTAGTATACGAGCAAAGTGGCTCAATGGGATGTTGGGAGCACAATTATGGTACTGGCGTGACACATTGTAGGCTAGGTTGTAATCTTACATGGTATGGATAGAGAAAAGTGTGGAATGGGTAGTAGAAATAGGAAATCATCAGGATACTCACTGGTCACATGACCTGTTATAGAAAACAATTTAGAAAACTAGTAACAGCACTTTGGTTTGTTAGGGTTAGTTCCTTGGCACATTACACAATTTTTTTTCATTGCTAGGGATCAATACAGGACCTTAAACAGAAGCTGGGGCGCTATATCCCTAGTCTACAACTTTTATCTCTGAAGATCCAGGTCATTAGTGGTGCTGCCTTAACGGGTTATAGAGCCCTCCACTGACTTTTTCACTTTCAATGGGAGTGCTAATAGAGATCTCCAGAAAAATCCCTTGAGTTCCAGTACCTCCTCCCTGGTCCCATTCTACATAGTCTCTTTATTTCCTTTGATAATCAGAGCAAATCATACCATCCTTATAGTTACCCCTTCTTTGCCTAATTGGTTCAATGTCATGGAGTCCAAAACAGCGAAGGCCCAGTCTTAGTTTCTAGTTCTGCAGAATTACGATGTCCCTTGGTAGAAACATGCTCTATACACACACAGCTTAAGAACTAGGATCTTTAAATTAGCAGAACCAAGTAAGGGCGGGAAGCAGGAATTTTACAAGTGGGCCTTTGGGGGTATTGATGACACATGTATTCTTCACTTCTCACTTTTGTGGCTTTGGGAGAAATTAATTACTGGTGCATGATTTAGGACACATAGAAGAGCTCATGAAACAAAAGCCTAGCTCTTAAGATGTTGTCACCCAGCTCCCACTATTACTGAGTTTTTCTACCCAGTAGGCTACCTCAGGGTGACATAGAACATGGTAGGCTGTGAATCCCCTTGGCATATGCCCATTTACCCCTTCCTCACAACGGATTTCTCCCTCAGAAGGAGCGTGTTGTGGAAACTATGATGTGCAATACTGAAGGCATTCACTAAGTCCACAGATGGAAAAGCCATGAGAAGCTCTTGGGACAGGTAGGAACTTACTTAAGTGGAATAAGTTTCTCTTCCAGTAGGGGCAAGCCATTTTAGATTTTTTTCTTTGCAAATTTTCTTGTTGAGAAATGTTTTTAATTGGCAAGTGAGAAATTGTATATATTTGCGTTATAAACGTAGTGTTTTGATATATACATACATTGTGAAATAATTAAACCAAAGAAATTAACACATCCATCAGCTCACACACTTTTTTTTTATAATGCAAACACTTGAAGTCTATTCAAGTTTGACCAGATTTCAAGTATACAAAATATGAACTGTAATCACCATGCTGTACAACACATCTCCAGAACTTATTTCTCCTAACTGAAATGTTGTACCCTTTAACCAACAACTTCCCTTTCCCCTCCCCCCACCAGACCCTGGTAACCACTGTTCTCTCTGCTTCTATGAATGCATTATTTTTACATTCTACACTTAGTGAGATTATGCAGTGTTCATCTTTCTGTGCCTCACTTAGAAGAAAATAACTAACTTAAGTAACATGTTTTAGGGTTTGGTAAATTACAGTAACTAAAACTCTCTTGTTTAAAACACCTACAGTGTAAGAATAATCATTATCTTTTTTTGTTTGGGGTGCTATGAGTTGAACCAGGGTCTTACAGCTACTAGCTCACTCTTTACCACTGAACAAATATTCCCATCCCTTTTTAAATTTATTTTGAGCAGGGTCTCTCTAAGTTGCCCAGGCTGGCCTTGAATTTGCAACCATCCTGTCTCAGCCTCTGGGGCACCTGGGATTACACTTGTGCACCATCATGCCCAGCCTACTAACATTTTTAAATGCATAATTGAACTCACACACACAAAAAAAATCCCGAATAGGTCAAAAATAAAGAAGGAATCCAGTGCCAAAGCAATAAGCATATGTATTGATGATATTTCTACACTTAGAGATATTAATTGTAGAGCAGAATTTACAAATATCATTCATCGCCAAATGTTATGTATAAAGAATTTGCCAGTGGCTTACTCATGTAATCCTAGATACTTGGGAGGCTGACATCAGGAGGATGCATTTCAAAGCCAGCCCAGGAAAATAAACCCCTATCACCAAAATTACCAGAGCCAAATGAACTAGAAGTTGGCTTAAGCAGTACAGCATCTGCTTTGCAAGTATGAACCCTGAGTTCAGACCCCAGTAACAGCAAAAAACAAAAAAAAAGAATTCATCATTTAACACCTACTCAGTCTGTAAGTGCAGAGGGTTTTTTTTTTTTTTTTTGAGGTGAGGTCTTGTGAATTATTCCCCTGGGCTAGCCTCCCAATGGCAATCTTCGCAATCTCAGCTTTCCAAGTAGCTAGGATAATAGGCATGAGCTACCAAATTCCCAGGGCAGCCGCAATCCTGTATGTGTGCATTGTTAAGGAGTCTGATACATCCAGAGCTACAGCTCCATGCTGCAGCATGTACCAGCTACAGCAAGTCAACAAGGTAGAGATGAAAAGTAAAGTAACAGAGGGAAAGGGGCTAGATCTTACAGGTTTCAAGACCATGGATAAGATTTAGGATTTTGAAAAGAAGATATAGAAAGTCATTTTGAGGTTTTTGTGTATTGTGAAGTAGTGTGATCCGATTTATATTTTAAAAGTGACTCCCTGGCTGATGTATTGAGAATAGGTTGAGGGAACCTAGAGTAGAAGGGAAACAAGTTAGAGGCTATATCCAGTATCCAGGAAAGATCTCATTTATATGAGGAGGAGTGGAGCAAGGAAAGCTTGGGAAGGACACAGCATTGTCTGTGAAGGAGGAGAACATGGACAGCAGAATCTTGGATACCAAGTGAAAACAGGATTCATGAGTCAGTGTCACTGATGGGTCAACTAAGAAGAGGACTGAGAAATGACTGGATTTGGCAACCTGTAGGTCATTGGTGACCTTGACAAGAACAGCTTGGATGGAATGGTGTTATGAAAGCCTGATTGGAGGAAAAAGATATCTGAGCAAAGGTTATTTTCGTGGCCACACAGATTATTAATCACAAAAGGGGAAAGGAGCCGTTCTGGTGGACACCACCTTCTCCTATAGTGGGCAATCTGACAGTGTGTGCCTCCTGATGCGATGCAATGGAAAAGAAATAGCATCACCGTTGCAGTGTCCATGCCATTAGCTTAACCTGAGTCTGATCAGAAGGGAAAAATCAGATAAATTCAGAATGTGGAATATTACACAAGACATTTCAGAAATGTTCATGTTTTTGAAAAACAAAACAGACAAGGGGAGAGTCTCCAGTTTAAAGGAATCCACAGACACTAATGCAGTCCTTGACCACTGATTGGATTCCAAATGAGGAAAAAACCACAAAGGACATTTGAGAGACAAGTAGAGGTACTTAAGTACAGAGTACATCCTAAATTAAAGTAATGTGACATGTTTGAGATGTGATAAATATGATGTGATCTTATAACAGAAGATCCGTGTGTTAACAGGAGAGATGAAGAAGTTCTTAGACATGAAATGTGGTGTCTGCATCTTTAACATTAAAAAATGTGTGTAGTACAGCTATACAGGCACACATGAGGTGGAGATGGTAGAATAGTGATTTATGATTTCACCCAGCCCAAGACACAAAGGTTAGTTAGCCCCTATCTCTAAAAACAACCTGGGTTTGATGGTACACAGCTGTAACCCCAAATGAGCAAGAGTTGGAGGTGGGAGGCTCATGGTCCAAGGCTGACCTGGACAAAAAAGCAGGAGACCCTATCTAAAAAATAAACAGAAGCAAAAAGGGCAAGAGGCATGGCTTAAGCAAGCATAAAGCCCTGAGTTCAGTTCTGCAAAAAACAAAAAAACAAGCAAATGAACTGAGCCTATTTCTTTAAAAAAAAACACCTGATTGTATTTGTTGCCTATGAAATATATTTGCACTTAACAGTTTTACAGTACTTAAAGACTTTTTTGATGAGACTGGTGGTGAAATTAATGGACATAAGTATTTGATGTTTTAGAAATCAGGTGGGTCAACACTTGGAAGATCTACATAATTCAGTGAGCCAGCGTTTTCCAGGGGACCAAAGCATGACATTGCACATTCTTCCGATGTAAAAGATCCATCCGTGCAAATGTCATGCAGGGTTCTCAGTGCCTGTTGACTATCAGAGATCATAACTGAGAGAAATTAAATTAAAAGAATTGAGACGGGAGCTCACTGTGTCGCCTGGATTGGCTACACAATTCTTCTGCCTTAGCCTGCCAGGTACTGGGATTGCAGGTATCGCCACCACACATGCCTAAGAAATTTTACATTCTTAATTCATTTAAAATAAAAATAAGCCAAGAGGTGTTAGTACAACAAAGTAGAAAAGATTCCCTTGTGTGGTTGCAGATTCCAAGTTGCAATTAACTTTTTAGAAGCTACCACCTGCTAAATGGAGTATTAACACTTTTCTGAGAATGACATTAGAATATTGCTCTCCTGCATAACTACATGTTTGCATAAGGCTCCACGGCAACCCAGATATCAACATTGCAAAATACTAAGTTCAAAGCAGATAGAAGCCTGTTTTTTCTTATGATGCCAGACAGTCAAGTGATTGAAAAATATATAAAACAGTGTCACTTCTCTAATAAAGTTACTTTTTTGCTTTGGAAAATGTGAATTTTTTCATCCAAGCATGTTACTTATATTAATATGTTAATATAAATTATACCCCCAATATTCATAAGTTGAAGCCCTAGCACTCAGTGTGACTGAATTTGGAAGCAAGTCTTTAGAGAGCAAGTTAAGGTGAAATGAGGTTGTAAAGGTACAGCCATTATGTTGCTGTCCCTATAAGAAGAGGAAGAGACACCAAGTCCTCCTCTGTTCCGTGCACAAGCACACAGAAGAGAGGCCATGTGAGGACACAGTGAGAAAGGAGCTGTCTGCAACTGTGAAGTTAGTCCTATTGCAAACCAATATTTTCAGCACCGTGAATTTAGGCTTCAAGACTCCACAACTATGTGTCAGCTATGTTTAAGCCACCTACTCAGTGGTATTTTATTATGGCAACAAAGCAGACTAATACAACAAATATAATGGGTTTGTTGTTTTTAAATGAATTAAATATTTTAAAACTTTCTTGTTTTCATTTCTAATTATTGAACTTGGATGTGATTGTATACTATAGTATTTACATGATAATAAATTAGCTTGCTAGTGTTTCATGGATGCAAACAGAAGACACAAGACCTCCTGGGTCAGAAACAAAGGATTTTATTACTCACGGGACAGCAAGGGGCATGGGGATCAGTATAGATTTTCATTGTCTTCAAGTTCCCCAGGGTTGATGTTATACGCTCTGGTTGAATGTTGTGTACTGTGTTGGTGTGCTTCAAGGCTGAGGAATACTCAGCATAGAGAGAATCAGCTGCATTTGTAGCAGATAATCAGTTAGCTTGCTCTTTGTAAAAAAAAAAAAAAATGTAATACCTATCTTCAGGTTGCCAGCTACATAGACAACACTAAAAAACAGACCCTTGCCTGGGGCCTGTATTAGTCAGTTTTATATTGCTGTGATGAAATGTGTGTCACAAACAACTTAGGGAGGAAGGATTTATTTTAGCTCACAGTTTCAGAGTTTTAAGTACATCATGGAGGGAGGGTTTCCGAGATCATCTTCTATCTTGACAGACAGGAAGCAGAGCAGAGGCCAAGACTATCTAGCCCCCAAGGAAACACAACCATAACCCACTTTCTCCAACAGGCCCCAGTGTTCACTGTTCCATGACTTCTCAAAGGCCTATGGAAGTTTTGAGAATAGATATTTACTTATTCTTTTTTTTTTTTCTTTTGCAGTATTGGGGTTTGAACTCAGGACCTCACTCTTGTTAGGCAGGCTCTCTTGCTGCTTCACTCACTCTACCAGCTCAAATTTTAAATCCACCAATGGATTAAGCCATTAATTAGGTTAGAGCCTTCACAATCTCAATGTCTCTGGAAGTGCCCTGACAGATACAGCCAGTGAAGTGCTTTAATTATCTCCTAGGTGTTTCTTAACCCAATCAACTTTATAATCAAGATTAACCATTGCAAGGCCCAAGGAGCATATATTTCACCAATAATTTAGCAAATATCAATAGGTATAGCACAAATAAAAACATCTTGGACTTCTCCATAATTTTTAGGAGTCTAAACTGCTAATCTGTAGCTGGAATCAGCAAACTTTTTTTAAAAAAGAGCCAAAGGGTAAATTTTTCAGCCTTGTTGATAGTCCTTCTTGTAACTAATAGTCAAATTTGACTCTTTCTGTGGGGGTGGCCAGGTACTAATAATGCTTTATTTAAAAACAGCAAACTGAATCACAGGCTGTAGCTTGTGACCCCCGGACATAGCATTGGTGTATGTATCTGTAGCAGGTAGGTACAGACCTTATAGAAGAAGGTTTCTGAATGTAGAGTTCTATACATACACTATCTATAGGAATAATCTTTCCTGGAGACTGAACAGGAAGCCAGTCTATTATTATGGAATAAGAAACCCATTTAAAAGTACTCTCATATCTTTCATCTTAAAAACAAAAATCAAGGCTGATCTCCCTAGCATCACCTAGCATCTCACCAAGCATCTCACCAAGCTCACCGCAGCAAGCACCATGAGCTTCATGATGGTGACAATTCTCATGCCCTCCAAATGCCCTGAGGGCCGAACAGAGAAACCCAGATGGATGCAGTGAGTTGTCCTAGTAGCCATGAAACCCTGGCCTTGGGGAATCAAACACTTTTATATACCTCTTCCCTCAAGTTGTTGTCTTCTTACACTGTCCTGAGGAACAGTGATGTCAAGAGTGCTCAGAAGCGTGCAAACCCAGTGAGAATGTGCAGTCAAATTACCAATGGGGCAATTCCGTTAAAAAATAAATCAGGTCAGGTCGCCGCTCTTCCCTCCTTTGTAACTCAGAATCAATTTCAAAGCCTTCACACTGGTGTACAAAACCTTAGCTTACTCACCCCCATTGGCTTTTTGCTGTCCACCCCACACCTTGCTAACTCTCCTGTTTTCCTGCACACCACATTTCCAGGAAGTTTTTACTTCCTGGACCAGAGATGCGCCTTCCTCAGGCTTTTGTTCTTTCCAGATTCTGAGCTTTCTTCTCACACATGTCTTCATGGCTGCCATCCTTCCTCTGAGGTGTTGGGGTACTTTAACTTGCAGCCCACCTAGCCTAAAAATCAGCTATAACTGGCATGACCCTTGGGTAACCTCGTGAAGAGGAAGATAGCCTTGAAACAGGGTTGTAAAACATGGTAAACTGTCAATTAAAAGCTATAACCTACGACAGAGCTGTGAGGAATTGCCCATTAGAGATGAAAGGCACCATGCAGAGATAAGCACCCATTCCTGCCTTTCTTTGTCTCCACTTGTAAATAAACTTTCCAAAACAGGACTCCCCTGCTGTTCTTATCTAAACCTTAGGTTTCTATTCCACTACTAGCCCCTAATTTATAGGAGAATGCATTCCTTGTAACCTGATCAGTAAACCTCTGGTGTTTCCCCAGTTCCCAATAAATAATATTACCCCACCACCAGGATGTGGACAAGATCAAAAAAATGTGACCCCAGAGGCATGAGAAATTCCTATGTGACGATAAGTAATGCTTTTAAGAGTATAAGACCTACTTAAACTTTGCTCTCAGGGTCCTTGTTAAAACCTGCTGTGTCAGGCGGATGCTCGGACCCTAGCTAGCTAGAAAATAAACCTTGCCTTGTGACTTCCTTTGTCTCGAGTGTCCTTTGTCCTCTCAGAAGGTGGCTGGCCTCGTACCCTAACAAGGAATCTCTTCCTCGGCATCTTTCTTAGCATCACAGCCTATTTCCAGTGCCTTTTCTTCCCTTGGCTGCCTTTGTTTTCTGTGTTCCACTAACATACTGTCTACTTAAGTAGTATGCCCTTGTTTGTCACCTGTCCCTTCCCCCTTGGACATTAAACTTCACAAGTGCAGGGATTTTTGTCTGATTTTTATGTTAATGAAACATTAATGTCTAGAACAGAACCTTATGTACAAGATGGGCATAAACATTTATTTAGTAAATAAACAATAAAAATGAGTGTATATAATACTATTTACTTGCTTCTCAGCTGGAAATATTTTATCCCTTTGAACTTTTGAAACATTTGCAATGTTTATTAAAAAGTAATTCTCAGGAGCCAGTGGTTCATGCCTGTAATCCTAGCTGCTTAGGAGGCTGAGGTCAGGAAGATCATGGTTTGAGACCAATCCTGGCATATAGGTCTCAAGACTCCATGTCCAAAATAAACAGAGTAAAATGGGTTGGAGGTGTGTCACAAGCAGTAGAACACCTGCTTTGTATGTGGCAAACTTGAGTCCCTGCCCCCCCCAAAATGGAAAAAGGGCTGGAGACATAGGTTAAGTAGTAGAGTCCTTGCCTATGAAGTATGAAGCCCTGAGTTCACACTCCAATACCACAATTAAAAAAAGTATTTCCTCTTAACAAAAACTTACTAGGAGAAGTTTCTGTCTTAAGCATTCAATACTTGTTTTACAGCAAACACTAGTCATGTATTTTATGATGAAACATACCCTTCAGACTATGAAATTCTAAGTACCTTTTACTGTAATTCTGTTTTATTGATTTTTCAAAATAATTTTTATAGTAATTTACTTGAGAAACTGGGTATGCTCTTTCTTAGTAATTCTGAAAATCAGTACTTAAATATGTTATCTAAGAAGTTGTACACACTTATAAAAAATCTGCTTTCAATCCTTTATGATACAGCTTATAGATTTGTAGGGATGTAGTGTGGCCACTAGCACTCATATTTTATGTTCAAGGCTTTTGTTTACTAAGTATTTATTTTAATAGGTCTCATTTTAAAGTCATAGAATAAGTAAAATTAACTCATAATGAGCATTGGTGAAAAATACTTTCTAATATACTGCTTGTAAGTGAAGTGATTGCTTAATTAAAAATGTTTTCAAGCCAGATGCCAGTGACTCCTGCCTGTAATCCTAGCTACTCTGGAGGAAGAGATAAGGAGGACCAATGTTCAAAGTCAGCCCAGGCAAATAGTTAGCCAGACCCTATCTCCAAAGTACTTAACACACAAAAAGGGCTGGTGGCATGGCTCAAGGTAGCCCTGAGTAAAATAAAATGTATTCTATACCAACTTTTAACAGGAAACTAACATGATTTAGGGGTCATGTTTCATGTTTTGCTGTCTTCAATATAGGCAATTTTATGGCTTAAAAATTCGAAGTTAATACATTGTATATTTAAGAGCAGTGATTCTCAAAGTGTTTTTCTTTTAATGTTAAAAGGTATAAAATGAACTCTCTAGCTAAATAATTGTAGAAGATGCTTTTCTATAAAGAACTTTAATATGTTTCATTATTTAAATACTTTTGGGTCTTCTAAAAAGGATTGTAAATCTTTTAAATGCAGGTAAAATACTGGTACCAAATTACTTGCATTTAGAACCCTTTTTTCATAAATTCTCTCTCTCTCTCTCTCTCTCTCTCTCTCTCTCTCTTTCTTTCTCTGGTAGTCTGTGGAATCCACTTTGGAAACTGTTTTCATTTAGACACTACCTAAAGGCTGTAAAGACATTGAAGTGTATTAATATAACCATCCAATTAATTGTTTTGAAGATACTTGGTTTATTTTTCTTTCTGCTGCTTCTTTTTCAAGGGTAATGGGAATTGTTACTATTTTTATTTATTATGAGTAAAGCTTCTTATTCATTTCCACATTTCTTTCTCTTAGTATGGGAGAGCACACCCAGGATTTACTGAGGAAGTTAGTGAGCCCTTCAGATGGGAAAAGCAGTTTTGAACCTGTCAGCTGATATCAGATCCTTTTCAATCAGGTCTTTTAAGGGTCACACTGCCTCAAGGGAAGATAGGTAATGTTTCAGGGAGCCTGCCTTTGATTTTTTTCATGTGTCCTGTAAGATATGATCACTGGCACAGAGCACAGGTATTAAAGAGTAGGACAAAAATACTTTCTAGACTTTGAAAGATTATTGCAAATTAAGGTTCATGAAAAACAAACTCTGAGATAGAGATCATTACTTTTTTTTATTCGTTTATTCACATGTGCATGCATTGTTTGGGTCATTTCTCCCCCCAACTCCCCATCCTCTGAGATCATTACTTTTGACATGTGTCAGGGAGTGCTGTTGGGATCAGCGGAGGGAGAACAAAGTCCAGGGCACCTCTCAATAAAATCCTCAAGTGACCCAGTGGCAAGGTCTAGATCAGTAATGGCTCCTCAAAGTTGTTCCACGTTGGGGTGAAGAGACAGGTCATTAACAGCTCTTCATCTGCCAGTCATTGAATGGGGCCACCTGGCAACATGCATGACCTTGAGTTCAGCAACTCTGGTAAATAAGGAATCCAAAGAGGGTTAAATGCTGATGGCTGTCTGCTACCAGCCTTTAGGGTGACTGCTCGATGTACACCCAACATGGCTGCATTCCAGGCCACAAAGATTCCCAGAAATTCCACCCAGAGACTTCCACTTGTATATAACCTACTTACAGCAGATGCTAGAAAATGACATTTTTCAGTAGGTACATGGCCTGTAGTTCTGTCATAAAGGAAGAATGGATTTTGAGGTTAACAGCTACTAGTTTTTGCCACACACACACACACACACACACACACACACACACACACAGTATCTCATGATACTGAGAGAAATTCAGTATCATGTACCTGAGTAGCCAGGTAGGCAAAAAAAGTTACAAAAGTATTAGAGTTTGTTGAAGTTGGCTGAGGTGGGTGACGGGCAGGGGAGGGTGAGGATATGAGTCTGTCACAGCTACATATACTGGATGCTGGTGGCTCATGCCTGTAATCCTAGCTACTCGGGAGGCAGAGATCAGGAGGATCTCAATTTGAAGCCAGCTGGGGCAAATAGTTCTTGAGACCCTATCTTGAAAATGCCCAAAAACAACAAAAAAAGTTCTCATGGTGTGGGTTAAATGGTAGAACACCTACCTTACAAACTTGAGGGCCTGAATTCAAACCCCAGTAGCAACACACACACACACACACACACACACACACACACACACACACACACACACACACACCCAGGAGATTAAGACCTCTGACCAATCAATGACTTGTCCAAACAAATGTAATGTAGAATCAAAAGAAACATACTTTTTCCTCCAGTGACTCAGTTAATCTCAGGTATCAAAACCCTGGGTTGTTTGTTGTTGGTGTTGTTTGTTCTCAATTGTTTTATTTTACATTGGAAGTCTAAGTATTATTTTGGTCAGGTTTCACTGACTATACAATATAGAAAGCAAATTTTAAAATTTTTGGTGGGACTGGGGTTTGAACTCAGTGGTTTGTGCTTGCAACGCAGGCCCTCTATCATGTCATTCATACCTCCAGCCCATTTGCTCTGATTATTTTGGAGACGAGGGTCTCTCGAACTATTTGCCCAGGCTGTCCCTGGACTCTGTTCCTCCCAATCTCAGCCTCCCAAGTAGCTAGGATTAAAGTGTGAGACACCAGCACCTGACTTTCATGTGAATTTCAACCAAAATATATACATTGGTAGTTAAAATGTCACTTTTATCTTATTGAGAGTAAATCCCCCAAAGTACAATGTTTCTCCCAATATTTTTCGCTCATATCTCCAAGGTGAGATGATCACAAACATTTGTTTCAGTAATTACCTAAACAACTTCTCAATGTAGCACAGAAATATGTCTAAACAAGTACAGTGAAAACTCTAATAATACAGACATAGAAATACTAGGTAAAATGCAAAAAATCTCTTTAAATGTATAAATGAACTCACATAAAAAATATAACAAGTTATCATCCAGTCTTCTGTTGATAAACATTTGAATGTTTTCTTTTTTCGAATATTAATTTTCACATTGCTATTGCAAGTAATGTTGCTAAGAAATAAACATGTGTTTCACGTGTGTGGGAGAAATTTTTGAAGGCACTAGAATTAGAGTTGCAAAACAAAAGTGTGTTGTACAGTTGCAGAACTTTGTGCTCCTCCTAACAGAGAGAATCCTGTCTTCACATTTCCCATTTAGTTGTGCAGTCTTTGTTCCTGATCAACTTAGCTAAACAGGAAATGCATTTCCCAGGATTCCCTTTCCTGTATGGCCCCAGTTTAGGGATGACCACAAAAGAAATTTGTACAAGGTTTGAAAGACAGGAGAGCAGCTCACTGTGGTGTTTCAGCCATTGTAGCAGCTCCCACACAGCATCTTAACATTGACTAGCTGGCTCACGTTCTTGGTGTAGGAAGACATTGAGACTCATTACTGTTCTGGTTCCTTTAGATGCAGCTACTCTCTTGCTTTGCATTAAGGTGACTGGGTCAGCCATGTGTGCTTCTCCATAGCAATCAATATCAGCTTTATCTAAAGATTGGAGATGGTGAAAAGACATGGGTTCACATCCAGTTTCCTTTCAGATTGCCAGGTTGAACCGAAGTCTCATTGGGCCTTCACCCAGACACAGTCAACAGCCTTGCACAGCCTTCTTCACCTCCCACAGCCTCTTGAGGCCCACTTCCTGTGGAAATGCTGTTTTTATGTCATAGAGGTTTTTCTTCACTGATTGAGTCCAAACTGATAAAGTAGAGCTTGAAACATTTTTGCCAATTTATAAGGCAATCTCAATATATGATTTCTTGGCATTTATTTTTAATTTCACAGTACTAGGGTTTGAACTTAGGGCCTTATGCTTGCTAGGCAGGTATTGTACCACTTGAGCCACTTTGTCAGCCCATTACTTTTATTTTTAAAAAAATTTTCTGATACACTTTTGATTCGTTTTCCATGCATTGTGGTAAGAGAATATCTGTATTTTTGTTTAAAAGTCTTTTTTAATGTTTTCTTTTGATTGTTCATGTCCTTGGCTTAATTTTTCCAATGGATTTGTAACTTTTTTCCCTTTTCTTCTTTCTTTCTTTTTTTACTAGTACTGGGATTTGAACTCGGCTTCACATTTCCAAAGCAGGTACTTTTCTTCTAGAGCCATACCTCCAGTCTGTTTTGGTCTGGTTATTTATTTATTTATTTTGGTGGGACTGGGGTTTGAACTCAGGGCTTTGTGCTTACAAAGCAGGCACACATTCAGTCAGTCTGCTTATTTTGGACATGGGGTCTAATGAACTATTTGTCAAGGCTGGCCTCAAACTACAATCCTCCTGACCTCTGCATCCCAAGTAGCTAGGATTACAGGCATGAGCCACTGACACCCAGCTTGTGGTCTTTTTTCTTCTTGATTTAGAAGCGCTTTTTATATATTGGGAAAGTGCCCTTTTTCCTATACATTTAGATAATGCAGCTTCTATAATACATGGACCCACACAATATGTTTAATTCTCAAGATTAAATCATACTGTTGATTGCAATCCTCTGAGCAAAAGTCTACCATCCACAACTCCTCAAATTTTTAACACTGCCGTGTTCAAACACTCCAAAGATTTTCGTGTCTATTTGCACTAAGCTGCCAAATGGGGGAAGTGTCTGAAGGATCAATAGTGATTAAAAACACACACTCAGTAAAAAAGGAGAAAAGGGAACGTCCTCAAGCCAAAGGTCAATTTTGAAGAACCCAAATGTAACATCATCCCCAATGATGAAAGTCTGAAAGACTTTCCTCTAAAATAAAGGCTGTCAGGTTACTGGATTGGCTCAAGTGGTACAGTGCCTGTCTAGCAAGGGTGAGGCCCTGAGTCAAACCCCAATATCATCACAAATAAGTTAATAATAAATAAATAAAATTAAGGATGCCCGATTTCACCATTTTCATTCACCATAACATTGGGAGTTCTAGTCAAAGCAATTAGGCAAGAAAAAAAAGCATTCAAATTCAAAATGAAGCAATAAAATCATCTCGTTCACAGATGATGCATGTTTATTCTAACATTACCAGGTAATTTCAGCAAAGTTTCAAAATACAAAGTTAATACACAAAATGGGTTGTGTTTCTATACGCTAGCAATAAATCATTCAAAAGAAATTAAGAAAACAGTTCCATGTGTAATATCATCACAAAGAAAATACTTAGGAGTAAACCAAGGCAATAAAACATTTATAGAATGAAAAATGAAAATTGTTGTTGTTGTTAAAATAGAAAGGCTTCCTGTGTTCATAGGTGTTCATACCCTTAGTATAAGATGGCACCTGTACTCAGTGCTATGTACAGATTCAGTGTCCTATGTGTCAAAGTCCCAATGATGTTATTTGCAGAAAACTCCATTCTATTCTAAAAATTAAAGTGAAAATTGTAATTATGATTTCGTATTTCTCAAACTATTGCTTTTCATGCTGTAATGTATATACACGTCTCACATTTTTATTAAAGTGCAGTTTCTCCTCCATAGGAGTAGGAACCCCCAAAATCTTCTCGGTCAAGCTCCCGAGTGATACCTCAGATGCTCTATCATTACCTATGAACTTGATAGATCTCATGAGGGGAAATACACATGTAGCCTTATCTGTGTCCTACTACTGCTATACTTTGAATACAGAAAGTGTCCCCGCAAAGGTCTGGTGTTAGAGGCTTGGTCCCTGGTGGTGGTATTGGGAGCTTCTGTGGGCTTTTTAAGAGGCAGGGCTTCGTGGGAGAGCTTTAGGTCTTGGGGGTGTACCCTTAAGGGGTTTCATGGAACCCCAGCCTCTCAAGAGGTGAGTACTTTGCTTCTGCCCTCACCATTCAGTTTTTTCACCAAAGGCCTCAAGGCATGGACTCACCTGATCTTGGACAGAAACCTCCAGAAGTGTGAAGAGAATAAACCTTTTCTTTTTATAAGTTAATAGTCTCAGGCATGGTTTTGTAGTAACGCAAAACTGACAGACACAGTGATCTGGCCCCACATACATACACCTTTCCTCCCTCCCTGAGCTACGGCCACTCTAGCTGGGCAACAGGAAAGAACCTCATGCTGTTGTCACACACTAAGCATACTTCTGTCTCAAGTCTCCACTGCATTCTGGACTGCTCCATTTCCACCCCATGCGCATGGCTCCTCCTACTTGCTGCACAATGTCACCTTATTGAGAGAGGCTTTCTCTGACCTACATATATAAAGTACAACTCATACTCCCTAACGCCTAGTGACACCAAAAGTTTGTGAACTACACATTTCTGTGGTTTACTGACTGTTTTTCCCTGTAGAATGCTAAGTTCCACGGTATGTTATTCATTGGTATATAGATGTTCCCTAGAACAATGCCTTCCACATAGAAGACACTTAATATTTACTGAATGGATCAAGTAGGAAACCATTTGTGTAAATTAAAACTTAAAAATCCAAAATCAGAAGCCAGTTGTCTCCATGCTACAGCATGAACAAAATAGATGAAATTACTGGCTAAGTTTTTTCACTTGTGGCATAATGACATATCTATTGTTAATGAAGAAAAAATAGGGACAGTTCTCCAAATGATATGTTTATTTGATCGAGTACATTTTTGTCTTGCAAATGCATACAGCAGGAGTGATCATGCCTGTAAGACTGACCTGACTGCACTGAGCATTCAGGAACAATCAAGACCATGTACTTCTGCCGTGGTACATAGATTTTGCTGATTGTGTGGTGTTTTCTCTCTGCCCATTGCAACTGAGGTTTCTTGGTTAAAACAAATATTCATTCAAATGACCTCAAGTAAGGATACAAGGAAATACAGGCTCTTGTGGGGAAGTGCGAAGCTGGGAACAATAGGAACATTTTCTCTCGTGGAAACTGGCAGCCCCAGAAATGTCAGCATAAGACCTTTTGAATCTTCATGCTAATATTGAAGCAAAAACAGCATCAATCACTTTGCGTACATTTCTTCTCTTCTCTTTACAGACTCACTTTCTCTGCCACTATTTCTGTAACTTACTGCTTCTGCCAATTCATGGGATCTTTTTCCTTGTAACCTTCTAGTGGGTATGCCTGATGGCCTCTCTGGCCTCTGTTTAAGTTATGACCATGTAGCTTCAGCTCTTTGTTTGATAGCTTCTTACTGGGACCTGTGTCATAATGTCTAGTAATTGTGTGAATTAATCAATTTTTTATGAATCACCATTTATTGTTCAAAAGAAGCATTAACAGACAAATTTTTTTATACAACTTGGATACCTGAAAACCATTTCTCAAAAATGAAAATGATATTTGTGTGCTGGTGGCTCCTGCCTATAATCCTAGTTTGGGGGCTGCGATTGGGAGGACCACTGTAGGAGGACAGCTTGGGTAAATAGTTCACAAGACCCCATCTCCAAATTAACCAGAGCAAAATGGACTGGAGTCATGGCTCATGTGGTTGAGTGTCTTTTCTTCAAGAACAAAGCCCTGAGATCAAACTCAAGTGGCACCAAACAAACAAACAAACAAACAAAACCAAAGAAACTTGCCCCCATACCAGAAAAAAAAAAAAGAAAAAGGCAAAGTATGAGTTCAAGGAAAAAGCTAACATTATTGTTTTTATTGGCAATGACAAAGTTTAAGATTTCAAGCTAAATTAGAATTTTGGGCCAGGCATGGTGGCACACACCTGCAATCCCGGCTCTCAGGAAGCTGAGGCAGGAGGGCCAGGAATTTGATGTCACCCTGGGCTACCTAGTGAGTGCAAGGCCAGCCTGGGCTGCATAGCAAGACCTTGTAACCACCAATCAATGAACAGAAGATTATGTACATTTTATATCTCTCTCAAAATATCTTTTTTTTTTTGGTGGGGCTGGGTTTTTTAACTCAGGCTTTTCACTTACAAAGCAGGTGCTCTCTTGAGCTACACTTGTACTCCTCTCAAAATATCTTATTGTAATGTACTCATCCCTGCTTGTAATGATGATACAATGTCTATTTGACCAGTGATTGGGTGACAGTGGAATTGTGATGGAGTACTAGGTCACTCTATAAGCATTGCTTGCACACAAGCTCTGTGTTACTGCCCACTGATAACTGAGATGGCTACATGTACTTATCATTTGGTGACTAGGCTCTTTCCCAAGTTAGACCCCCCCACAGCCTATACTTCCACATCTACCTTGGGTCTATGGCCACACGTGCATCAAAGAACATTGACACTGGTTTATCAGGGTTAAACAGCTGGGTGCAGCTGATGAAGTTTCCAGGGTTGCAGAGCTCTGGACCTCTAACCATTGCTCCCAAGGGCAGTAGGTGGGGATAAAGCAGATCTGCTGATCACCATGGGAGCACACCAAATAGGTGGTATGGTTGTGAGTGCATGACCCAATGACAGTGGCTGCATAGGAATAGAAAATATGGTAAAGCAATGTCCTAGTGACAAACTTCCTGCCTCAATAGTATACATACATAGGTCACAGTTTGAGATCTGAGGATTCCGAGCAAGGGAATTATTAAATTCAACAAAAGGAAAACATGGATAGGACCCATCCCTGGAGGGGGAAGGAGATGATTCCTCAATATTCTACAGTTGTAGACAAGTCAGCATCTGGAGTAACTACAGCAGGACTGTTGTCTCATTGTTTTTGGTCCCCAGGTGTCTCCCAGGAAGTAGAATCCTTCTGAGGAAGGGCGTGGCAATCCAGAGGGCGATGTTGCATGGTGAAGATGGATCAGGGATGCATTCCCACTGAAGAGAGGCTGCCTTTACCTGGCTGTGGTAGATCCAAAGAGCAATCCCTGCTACTTTAGCTATGGTAGGAATACACAAAATGACAACAAAAGGGCCTCTCCAATGAGGTTTTAATGGTTGGACATTCTGTTCCTTTACCCAGATGGCATCCCCTGGCCTGTAAGGGTGCATGGGAGTTGTCGGGCTGACAGGAAGTCTCTCCAAGACCCAGTCATTGATCTTTGAGAGAATCAACCTGAGGCCTGCATCTGTTACCTCAAGGTGGGGTCATGTATTTCTTTGAGGTTCCACCATATGCCCTTGACTGAGGGTAGTGGGCATCCATAAAGGACATGAAAGGCTGAGAGCCCTGACTGCTTCGTGGGCCTAGAACTAATCCTTAATAATGCATGGGTAGTAACTGATCCCATTGCAGATCAGTCTCCTGACATAGTTTTCCCAACTATGATTTCAGAGTTCTATTCATACGTTCCACTTTCCTAAACTCTGGGGGTGGTAGGCCACATGCAACTTCCAGGTGATTCCTAAGCCTTAGCCATCAGCTGTAGGACCTCAGCCACAAAAGCTGGCCCAATATCTGACCCAGTAGACATGGCTGTTCCAAACTGAGGGTTGATTTCCTTTACTAGACATGTGGCCACCTCCTGGGCCTTTTCAGTCCGCATGGGGAATGCTTCCACTCGTCCTGAGAAGGCATAGACAAAAACCAATAGATATTTACATCCTCGAGCTCACAGCATTACCGTGAAGACCACGATTAAGTTTTCAAGAGGAGATCTGCCAATGCGCTGCACCTGGGGAGGCACCCTTGGCCCTTGTGAGGGGTTGTTTTTGACACATAGGCTACATCTTTCAGATACTGCCTTACATATGCTGGAGAGTTTGGGGACATGAAATACTGGGCCAGGTGGTCTCGAGTACTGTTGACCCTTCATGGAACTGCTTGGCAAGTGTAGGAGCCAGTGACTCAGGGATGGCAATGCAGCCATCACCAAACTTCCACCATCCATCTGGTAGAAAATGTCCCTCCTCAGTCTTAAACCAAGCCTATTCTTGTGGTTTGTACCATGGGTCCATTCAGCTAAGGACACTGGAACCAGGCGGGCATCAGAACAGTTGGGACTGGTCCCCTTGTGAGGGGTACTTGTTTGTCCTCCCTATCAGCTTTTCAGTTTTCCTGAGCAATTGTTGCATCTCCCTTTTGGTGCCCTCAGTAGTGTATAACTTCCACCCATTTAGGGGCCCATACAGAGTCTAGCAATTTGAGAATTTTCAGCCCATACTTGATACTTTTTCCTCCTGAGTTAATGAGTCTCCTGTCTTTATATAAGGCCCCATGGACATGAATGGTTGTGAATGCATATTTAGAGTCAATGCAGATGTGTATCCATACTTCTGCAGTGAGCTGGAGTGCCTGCATGATGGTGACAAGTTCAGCCTTTTGTGCAGAAGTTCCAACCAGGAGCAGGTGGGCCTCAATGGCTGACTCCAGAGTCTCCAGTGCTTCCCCAGCAAAACATGTACCATCCCGGACAAAGCTGCTGCCATCTGTGAAATATTTAATGTCCAGATGGCCAATAGGCTGATTGGTTAGATTTGGCTTGCTTGAGAGGACCTCATCCATAACCTCTAAGCAGTCATGCTTGGGGAGCCTAAATCAACCAGTAACAGGGTGGCTGGGTTTAGAATGTTAACAACCTCCAGCTGGATGCATGGGTTTTCACATAACATACTCTGGTATTTGATCATCTGGAAGTTGGTCAGCCAATAATTTCCCTTATACTATATGAGTGTCAGGACAGAGTGGGGAACCTGGACAGTGAACACTTGCCTGTGGTAAGCTTGTCTGCCTCTGAAACCAGGGCACACAGACAAGGCAGCCAGACTCAGGAGACATCAAGTTGTTTAGACAAGTAAGCCACCAGACAGTGCCAGGAGCCCAGTACCTGAGTCAGGATCCAAAATCTGTCCCATTTTGTTCATGGAGTTACAGGAAAATGACTTCATCACATCTAGCAGGCCTAGACCAGGGGCATTTGTGAGTGCTGCCTTGATTTCTTTCAAGGCTTTTATTTGTTCTTCCCCTCCTACTAAGGGTTCCCATTCTCCTCCCACCCTTTGTGGCTTCATAGAGCAGTTTGGCCAAAAGGGAATAGTTAGGGATCCAGATTCAGCAAAAACCCACAGCTCCCAAAAACTCTCTGATTTGTTGGTGGGTCTTGGGGTCTATCATGGAACAGACAAGTTGTTTCCTCTCAGAGATAAATCTGTGTTGCCCCTGGGACAGGTGAAATCCGAGATATTTCACAGTGTTTTTGCAAATCTGGGACTTCTTCCTAGAGACTTTGTATCCTGCCATCCATAAAAGATAAAAGAGGAGGCAAGTCCCTTCTATACAATCCTCTGGAGTTGGTCCAGCCAGCAGGAGGTCATGGAGAAGTATTGGAGTAGTGTATAGCCATGGTGATCAGCTGAAAAAACTTTGAGGTTGGATGCCAAGGCAGTTCTGAAGTTGGGGGCATATTTTTGAAACCTTGTAGCAATCAGATCCTGGATACTTGCCCCTTTTTCCCAGTATTGGGATTTCCCACTGGGAGGAAAAATAGGCTGGATCTGTGGGGCCAGGAAGATGCAGAAAGTGCATCCTTGAGATCTAGGCAGGTGAAAAACTTTGCTTCAGCTGGTACAAGGTCTAAAAGCATGTATGGATTTGGGACTATGGGTTGAAAAGTGACAGCTGTTGAATTTACTGCCCAGAGGCCAAGAACTGGCCTGAAATCCTCAGTCCCTGGTTTCTGGACTGGCTGGGTAATAAGGGGGTGTTCCAAGATGACTGGCAAGGTCAGAGGATCCCATATTTTAGGAGTATGTCAAAATGTTTTTGAATTTTGACCTGAGCCTTGCAGGGGATAAAGTACTATTTTTTGCTAATAGGGGTAGATCCTGGCTTTAGTTCCACAATTGTTGGGGGCACATTTCAGGATAGACCTGGGGGTTATTTTTAGTCCACACAGCTGGAATCTTGAAGAGAAGCTCAGAATCTCAGGAGGCCTCCCTTCAGGGGCATAAAGCTTCCATTCTTCTTCTTGTGCAACCATGAGGATTAGAGTCTTTGCCTCAGGTCCTCTCAACTTTAAGGCTGCTGTGCCATCTGAATCAAAAGTTATGTGTGCCCTCAGTTTGCATAATAAGTCTCTGCCCTTCAGGCTCACAGGGCAATCGGGGAGATAAAGGAATTCATGCCTTATTTCATGACTCCCAACATTGCATCATCTGGACACCAGAAGGGTTGGCAGGCCTTGTCCCTTATATCCCCGATAATAGTTGTATGCTTTTTGGAAAGAGGGCCTGCTGCTTGGGTCACAGATGAATGTTCTGCATCCATGTGCACCATGAGATTGACAAAATGGACCCCATTTTCATTTTGACCACAGGCTCCTGGGGGCCCAGTAGAATGGAGCCCCTTCTGTCGATGCCTTTCCTAACAACAGTAGGCACATTGATTTCATCCTAATTCCTCCCTAGGATGGGGGCATCCAGGGGGCATTTGTTGCTGTGCTCAGGGGTTGCCTCTGCCTCTGCCTAGATTAGTTAGCTGGGGCCCACCTGATTGTCCAGCAAGGTCTGCTGCAAGGAGATCCACTTTCGTCTTAATCTTCCTATTGGCCTCCCATTTAGCCTCCTAATGTCAATTGACAAAAACCTTTGTGGCCACCTCCAGAAGCTGGCTGGCATTCATTCTAGCAAATCCCTTCAGTTTCTGCAATTTTCAACTTATGTCCCCCTGGGCGTGGCCCACAACAGAGGCCCTAATCATCCCCTGGTTTTCAGTGTCTTTCAGGTCAAAAGGCATGTACAAATGGAAGGTCTCAAAAAAATGCTCATAAAATTGGATAGGAATCTCATCTGGCCCTTGGAGGATATCTGAAGTTTTGCTCATGTTCATGGCCTTTTTCCCTCCTTCCTTCATGCCTCCCAATAGTGCCTTCTGATATTGTTCAAATCGCTGGTAGTCTTGATCATCATTGGGGTCCCAGTGGGGACTTCTATTAAATAGAGAAAGAAGAAGCTGTCGACAGTCTATCCAGGTGAGTTTATGAGTCTGAATGATAGACTGCATCAAATCAATTAGAGTCTAAGGATTTCTGTGAAGGAGGGGGTATGAGGTTTCCAGTTTAGGAGGTCTGTTGTGATAAAGGGCCAGTAGACAAATATCTGTTCTCCTTGTATTTGACCATCCTGGTCATAATACATTGGGCCTTGGACCTACCTCAGGAGCATCTGCACAGCAGTGGCAGTCTGAGGAGAGGAGAGGTCCTCACAGAAATTGGGTGGATGCCCCAATTGAATGGGGGATGTGATGTGAGCACTGGCAGACTCAGAGTGGGCATAGGGTCCATAGGACTAAGGGATGTCAGGGTAGTTGAGGCTCCAGAGGCTACTGGGCTCAATTTTACAGGTGTGACTACCCCTAGAGCTTGACCATCCGATGTCAGAAGTGAAGATGTAGAACTGTGTGCTGGTGGCAGAGGTGGATAAAGTGGTATATAGGGTGGTGGTATTTCCTCAGGTTCCTTGGCCAGTATAGGCTCCTTTGTTTTCTCTCTACACTAGGACGTTGCAGCCACCCTAGCTACCAAAATCCCATAGGCCTCTTCCAGACAGGGCCTTATCTGGCTGAGGACAGCGTCCTGCAAGCAGTCAATATAGGGAAGCTGATCTGGGTGCCCAGGATTCTGTACGATTACCCTGTAAACTTCATTAACCACAGTTTTCTCTTGTGACCCCTCCAGAGGCCATCCTACACCAAAAGCAAGCCAATCTACTTCACAAAGGGCCTTAAGCTTGTTAGGAGTTAACTCCATAGTCTCCATTAAATCCCTTCTTAAAGTTTTTAACCATATAGACCAAGGGAGTGTTTTCACTCTGATTTCGACCCATTTCCTCCCTTACCTGATGTCAAGACAGACATGGAGCGCTAGGGGTTTTTGGAGGAGAGGTTAAGGAGGGGTCCTCTTCTCTGACAAACAAGGGAGAACAATATGTGAGCCTTATTGGTGACCTCAATGCAGTGGTCCATCTCTGGTCACTCACTTCGTGGGGATTTATGTGTCTCTTAGCTGTAGTGAGTCCATATAAACCCTGGACTAGAGGCCCTGTTAGCACTCATCATAGACCATATGAGTTCACCAGAGACCACGATCGGGACTGTCCACTTGCTTCATAGCCAATCTGTATCTTATTCACACACATTCACACACAGGTATCCAACCTTTCTGCCCCTCACACAGTGCCTAGGACTCCCAGTTTAGCTTTCACTCAAAACTACTTGGGTGACTCTGTGTGGTGATCAAGCTCCCCTTCTGCCACTTAGGTGGAGGCCTAATATTTAAACCTGGGTTGTTATCAGTCTGATGGGCAGCACTCTCCTCAATGCTCCTCACCAGGTTGCATTGTGCACCTGAGGCCCTCACACCGACAAGCCAGAAGGACGAGTACCTCCTCTGGATCACATGGTCTATTGGTGCCTGGAGGGATCACTTCTCCTGGCAGTCCAGGGCATGCACCCCAGCAACAAGGGAGGTGAAAAACCACCATCTCCAAAATCTTGGACACGAGCCTCCAGAAATGTTGCAGGGTTCTTGAACAGAGACATGGGACACCAGGGCAGTTCAGCAGGAAGCAACCTTTTATTGTCCTGGCACAGACTCAGCAAACTCAAGTCCAAAGGCCGAGCCCTGAGAACAAAGGGGTCTCATCTTATATACCCTTGCAGGCAGGTTAACCCATATATGGCTACATGCAATTCTACAGGCTACCTCACTCCAGTGCTACGTGAACTTCTTCACATTTAGATTCTCTTTAAGTTTTATGTTTCTGCTATGCCATCCCTTCCCCTCACTACATTATCAGAACATGGTTGCCTGCTTCTTTTCTTGTCTTCCTCCTTGCTATACTACAATAGTGTAGGACTAAAATTGGATGAAGAGTGTTTAGAATATAATCTCATGTATATGTTTACTATATAAATAATATAATCTCAGAAAAATGTTACCTTAAATAAAAGTGATTTTTTTTGTGGTACTGGGATTTGAACTCAGGGTTCACACCTTCAGCCACTCTGCCTTCCTTTGAGTGTTTGTGTGTTGGATTTTTTTAAATAGGGTCTTGAAAACAATTTGCCTGGGCTGACTTCAAACCATGATCCTCCTGATCTCTGCCTCCTGATTAGCTAGGAAAACAGGCACCTGACTAAAGTAATTTCCAAATAAGATGAGTTTATATTTTTTTGATATTTTACAAATGCCTTTTTAATTTTTAAAAAAAGTTCATTATAATTATAAACACGTATCATTGTACAAGTTAATGAGATTCACTGTAATATGCCCGTAGATGCCTATGACATACATTAATAATGCCCATCCTCCCTTCTACTATTGTCTCTCCCATCTTTTGAAATTTTTATGAGAAACCAAAAAACTAATATTTGTAACCAATACGAATTTGTGATGCAATACTCAAGTGCCAAACAATATCCCATTTTTTTTATTTTTTGAAATGAACTCAAATCTCTATGGCCCACTGTCTCGAGGCAGACAACATACCCATCACCATTGGAGCTCTCAAGGCTCACTGGAGTGGGGAGTTGAAATGCATGCAGGAAATCTGGGGAGGATGCAGACTATGGTACATCCCATTTTTCTCATCAAGCTTTTAGCACCGAGATGTGGCAGTGCTGCTGTGCTGTGCTCTGGTGCTGAGGCCCTGAAGCAGCTCTCCCTGTGTCCTCTCCTTGACCACGGCATGAGCCATGGAAATCTTTCACACCATACCGAAGGCCTCACTGCTTCCTAGCTGTGGTCCTCTTGCCTCAAGAGAGGAAGTGGCTTACGGGCAGAACACAGCTCTACACAACTTGTGTTTTGCTGTTTTTCTTTTGGCAGGAATGTTGAACTCAGGACCTCATGCGTCTACTCAGGCGCTCTGCCAGTTGACCCACTCTGTCAGCCTGTTTTTTAATGTTGAGTATTTCTGAGATAGGGTCTTGTGAACTATTTGTCCAGGCTGGCTTCAAACTTTGATCCTTCTGATCTCTGCCTGCTGAGTAGCTAGGATTACAGGTGTGAAACACTGGTGCCAGGACAACTTGTGGATTGTGGTGTGCGTGCCCCAAAGGCTCCCACAGATGAGGGCAGTATGCTTTAGTCAGTCTCCTCACTCAGACGTTAATCTCATTCCGAAACACTCACGGACAGATCTAGAGTAATGTTAACCAGGTATCTGAGCACTCGGTGACCTAGTCAAGTTGACAACAGTAGTCATTTCACCTGGTAGGTGAATTTCGTGCTATTATTTTTGGCTATTCTTGTGTTATTGTTGTTGGTTACAGTCTCTTGTGAGTCCACTTGCAGGTGTGGCTAGCTGTATTTGGAATAATTGGGATGTTCAATGTCTATGGCTATGGCTGTATTCACAGAATATTGGATCTTGTAATTATTTTAAATTTTAAATCTCACTCATTTCTTTATGGCTGAGAGTTACATATTCTGAGAGAAAAGATACTACTCAAATACATGATGTGTATAAAATCACAACCAATGATTGCTGAGAATTTGCCTAATTCTTTAAATATATGTACACAAACAAACATGTCCTTAGGATTGGCCTAGCAAACCCATATCTACCTTCACATACATTATACAAACACAACAGAAACAAAGAAAATGAATTCAAAGAAAGAACTTTAATGAACTGTAATGATATCACTAGATTCATTTGATCATGTGGGGTAGGAAATGTCTGCATATCTGAGGCCTAAACTGCTGGATTATAGTGATCTTTCCTTTATGTCCATGCTAAGAACACTTTATTGTTTTTGCTTAATTAAGGTTTGAAGTAACTTTTTCAAACCAATAACTTTTAGATACTTAGTATGGGAGTTAAAGGGAAACTATGCCTAAGCTCTCAATATCTGGTTTAGAATAGAAAAAAAAAATTCTCACATTTGAAAAAGAGAACAGTAATAAAGATACTTTTCTTTTAAGAACAAGCATGAGATGTGTGCTTTTGTGTGAGAGTGTGTGACATGTGTGAGACTGCGTGTGTTGTCTTGTGTGTCTGCCCATATATGAAAGAAATTACAGCGGGAAATACTCAATTTAAAACTACAAAACTATGCCTAAACTAACAATATCTGTGTTAAAAGAAAAAAAAGTATTTTCACATTTTCAACTGAGAAAAGCAATAGATACTTTTAAGAACAAGCATAAGAAGTGTGTGCGCACATGTGTGAGAGGATGTGCATGTGTCAGACTGTATGCGGGTGAGTGGTTTTGTGTATTTGTCCATGTATCAACAAAATAACAGCAGAAAACATTGAATTTTAAAACTACAAAACTATACCTACAATAACAATATCTGTGTTAGAACAGAAAAAAAACCAGAATATTCACATTTTCTATAGAGAACAGCAACAAAGCTACTTTAAGGAATAATTACTTGATGTGTGTATGCATGCCTGTGTGTGTGTGAGTGTGTATGTGTGAGTGTACATGTGTGAGTATGACTGTGTGAGCGTGCATGTATGTGAGAGCATGTACGTGTGAGTGTGCATGTGTGTGTGAGTGAATGTGTCTATCTATATATGAAAGAAATAACAGGAAATAAAGGTTGAATTTTAAAACTACAAAATGTTCCTATGACATAAACTGGTTCAAAACTTTCCAGTTCTGTGTTGAAACCCACATACACATGAAGCTGCATGTGGACTCTGTACTCTCCTGGCCTATGGCTAGCCAGGACTGCCTGGAGGCCCCTGGGAATGGTGCCTGGCCAATCCTGCCCCAAAGAAGATGGGAGCAGAAGCTCAAAAATACTAGTCGTCACCCAGATGGAAAGGGGTCTGCGACTGTTATTGCACCCTGTTAAAACAGGGGTGTTGACATTGTTCTTGTAAATCTGAAAGGGTGCCTGGGAAGGAGTGGCAGGGACAGGGTGGCAGGGAGGGTGACAGGGACTGGGGTGGGGCAGAGACCTAACCCCACTTTTCCAGGATTGGGCTCTGTTTTAGATAAGGACGACCCTCCTCCCCTCCTCATGATCCTGGTAGAAGGGGAAGCACGGGCTGCCCAGGCCTTACTGCTGCTCTGGCTTCTGGATCTCAAGCTCCAGGGGGCAAGCGGTCCCAGCCTGTCCTCGTGTGGGCTCCACCTCCTTAGTGAGGCTCACCTCTTCAAGGTCACCCCACTGTGCCTTCATCACTACCTTCTCGTGTTGGAACAGGGCAAAGGCCTGTGCCAGTTTCCATGGCTCGGGACAGGTGGCCGTAGCGCTGTTGTAACTGCTGAAAGTGCTCCCGAATTCCTGCTTCTCCTGGGTGACCCGCAGGAAGCAGCTCTGCAGCTGGCCCACCTGCGTAGACAGCTGGGTGTTGAGATGCTGTGCAGACTGCAGGGCGCAGGTGAGCTCCGCGTTCTCGTTGGTGCGTGTGATGAACGCGTCCTGCAGCTCGGCCAGCTGCTCCTTCAGCTGGCGGTTCTGCTGGAGCGCGCGGCTGGCTGTGGTTCGGTCGTTTTCCACAGTTTCTAAGATCTTCCTGTGGTCTTCAGCCTGCTGGCTCCAGACCTCTGCCCTGAGCTGTAGCGACAGCAGCCGCTCCTCCTGCTCCTGGTTGAGCAGACGGAGGGTCTCATTGTCGTGCATCTGGGCCTGCAGGTGTTCCTCCACGCGCTCCAGCTGCCTCTGCAGGCGCCGGGCCTCCTCCTGCAGCCTCCCTTCCTCCTCGGAAGGCCCTGCTGGGGGCTGTGGTGTTGGGGGCTCCAGCAGCTGGCTCCTGAGCTCAGCCAGCTCGTTCTCCAGCTGGGACACCTGGCGCCTGCTGTGCTCCTTGTGGATGTTCAGCTCCTCCAAAACTTTCTGCAACTTCCCTTCCCACAGGAGGCTCTCTCTTCTCAGAGTGTTGTTTTTGTCTTTCTCTGTCTCCAGCTTTTGCAGGAGCTCGGTCAGTGTCCCCACTTGGGTCTGGAGCCCGGCCGGCTCCTCCTTGGCCGGGCTACTGTCGGGGGCCTCAGCCCCACTGGAGACCTGCAGCAGCTGCTGGTCCAACACCTGCACCTTGTGGTGCAATTCTTATATTTCCCGCCGCATGGCCGCTCCGTCCAGGTGTGCCACCCCAAGCCTCTCCTCCATGTGGGCCTTCTGCTGGGTCAGGTCCTCGTTGCGTTCTTCCACGTAATCGAGTTGCTGTTGCAGGGCCGCTTGCTGCTTCCGCAGCTCTTTGTTGCACCTGTCCAGCTGTCGGTTCTGGGTGGAAGCCGCACACACAGTCAGCTCGAGCTCTCGCACACGCTGCTGGGCGGCCTGGAGGCGGCTGGCAAGAGCCTGGGTCTCTCCGGCTCTCTGCCGGGCGTCCTGCTCCATGTGGGCCAGAGCTGCTTGCAAGGATGACTTTTCAGTCTGCAGAGTCTCGATGGTGTGCCGGTGCAGCTGCAGCTGCCTGCGCAGCTCTTCCAGCTCCTGCGCCTCCTCCTGCGGGCCCTCCTCTGCTTTCTCGGGTTCAGCCGGCCTCCTGATGTGTGGTAGTGCCTGGGCCTCGTGGACGAAATCGAGCCCACCAGCCTTCTCATTTGACGCCTCGCTGCTAATAGTGGCGTCAGGGGAAGGGACACTGGCAGGCAAGCCAGTGTCACCCGAAGGTGTTGGTGCGGGAGCGCGGTCTTGGGGCGCATCCTCGGCTGGGTTACCACCCCCAGAGGCGGCTGTGTCATGGTCACGACCTTTTTTCCTTTGTTTTCTCGTTGGGCCTAAGGGAACACCAAGACCGTTCCTTTGTTGGAATTCCCTAAGCATTTTCTTGGCCGCAGCCAGCTTTCTCTGCTTTATTTCTTTTGTCACATCAGGACTGGGACGGGGAAGGTGTGGGGGCCACATGTCCACGATCCCTAAAATCACCGCAATTGACCTCAGCTACGAGCACGAACCGCCTCGGTCAGCAACTGGCTGCGGTGTGAGCTGAAGAGGCGTATCCAGGGCATTAGTAGGGCCATGGGATGTGGGCGTGGTCGAAAGTCTCTCACCCCATTGGTTGGTGAGAAAGAAGAAGGAGAAAAGGGGCGGGGCAAGCTCCCTGGAGCCAGGAGGAATGGACTGAGTCGCAATGGAGCTGTACAGTTCAGCTGCTAACCCAACCCCCATCCACCTCAGGGAGCCCTCGAGAAAGGGAGAGAGGTTAGGGCGCGGGGAGGAGGGGGAGGGTTGGGGGGCATGGCAGTAGGTTGGGTTGGGCTATAGGGAGGTAGTGAGTCCTGGAGGGAGGTTGGGGTGTTGTGTCTTGGCAAGTGAGCAGGTGCCATACTTGCTCATTTTCGAAATCATCTATTGGGTATCCCCCATTCAGTCCTCCAGACAGACCCTATTTGACACCCCCTCCAAATACTCAAAGATTATTAATCCTGGTAGTGTATGTAACCCCTTGCAACTTGATACAGCCCAAGTCTCCTACTTCCCAGCAGTTTTCTGCACCATTTGGTACACTATTCCTCTCAGAGTGGCTCTTGGCCCAACAGCCTTTCCTTACTGGGTTCTTCTTGAGGACTGAACCAGGAATGAGCTACAGTCGCCATGGGGCCTTCTGATCCCTGATGAGTAGGTTTGTGCCCCTCCCACCACCCTTCATTCCAACAGCCTCCAGCCACCTCAGTACTCTTCAAGATTTCCTCTAGTTGACCTGCTGTTCTAAGGAAGTACAGGTCATTTCTGCATCTCACTCTCCCCCTTCTCTTCCTCTTTCCTCCATCCTCAGAAGTGTTGTCAGGTCCTGGAGCTCCTGCCTCCCCAGATGCCTTTACCCTTCTCCTTCTCACGTACCTCCTGCTCTCCCTCATTCATCTCTAGTTTTAATAATTTGGTCTTCTCCCTCTTTCTTTTGGTTAGTTTGGCTTAGGGTTTGTCAATCTTTTTGACCCTCTCAAAGAAAGGATTCACTGATTCTTTGTATTTTTTTAGTCTTCATTTCATTAATTTTGACCCTGATTTTTATTATTTCTTCCTCCTATGAACTGTGTTTAGCCTGTTCTTTTTTAGCTAAGTTGCTCAGTTTTATTAGTTGGATTGTTTGTTTTCTAATTTTTTGTTATTGTTGTTGTAGTACTGGGGTTTGAACTTAGGGAATCATGTGTGCTAGGCCCTACCACTTGATCCACTTCACCACCCCATATTTGTGTTGGATATTTTCAAGATAGGATCTTGAACTATTTGCCCTGGCCAGCTTCTGACATTGATCTTTCTCATCTCTGCTTCCTGAGTAGCTAGGATTACAGATGTGAGCTCCTGCAATCTCCATAATGATGATAATACTTATAATCTTCCTGCTTCAGAGTATTTTAAATACAAATCACTCTGATTGCATACTAGAGTATTAAACGAACTACTTGAGAGGAGAACCATTAGAAGAAAAATTAGGCAAGTTCCCATCACCACAGACACACATCTACCAATGCCTGTGGCCAACAACTCCTCCTTCCCTTTTGTTGCCATAGATGATTGGCCTATGATGGAAACTCAGCCCTCCCACTTGTGTACCAGGTTCCATCCCTTGTTTCCTTCAAGGACATGGCATCAACAAATCTCCCTTCTTTATTCCTTTATCAGCAATTTTTCCTTCCTCCTGGATCACCACCATCAACATACAAACATATTGTTATCATAAAGAAAATCTTTTGCTTGACTTGCTCCCCTCCCTCCACTGCCTCATCTCTCTCTACTCCACTTTGCATTAAAACTTCATGGTCTTGATTTGGCAGTGTGGCTCAGGACCTCTCTGGCCAAGGTGACCAATGACCTCCACATTGTGTTGCTGTGTCTACTGGGGACTCTAGTCCTCATTTGACTTACCCTCCTGCTCCATTTGACACAGCCCATTACTTTCTTCATCTGAAACTCATGTTTGGGCTTCCAAGACTCCATAATTCTTGGTTTTCCTCTTACTAATAATTTTTTTTAACCATCTTTTATTTCTGGGTCCTTCTCAACATTAAATAATGCTAATTAGTTAAATAATATTAAGGCTAACCTTTAATACTAGCGTAGCTGGAAGTCAGCCTCTTCTGTCCACCACTTACCCTCCCTTTCCCCTTGATGTTATTAAGCACAGTGGCTTTAAACATGCCATCTACATGCTGGCAAATACATGCACACATTCCTACCTCATTTTATTCCCCTTCTTTTGATTGTGCTTCTCAGACGCTGTCTTTTGTTTTTTGTTGTTTTTACAGATTGAAGATTGTAGCACCTCTACATCCTGCAATCTATGACTGCCATTTCTTCTCAATGTATTTTTGTTTTGTGTCTCTGTGTCACATTTCAGTAATTCTCACAATTATGCAAACTGTTTCATTATTATTGTATCTAATATACATGTCATCATAGATGATCTGTCAGGGATAACCTTTGCTGTTACTATGGTAATAATTGCTTTGGGACTCCATAAATCATGCCCACATAACATGGTGAACGTAATCAATAAATGCTGTGTGCCTTCTGACTTCTCCACCCCTAGCTGTTTCTCCATCTCTCTCCCTATCCTCGGGCTTCCCTATTCACGGAGACAACAATATTGAAATTAAGCCCATTAATAACCCTGTATGTGTTAAGTACAATAAGAATAGCACAACTAGGTGAGTAGCTCAAATGGTAGAGCACCTGCTGTGCACGTGTGAGGTCCTGAGTTCAAACCCACTATAACTAAAGAAAGAATAGCATGTCTTTCAATTTAAATTAAAAGCTAGAAATGATGAAGGTTAGTGTCATAGGATGCCTGCACCACCTCAGAGCTCTGCAACAAGAAGGCCATCACAGGTTTTGGCCCTTGACCTTGCATCTCTGGAAGCATGAGCCAAAAGAGAAAAAAACTTCTTTTCTTTATTAAGTACCTTACCTCAGGTCGTTTCTCATAGTAATGAAAAAGGAATAAATGCATCACCTTTGCAACACCTAAATATGAAAATAAAGGAAATGATTACTCACATTATTCCACAAATAAGGAAGCCAGTTGACTCATATCTGTAATCCTACCTATGCAGGAGGAAAAGATCATGAGGATCTCAGTTTGAAGCCAACTCTGGGTAAATAGTTTGTGAGAGCCTATCTCAAAAAACCCATCACAAAAAAGGGCTGGTGGAGGAGCTCAAGGGGTAGAGTGCCTGGCTAGCAAGTGTGAAGCCCTGAGTTCAAACCCCAGTACTGCCAGAAGAAACATTGTACATTCCCATCAGTGGTACATGGAATTAATTTTACAATAGGCTTATGTGCTCATCAACACCTTGTGTTGGATGTTTCTGTTCTGTTTTCCACTACTTAATGTGTTTTTAATGGTATATTATCATGTTGTTTTGTTTGTTTGTTTTGCTGGTACTGGGGTTTAATCACAAAGCCTCAAGTGTGCTAGGCAGGCACTCCACCATTACAGCCACTCCTCCAGTCCTTTTTTTGTGTTGGTTATTTTCTTGTGCCTGGCAAGTGTATATTTTTAAAATCTGAAAAATCAGCAGTAAAGAAATAAACACAGCTAGGAGCCAGTGGCTCAAGCCTGAAATCTGAACTACTGAGGAAGCAGAGATGAGGAAGATCAAGGTTCAAAGCCAGCCCAGGAGAGACCTGTCTCAAAAAACCAACAGAAATAAGGACTGAAAGAGTGGAATGGCTCAAGTAGTAGAGGGTCTTCCTAGCAAGCATGAGGCCCCAAGTTCAAGCCTTGGTACCAGGGCTAAATGTGTTTACATTTAGGGGTGCTCTAGATACAGATACACACACACACACACACACACACACACACACACACACACACACACACTTATATAGTCTAGGTACAAGTCTGTTAGTGGAAATATGATATTTATGGACATAGTATTTGCTTAAGTTTCCAAAAAACTGCCAAAAATGATCAAACAGAGTTAGTTTGTTCAGGAATACAAGGCTAGCTTATTATTCAAATCAATTAGCAGATTAGAAGAAACTAAAATAAAGCTAAAAAAGAAAAATCATATGATATCAATAGAAACAGGAATGGAACTGGAGAAATCCAACATCTTCTATTAAAAATTCACATCAGGGCTTGAGTAGTGTCTCAAGAGTTAAAGCTTCTGCCTAGAAAGCATGAGCCTCTGTATTCAACTCCCAGTTCGACCAAAGGCAAAAACAAAAACAAAAGAAAGCAAAATCTCACAACAAAATAGAAATAGAAGAAATTCCCTAACCTGATCAATGCATCTATGAAAAACCATAGCATATGTAATGATAAAAGACTGAATAGTTTTGCTGTAATATTAGCTGTAAGACCAGGATAGCACCTATCACTGGTTCAATTTAGTGTTGTACTGGAGTTTCTAGACAGTCCAAAAGGGAAGAAAAGGAAATAGTTCCATAGGAAAGGAAATAATAAAACTTTATTTTCATGTAATATTAGTGAACAAATTTGATAAAATCTGTAAAAGAGTAAACAAAAATTAGCTTTGTTGCACAATGTAATATTTTGGGGTTTTTGTTTGTTTTTTGGTGGGACTGGGGTTTTAGTTTAGGACTTCATGCTTGCAAGTCAGGCACTCTACCATTTAAACCACACCTCCAGTTCATTTTACTTTGGTTCTTTTGGAGATGGGTTCTTGTGAACTATTCGCCCAGGGTGACTTCAAACCTCCTTCCTCTTGATCTCATCCTCCCAAGTAACTAGGATTATAGGCGTGAATCATTCCTGCCCATTTCACAATATAATGTCAATGAACAAAAATCTGTTGTATTCCTACACACTGGCAATTATTCAACATTGAAATAAAATACAGTGTCCCTTACAATAGAAAAAAAAAAAGAAAATACTTAAGCATCGATCTGATAAAGATGTGAAAGCTTCCAGATCAAAAACTGCAAAACACTATTGAGGAAATGTAATTAGACCTAAATAAATGCAGAGATATACAGTGTTCCTGGGATAGCAGTAAAGCATAATGCTATCTCCTTTTTTTTCAATTTTATGGAAGAATTGATAAGCAATTGTTATCATATTTTCCTCAAATATTGGTGTCAGATATTTCTTAAATATGAATCCGAGTGAAACAATCTGGAATTGGTTTATACTTAATATTGTTACAATGTCAATTCTTCCTAAATTGATCAAAATGCAATCCCAGTCAGAATCTCAGAAGGTTTCTTGAAAAAAAAAAAAAAGAAAATTCTGCAATTCAAGTGGAAATACAAGCCATATAGAATAACTAAAGAAAGGGTGAAAAAGAAGAAGCAGTTTTTCTTTTCTTTTTTTAGTAGGGTTAGGGTTTGAACTCAGGGTTTCGCCACACCTCAGACCATTTTGCTTGGTTATTTTGAACTATTTGCACAGGATGACCTTGAACCACAATCCTCCTGATCTCTCTCAGATCTCAGTTTACCAAAGTAGCTAGGACTATAGGCATGAGTACCAGTGCAAGGACAGTCTTATTGTATAGCCTCAATATAAAATTACACGACAATAAATGTGGTATTGCATGAAGATAGAACAATTGACACCACAGCTTCAGAAACATAGCTACACATGTATTTTAAAAGACACAAAGTAGACAAATGCAAGTATAGCAATGATAGTCTTTTCAGCACATTGTAATAGAGCAATTGGGCATATATAAGAAAAGTTAATCTCATTCCTTACCTTTCACTATAAACAAATGGAACTCAAAAGAAATTATCTATCCATATTTCTCCATGTAAAACTTAAAACTATAAAATTTTCAGTAAAAATAAGAATTCTGGCCTAGAGTTAGTCAAAAAATTGAACTTATTTTATAACATGAAAATTTTAATTTATAAAAAAGCAAATTGATGGCTCAAGAGGTAGAGCACTTGCCTAGCAAGCATGAGGCCCTGAGTTCAACTCCAGTACCACTACCAAAAAAAACTCCAGCAAATTAATCCATTAAGCATCAAATTCAAAAATGGAAACTTTAATGACATGAAGAATTCCACTACAATATTAGATAACATTGGTACTTGTGATATTCTTGCTGTGTTGTTAATCTTTGGCTAAGGGCATTTAGTTTTCACCATCATACATGATGGTGTTTTCTCTGGTTTTTTTTTTGGAGAGGACTTTTGTAATATGAAGAAGGTTTTGTCTTTTTTTTACTTTGTTGAGGGTTTTTATTAGGAATGGAGGATGGATTTTATCCCCCAGCCCCTTTTCTGTTTCTTAATACAGTTAATTTTATCAAATGGTTTATTTGAGGGTGCAGTACTAGGGTTTGTATTCAAGGCTGCATGCTTTATGGCAGGTGCTCTACCATGTGAACCACTATGCTAGCCCTTTCTTGTGTTGTGTATTTTTGAGATAGGGTCTGAAGAACTGCCTAGGCTGGCCTCCAACCATGATGCTCCTGATTACTGACTCTTGGCTCAACTGATTTGTAAACGTGAGACCAATCTTATTGGCAGGTGAAACACTTAGTCATAGTGTTAATGTTAATGGTGCAATCTGTGATCAGGAAATTTCCAAATTCTTTGTGCCCTAAGTGGAAGAATCCATGACAGGACACATGGGTGTAATGGATTTTATTAAAAGTTATTATATAGGGGAGCTGGGCTCCAGTGGCTCATGTAGGTCATCCAAGCTACTCAGATGCAGTGGTCAGGAGGATCACAGTTCAAATATCGCCCAGGAAAAATAGTTCTGTGAGACCCTATCTGAAAAAACCCTTCACAAAAATAGGACTGGTGAAGTGGCTCAGTTCCAAGTTACAGAGGGGAGCCAGGCACTGGTGGCTCATGCCTACAATCCTAGCTAATCTGGAGGCAGAGATCAGGAGGATCACAGTTCAATACTGGCCTGGACGAACAGTTTTATGAAACCCTAGCTCAAAAAAAAAAAATTACAAAATAGGGCTGGTGGAGGTGCCTTAAGGTGTAGGCCCTGAGTACAAATCCCAGAACTGCAAAAAAAAAAAAATTTTGGAAGGAAATTACAAAAGTTGGAAACAGGAAGCAGAGAGAGCTTCTTTCTCTTTTTCTTTTCCAGGTGCTTTTCAAACCTATACTATCCTATGCGAAGGGAAAAACAGTGATTCATGATTCTTAGCAAATAATTAATGAGTGAGGAGGAGATGGATGGTCCCCTGGCCAGGTAAAAGTGGTTTGAGTTGTCCCTGAGCTAGGGTGTGAATAACCTGCACACATTTGTAATTGAAAAGGAGGCTCAGAGAAAGGAATGTTCAATCTGAAATATAGTATTAAGTCATATATTTTCTAAGAGTCCTGAACTTTCCCTAATTATAGACTGCTTTAGTATCCTATCTTCCTTATATACAAATTGGGAGGATTCACAAGTGAACCCACCTGGAATTTGATGAAAGTACATTATATGTGTTAGGAAAAACTCTTCTCACAAAGAAAGCTCAGGAGAAAAGTCTCACATCCAAGAGCAAAGTTTAATGGCAGGCTCAAACTGCCAGGCTGACTGGGGAAATATGGTGCAGCACAGACTCTGGGCCAGGCATGGCTTTTATAGAAGGGGAAGCTTAAGGAAGTTAGCACATGCACCGTAGTCTTTGGTGGGGGTGGGGCTGTCACAGAGCACGGGAATTTCTGTTAAGGGGCAGGGCTGCCATTTTGGCTGATTCACAAAATGGTGACATCATTACTTGATCATTCCCCCATTTTTCTTTAATAATGATGAAGGTAGGGGCTGAGGATCAGGAATTGGGGCAAAGTATCGGTCTCTTAGCTGCTTCCTGCTGGCAGGGGGTGCAGTATGGGGCAGGATCCTCAGGGTCCTGTGTCCTGGTGGGGGCCCTCATAGCAGTCCTCTGGATGGTTTTGGAGAGGTTGGTATCCCTGGAGGTACAACTGGTTAAACTTTTGATTAGCAATAGCGACATGTAGTATGATACAAGGGAGGAAGATTAAGAATAGGAGAGCAAGAACACAGGCATTAGGATGGGCATTGGCCAGGAGAACCACTGTGAAATGTTCCCTAGAGGATTCCAAGTGTCTGTTCCTTAAGAGGTGTTGCCACTGGGGGATCCCATTGAGCTTGACAGCAGTGGGTGTTGTGAGAATGACCAGATGAGGACTGGTCCACTGAAGTCCCAAGGGAGAGGATAGAAGATCCCTTAGGAGAACAAGATCCCCTGGTTTAATAGAAATTGTTATAGGGTGGGGCTGGATCTGGTCTGCATGCTCTCTGAGAAGTTCCCTGAGAAGGTTAAGATAAGGTAGGTAGTCAGCCATAAGGGTAGGGTCTGTTGGAGGCAAGTTTTTTAAGAGAAATGGGTGGCCATACATTATTTAAGACCCAAATAGGAATATTAGGAGGAGCATAAAAAGGTGTCTGCTAAGGGACTACATACCTGTAACTCCCAAGAAAGATGTAAGCTGCCTTATGGTATGGGGGAGAGGGAAATGGAAGATTGGGTTGATGCACTCATGACTCAGGGAGTGAGTCTGTCTTTTAAGGCCACACCTAGGTAGGTGACCTGTGGGAGGCAGGGGCTGTCAGGATTTAAATGTAACACTCTTGGAAAAAAGACAGCTCTAACTCATTTTTAATATAACTTTACATTTTTAACTTTGTAAATGTTTGTACCATATTTAGATAAAGTATAGATGCTACACTACAACACAATTTCTTTGATAAAATCTTTCTCTGTAATGGTTTTTTGTAGATGTTACTCAGAGCAGAACAATATTAAGATAACCTTGTTATTTTATAGACACAAAGAATTTGATTTTAGTTTGACATGACCCTAAAAATCTTTTAGGCAACTCTTAGATTATAGTCAACTCTATCACACTCCGAAGCTTTTTATTATACACTTTTAAAACTTACTCAGACCTTTATATAACATACTAAACCCTTTGATGGCTTGTCCTAATCTATCCTATTTGAAACAATCTTCAGGACAAACACTTCTTTACAAAATCCTTTCTCATCCAAAAAACCGTTCCTTTTTCCTTTAACTTCTCAAAAAATACATTCATTATCTATCTATCTACTTTTTAGTTGTTTACTTTGTAACTTATATTTTAAAATTAACTTTTATAAGAATTTTAGATTTATTATAGGGGCTGAGGCAACTAATTAGTAGCCTGTGGTGTTTTAAGGAATTTATGATAGGCATAGGGCCTCATTGTCCCTCAGGCTTGAGGGGATATTGTTTTTGGTGAAGAAACTGTGAGGGATTTTTGAGCTTTATTTGAATAGCGATGGCCATCCTGGCTCACCTTACACTCATCTCATCAGTCCACACTGTGGAATCTACTTGTTCCTAAAGGAGGGGACAGCAGACATAGCTGCCTGAGGGGAGGAGAATTTGAGCTTTTAGTTGAGATAGTAAATCCCATCCCAGCAGAGTCACTGGAGTTTCAGAAACTATGAGGAAAGAGTGACAGAAGAGGAGGTCTCCCCAAGAGCAGGCCAGAGGCTGGGTAAATTAGCATTCTAGGGACTGGCCAGATTTCCCCTGAACAACAACTTTTGTCTTTGGACTGGGGAACTGGAGAGAAAGGTAAAACAGAGAAATGAGTTCCACTGTCTAGGAGGAAAATTATCTTTTGTTTTTCTGCCATCATGGCTCCCCAAGGCTCCTCAACATTGATGCCAAGAACTGGAGCATGGACAGGGGGCCAGGACCCATGAATCCATAGGAGGTGGCACCTCGCCTTCCATCTGGAGATGGGGGCACTTAGATCTCCAGTGGTTACCCTTGCAGAGAGTGCAGGGTCCTGGTTGGGGGCAGGGCTGTCTCCCGTGCTGTCCCCCTTAAGCCTTCTCTGCAGAAATACCCCTCCTGTTCACCATGGTAGCAAGTTCAGGATACAGGCCCCAGTCAGGTGGGGCACTCTCTGAGAGCAGCAATGAGGCCATGGTGTCTCTTATCTTTCTCTCTGTTAGTAATGTCCCAGTTATAATATACAGACATGGCTAGTTGTACTAGTTGATCCAGTGACTTTTCTCCTTCAGCCATAGACTGAGTTTTCTACAAATATCAGGGGCTGATTGTTAGAAATTTAACTTTGAGAAGAACCTCTCTCAACTGTGACTCTGGGTCCACCATGGTATGCTTTCTGATTGCATCCTTAAGATGTTGTAGAAAGGTAAGGGGATTTTCTTTAGGGCGTTGCTGTAAAGCAAAGTTGTTATTTTACATTGACACCTGACACTCTGGAGAGCAGGTCTCTGAACCGTTCTGGGCCTCAGTTTCCTCACTTAAAGAATGAGGGAACTGGTCTAAGTTAAACTACTTTCTTTCACTATGAGATGGCTGAAGTGACATTAATACCATTTATTTTTTTAGCAATGTTGGGGAATTGAACCCAGGGCCTTGCACATGCTGGGCAGACACTCTCCCACTGAGCTACACCTTTATCCCCAAATATTTTTTTTCTCTTTCCTTTTGCTGTACTGGGGCTTCAACCCAGGACTTTATGCCTGCAAAGCGGCACTTTACTGCTCGAGCCATATCATCAGCCCCTTTTGGTGTGGATCTGTCAAAGGGACTGCCTGTGTCCCTGTAGGTAGGCACATTTGTTTCCTCATTTTTAGGTGCCACTAGTATTGGGGCTCATTGTAAATGGTAATCATTTCCAACCCAAATGGCCTGGGTCAGAACCCATTGCTTTTCTAATGAGGAAAGAGTCTGGTCTAGTAGAAGCATAATATCCTTTCATGTCAATTGAAAGGTTTGGATCACAGAGATAAAGGCTTGAATGTATTTGTCTGGGCATCAGTATAGCTGTCCAGATGTTTTTAAATTTCCCTTAGATCTCATAGCTGGAAGGGGACACAGACTCGCCCTCTTCCTACCATTACCTGTTGAAGGGGGAAGCACCCATTAGGAGGTTCTGAATATTGGAGTGGCTTAGAAGGTAGGGCAGAAGGTGGAGCAGTGGGGGAGGGTGAGCCTTGTCATTGGTAAGGGGCTTTTCTGGTCCTCCTTCCCATGTTTATCCTGTGGCTTACAAAGAAAGGCCAGCATCTGAGTATCTAAATAGCAAATGTGGAGCCAATCTGAGTTGAAAGAAAATTTGTATAGGGGACCTCAGTTCACTTTTTTTCCTTTTATAGAAAAGGTCTAATTGGATTATGGTATTGTAATTTAAGGAACCCTGTGAAGGCCACTTCTCTTGGTCACCCAAGGCATATTGAGGCCAGGCCTCAGTACAAAGCTTCAAACATCTACAAGCCAGAAGACTGGAAGGTACAGATCCCATCTAGAAAGAACAAAACATTAGGATCTTGTCTTTTAGCTAACAGCAGGCAGCCTCTTTAATAAAGGCTACTTTTTAACAAAGGAATAAATTGCCTGTAAAGTTAGAGAAGGGCATTCAGAGGGCATCCCAGGTCAATAACAGTACCATACTGTCCATTTTGCAATTTCTGGGACTATAACCTTGAGCTAACAATTGGCTTACAAGGGCTGGGTCTGGTGCCCCGAGGTGTGAGGTGGGGCTAGGAGCAGGGTGTATGCAAGGCGCCAATGCCCTCCACACACACCCAGGACAAGCAAGCCTGTCTGCGTAGGCCTGATTCTGCGGCCTGTAGCCCCTCCCCCCTTCCTGTGTATTCTGCACACCTTTATTCTAGGGGAAAAAACCATGTGCAGCTGGTGGCCTAGGGTGTGTGTTGGGTTGGCCTATGGATTCTCTTAGCTATGGCAGGTGTTCCCACTGTGCAGGAGTGTGCCTATTTGCTTTCCCCCTCCCCTTGTGGGGGTGGAGTTAGGGTGTTAGCATGGCAGCCGCAGTTTATTTTTTGTAAGCACTTTTGCCTAGCAGCTGATTTAAAGTTACTTTAGACTGAGAGGCCTGGCAAACTAGTTGGAATAATTAAAGTCATAAGGTGCCACACTACAAGTTTTTCATGGGAGGCAGGGTCCCAGTAAGCCCAGGGAGGGGAAGGCAGACAGAGACTAAGGACATGTGGTGAGACCATGGAGGAAGCAGAAAAGGTGTCCTGACCTCTTAGGTAAGGGAGGGAAAGGCAGAGCCTGGAGGCATGACACACGCCTGAGGGATTAGCTATCACCTGTGCCTCTAGGGTGCTCCCATTGACTGGTACTGGAACACTTTCAGCAACATGAAACCTCCACTCTCCGGTCACTGTCTTAGGAAAAAGCATTAGACAAGGGGGAGAAGAGAAGCAGTCGTTAGATGCCATAATCAAACAGGAGTCCCTCAATGTAGCACGAGACATACCCAAATAAACCCCAGGCTTGGTCTCAGCCCACAGGGAGGGAGCAATGAGCTTTTGGGGCTTAAGATCAGGCATGAGGTGTAGGAGCCCAAGATTGGCCAGAACACATCCCAATGGGGAGTCTGAAGGAATTTTGGATGGTCCAACTCCCATGGTGAGGCCTGACCTGAGGAGAGCTATGGCGGGTGTCCCTGCAATATCAGGTCCTCAGGAGAGAGAAAGAGAGAGAGATGTGGAATATCTAGAGGGAACGTCTTCACCACAGGGGTCCACAGTCCCTAGTGGGGAACCCAGTTCCCAGGGATGGGAATGAGCCAAGACCTAGCGCTAGGATTTCAAGGAAATGAGAGAGATCACAGCTCTGTGTGTGAGAACTCACCGCGAGAGGACCTTGAGGGAAATTGGTCGGTGGTGGATGGCAATTGGAGGCGCACTGGAGCAGAGGAAATTCCCTGTGAGCTGTGAGAGAGTGGCATTTTCTAGGGTTGGGGGTTCAGACAAAGCAGCTCAGAGCGCAAGATGGGGTGGGGTAGGCATGGAGAGCAAGGTCAGTGCCAGGAGCGCACCTGAGCCGAGTCACGGCACCAAAATGTTAGGAAAAACGCCAATCACAAAGAAAGCTCATGAGAAAAGTCTCACATCCAAGAGCAAAGTTTAATGGCAGGCCTGAACTGCCAGGCTGGCTGGGGAAAAATAGCATAGCAAAGACTCTGGGCCAGGCGTGGCTTTTATAGAAGGGGGAGGTTAAGGAAGTGAGTGCATGCTGGATAGTCTCTGGTAGGGATGGGGCTGTCTTAGAGCCCATGAATTTCTGTTAAGAGGAGGGGCTGCCATTTTGGCGAATTGACAAAATGATGACATTATTACTCTATCGATATACATGTTTGTAAATATCACAATGAAACCCCTTTGACAATTTATGCTCATAAAAATTTAAAAGAAAAGGAAAAAAGTGCAAAGCCACCTTAAAAAAGCACTTTTCATAATACTATTAAGATTTAAACATTTGAATTGGAGGGGGAACACATTTACAACATTACACTTGCAAACTTGGAAAATCTCCTTTTGTATAGTGTTATTTCCTACAAACATATAATCTTATGACCATGGTCAGAAACGAAGACATCTTCTTGAAGCGGCAGGTTTTTTCCATATTCCAAATACATTTCAGTTAATTGAACTTAAGATCATAGTGCTAGAATTGGAGGATGTAGAAGCCATTTCCCAGGAGCTGATTGGAGGTTGGGGCAGAAGAAGAATTCAAGCTAGACTTGAGGCAGGACCGTGACCCTGGGAAACAGAAGCTTAAGGGTACAGTAAGAACTGAAACCTATCAGCGCCATTATTGCCAACACAAACAATTAAAATAAGTTCTAGGTAAGAGAGACATACCAAACAGCAAGGAGGAAGAAAAAATCCACTTTAGATTTTAGGTAATTCAACTCTAAAATGGTAAGGAAACAGTCACACTTCACAGATAAGATTATACCCTCTCTTATTTTCACAGTGACAAGGGTAATGCTAATTTTAGTGGGACTTTTGAGTGAAGCCACAGAAAATGACTGCAGAAGCATAATTGAGTTCTGATCCAATTTCACCTTTCCCCAAATCAGTCCTCCAGATTTTCTTTTAGAAAACCAGAAGCCTGGAAAAGTCTAGTTCAGGCTTTATCCTGAACAGAGAAGTGGGGGGCAGGGGGACACCAAGGAGAGGACGACTGATGTTGCAGGTCTCCAGGTACAGTTTGCTCCTGGCACGTGACACGTTTTCAGCAACCTGCCGGTTAAGGCTGGGAAGATTCTAATACCCTCGGAGTGACGTCACGGGCGCGATTCCTCCCGCTGGCCAATCAGAGGGCGGGCGCCTGAGCGAGCTCTCCGCGTGGCTATATAAACATGGCTGGCGTGGCGGAGTAGGTCAGGAGTGCGGCGAGGTGCTCTGAGACGCTGCGTTTCTGTACTTTTTGACCTTTCTGGCGGGGGAGACTCCGCGCGGTGAGGCTCGGAGGTGGGAACCGAAGTGACACCGTTGAGGGCGCCCGGGCTGGGCTGAACGGCGCACGTGGGAGCGGCGCGCGCCGGGCGGGTGCGGAGGAAGGGCTGGGACGCGTGGGTCCTGCCCCCGGCCGGCGCCCTCCTCTGGCTTCTCCGCCGGTCCCCAGCGATGCTGTGGAGCCAGAAGCGCGCTGAAGCCGCCTGCCGCCCGCCACAGCTCGCGTGGCCTCTGCTCCCGGAACGGCGGCGCTCCGGCTGCCGCTGACACCGCGGGGAATGCCCGCGGGCCTCTCGGAGCCGGCCGGCGCCGCCCCGAGCGCCGTGATGGGCGCCCCGGGGACCGAGGCCATGGCCCCAGCCGGGGCGCTGCCGGTCCGGGTGGACAGCACCTCGGTGACCCTGGGCGCCGTGACCCAGGTGGAGTCCGTGGCGTCCCAGCCCCTGCGGTCCCCCCTGGGGACGCTAGTGACCAAAGTGGCTCCTGTCAGTGCCCTTCCTAAACTGAGCGGCGGGCCGCGGCTGCCGGCTCCTCAGATTGTCACCGTGAAAGGCTCAGGACTGCTTTTCATCCTAGTGCCTATTACTGCAGAGGGCCATTTTTCATGATTTACATGGAGTTTGCTTCGTGATAATTTACATATATTAAATGTGCGGAGTGAAATTAGAGTGTTTCACCTTCTGTCTTTGCTCAACTTTTGGAATGTCTTCTATTAATTTTGCTGAGTAGATTAGAGCTCCTCCCTACAGATAGGTCTAAAAAAATCCGAGCTAAGGGAACCTTTCCTAATCTTGGATAGTAAAGAAGTGGAAGCATTGATTGAAAAGATTTCTTTGGAATCCCCTACCAAAAGGACAGAGAGCTTCTGTTTGTAATTAGTACCGCGTTTGGTCCTGAACTTTATGGGCCGATTATGTTTCCACACTGACGGAAACTGTTTCAGTTTTACATGGTACACAAGGTACCTGAACTTTGTAGACTATGTGCACCAAGGGACTGGTATTTACCACTTCTAAATTGTCATCCTGACTACACTTTACATTGTTATGAGTGTGTTTGAATGAAATTGCCCCCTACGTTTTTAAAATATAAATTTTTGTCTCATCACAGAAGTTTGTTAGAAACAGTCCAAAAAAAATTAAGATAGAAAAATTGTCACTGATAAATTGGAAAGAATCACTTGTTGAGGGCTTACCATGCTAGGAACTTTTAATATATTGTATTCTCTTATTCATTGGGCACAATAGGCAGGTAGCACATGAGGAAAGAGGTTTCTAAGGGTAAATAATTTGCCTAATGCCTGGCAACTCCTTGGAACCTGAGGGAACTTGAGTCTAGGACTAATTTCCTCTTTGTACAACAGTGCTTACCACCTGAGTGTGTGCAGTATGCCTCCTTGAGTATCAGTGCTGAATGGTGATTTAGAGTCTAAACTTTTATTTCATTCATCAACAAAGCAAAAGAAACATGCTTGCATTAAATAGCAAATTAAAGCCAAGCCTACCCATGTTGATAGTATGGCATTAAATATTTTTTTACCATTGACTACAGAAACCCACTAACAGAGAAGAGCTACTTTGTAGATGTCTTCCAAGAACCAACTTTTGGTTTCACCAATTTTTCTTAATTCTGTTCCCTGTTTTATTTGCTTTTACTGTAATCTTTATCATTTCTTTTCTTCTGCTTGGTGTTTATGTTGCTTGCCTTAAGATGGAAGGTGTTACTGACTGGAGACCATTCTTTTTAAGGTAGACATTTGTACCCTATCAATTTTCCTGTGAACTCTGGTATCAGGATCCCACAAAAATGCTAGGTAGTGTCTTCATTTTCATGCATCTCAAAGTATTTTCCAGTTTCCAGTTGGGTATTCAGGGGTGTGCTTTCTAATTGCCACACATTGGTGCGTTCCTCTGATAAAGAAACCCAGGGAAAGGTATGGAGGCAAGCTCCCTCCCCCTGGCCGGGCCCTTGTTTCACAGATGTGCTCCCTACCTTGGCCAGACCTGGTTTCACAGGCGTGCTCCCTCCGTCAGCCAGGCCCCAAGTTCACAATGTAGTATGCTGTAACCTTAAGGTAGTGTGATAAGTTGTAACCTTGAACTAGTATGATATGTTATAACCTCCTAGTGAGAAGGTAACTGCCACATTTGCTTCTGTTCTTCCCACTTGCTTGCTTCCGCATTCTGAGGCATAAAAACCCCACAGCTCAAGGCTGGTGCCATTTGTGGACAGATCCAGAATGCTGGCCTGCTAGCATAATAAATCTTCCTTTCCTCCATCTACCTGGGTTTGAGTCTTGTTCTTTTTTTTTTTTCATTTTTCTTTTATTATTCATATGTGCATACAAGGCTTGGTTCATTTCTCCCCCCTGCCCCCACCCCCTCCCTTACCACCCACTCCACCCCCTCCCGCTCCCCCCCCCTCAATACCCAGCAGAAACTATTTTGCCCTTATCTCTAATTTTGTTGTAGAGAGAGTATAAGCAGTAATAGGAAGGAACAAGGGGTTTTGCTGGTTGAGATAAGGATAGCTATACAGGGCATTGACTCTCATTGATTTCCTGTGCGTGGGTGTTACCTTCTAGGTTAATTCTTTTTGATCTAACCTTTTCTCTAGTACCTGTTCCCCTTTTCCTATTGGCCTCAGTTGCTTTAAGGTATCTGCTTTAGTTTCTCTGCATTAAGGGCAACAAATGCTAGCTAGTTTTTTAGGTGTCTTACCTATCCTCACCCCTCCCTTGTGTGCTCTCGCTTTTATCATGTGCTCATAGTCCAGTCCCCTTGTTGTGTTTGCCCTTGATCTAATGTCCACATATGAGGGAGAACATACGATTTTTGGTCTTTTAGGCCAGGCTAACCTCATTCAGAATGATGTTCTCCAGTTCCATCCATTTACCAGCGAATGATAACATTTCGTTCTTCTTCATGGCTGCATAGAATTCCATTGTGTATAGATACCACATTTTCTTAATCCATTCGTCTGTGCTGGGGCATCTTGGCTGTTTCTATAACTTGGCTATTGTGTTGAGTCTTGTTCTTGCTGGTCCGACATTCTTCCCACTACATTTTGGAGACCCCAGTGAGATCAGACTGCCAAGCCCTGTTGGGTAATGGGTTCCTGCTCCCAGGCTCTGCAGCCTGCAGGGGTTCCTGGAACCAGGAAGTGCGCATCCCGGATGTGATTCCGGGGTCTCCTTCCAGACGACTGAAGGAGAATGCAGAGCCACAGATGGGGCCCTCAGACTGGCGGAGTGAAACAGAGACCTGTACCTGATGTCTGAGCCAGGTAGGAAGGCCCAGGGCAGTCAGTGTAAGGAGCCAGTGTGGAATGATTCTGTGCAGGGGAGTGGCTGAACCCTGAAGAGTATCCAGGGTGATGCCTTCCCTTCCTCTGTGACCAATGTGTTCTGGTCGACTGGGACTAGAGCAGGCCAGGATTTTAGGGGAAAATAAATAGGAACTGATTGTTTTAAACTCTGAGTGAATGGTATGTGAGTGAGCGGCTTGACTCGCATGTGTTTCAAGCTCGAATTTGGGGCTCCACATCTGGGCACCTCTAAGGTCCCCTAAAGGCTATGGGGTCCAGGTGGGCTCAGTCTGCAATTTCAAGGTGATTGGCATATGGTCTATGTTGGGATCAAACTAGCATCTGATCGTAAGTCATCGTCAGGCTGAACCCAGTACGGCCAAGCCACACCTGACCCCATCGCCTGGGGTTGTGGCCAGATGAGCACCTGTGTGTTCTTTCACTGAGAGGCACCCCCTTCCCTTTGTCTGTTCTATGGCATTGATAATCACCAGGCACATATAAAATGGGTTCCTCTGGGTCAAAGCGCCCGATGGTGCTCCAGACCATGCTTGCTAACTTTAGGGACAGCTTCTCAGGTGACTGTGGAGTCCGGATAAGCCAGCAAAGCTCCGAACCTTTTGTGAGGTAGAATGGGCCACCTTCAACGTAGGATGGCCCACAGAGGGCACACTGGACCTAGCCACTATCGCCTGTGTGAGAGACATAATCGTTGGGGATCCAGGTCATCCAGACAAGTTTCCTTACATTGACTCCTGGAACATCCTGGCTGCCCGCCCACCTGACTAGCTATATTTTCATGCATCTTGGAGACATACAGCCTTTCTGGTTAACAGAAAAGTAAAAGAAAAGAAATTTGAGGTCCACCATACCTTGGAACCTGAGCTGCCAGACCCACCACCATATGTTCCTCTGGTGCGCCTCACCTCCCCAGCCTCCCTGAGACCTGAGTCCGACTCAGAGGACCCCAACGGAAAGGAGGAGGCATTGGAGCTGAATCCCCACACGTCATCCAATGGCTCCCTCCTTATACCCCCCTTGCGTTCGATGGCCCTAGAGAAAGATATGAGCCCTTGGGGAAGGTCACTGAACTCTGGGGGCTAACAAGCAAGGAGGCAGAAACCCTGGCTGAGACACTATGCCCTCTCCGCCAGGCTCCAGGGCCGCCATTACCTCAGGCAGATAGGTCATACACGGCCGGACCCACGCAGTACGTGTACCAGCCCTTCACAACCACCGACCTCCTGAACTGGTGGCAGCACACCCCAACACACTCAGAGGAACCACAGGCTGTAATAAAACTCTTGACCAACATCATGCACAGCCACCAACCCCACTGGGATGATGGCCGTCAGCTCATGTCTACCCTCTTCACTTCTGATGAGCACCAGCGAGTATACCAAGCAGCCAGAGCATGGCTAGTTACCCAAGCTCCACCACAGACTGCAAATCCAGAGTGATGGGCAGATGAGAGGATCCCAGACACCAGACCGGACTGGGATCCAAGCACTCCGCTGGGTTCCAATCAATCCAGCGTATGAGACAAGCCATCCTGGGGATTCCTTTGCACTAATGGAGCCCAGGGAACTGGGTTTGGGTCAAAACACTAAGTAGAGGGAGTCTAGACCCCTGATGGGAAGGACCTTATCAAGTTATTATAACCACTCCTTCAGCCCTAAGGTTGCAGGACTGAAACCATGCATTCACCACATGCATGCCAAGCCAGCGGAGGATCCAAGCCAGGAGTGGAAATCCTGAACCAACCCGGACCAGCCATTGAAACTGACCTTGACCTGAGGGAGTGCCAAGGAGGCACCAGACAGACCTACTAATTCTACTGACAGCTGTAATAATAATAAATGACTCACAAACAAACCCTTCAGACCTAGCTGGGGTCTCTCATAAACTGATAATGGGAGGTCAAACTCTCACAAGGACAAGAGGGAACTATATTAATTAACTGCACCATCTGTGCTTTGTCAGACCTTGTCTTGTCTCCTTTAGGTGTTGCCCAGGCCTGGAGGCCAGCAGATGGGCCCAACTGGGGCCCTCTACCCTGTCTTGCTCTGACCCATCAAGAGATCACCTATCCAATGTGTATGGCTGAGTACTGCAGAACTGGGATGACTAGGGGGGGTGGCCTTCATGGTCCTTTCTACAACACTGGTCATGTATCGATTTTGCCTCTCCAGGGGGCTTGGAAAGGGGCCCTCCCCAAAGGCCAGGGTATCAGTATTCAGAGGCTGTCTTCCAACCTCTTCAACATGAACAAGTGGTCTAAGGCACAGGGAGGAGGAAAGGGAGACCTCTTCCAATTAACAATAAATGAACCACAAAGATGGGGAACTGGGGTCTTTGGGCTGGGAGGATTCCTCAAAAATCATTAGGGAGACCCTGCAGTCTTAAAGATCCTTAGGCTTGAGATTAAAGCAGCAAACATCTCTCTCCTGGTTAGTAAAGTTAGCTCCTGGACCCCTGTGCACAGGGGCAAATCCTCCCTCTCTCCTTGGATGGGACTGATTGGCCCCATTACACCCTGACACCCCTCTCATTAAAATGATAGCTTTGGCAAACAGCAGCCACCAGCTAGTACAGTGAGCAGACCCTGAACTAGGCAGACTGTTGGATTTGCCTGAGGGCCGGCCAAGTGTCATATGCCGGGGTGGGCCTGGCTAACATATCTGAGATACATGAGCTGGGCCTGGACAACTCAACCCAAAATGACAATACCTGTCTCACAGGCCCAGCTATCCAAATAATTGGAGAAAATAAATGCTTTGGTAACCCAAAGAATTGTACCAATCTGGTAAAAAGAGCCAAAGCACCTAATGGGATTTACTTTGCCTGTCAGGGCAGGAGTCACACCTGTTGGAAGGGGGAGGGTATTGCGGGGGGATGTGCCCTAGTTTTCTTAGTCCCGGACCTGGATATACTTCCTGGGACTGAAGTTGCTCAATACCTAAACCAACAAGCTGATGGCCAGACCCTTTTCTGATGGGATCCCATCCTCCTTCCAGTACTTCTGGGAGTCGCCCTGGCAGGAGTACGGCCACGAGAGCTACGGCTATTGGCCTCCAACAAGTCCAACACAGCCAGCTATCTGAACAAATCTGTGAGGATTTAGGATTAATACAACAGAGCATCATCACCCTATAGAATCAGTTGGACTCACTGGCGGCCATAGTCTTACAGAACCGCAGAGGCTTAGACCTCATTACTGTGGAAAAAAGAGGAATTTGTGTGTTTTTAGGGGAAAAATGTTGCTTCTATGCAAACCAGTCAGGGATAGTGAGAGAAAGTGCACACCAATTACTAGAGAGGATCCAGGGAAAGAAACAAGGAAACATTTTGGAATACAGGATGGAAGAGCTGGGTCCACTTACGGTGCTCCTTAGGCTATTACTCGTAGGGCCTTGTGTGGTAAACCTCACCAGGTTCATTCATTCGCAACCAGATGAACGCCGTTAGATTACAATTAGGCAATATCAAACACTGCCTCTAGATGACTCCTCCAAAATGGTCATAAGGGATTATGAAGAGTAAGAGGAGGGAATGATAAAGAAACCTAGGGAAAGATCTGAAGACAGCTCCCTCCCCTGGCCTGGCCTGGTTTCACAGATGTGGTAATGTGGTATGCTGTAACCTTGAGGTAGTGTGACAAGTTGTAACCTTGTGCTAGCGTGATATGTTTTAATCTCCTAGCTAAAAGCCACATCTGCTTTTGTTCTTCCCACTTGCTTGCTTTCACATTCTGAGGAATAAAAACCCCTCAGCTTTTTAGCTGCGGGGCCAGTGCCATTTTTGGACAGGTCCAGGGTGCTGGCCTGCTAGCATAATAAATCTTCCTTTCCTCCATCCACCTGGGTTTGAGTCTTGTTCTTGCTGCTCTGACATTCTTTCCACAACACCTCCACTTCTTTTTCCTGTTAGTGGTTTTTAGTTTCATCCCAGTTTAGTAGTTCAGACAATACATTTAATGATTTAAATCCTTCTTAAGGTTATTGAGGCTTGTTTTATGCCCTAGTAAGTGGTCTATCCCTTTTAATTTTTTATTTTTTGGTGGCATTAGTGTTTGAACTCAGGGCTTCATGTTTTCTAGGCAGACACTGTACCACTTGAGCCAGGCTGTAGCTTGAGTCACGCCATTTGCCCTGAAAGTTATTTTAATGTAATTAAATTTATCAGACTTATTTTAGGAAGTCCTTCCCCATTTCAAATTCAAAAGATGATTTTCCACATTGGGTAAAAGTTAAATTTTTTTTTGGAGTGGGACACAAGATCTCACGGTGCAGTTTAGGTTGGCCTCAAACTTGCTATGAATCCCAGACTGTCCTTAAAGTCCACAATCCTCTTGCCTCAGATTCCCGAGTGCTGGGATTACAGGTGTGTACCAGCATGCTTGGCTAAGAGTTTGAATTTGTTGTTGTTGTTAGTTTTTGCCTTTCTATCTGTGTTTGTCAGCCTTCATCACTGACAAAATCAAAGTAGGCAAGGTTTATTCTGGCTTAGGGTTCAGAGGTTTCAGTGTGTGGTCCCCTTGGTGCCTTGCAACTGGGCTGTGATGAGGCAGAACATCATGGCAGGGAGCATGTAGACGAGCAGAGTGGCTCCCCTCATGGTGAACAAGAGGCAGATGGTGAGGGAAGAAGGACACTAGACAAGATCCAGTCCCCAAGGGCACACCCCAAGAACCTACTCCCTACAAATAGGTCCCACCTCCTAAGTTTCCATTCCTTCCCAATAACACCCATACAATGATGAACCTGTCAGTGGAAAAATGCGCTGATGAGGTCGGAGCCCTCCTGATTCCATTATAGCTCAACACCGCTGCGTCACAGACCAAGCCTTCAGTGCACAAGCCTGTGGCAGACCATATCTATGATGCACCTGTGCTTTGGTGAATAGCTTTGTTTATTGAAGAGTCACTTCTTTCCTCATGAGCCTGCAGAGCGTCAGGAGAATTTCACACAGGGTAGCCATCTCGCCTGAAGTCTTTTATTTGTTGAATATCATGTCAGTGCTCAAAGCTTTGGATTTTGGAACATACTGGATTTTGGATTTTCTGCCAGAGATGTTCAAGTGGTAAAGTCTATGCAAATATTCCAAATTTCAAAAAAAGTTCCAAAATCTGAAACATCTCTGGTCTGAAAGAAGTTTGAATAAGGGATGCTTGGCCTGTATGATAAATCTGTATGAGTGTGTTTTAGAGTTCTGTATTCTTTCTATTCATTTGGTCAGCTTGTATGGTGGGTGTTATTATTATTATCATTGTTATCATTTTTGTTGTACTTGAACTTGAACTCAGGGCTTAGCACTTGTGAGGCAGGCACTTTTATCACATGAAGCATATCTTCAGCCCAGCTTGAATAGTCGCATCTTATGGAGTTATATTAACTTCATAGTTTCGATATCATGAATGATAAGTATTTTGCCTCTTTCTGAAGTACCTTTTTTGTGTGTGGCACTAGAGCCTCATGCTTGCCTGTACCTCTTGAGCCATTCCACCAGTCCGCTTTTGGATTTCTTGTCATATGTTTAGATTTTTATTTTTATTTTATCTTATTTTGGTATTTTCACACAGGGACTCACTATATAGCCAAGGCTTGCCTTGAATTCAGAATCTTCCTATCAGCTTTCTGAGTCCTTGGATTACCGGCATTGCCATCACACCAGGCTATTTTTACAATATTTCAAAGTACTTTTATATGAAAACATTTTCTGTATAACAATTCATGGACATAGAGTTTATTATCTACCAAGCTCTTATTCAGCATTTTCCATTGTTAGAATGGGAGAAGAAAATATGTAGTGATTATTGTTAATTTATAAGCTTAGAAGTCACATGTTTTTTTTTAACTATAGAACAGTTTTGATCAAAAGTAATAGTGGTCAGTTGATGCTGGTGTCTCCTCAGCAAGCTGTAACAAGAGCTGACACCACAAACAACAAGGCCAGCAGTAGCAGTACATACTCAAACAGTCAAAATCTGTACAATGCCGGTAAGAGACCTTAATCTCCCTGCTTCCCAGCTACCATCTGCATATCAATATGCACGTGTTTGCCAGTAGATGTAATTTGAGATGATTCTGTTCAGCTTTTCCAATTAAGTGCCTTTCCTTGAATATGCTAATTCAATCAAGATTGTTGGTTTTGGCATTTGATAATTGCTAAAATAATGAATATTGAATCTTGTAGTACTCAATGATTTTGTGGTACTCAAACAAAATACTCAAAAAGGGCAATTTGAATCTTGGAAGAAAATAACCATTGTGCTTCAATTTTAATTTGTGGTAAAATAGTAAGACACCCATATACGGCATTCACTTTGTTCAATACCTTACAGAAATTATTTTTGTAAAGCATAGAAATCTGCTATGATATTTCACTAGTTTTGCACTGTTAGAACATGACTTGTTTTATGTACATGGTGATCTTTCTAAATAACCAATGCTTATCCTGTGTGACGAAATTAAAAAATATTTCTATGAGTATCTTTATTTAAACAGAAAGTGGTGAATGTAGCTTAGCATGTTCTTGATGACTGACTCAGCTCATCCAAGTGAAAGATGGCAGGGTTTTTGTGGGAATATTATTCCCTGCCCTTTTCTTATCTGTTTTTGTGCTCTCCTAACTCTGACTCTAGGTGCTCAACCTCAAGCAGTTACTTGTTCTGCCATTAACAGTTCCTCCTTCCCTTTTTACTTTGGCTTTATCCATGGGTCAAGAATATTGATTAGCAGAATTTTTGTTTAATAATTAAATATTAAATGAGAATTTATATGGTTTCTCATGAACTACAGTCAAGGGCTTTTTTGGTAGTACTGGGGTTTGAACCCATGATTTTTGGCAGGTGCTCTACCACTTGAGCCATTCTGCCAGGCTTTTTTTGTTTCAGGTATTTCTGAGATGGGGTCCTAAGTACTATTTCCCTATGTTGGAGACCAGGCATGAACCCTGTCCGTGGTAGAAGTTTGCACAGCCTCTTCTACCATATTTTTCCAAGTACCTGGTGTCTTGACCTTTGTTCTCACATCTCCTTGAAGAATACAACCTGCTGTGTCAGCATACCAGCCCCCTGATGCAAAACTAGATAAAGTACCAGAACTCTCAGGAGACTCCCTGATGCCAAATTAGTCAATACCTTAGATAAGGTGTCCTGCGTGCCTTGATGATTCCAGAACTGATGTGTTGTAATTAAGCTTCATTAGCCTTAGGAAAATTAGCCCACCAAACCTCATTCCTTTCACCTTGCATCAAGAATTGTTGAAGCTTGATTTTTAACCGAGTCTTTTCCTTATACTGACCTATAAAATAAACACTCTGGCTCAGGTAGGCGCTCACCTTTCCCATCACAAACGTGCAGCTCTCCCATCCCCAGCGTTTCTGTTTTATGTCTATATGTCTGTGTGTGTCTTATTTCTCATTCCCCTCCGCTCTTAGGTTCACGCAGCATACCCACGCAGGTCACAGGCATGCCTAGGCTGGTTTCGACTGATGATTCTTCTGATCTCTGCTTCCTGAGTAGATGGGATTACATGCATGAGCCACCAGCACCTGGCTAGAGTCAAGTTTAAGATTTTAATGCTGAAGGCTGTAGTACTTATTTAGTTGAAGACTTCAGATAAACACAAGGGTTTTTTTATTTTCTCTTGCTTATATTTCCTTTTATTTTTGTGAAAGGAATTATATTCACATAGTACAAAAACAAAATGTAAAAAGAGATTGAGGGTCTTATATGCATCTCTACTCATGTGTATGTCTATTTCTTCAGATATCAGACAAGAGGGTAATAGTTGTAGACGGTGCACGTATACTTCTTTTGGACTAATCCCTACTGTATTATTTTTCTAGGGCTATCACAATCAATTACTACAAACTAACTGACCTAAAACAACATAAATTGATTCTCTCATACTTCTAGAGGATAGATGTCCAAAATCAAGATGTCAACAGGAGTATGATCTCTCTGAAGGCTTTAGGGCTTCCTTGACTCTTCCAACTTCTGGGGGCTCCAGGTATTCCTTGGCTTGTGGCCCCATCACTCTAGTCTCTGTCTCTGTGATCACATGAACTTCTTTTCTCTGCATCTCTGTTCCTTTGTGTTCTCTCTGCTTCTTATAGGGACACCAGTCATTGAATTTAGGGCCAATGCTAATCTTATATTATCTCACTTTAACTAATCCCAAAGACCCACAAAGACCTTATTTCCGAGTAAAATCATATCCACACATACATCACTTGGGACTTGAACTTATCTTTTTGGGGGACACATTACAATGCATTATGCTTATTGATGAACACATGATGTTTCTATTTGCTATGAGAACAGATGTGTATTTTCTTATGAATGTGTGTACGTATTTATATGCATTGATGTGTATATACATACGACTGGAAAAATGCTTCTGACATGCAAATTGCTAAAAGTGATGGCTCATAGGTTTAACAAAAGAGTTTTTAATGAATCAGTTATCTCTTTAGGAATAGGAAGTGAGTGTCAACTGGCTAATTGACCTGTTGGTTTTATAGTATAGAATGTGCATAATATAATGCCAGTTATAGCAAGTAAATCTGTCATGGTAACGTGTTTTAATGTTCTCTGTAGTGATGACTGACCTTAAATGATTAATACCAATGACTGTGTCATTTTGTTCCTCCCTCCAGGAATTCTAGCTGACATTTGGTCAAGAAAGTGGCAGTTGCATCTGTTAAAAATTGGCACAGAAAGGAACTCCTGTGGCAACCACTGTTCCAAATCCTTCCTGAATACAAGTAAGTTGTGCTTACATGTGGCCAGGTGTGTACTAGTTGTTCTTTCATCTTAATTCTTTAGTTATTTCATTCCAGATGTATAAGGTGCTCACTATGTGACATCAAGACAACAAGGTGTGCATTCTTAGATGTATTTTAAGTTAATACAAATACATCTAGTTAGCCTTGTCGCACAGTCTCTAGGAGCAGGACTGAAACAGAATTTGGTGTATGGATGTTCATTAGGCATCAGTCCCTGTGGAAGGGAAGAAGAGTAAGTAAGTTTAAACTAGATATTGGCCTAATAATGCCTCAGTCATCCTACCAGAGAACTTTGCAACATATAAGGTATATTATGTTAACATTGTCCCATTGTGGGCCAATGCACTCAGCTGACCCTTACTTCCCACTGTTGGATTAGTCATTGGATGTGGACTTTCCAGGGAAAGCTGTATTTTTGGGCAAGGTGATCTTTCTGTAGCTGAGGCAAAACTGATGGAGCTGACCACTGACCACTGTTCAGTAGTGCTCCCAATTGTTTGGACTATGCAAATCTCTCCTTGTGATGGTTCATTGCAGTCTACTCCTTTCATCATTTGGAACTACTTCCTCACGTATGGTAGACTACTTGTTCTGGGTTTCTTCCTTGGGAAACAAAGGAGAGGAGGTTAATGGGATGAACTTTAGCCCTACTGCTGCAGTTGGTCTTGGGCTGCATCTCCCTCCTCCTTTGCCCACTTTCAGATTACCCTAACCCTCAGTGACACACTGTGCTGGTCTTAGTTGTTACCCATTGCATGATGAAACTCTCATCCTTGAGGGATCAGTGTAGGTTTACTACACATTTGTGTTTGCATGGTTTATACAAGTTTAACAGAATATCAAGGACTGAATAATTTATAGAACAGCAGTTTGTAATAATGAACAGAAGTCTGTTTGGCTCATCGTTCTAGACACTGGAGTCCAAGAACATGGCTCAGCTACTGGTGAGGTCCTCATCCCATGATAAAAGACATTACATGGCAGCAGAGCATGGCAGGGAGGGAGAGGTGGAAAATAGAAGTGAAGAGAAGGGTGAGAGCCAAGCCTATCGTTTCATCCAGAGCCCACTCCTGAGATCACTAGCCCCCATTCCGTTAATGCTGTTAGTAGCATTGATCCACCCAAAATTGCAAAGCCCCATTCTCCTGCTAAGGGTCTCATGTCTTAATATTATCATAATGACAGTTACATTTCAACAAGAGTTTTGGAGGGGACATTCCAACCAAAGCAGCCTCCAATGTATGATAGCAATCCCACCTGCTTCAGGTAATGGGAGTCAATTACCACCCAAGGGACTATTTCGCTCTTTCCTGCTATTCCCTGGCACAAGGCCACTGAAATGCCCAGGTGGCACCATGGTGTCTATTCTCTGGCAGAAATGTGCCCCTATGTGGGCAGAAACGGAAAGCACAGAGTCCAGCAGTGTGTTTTGCGAACGGTGGTAAGTAGGGCCATGCATACATCTACTCCTACATTTCTTGATCCACCTATTTGTCCTTTTTGAGACGTAATACCACATAGGAGTTTTTGACTTGGTGAGTGTACTGAGTCTTAGAGGATGGAATTCCATCCTGACAGAGTATTGCCTGAGAGTTGGCACTTCACCTGGCTATTGTAATACTTTACTAGCCCAGCAGCTTCTGAGTCGTGCCATGTGTGATGTAACTAGTGGATCCTTTGTCATAAAGAGTGTGTATAATGGTGGTAGAAGAGACCCTCTGTTGGTATTTTGTATTTATTTGATCATACTGGTCCCATGCTTTTCCTGTCATGAAGGACATGAGCAGTGAATCTGATAAAGTCTAAGATTATTGGGCCAATGAGGTAAATCTAATCTACTATCCACTTAGTTTTAATAAAGGGATTTAGACTAGTAGTACTTTTTCTTTAGGGATCTGCTGCAGCCAAGATAGTGGTAAGATGAATTGCTTGAAGATTACTTCTTAGGCTGTATCAGAGACAGTCCACATCCATGGATTTTAACCTTCCCCTTGTCAGCTGCAGCAGCCACAGTTCTATTTCTGTGCCCTCTGAATATTCAGTGAAGTCTTTTTTTTTCTTTTCTTTTTTTTTTTTTTTTTGTGGCCCTGGGGTTTGAACTGAGGGCCTCACTCTTCCTAGGCGAGTGCTCTTACTGCTTGAACCCTCCACCATCCCAGTGAAGTATTAATACTTCTCGAAAGTAAAACCTTGTGTCTCGTTAGAGCACAATTGATGGACCATGATTATATTTGTCTTATTTTTTTGGTGGGACTGTGTTTTATATTTGTAATTTTTATAAAAAAAAAGATAACTCAGAGTTCTAATCAGGAGTATGAGTCAGATGAATGTGGAAGTCTTTATTAAGTGCAAACTGAATTTCTTTCAACTGTGAATGTAGTTTGTAAACCATGGAGCCCTGGAATACTGTATTGTATTGTATAATCATGATCCTTACAATCAAAATCACTGATACTTTTGTATTTTCTCAAATGTTAAAGTTATGTTGAAATGTCGTTCCTCCTTGGTACTACCTTGGAATTATGGGAGTTACTAGCCCCACTATTGACTTTGTTATTTAATGTATTAATAAAGAAGGTACAACTCAAAGCTTTAGTACATGTAATTGTTCTGAAATGATGCATCTGAGATGCTTAATTTCTTCCTTGTCTATCATTGATATTTCTGTATGGTTTGTTTTCCCTAATTTAAATTATTATTATTATCATCTGAGGTACTGGGACTTGAAATCAGGGCCTACACCTTGAGCCACTCCACCAGCCCTTTTTTTGTGATGAGTTTTTTCAAGATAGGGCCTCATGAAATATTTGCCAGAGCTGGCTTTGAACCTCAATCCTCCTAATCTCTGCTTCCTGAGTAGCTAAGATTACAGGCGTACACCACCGGCACCTGGTTTGATGTATATTTTGAGCTGGGATGTTCCTCAGTGGTAGTCAAGGGCAGTAAAAATTCCCCAAACTGAAGTTAATAATTGTGTTCTGTGAGGGTGCAGCATGGCAGTTGGGTGGTTTTGGAAATAAGGAACAAGAACTTGGAAATGAGAAGATAGGAGTTGTTCTTCATCATTCACTAGAAAGACAAATGTGTGTTAAGAAATTTGAAATTGTTTACTGTCCCATAATGGTTGTTGATATTTCTTTAAAATGGCCTGAAACATGGTCTACTATAGTAAATGTAAAACAAGAACTGTTTGAAATCTTTGTGTTCAGTGTTTTATTTAATGATGACAAAATAATGATGTTTATTGTTACATTAGGATATAAATGTGCAAATGATTTGTTTTAGAATTAGCATTTCTAATTAAATATGAAGAAACCTGAAGATATTTCATACAGGTACAGAAAATAACCCTCCTTGAAATGCAGTTTGAGCTATTAAATTGTGTATAACTGATTTTGACAAATGATCTAGCCCTTTTCTCTCCTGTTCCTAAGACATGCTTAATTAGTACAATGCAGTCTTGCAAAGAATGGAAGTACCACTGATTGGTCTAGAAAATTGAGTCTAAGGCAGTGTTATATTTGAAGGATATAGCTTCACTATCTAATCCCCAGTGTAATACCAGGATTATGTACCCTTCCATACCCTTTAAAGGAGAATTTGGCATGGAGAGTAGTTACCTGGTAAGGTACAGGTAGTAGCTATATTGGAAAGCATTTTGAAGGACAGATTTGTGTTGGAGTGTTAGTCAGCTTTCTACTACTATAAGTAGTATCTGAGGTCAATCAGCCTAAAAAAGAGGAAAGGTTGATTTTGGTTCACAGTTCTGTGGGCTTCAGTCTATGGTCTATTGGCTTCATTGCCTTTGACCCAAGGTGTCCCAGTACATTACTGAAGAAGTGTGTGATGGAGGACAGTTCACCTCATAGCAGGAAGCCAAAGAGAGGAGGAAGAAGGGACTGTGCCCCTATAATCCCCTTCAATGGACTGGAATTCCTCTAGTAGTCTCTACCTTTCAGGTTCCATCACTTCCAGCAGTGCCATGAGCTGGGGACCAAGCTAAGCTCCTGGGCCTTTGGGAGACATCTGAGATCAACCTATAGCAAGAAAAGTGAAATGCCTTACATAGTTTCTCTGCTGACAAATAATAGGACAGTTGTCCTGGGCTCACATTTCATTGGACCATATTTTGTTTCCTGAGGTAAAGGGGATAGGACTCCTCTGGGATCCCCTCTGCCAGGCATCAAAGACCATTGTAATCACTAGCTAAAATTCCAGGTGACACTTCCTTAAATACACTATTACAGAGCTTTTATGACTGAGTATATTATAGACTCTGAAGAAAGAGACTTACTTACTGTACATAGCCTCAATTTCATTAGCAAAATCTCTAGAAGGATCCAGAAGAAATTCACAGGAGTTGTTTTGGGAGAGCAGGTCTAAAGGTAGGAGGAACACTTCATTTTCACTGTTGCCTTTGAGGCTTTCTCTATATTTACTAAAATTGTACTAATTTTCATTGGAAATTTTTATAATTTTTTTTGGTGGTACTGGGGTTCAAATTCAGGTAATTTCTTATTTAACCTCTTTTGCTCAATGTTTCATTTCTTCTAGTCTTCATAGTTCATCAGTATTTTTAATTTCCTTCCCCTTTTTTACCCTTTAAACATTCCTGTTTGATAGATGCACCATTGATTCTAAAGTGGAAACTTTGGTGTGCATTCATATCGATTTATCTTGACTGTTACAGAAGGAAGTTTACATAACAAGCTGTATTGTTGTAGAATGCAAGCATTTAAGTAAAAATGACTGTAGTGCTCAGTTTTCTGTGTGAACTGTGAATATTGTTCTTTCCCCTCTGTGCCTCAAGCTTATCTTATATCCTATGACTTAAGATTTTTTTTTTAAATATACTGAGGTTTGATCTCAGGGCCTTGCACTTGCTAGGCAGACACTCTTTGACTTCTGCCAAACCTTTGACCTGTTTTGCTTTAGTTACTTTTCAGGTGGGGTATGACATTTTTGCTGAAGGCCAGCCTCCATTGTGATCCTTCTACCTGTGACCTACTTCTTAGTTGGGTTCATAGGTACACACCACTGTACCCACCTTACATTTATTGAGATGGAGTATTGCTAACTTTTTGCCCCAACTGTGCTGGTCCTTGATCTCTGAGTGTCTGGAATTCAGGCATGAAGCACTGTGCCTGATCCCATTATTTTGTCTTTGAAACAAGATGTTTGCTTTAACTCAGTGTGATTTTCTAAATTATGACCTAGCTTGTCATTTCTTGTATTAAACTTTCTGTCCTGCAGGTGGTGGTAGAGTCACACCTCATTTTAACAGAAGATGAACAAACTAGATGAAATTTTTCACTGTGAAAATAAGACATCCCCTTTTTGCAATACTGTTTGTGCTAATGGTCTACACAAACTTATCCTATTCACGTATAAGATTATCAGTACTTTACTGTGCTTTATACTTAAGAAAAAGCAGGAGATTATAGTACAGGAGAACCTTAGTTTTTATATACAGACTTGCTGTTTGAAATACTTTTAGAGAAGCATTAATAGTTTTTGAGGACTTCTGTATGTGGCACTGTTTTTCATGGACAACGCTAGGACAGTAAGTTCCATTGCTGTCCTTGCCTTTTTTTTCTTATTCATATGTGCATATAATGTTTGGGTCATTTCTCCTCCCTTCCCCCACCCTCCCTTATCCTCCCATCCCCTCCCTCTCCCCCCCACCCCCTTACTACCCGGCAGAAACTATTTTGCCCTTATCTAATTTTGTTGTAGAGAGAGTATAAGCCATAATAGGAAGGAACAAGGGGTTTTGCTGGTTGAGATAAGGATAGCTATACAGGGAGTTGACTCGTATTGATTCCCTGTGCATGTGTATTACCTTCTAGGTTAATTCTTCTTGATCTAACCTTTTCTCTAGTTCCTGTCCTTGCTTTTTGCAGACAGAAGTCAGAGGATTAGGAGGATTAAGTAACTTTTGCCTGTAGTCAATGTTGCAGCAGGTGGCAATGAAAAGTAGGTGGGCGAGATGAAACCCAGATCTACTAGAGTCCAAAGTTCTGTGTTACCTTGCCATTGACTATTATAGCATCAAATATAAGCAGCAAAGATCTCAGCTTATTTGCGGTAAGAGAAGTGTGCAGTGAGGTACCCACGAGTGTATCATGGTAATACATATCTAATTGAATTTCAGTCTGTGGCTATGCCATTACTCCTGCCAAAGTGGTGAGTACTGTGACTACCCTGAAGCCATCAAGTTTGGGAGCATCATCTACCCCCTGAAGTGAGCCCACTCTCAAAGCAGAGAACTCAGCAGCTGCTCTGATTAATCTTTCTCAGTAAGCTCTTACTTACACCTTATATAAATAAATACAATTCCTTACCAATGTTCTTCAATCCTGTTTGCCAGCTAACATTTGTGATTGCTTGTTTTTCCATGTTTAGACAATGGCAGAAAATGTGAAGAAATGTAAAAACTTCCTTGCAATGTTAATAAAACTAGCATGTAGTGGATCTCAGTCTCCAGAAATGGGTCAGAATGTGAAAAAGCTGGTGGAACAATTTTTGGTAAGTTAGTAACATACAATTTTGCAATTTGTATAACTCTCTATATGAGAGTCCATCGAACATTTGTCTTGTTTTGTTTTGTTTTGTTTTGGTGGTACTGGTATTTGGACTTGGGGCCTTTTGCTTGCTAGGTAGGCACCCTAACATTTGAGGCACTCCACTAGCCCTGTTTTGTATTATGTATTTTTGAGACAGTATCTCACAAATTATTTGCCAGGGTGGCTTTGAACTGTGAATCTTCCTGATCTCTCACTCCTGAGTAACTAGGATTGTAGGTATGAGCTGCTGGTGCATGGTGAAGTTAATGTACTTTTTTTTTTCTTAGTGTACTTCTTGATGGAGCTTTAGTTTTGCTCCTTGACGTCTTTGTGATGACTTAGACAAGCAAATCTAGTATAACTTTAAATTTTTACTTTTTATTTTTTATCATCCACATGGTGATGTTTCCATATATATTATCTTATGTGTACCAATCTTGTGTGCCTTAGCTTGAACAGAGCCTCAGAGAGAAGGTTGACTGTTTGGTCATACTGGAAATTGTTATTTGAATTGTAAAAATGCTAGAAAGCCAAACCATCAACAAATAATGAAATTTATTTCTCATATGTCCAACTAACCTTAGGACCTGTGCTGTTAGGTAGCCTTCTGAGGCCCCATTTTCCTTTTAAAATGAGATGAGTAAACCTGATAATCATTGTGGTTTCTACAACTTTGAAGTTGCTGTGTCTCTTAGCTACTAAGTTACACAAAAATGACTTCTTGACTTCACGCACTAAAAAGGATGAAGGTAGATGTTAGCAAATATTTCCTATTATGTGCTTAAGACCTATGTTGAGACTATAACAGAAAAACTTAATTTAGGATATTTTCTAAAATTTCTCTGATCATATAACTAGTTTTTGGGGATTTTCTTTGTGGTTCTGGGGTTTGAACCCATTAGGCATGCTAGGGCGGCAATTTAACACTTGAGCCACTCTGCCAGCCCTGTTTTATAATGGATATTTTTGATATAGGGTCTTGTGAACTATTTGCCCTGACTGGCTTCCAACTGTGATCCTCCTGATCTTTGCCTCCTGAGTAGCTAGGATTACAAGCGTGATCCACTATTACCCGGCACTTTTTGTGTATTTTTAAAATATAAAATGATTACTTCTTCCCAGTGGAAAACATCTATGCGTCATATTTTGTCCAGGGAATACAAGCACAGTTTATAGGTATTAAAATACCTTCTTTATTTTTGAACATGATATATATGATATTAGAAATAGAGTATGTTTTAAATGATTAGTTTTCCACTTGGGAAGATATTTTTATGCTCTATATATTAAAATTTATTAAGTCCTGCTGAGTGTGGTGGCCCATGCTTGTAATCCCAGCACTCAGGAAATGAAGCAGGAGATTGTGAATTCAAGGTCAGCCTAAGATACACATTGAAGCCCTGTCTGAAAAAACCCACGGTCTAGAGATGTGGCTAGGTGGTAGTTTGTGTGCGTAGGATGTGCAAGGCTTTGGATTTGATTCCTAGTACTGCAAAAAGAAAAAAAAAGAAAGAAAATTAATTCCAAGCTATAAACAAATTTTTAATTTAGAGTGTGAGTGTCTGTTTATAAGTAAACATTGAGCTTTTGCTTTTCCCTGTCAGGATATGCTCATTTTGACAGGGGTTATGGAGACTTAGAGATGCCCTAGATGGACAGAGATGGTGATAAAGAACAATCCTGTAGGACGTTTTCATGTTTCTAAACACAGAGGTGTGTGAGTTTTGTGGCCAGGCAGCAAGTTTGGAATAAATCAGATATCCTTTCTGCTTCATTTCTTATTTATCTTAGAAGAGCAAACAGTAGCTCATAGTTCCCAGACATTTTGGTCTCAGATACCTTTGTGTTCTTAGGTCAAAGACTCCTCAAGGCATTTTAGTTTTTTAGGGGCCTGGAATTAGACACAGATTTTTTTTGTGGTGGTAGTATTGGGGCTTGAACTAGGGGCCTTGTGCTTGCTTGAGCCCCAGGGCCCCATGCATACTAGACAAGTGCTATCACTAAGCTGCTTCCCAGCACCATAGTGAGTGTTTTCATAGAGCTCTGCAGATGACCCTGCTTATTCTGTAGAGTCTCCTGGTTTAACTTAACACTGTAAATAGCTTTTTTACTCAGGTATGGTTTTTATAATAGCATGCAGTGGTCATTTGTAAAATACAGACTCTTTGAGTTATGCAGAGCTTCTAAATGCTTTTAGATGTTTTATTTAAGGTAACAAAATAAAATGCTCACTAATTTCATCCAACAGACATGAAAATTCTTGGTGGGGAAAAAAAGGAAAATTCTTGATGGTATCAGCACTTGAACATGGGGCTTTGTGCTTGCTAGGCAGGTGCTCTACATCTTAAGCCATGCCTTCAGCCAGAAAACCAGGTCTGGGGAACTTTGAAGTTCAGAAAAATGGTTCTAAATTTTCCAAATTGTCCTTTTTGGCTTGAGAGCTTAGTTTTTGTTATTAATACAAATGACTATTAGTTGATTTTTCTCCCAGTAATGTGCTTTAATTAGTGTTTTTGGAGAAAATGCCTAACAAATCCAATCCTGAATAACCAAAGTTGGTTTGTCATTCTTCCAGTAAAAATGAGGGGGGCAAAAAAAAAAAAGAGCTAGTTTAGTTAGCGACTCCCTGACAAAGTGCTTTTCCTTGAGCATCTTTTTTGGTCTGTACTAGAAATGCTTAATGTGTGATTCACATGTTGTTGCATAGGATAATGTGTACTGAGGAGCTGAGATTTAGTAAAATTAATTTTCCTTGCTTCCTCCAGGGTGTTTTAAGTGAAACAAGCTGCACTTTCTTACTTATTACAGTAACAACTTTCACTGTGCTTTCTTCTTTGCCCACTCTTTCTTATGAGTAATTGTACCTACTGTTGCTCTTACACCATTACTGCATGCAAATCTCAGCACAGTGAAAAGATTCAACCCCCTCCCATCAAAATGGTAGCATGGATGTGAGACTATTTACCCCTCACAGACCCATGAAACACTGAGTATAATATAATAATTCTAGGGGTTCCTCTGTGCTTTGGATCTGACATTATGAATTTGCAGTAGCATTCTGAAAATACAATCTGATTTATTATGCTAATTTTAAAAAACCTTAAAGCCCCCAAACAAAGAACTTCCTATTCCTTACCCTATGAAATTCATGACTTATGAGGATTTATGTGGTGGTTGTTATTACAGATCATGAAAATGTAGCATTGTTTTGCCTGTCAGCTTTTCTCTCACTTTGCTACGAAGATGCCCTTCCCCTCCAACACAATCCTCTCTTCGTTGTATTTTCTATGGCTAAACATCTCTATTGTTTATGTGTACTTATTTCTCTGATGATATGAAAAAAAAAGCCTCCCTATAAAGGAATTTACCACTTGTACAAAGCTTGTCTTCTATCATGAGTTATATACTTTCCTCTTTTCATTTTTTTTAGGAGATGGAGTCTTTCTCTGCTGTACAGGCTGGCCTTGAACTCCAGGACTCAAACCTGCCTCAGCCCTCTGAGCAGCTGTCACTACAAGCATGTACCACTATGGCTGGTTTTTCCTTTTAAAATGTTTGTAGACTTAAAAGTGTTTTCTTTCTCCCATTCCTTAGGATGCAAAACTTGAAGTGAGAATTTACTAGGAAACTGTATGTTGAATTCAAGTCTTCCTAGTTCCTTTTGTTAAGGTAGAGTAGTTGTGTATTTCTTTTAAAAAATTGTGTGGGGTGGATTTCTTTAAAATAATTTAAAACTTACATATTTCAGTATGACAGTGTGAAGATACTAACAATACAAGAGAAATCTTAGCACTTTTACAAACTGTGAAGCACATTCCTAGTTTGTTTCATTTGTACATTGTGAAAAAGCGGGAGTAACATCTTACTCGTGAGCATACCTTGATGATATTGCTTGTGCAGGAGTGAACTAAAAGATACTTGGTGTGTGTGAATGTGTGAGAGAGAGAGGGAGGGGAAGAGGGAGAAAGGGAGACAGGCAGAAGAAGAGAGAAGGAGAGGGAAGGAGGGAAAGGGGGAGAGATAGACAAAGAGGGAGGGAGAGCGAGAGAGAGAGAAGGAGAGAAGGAGGGAGAGATGGAGAGAAAGAGAGAGGGACAGGGAGAAGGAGGGGAGGAAGGGGAAGGTGGAGAGAGGAGAGAAGAGAGGGAGAGGAGGTGGAAGAAGGGTAAAGACCATGCCTTCTGTATTGTCTTAACAATAAATGTTCTCATAATATACTAAACCACATAGAACTAAATTTGGTGGGAAGGTTTTAATTTTTAAAAATTAATTTATATCATTAGGCATATTCTTTGCTGTAATTTATTGGAATTAATAGAATTTTGATGAAAGCAATCACTTTGATAACAAGAGCTTGTTTTGGCAGACTAAAAGAAAATTCCATTTAGATTCTCAGAAGTTAAAAAGGAACTACATTGAAATTTATAAAGGCATTAAAGAACCAGTACTATAGTGAACCAAAATCTCATCCCTTAAATTTTGATGTAATATACGAGAGTTACCTTTTAAGGTTGTTGGGTTGTCAACAGGAAATGAAAGAGGCTTTATTGTAGCAGAGTCTTTGTTGCCTCATGAAGAATGTGAAGGATAATGGGAGCACCCCATTTTCATTAGGATATTTAAACAGTGGGCGCTATTTGAGAGGGTGAGCAAATTGAGTAGGAGGGTGCAAATCATGTGATACAAAGTGTGACTAAAGAAGCTGAGAATGTATTAGCTGGAGAAGACTCTGTATGGGGAAGGGAAGTTGAAGGATTTGTATTGTCCCTCATATTACGTGATTTAACCACAGTTGACCTTTGTAATTGTAGAGCCCATCACTAGAATTAGGTAAATTTGTCTAAAAATGTGAATGGCTGCTTTTGAAATGACTCATGCCCTTTTATGGATGATCTGACCTACTTGATTGAGAAGTTGCAGGCATTTCTTCCAGGGTCCCTTTCATTGCAAAGTTCCTTCTGTTTTGTATTTAGGAGATATACTGTGAAGGAGAAGGAGGAAAATTACTGGCTGTCTACTACATGACAGGTGGTGTATTAGTCATAACACATACCGTTACTATAACAAATACCTGACGTAATAACGTTGCTTTTTTTTGAGACAGCGTCTCATGTAGCTGAAGTTGAACTTGAACTCATGATCTTCCTGTCTCAGTCCCTAGAGTGATGGGATTACTGGTGTGTGTGTGTTGCCATATCTGACTTCAGATAATAAACTTTTAAAGAGAAAAAGCTTATTTTGGCTCATAGTTTTAGAGGCTCTGGACCCTGATGGGTTGGCCCTATACTTTTGGCACTGTGGCCAAGCAGTATATCATGGCAGGAGTGTGTATAACAGAGCAAAACTGCTCACCTTATGTCTGAGAATGAAAAGAGAGAAAGAGGAAAGACCAGGGTCTCCCTTTGAGGACATGCCTCTAAAGACCCACCTGGTAAAATCCCTACCACCTTCCAATGGCGGCAAGCTATGGACCAGTCCTGTAATGCAAGGCCTTTGAGGGATACTCAAGATGAAACCCTAGAATGTTTGCTAGATTTATTAAATATGATTTGCATTGTTTGCCCTTAATTCACTCTTTGAGAGTGGGAGTTAGATAGTATTTTATGTTTTAGTGAGAACAAAAACCATTTAAATGGTCTGACTCTTGATCAAACTCACAGGTCTAGAATATAGGCCATCCTATTCTCTTTGTTAGATAATAATACCTTAAGATGCCAATACTACATTTGCATATTATATCTATTTTCTACAGACCTATTAATTTGAGTTGTTTTTCTTCCTTGAGAGTGTTTTTTTTGTTGTTGTTTTGGTGCTACTGGGTCTTGAACTCAGGGCATCATGTTTGCTAGGCAGGCACTCTACCACTTGAGCCATTCTGCCAGCCCTTTTATGAGTTGGCTATTTTTGAGATAGGGTCCTGTGAACTATTTGCCCAGGATGTCTTCCCCCTGATCTCTGCTTCCCAAGGTACTAGGATCAGAGGCATCAGCCACAGGTGCCTGGCTCCCTGGCTCCTTGAATATTTGTTTGTTTGTTTTCTCCATTCCTGGAAGCTATTAGGGACTGAATGTTCCATAGGAATGAATAATTGAAAATTTTGGCTTAACCTTGGCCAAGTGATCAAGAGATAATTAATTCAAATATACATTTACATTGTCTGTGTAAGTATCCTTACTTTAATATTTCTTTCCAATTATGCATTTGTGAGAATCTGCTCTTAGATTTCAAGTTTAAATTTATTGAAATCATTTTTCATGTATTCCAAAGCAGTTTGTTTCTGTTGCTTTTAAATTTTAGAAAAAGATTATGAGGGATCTTCTGCTTTTGTATTTATAGATAAGCATGTTTTTAAGTTTTTATGATGTAAAGGAAGAGGAGCAGAGGTTCTCATGCTTCTTAGGTCGGGACTGTGGTTTATTCTTGTTTTAAGTCCTTCCATTATTTTTGACTTAGTAGGTTCAACAAGGAAATCTTCCCAAACAGCCCTTGAAAATAACCTACCGCCTATATGCTTCTGTATCTTACACAAAACAAAAATCTCCAAGGATTATAAGCAAAGCCTGCTAGTTTTTCTTTTGACCTGCCTTTTATTTCAGCAGGATACAATGATAGACACTGATTTAAAATCTGGTCAGAAAATGCGCTTGCTTGATTAAGGATATTGTTTCAAATCTGAATAATTCTCTTTGCATATGCTTTTTTTTTCTATGTTAACACTTCCTTTATATTAATTTGGCTAAAGGGTTTTCAGTCTTGTTGATCCTTTCAAAGAAAGGATTCACTGATTTTTTTTAGTCCTCATTTCATTAACTTCTACCTCGATTTTCGTATTTCTTTCTGTCTGTGAACTGTGTTTAGCTTGTTCTTGTTTATCTAAGTACTCAGTTTACTAACTTGATTGTTTTCTTTCTTTTTTTTTTTTTTTGACAGTTCCGGAGTTTGAACTCAGGCCCTCATGCTTGCCATATAGGCGCTCTACCACTTGAGCTACTCCACCAGCTCTTTTTTGTGTTAGGTATTTTTGAATTAGGGTATCTCGAGCTTTTTGCCCTGCCTGGCTTAGAACTGTGATCCTCCTTATCTCTGCCTCCTAAGTAGCTAGGATTATACTTGTGAGCCACCTGAACCTGGCTAATGATAATAGTTACAATGTTAATGCTTCACAGAGTATTTTAAATACAAATCTGATCGCAAACTAGAGAATCAAATGAACTACTTGAAGGAAGAACCATTAGAAGAAAATTTAGGCAAGTTCCATCATAACAGACACACACCTACCCATGCCTGTGGCCAACAACTCCTCCTTCCCTTCTGGATCACAGCCTTCAGCTTACAACCACATTGTTATCATAAAGAAATCTCTTGCTTGACCTCTTCCCCTCCCACCACTGCCTCATCTCTCTGCTCCACTTTACATTAAAACTTCACAGTCTTAGGCTGGCAGAGTTGGTTCACATGGTACAATGCCTGTCTAGCAAGTTTGAGGCCCTGATTTTAAACCCTAGTATCACAAAAAAACTTTACATTAATTTTTGATTGTGCAACTCTTACACATCCACTGTAGCAAAATTAGAACATAAAGAGACAAGAAAAATTATTACTTAAAGATGTTAAGCAATCAGAACCTCATTCATTACTTGTGGGAATGTAAAATGAAGCATCCATTTGGTGTGGCAGTTCTGTGTTCTGTAGGTGTGATAAGTACATAAGGTTTTATCCACTACTACAATGATACAGTACAGTTTTATCAAACATTTCCCCCACACAATTTCCTCCCGCTTCTCTGATCAGTATCTCCAGCATCCAGCCTCTGACAACCACCACTGTGAATTTTTACAGTTGTTTTGCCTTTTCTAGAATGTCATACAAATCATATATCTAACGTTTTGATTCTCACTTCTTTCACTAAGCAACACGAATTTGAGACTCATTAATGGTGTTGTATGAATACACATTGCTCTTTTTTATTGCTGATTATTTGTTACAATGCTCTGCAGTGTTTTAATCCATTCCTCTGTTGAGAGATATAAGTTGTTTCTAGTTATTGTGAATTACAAGTAAGCGTTCACACTCAAGTTTTTCTTTTCTTTTTTTTTGAACTCAGAGCCATGAGATTGGTAGGCAGGTGGTTTGCCACTTGAGAGCAATGCTTCTAGTCCATCAATTTTTTTGTTGTTGTTGTGAACACAACTTATCTTTTCTCCTGGGTAAATAACTAAGAGCATGGGTAATATGATAAATGTATGTTGAACTTTTTAAAATAAGTTCCCCAACTGATTTCTGTAGTACCTGCACAGGTTACAGTCCCATCAGTGGTACATGGGATAATTTTACACTGAGTTTGCATCCTCCTCATAATGTTTTATTGCGTGTTTCTGTTTGTTTGTTACTATTTTAATTTTTTTAAATATATTACCTTTTTTATTGTATTATGTACTAGGATTTGAACTCAGGACTTCAAGCTTGTTAGGCAGGCGCTCTACAACCTGAGCTGCTACACTGGTCCTTCTTAGTTCCTTTTATGTTGCTATAACAGAATGCCTGAGTCTAAGTAATTTATAATGAACAGATTTAGCTCACAGTCCTGGAGTCTGAGAAGTCCCAAGATTGAAGGCCTACAACTGGTGAGGGCTTTCCTACTGTGTCATGACATGGCAGAAGGCATCATATGAATAGAGATAGAGAGATGTGTGTGTGAGAGAGAGAGACACTTAACTCATCACTTATTTGAAATCCATGAGATAATTAATCCTTTCTCAAGATAACAGTATCAGTCTATTCACAAGAGCAGAGTCCTCATGACCTTTTATTTATTTACGTTTTTTGGTTTTTTTATGGTACTGGGGTTTGAACTCAGGGCCTCATACTTTCCAGGGAGGTGCTCTACCACTAGAACCACTCCACCAACCTCATGACCTTTTAAATGTCCCATCTCTAACACTATTGCATTGATGATTACTTTCCAGCACATGGGCCTGGGGATGCAGCTCAATGGTGGAGCACCATCCTAGCAAGCACATAGTTTAATTCCCAGCACTGCAAGAAATCAACCCCAAACTAGCAAACAAAATAAAAAGAAGCACCTGAAAAATAGAAAAAGTTTCCAACATTTGCATTTGGGGGGGTTCAAATCATAGCAATGACTTTTTTGTTCCTGCTGCTACTAAACACATTGAGCTTCTGTTCTGCTTTTTTAGCAGCTACTCATGGTTTGCTAGTTAATAATTCCTTTATTTATTTTACTGTACTGAGTTTTGAACCCAGGGCCTTGTGCTTGCTAGGCAGGTGCTCCATCACTTGAGCCATATGTAAGAAACTGCCGAATAAAGACCATGCCACGTGTGGAAAAGAAAAATTTATTAGGAACCAGACTGCAGGACTGTCACTCTCAGGTTTAGAGCGCAGCGGCTTGGTTGAAATGGGTAGTGGGCTTTATAGGAGGGGGCCGAGCCATGGGGGAGGGAGAGAGTCTCTGGTCTCTGATTATCTGTGATCACCAGATGGAACAGATCGACATGCCTGGCTAGTTGAGAAACTGGAAGTTCCTGAGGTTTTGTAAGCAGAGAAATAAGCAGTGAAACAAGTAAGGGAGTTTGGCAAGCAGTCATAAATCAGGGGATCTGGTTTCTCTGTTAGCCTCGGGACCTTCTGCCTGCCCCAAGAATGCCAGGGACCTAACATTCCAGCCTTTTGTTGGTATTATGCGCGCCGATTGATCTAGCTGTTTCGTGCTGAGTGGGGGCATCGTTAAGGGGGGATTTGGCTGGAATTTGGAAGTTTGTGAGGTCCCCAGGAGCAGAGGCTAACGGTTTTTCCCTGGCTTCATTTGCAGACAAGGCCAGCTGCTGGGAGAAGGTTGTAGTAGCATCTGGTGGGAAGTCTGTCTGCTGAGTTCCCCTAGGCGATCCTGGAGGCATCTAGGGTTAAAGAGCATTTTCCTGGTTTAAGGGTTTGTATTTCCATAGCATCATACATGTGCAGCTGTTTTTCTTTCTATAGTAGCCTCTATAATGGACCTAATAGATTGTATAACCAAGGGAAGGAAGCAGGGAAGTATTTATGCATGCTCCCAGAATTAGGCCCACTGCCCCTACCAGTGTTTTAAATTCACCTGTGGCAGAAAATTGAGAGCCAGATGAGGACTAAGAACTTATGTAGGAGTGGAAGAGGGAGAGAGTTTGCAGGAGAGGTGTAACCACATGGGGCCCAGCAGTACTCAAGAGTACTCAAGCCTTGCTGTAGTGGAAGAGTCTGAAGTTGGTGGGCAATGTTTTAGGCTTGAAAGGTGCTGCCACTGGGGGACCCCATTGAGCTTGAAAGTCATGGGTGTTGTGAGGATGACCAGATGAGGTCTGGTCCACCAAGGTCCCAACAGAGAGGGTCGAAGATCCCCTGGTTTAACAGAAATTGTTATAGGGTGGGGCAGGATCTGGTCTGCATGCTCTCTGAGAAGTTCCCTGAGAAGGTTAAGGTAAGGCAGATAGTCAGCCAGAGGAGCAGGGTCTGTTGGAGGCAAGCTTCCTAAGAGAAATGGGCAGCCATACATTATTTCAAAGGGGCTCAAGAAGGAGGGGCTTTGGGGAGTCTGTCCCTTTAAGATCACACCTATGTAAGTGACTTGTGGGAGACAGGGGCTGACTGTCAGGATTTAGGTTAAATGTAATACTTTTGGATAAAAGAGCTTTAGTCATTATTTTATATAAATTTACAATTTTAACTTTGTAAATGTTTGTACCATGTTTAGGTAAAGTATACACACAACACTGTTACAAGGTGGTCATTTAAGACACATGAGCAAATACGTAAATGAACTCTGATTTTAGTAGTACTAAAGCTTGACAAGATCAGCAGAAAACACAAATAATTTCTTTGATAAAATGTTTCCCTATAATAGTTTTCTGTAGATGTCACTCAGAGCAGAACAATATTAGCATAACCGTATCATTTTATAGACATAGAGAATTTGATTTTAGTTTGACATGACCTTAAAAATCTTTTAGGCAACTTTAGATTATAGTCAACTTTAACTTTATCACACATTGAAGTTTACCTATCTACATCCTTTTCCAGTTGTTTACTTTGTAACTTGTATTTTAAAATTAACTTTTATAAGAATTTTAAATTTAAATAAAACTGTCTTTCCTTTTTGGCTGGTGGAGGAGACCATCCACCCCACCACGGAGATCTGTGAAGGATAAAGCTTACCCGAGAAGTCTGGTAGCACCATGTAGGTGATTGAGGTCTACCTGCTACTTGGATGGTTACCCTGGGCTTCTCTGAGGTGATCTTGAAGGGGGCTGAGGTCCCAGGGCCACATCAGTCTTCTGCTGCCAGGCCCAAGAGGTCCGTGAGGCCTTCACTCTGTTGAGAATGGGAATTGGGGACTGACCTCCCTTGCAGAGACAGAGAGGGGCAGTTGTCCTTCCAGTGTCTACTCTGGTCACATCGTGGACAGGGTCTTGGTGGCAGGTGAGGTGGAAGGCAGTTTTAGCTTTAGTTATTTTTCAGGTAGGCTCTTGCGGTTTTTGCCCAACACAACCTCAGACTGCATTTCTCCTACGTATGTCTCCTATATAACTGGGATTACAGCCTCATACTTCCATGTCTACTTTGGTATTAATTCTTTATATTAAAATTTACATCTTCAGTTGGGTGCTGGTGTCTTACACCTATAATCCTAGCTACTGGAACGCTGAGATTGGAACAAATAGAGTTTGAAGCCAGTCTAAACCCCATCTCCAAGATAACCAGAACAAAATGGCCTGGAGGTGTGGCTCAAGTAGTAGAGTGCTTACTTTGCAAGTGCAAATCCCGGAGTTTAAACCCCAGTCCCACCAAAAAAAAAGAAAAAAAAAAACTTGCATCTTCAAATAACAAGTTAGCATAAAACCTCAAGTTATTGTGAAGAAACAATAGGTTAAAACAGTAAAGTAACACAGACCACTGCCAAGGAACTTTGAGTCTATTGGGAAGACAGAAGTAAAGAATGTAGTGGGAGGAAAATGGAAATTCAATGGCAGGGACTGAATGAAGAGGGTGAAGGAAGCTTTCCCTGGGAAGCTCTGCCCCTACCTCTTTGCTGGCAGGAGCATGGCAACCCATTTGGCACAGCCCGTTACTTTCTTCCTCTAAAAGTAACTCATGTTTGATCTTCCAGGAATCCACACCTCTTGATTTTCCTCTTACTAATGGAGGTATTTTTAAAATTTATTTTATTATATTATTTATTTTTCCAGGTCCTTTCTAACAAGCTGACCTTTAATATTAGAGTACCTGGGAAAGTTTTGCCTTTTCTGTCCCACACTTATCCTCTCTTTCCTCTTGATCTGATTAATCCCAGTGGCTTTAAAATACTATATACATGCTGGCAAATACATACACACAGTCATATCCCATTTTATTCCCCTTCTCTTTATTGTGCTTCACAGGTATTGTGCCTCATTTATATGGTTTTGTTTTAACAAATTAAAGATTGTGACAGCTCTGCTTCCTCAGTCTGTGTCTGCTCTTTCTTTCCATGGTTTTTTTTTTACTTTGTGTCTCTGTGTCCCATTTCGGTAATTCTTACAATATTTCCAACTTTTTCATCATTGTATCTATTATGGTGCTCTGTTATTGGTAATCTTTGATGTTACTGTTGTAATAATTGTTTTGGGACTCCATAAACCAGGCCACATAACATGGTTTACTTAATCAATAAATGCTGTCTGCATTCTGACTCTTGCACGACTGGCTGCATTCTGACTACTCCATGACTTTCTCCATCCCCTCGAGTCTCCTATTCACTGAGACACACAATATTGAACTTAGACCCATTAATAACTCTACCATAACCTGTATGTATTCAATAGAACAAAGAGTAGCACAGTTGGTGGAGTGGCTCAAGGGGTAGAGTGCCTGTCTGGCACTCAAGTGAGGCCTTGAGTTCAAACCTCACTACTGCCAAAAAAAAAAAAAAGAGAAGCATTTTTCACTGGCTCTGCAAACTTACTCAAGCTCAGATCCATAGATCTTACCTCTAAAATATATTTCAGGAGGCTGAGAAGTTCAAGTATTCACCCTTTACCCAAAATGTACTGCCCACAAAAGAGTTGTGCATCGGTGTTCATAGTTTGTGGGAATAGAGTCAGACGAGAAACCACGTGACACTTGGAGAAGTGGAGAACTCAGATTTTATTTTACGCTGGGGGCTCAGTTGTATACTATGTCTAAAACCTGAACAAAGGATTCACAGGATATTTAAAAGACAGTGCAAGGCATCAGGTTATAAGAATGTGCTCAGGTTAATTGGGGCTAGTAGTGAGTTAGAGACCTAAGATTGTTTAGGTAAGGTCAGCAGGGGAGACCTGCTTTGGAAAGTTTATTTACAAGTGAAGAAAAGGAAGGTAGGAATGAGTATTTACCTCTGCATGGTGCCCTTTATCTCAGTTCTGAACTTTCTTGCATAGTTTTAATGGGCAATTCCTTATGCTTTATATCTCTGGCAGCTTACCATGTTTTATGGCCCTGTTTCAAGGCTATCTTCCTCTTCATTTTAAGGCCCTGTTTCAAGGCTATCTTCCTCTTCAATAGAACCTTTAATAAAAATAGTATAAATTTGGAAATAACCCAAATATTCAATACAGGTAAATGCATAATTAATGTACAGTCACACAAAGAATTAGTAATAAAAAGAGGCAAAAAATGCAATGAAATGAATTTGAAACACATTTGGTTGCATGAATGAATTCAGACACAAAAGTACATACTGTTTATACCATTTGTGTAATGATCTAGATAAGGGAAAAAATGAATAGTGACAAAATCTATCAATGGCTGACTGCAGATGGGAATGGATGGGGCCGGGGGAGGATGTTGACTACATAGAAGCAAAAGGGAACTTTTAGAGATGTTGAACACATTCCCTATACTTCTATTGTGGCCATAGTTTCATGGGTGTATTCATATGACAAAATTCATCATATGGTATTTAATTTAAATGTTGATTAAAGTACTTCTTAAGGACAAAATATATTGGAATCCTTGATGGGATTCCATTGAACCTCTAGACTCATTTGAGTCACAAGGTCTATGAATGTACTATACAACTCCTTAGGATCTTTAGGTGCTCCTAGTTATATATTAGGGTTTTCTGTTGTGTTAGTCAGCTTTCCATTATTGTGACAAAATAACTGAAATAATCAACTTGTAGGGGAAAAGGTTTTTTTGACTCACAGTTTTGGAGGTTGTAGTCCACAGTAAGTTGGGCCTACTGCTTTTAGTGTATGGCAAGGTACTATATCATGGTGATAGCATAGCAGAAGCAATTCACCTCATGGCAGCCAGAAAGTAGAAAAAGAGAAAGGTGCAGGGTCCCAATAGTCCCTTCTAGAACATGCTCCCAGTGCCTTAACTTGGTCCAACAAGCCTAACCTCTTAAAGGTTCCATTACCTTCCAACAGTACCATAGGTTGGAGACCAAGCCAACAAGGGCCTTTGAGGGGAAACTTATGGAAACCATACCACACTGTAGAGGTCTACAAGTATTTCTTGGCTATATGTTATCATACCTGGTATCTTACCAATTTCATTTTCTGTTTGTTTCTAATATATAGATACAGAACTGATTTTTTAAATATCAATCTTGTGCCTGTTGGCCTTCCTAAATTCACAGTTAGGGCATCTAAAAATAACACAATTTCACCATATGTACTTGTGCATACTTGTGCATAATCAGCACTTGGGAGCTGAGGCAGTGGGATCATGAATTCCAGGACAGCCTGAGCTACATATTAGGAGCTTGTCTCAAAACAAACAAACAAGAACAAACAAGAAATGCAATTCAATTTCTTTTTTTTCCAATCTGTAGAAATTTCTTTTTTTTTGAACTTACGGTACTTGAATGGACATCAGTATGAAGATAAATAGAAGTGAGGCAGCTCACTTCTCATCAACAACAACCATCTCATCTCTCTTGCTGAATGTAAATGTAAAACTTCCAACATTTTCCTTAAGTGTGATCATTTCTTAACCTTCTTGGAGAGTCCTTGGGAGATGAAGAAAATTTCATTCTATCCTTAGATTATTAAGACTCAATGAAATTGTTACAAGATGGTAAAGTTTATTAAATGCTCTTCTCCGGTTTCTCTTCTTCTTCTTCTTTTTTTTTTTTTTTTGCAGTTCTTGAACTTGAACTCAGGGCCTACACCTTGAGCCACTCCCCCAGCCCTTTTTTGTGATGAGTTTTTTCAAGATAGTGTCTCACAAACTTTTTGCCTGGGCTGGCTTCAAACCATGATCCTCCTGATCTCTGTTACCTGAGTAGTTAGGATTACAAGTATGAGCCACCAGTACCCACCTTTTCTCCAGTTTCTGAAGTAAATTTTTTCCTTTATTCCAAAAGTTAGTAGACTTTTCCTATAAAGAATGAGATAGTAAATATTTTAGGCTTTGTAGGCCATACAGGGTCTGTTTCAATTATGCAACTTTGCCATTTTTGCAGAAAAGCAGTGACAGCTGTGTTCGAATAAAACATTATTTACAAGAACAGATAAAGCAGGGTGCCAGATTTATTCCTTAGACAGTAGTGTGACGGTGCTTGCTTTATTCAGTGGTGAATATGGGGAAAAAAATCTTGCCTCACAAAGATACACATTAGAAAAGAGAATATTATTTAAATATGCTTTTAGAACACTTCAGATGAATCATTCAATGACTTCATATCATTGGATATTTGATACAAGACCAAAACTCAAAAAGTGGTAGTGTCCTAAAGATTTGCTGAAATCTGTAATCTAATATATCAAACTTTTAGTACTCTGTTCTATTAAAATTCACTGGGCTATACTTGAATGTTTCTTTTACTGATGTATCATTGGGTAGCATGGTACAGTTGTTAGAAAATACTGGATCATGAAGTTAAGCGTATTTCACAAATGAACTACAATCAAAATACATTTGTTAGTATCACCACTAATTTTATGCAGAGGTTTTAATTATTGGGAAATTGTCAAATTCATGTTGATGAGTAAACATCTTTGAAAATCCTAATTTTTGCTTGAAAGCTGAAATTTTATCTTTGAAACAGATCAAATTTTTGCTTGTTGTGACAGGCTCACTTTATTCATCTTCAAACGTCTGCCTAAATAGCTGTCTCTGGATAATCACAGTTTGTCTGTCTTTCTTTCCAGTATGAAAGGGGTTCCAGGAGAAACAGATCTGGCTCACTCAGCAATTCAAAGATTCACACATGTGGTTTTTTCCTAGCTAACCATCTTAGTTTGAAGGCAGAAGTACCTTTTATGTACTTTCCATTTTGTCATTCAGAATAGTAAGATGACAGGTATTCAAGAGTCAAAGAATAATTTACTGCTTACTGAATGACATTCTAAAATGAAATTGGCTTCCCCCGTCATGAGAACTTAGTGGTGAGGAATACAGCATGTGACAAATACAATATGTGTAAGTTTGGTGTTATTGCCTGTTCATGCTAAGGCACTAGAACTTTTATTCACCTTTGCTCTTGCACTGTCAATAGTGCAAAGGTAAATATTTTTCACTGCAATTCACTTATTAAGTAATAATAAGTATTCATAGTATCAAGTTTCACTTAGTGCTGTAGTTTTGACATGTGACAACCTTGAAAGTTTCTTAGGTGCCCCTAAAGATCTGTGGACTGCAGTTTGACACACACTGCTTTATTCTAATTATGGATTGAGATGCTTTAAAACATGGTGTTAATCTCTGTGAGAACAGTTCTTTTTAGGTTTTAAAATTTGTTTATTTCATTAACTATATATTCCAGTAATTTAAAACCTTTGGCCAAAAAGGCAGATATCTGATGAAACTGCATTTTACATTCTTCAGGACATCTTTAACCAGCTTCATTTTTATTATCAGGATCAATGTCATTCCATTCCACTTTCAACAGTATGTGACTATAGAGAAGCAGGCACAGTCTTCATGGTCAGTAGTTCTGGATGTTTTCTGTCAAAAGTAGCAGCATAGCCACTTAAACTTGATGCCACTTTTGGTATCTTACAAAGTCAAATGGCTAAAAGATGTAAAATTGGGGCTGGGCATGGAGGTGCACTCTTGTAATCCCAGGAAAAAGCAAAAGAGCCTATCTGAAAAAACAAGCTAAAGCAAAAAGGGCTGGAAAAGTGGTTAAACCTTTGCACAAAGTGCTGGATTCAATCCCCATTATGGCAAAACCCAAAGTAATTTGATTTCTTTTACCCTGAAAAAGGAGGATCTAATTTTTTTAAATCTCCTGAATTTCCTGAGCATGTTTTTGTGTGTTTTAGCAACTGAGACACTAGCTCTGGGAATACACAGAGCATTTCTAAGTTTACAAGTTTCCTGTTTTCTCTATCAAGTTGATAATGGGAAAAAATAATTCACTTTCACTATAAGTGTATGGAATGTAAAGTAGCAAAAAATACTTACAAAGAAGCATTTTTCTATTTAATTGGGCCCATTCCTTTAGCTTTTGTTCTATAAGTAATTTTTTTAGAATTATAAATTTATGAAAATCCTGATGTAGCTTAAACCAAAAGGGCTTTTTTACCATTTCGATAAAAACAAAAAGTCAGACAATCCCCAGCATGGCATGTAGCATATGGTTAGAAAATAATGTCCCAGTTTTAGAGCCTAAAATAAAGGTAGTAATGAGAGGAAGCTTGGGTGTCATCAGAAACCACATTGGCTCATTGAAAATGTTTGAACAATGCTACAGAACTGATGGATAGTTCCTTTGTAATGAGCTGTAAAGGGGTAAGGATGTAAAAATACCTGTAGTGGGCATTTGAAAAGATACTTTGAAAGGATGAGACTTCTGAAATTAGCCTTTGCACCTTTGTATGGAGTTACTCATTGTGTTTCCTTGAGCGAGCTCTGACCTTTTACGTAGGGCAACATTTATGCTGCACTTGTTTATAAAATAGGTAGTAAGATGCTATGTGTATAAACAGCGGTTGGCACGATGAGTTACTAATTCGGTAGTTTTGACTAGTATGTACATGTGATATTATTTATTAATATAAAAAGTTGTGTGGGCCATAGTTAGAAGGCTTGGGTTCTCCTTCCTTCTTGATTATCTGACAGCACAAAGTGGGGTCAGAGGGCAGTTTTGTTTTTGTTTTACTTTCCTTTTCTATAAATGCAAAATATGTCTGGATGACATTTTGAGAAAGCACTATCCTCCTTCTTAGGGGAAGAGTGAATCACAGTTCTTGCATGAAAAAGTAAAAATTATTACCTTCTGTCTGACCCCAGACTCTTATTGCCTCCATCCTTCCTGCTTTATCAAGTCTCAGCTCTGTGCTGTGGCCATCGAAGTCTTCCATAATCTTCACCCAGCTCTTTAACTAAGGGGCAGCGTCTTGCTTTCACTAATGTGTGCTTCCACCCTTGTAGGGGAACAGGGAAACACCTTTCTCCCACTGCTCTACAGCTTACTTATTCTGTAACACGGCTTTGCTTATTTATTTGTTTGTGTGTTTTTGAGGGGTTAGGGATCAAACCCAACGCCTGGGGCATGCTAGAAACACACTCTACCACTAAGCTACACCCCAGCTTAATTCTTAAAGTTTATTCTTAAACTTACCCTTCAAGAATCTCCACACATTTCTCCTCTGCTGTGAAACCTTTTCTGATCCACTCCAGTCATTGGGGATCTTTTTCTGACTTTATGGTCTATACTGCAGGCTATTTACTATTTGGCATCATAGTCTCTTTAATTTCAGACCTATTTAATGATGTCATACCAACTGGATAAGAAGATCATCAAGGATCTAATTGGCATAATTCCTGTTTTGTATTTCTTATTTATTTAATTATTTTTGTAGCGTAGGGCTTGGATTAGGGCCTCACTGACGCTTGCTAGCCAGACACTCTACGACTTTAGCCACACCACAGCTCTTGTTTTGCATTTCTGCCATACAATATATGCTGCAGGTACTAAAAAGGAAGTATATCATTTTGGTAGTTTTTTATTATTTGTTTGCCATTTGGAGACAGGGTCTTTCTATATAGTCCTGGCTGGCTTTGAACTTTTGATCTCCTGCTTCAGCCTCCAGAGTGCTGGAATTACAAGCTCGTGCCACTATGCCTAGCTTAAGTAATATTTTGTACTAGGCATTTTTTCTGTACATTATCTAGCAGTAAGGAGAGTATTTAATCCTCCCCCCACCCTCAGTTACAACATCTCCCTATATAATTTAGGCTGACCTTGAACTCATCCATCTTCCTGCTTCAGTTTCCCAAGTGCTGGTTATGCAACAGGTGTACTAATACTGCGTTTCGTACTAAATGCAATGCCTTTTAAAGGAATTCACAAGTATATAAATTGGAATTTCTAAAAATGAGCTTTGATAATAAAGCATAAATGTGAAAAGATGTAAGCCATATCACCTTACTTCTAACTTTTAGGTGCTAGTTTCTTTTGTAACTGCCTGTTTGTTTTGTTTTTTAGTCCTGGGAATCAAACCCAAGGTGTTGCCATATGCTAGGCAAGTGCTCTATCCCTGAACTACTCCACCAGTGTTAAAAATTGTACATTAAAATAATTTCAGTCACAGGGATGTTTCCAAAAAAACACAGGAAAGCCCACACTACCTTTATCCAGTTTCCTTCTATGGCAGCATCTTCAAGATCAGTAAATTAATTTTGTGCAATTCACACATCACCAGTTTTCTGTGCATTCATTTGCATGTGTATTTGTGTAGTTTTATTATACTGTCACGTGTGGATTCGTGTGGTTGCATCCTCAATCAAGATACACAGCTCTTACATTACTGCAAGTCTACTTCATGTTATTCCTTCTCCCCTTCTCTAACCTCTGGCAACCACTAATCTCGTCTGCATTTCTATGATTTTATCATTTTTTAGAGTGTTAGATGATATATAACCTTTCAAATGGTCTTTTCTTATTCAGCATGGTTCCCTTGCAATTTATGTAGATCGTTGCAGATATCACTACCGCATCGCTCTTTTGGTGCTGAGTTGTGTTCCATGACATGAATGACCACAGTTGACAGCTTCCCCATGGAAGGGTATCCAGTGCACTTCCAGTTTTTGTCTATTATACGTAAAATATGAACATTTGTGTACAGGTTTTTGTGGGAACATAGGGTTTCATTTCTCTCAGATAAATACCTCAGTACGCATTAGCTATATTGTATAGTAATGCTTGCTTAGTTTTATAAAACACTGCCAAATTGTATTCCAAAGCCTCTAAATTTCTTTACATTCCCACAGTCATTGAATGAGTATTCATTTTCTCTGCATCCTTAATAGCAGTTGATGTGGTTACAGCTTTGCATTTCAGACCTTCTTATAAGAATGCAGTGGTATCTAACTGTGGATTCAATTTGTATTTTCATCATGACTAACGGTGTTGAACATATTTTTGATGTGCTTGTATGCCTCTGTACAGTGAAAACCACGTCTCATAATTTTGCCATTTTCTAATTATGTTTTTAAAACTGGAATGTTATATTGAACTTTAAAACTTTACTTGCCAAAAAATATCCTTTATCCCACTGCCTTATGGGATCATCTGGCTACAAACAGGTCTCAGTAAAAAGACTGAAGTCATACAATGTATCTTTTCTGATCCAAATGAATGAAACCAGAAATCAATCACAGGAAGGAAACTTGAGAATCCCCAAATATGTGGCAACTAAATAGTACATTCCTAAACTACCTATGGGTCCTAAACTAACCCATTAACAAGGGAATTAACAGATGTCTTGAGAGAAATACAAAATATCAAAATTTATGGTACATAATGCAGTACTAAGAGGGAATTTTATAGTTGTGAACACTTAACATTAAAAAAGAAAGATCATAATTCAATAATCTTACTTTATATATGTTAAAACTAGAATTACAGCTCATTTAAAAGCCAGGAAAGGAATTAAAGATCAGAGCAGAGATAAGTAATAAAGAACAGAAAAATAATACAAAATTAACAAAATTGCAAATTCCTTCTTTGGAAAGGTGTATAAAATTTTTAAACTCTTAGGTATATTTACTTAAAACGAGAATATTCAATAATGAGGAATGAAAGCTGGGAATGGTGGTACATGCTGGAAATCCCAGCACCTGGGAGGTTTACAAATTCAGGTCCATCCTGGACTGCATGGTGGGTTTCAGGCCAGCCAGTCCTATTTTCTTGAGACTCTGACTCTAAGATGGAAAAGGAGACATTGCAGTTTTATAGAAATACAAAGCATTTTAAAGTGGATGCTTAATCATCAAACATGTAAATGTCCCTGCTCAGTCCCTGATCATATAAGAAAGAAGTGTAGTACATATTTTATAGTTTTGTTATAAATATCACTGATAAGGAAAAGTGTAATAGGAATAAAACTGTACATTACTAACTTTTAACCCTACTGACAGCACTTAGGATTCACAGATTCCTTATTTACAGTATTCAGTGCACCCAAATCTTAGGATTGGTTCAAATAAAATAGCTAAGTGACTTCCAAGTTAAACTCTCCAGTCTGAGTCAGTTTTCCTAGGTCTTCCTCCGTGTGTATGTTCCTCGTATTGGAGTTTCTTATGCCCAACGTTCTTATGGGGGTCGAGAGCACAGCATTTGGAAGAAAGTTAAGAAATATGTTCGGGGAGAATGAAGCGGTTAAAAGGTTAACTTTTAGGGATATCTTTGTGCTAACACTGGATTTAATCTTTAGATTTAATTTCTGGGTCTGGTAGTTAATAAATCCCACAGGTCTGTGTAATACTTTAATTGTATAAAGCTCATTTGTTACTTTATGCCTAAACAGTTTGTCTATCTGCCTTTTAAACCTGTTGCAGTAACTTTGCTGAAATATTAACACATTTGTAAAACTTTTTTTAAACAAACAAAAAAGAGAAATGCAGAACTTTAAGAGAGTATTATGTACCATGTGTGCCAGCAAAATTCCTTAAAATGCATGGCACCTAAAATTATTTAATTTTACACTTTTTTTGATGGTACTGGGGTTTGAACTCAGGGCCTCACACCACATGCTAGGCAGGTGCTCTACCACTTGAGCCACTCCACCAGCCCCTAAAATTATTTAATAAGACACAGAACATCTCAATACACATCATGGATAAAGGTTTTAAATTAGTTACAAAACCTCCCAACAAGCAAAAGTGCAGGACACAAATAGCTTCAATAGTAAATTCTACCATTTTAAGAATTGATACCCTTCCCTCTCAAACTTTTTGCAAAAAATAGAAGAGAACACTTTCACACTCATTTTATGAAGCTAGCATGACTGTGATGCCAAAACCAGATAAAGGCACTACCAAAAGAGAACCTGCAGAACCATAATGCTTCTGAATAGTGATGCAGAAATCATCAACAACATGCCAAAGGACCAACAGGTAGAACTGGGCATATTAAAGGGATCATGCCCTGCATCCAAGTAGGATCCATTCCTGGAGTGTAAGGATGGTTCAGCATATGAAAAACAATCAGTGTGATTGCCAGCAAAGAGGGGCTGGCAGAGTGGGCTCTGGTTGTAGAGTGCCTGCTAAGCAAGCATGAAGCCCTAAGTTCAAACCCCAGTACTGCAGAAAAGAAAAAACAAAAACAGGAAAAGAACATTGAAGGAAAAACTACATGAGTATATCAACTAATACAAAAAATGCATTTGACAAAATTCGGCACTCTTTCTAAATCAAAACACTTAACAAACTTGAAATAAAAGGACATTACCTCAGCATCATAAAGGCCATTCATGCAAAGCCCACAGCAGCCATAGTCATCGGTGAATCAGGAACAAGACAGGGATGCCTGCATTGCCACAGCTATTCAGTGTACATAGTAGTGAAAAAACCTATCCAGAACAATTAGGAAAGAAGACATAAAAGGTACCTAAATTATAAAGGAACAGGTAAATTTGTGACTGGTCTCAGACAACATGTGCTCTGTGTGAAACCCTAGATTTCACAAAACATTCTTAGACTTAATGAGAAAATTAAACCAAGTTACAGGATACAAATTAAGCACCCCAAAACTCAGCTGCATCAATTTTTTTATTAAAAATATTTATTCAGATCTATCCGGGAGGACGGCCGAGGCCTCTGCGGGTCACGGGCTCCGAGGAAGACCCAACATCCCTGTCCGACCCCACGAGCCGCGGAGGCGGGCGCCTCACCCTCCCCAGCGTCCTCCCCGCCCCCGCCCCCGCTGCGGCCCAGGCCCCGCGCCCCCTCAGCTGCCCGCACCGCTCGTGCCGGGACTGCCTCGGCCACTCCCTGCGCCTGGAGATCAGCGAGAGCCGGGTGCCGATCAGCTGTCCCGAGTGCAGCCAGCGACTCAACCCGCACGACACCCGCCTGCTGCTTGCCGAGCCGCCGCTCATGCACAAGCACCGGGAGCTGGTGCTGAGCGACGCCTGGCCTCACAACCCGACTGCCGCTCGTGCCCAGCCCCGGATGCGGTTATGCTGTTACTGCCTATGGCTGTGCCAGCTGCCCAACGCTAACCTGTGAGAGGGAAGGCTGCCAGACTGAGTTCTGCTACCACTGCAAGCAGATACGGCATCCAAATCAGACCTGCGATGTGGCCCGTCAGCAGAGGGCACAGACTTTACGAGTTCGGACCAAGCACACTTCGGGTCTCAGTGATGGGCAAGAATCGGGACCAGATGACATCAAGCCGTGCCCACGATGCAGCGCTTGCATTATCAAGATGAATGATGGAAGCTGTAGTCAAATGACCCGTGCAGTGTGTGGCTGTGAATTCTGCTGGGTTTGTATGAAAGAGATCTCACACTTGCATTACCTCGGCCCCTCTGGCTGTGCATTCTGGGGCAAGAAGCCATGGAGCCCTAAGAAGAAAATTCTGTGGCAGCTGGGCACATTGATTGGTGCTCCTGTTGAGATTTCTCTTATTTGTGGCATTGCCAGTCCTGCTGTAGTCATCGGCATTCCTGTTTATGTCGGAAGGAAGATTCACAGCAGGTGTGGGGAAAGGAAAACCTCCAAACACAAGAGGAATTTGGCCATCACAAGAGGAGTGACTTTCTCAGTCATTGTATCCCTAGTGATTGCTGCTGTTAGTATTGGTATTGGCGTCCCCATTAGGCTGGCATACGTCTATGGGGTTGTGCCCGTTTCTCTCTGTCGTGGAGGTGGCTGTGGAGTTAGCACAGCCAATGTAAAGGGAGTAAAAATTGAGTTTGATGAAGATAATGGTCCAATCACAGTGACAGAAGCCTGGCGAGCCCTCAAGAATCCTTGCATTGGGGAACGCAGCATGGAAGGCCTAAGGAGTGTGTTGAGCACGAGTGGAAGCCCGGCAGAGGGACTCAGTGTTATGCAAGGCCCTTACAGTGAAACAGCCAGCTTTGCAGCCCTGGCAGGGGGCACACTGAATGGTGGTATTCTCTCTAGTAGCAGAGAAGTCCAAGCTGATGTCCAAAAGGAAATTTTCCTCAAAGATGCAGCCAGTCTTGGTGCAATTAGTGACAACACAATCTCTCCTGCTATGGCCGGTTCCACAATCTGTTCCTGCAACCCACAGGACAGGTACAGCATGACCTATGCATGACTCAGCACAGTGGATTTTGTCTCCACAGAGAATACAACAATATGGAAATCCAAGTGGACACTGAAGCCAAACCAAGTCACTATCAGCTGGTGAGTGGAAGCAGCACAGAGGACTCTTGCTCAGATGGTGGAAAATGAAGAAGAAGGTAGTGGTGGTGGTGGCAGCAGTGAAGAGGAGCCCCCCTGCAAACACCAAATCTGTGAGCAGAAAGACTGCCGCCAGCAAAGCTTGGGACATCAGCCTGACCCAACCTGAGAGCATTCGCAGTGACCTGTAGAGCTCTGAAATGCAGATGATGTGCCAGACATCACCTCAGATGAGTGTGGCTCCCCCTGCTCCCATACTGCAGCCTGCCCCCCAACCCCCAGAGCCCAAGGTGCACCTAGCCCAAGTGCCCATATGAAGCTCTCTTCCCCAGCTGAGGGACAGGCTGTATTGAAGCCAGAAGGTGCAGAAGCAGAGTATGAAGTGGAATGAATGCTCCTGTTCTGAGAAGCACACTTGTAACTGCATCTTTTGGAATCTTTTTTGGGGGGGAGCAGGGGAGAGGGTCTGTAGAGGGGAGTGGATTTATGTACTTTGTTTCAAAGATTCTCTGGTCAGGTTTTCCCCAGGGAAGTTCTGAAAAATTTGCAATTTCTTACCAGATAAAACATGAAAATTTTACCCTCAAGTCTCCCTCCCCTTACCCCTACCCCCCCATTTTTAGTTTTAATTTATTGGTTAAACTGATGTTGGCAATCCATGAGGTGTGTCAAAGAGTGTACATATGTATGTGTGTGTATTGTATGTATGCTAACATATTATTGAAGGACATTTAATAAAGATTTCTGTTGAAATTCAAAAAAAATTATTCATTTTTTAAATTTGAAACATTTTTTTGTAGATGAGCTTTTATGTATTTTCTTTTTCTATTTTGTGCTTGGTAGGGTAAAATTGTGGCATTTACAAATACTTATTTGGAATAAACAAATGGAGAAGGTGGAAAAATTTCTATGCGACAAAAGTATAAAATGCTGTTGAAAGAAATTAAAGAAGACATAAATAAATAGCTATCCCCTGTTCATGGACTGTTAGACTTAATTTTGTGAGCATGCTTATACTACCCAAAGTATTCTAGAGATTCAATGTCATTCTTAACAAAATCCCAATGTTGCCAATTTTACAAATAAATAAATCTGTACCAAAATTTATATTGTAATCACAAGGGACCTTCAGTAGCCCAAACAATCTTGAAAAAGAACAAAGTTGTGGGTATCACACTTCTTAATTTGAAAACTCTCAGCAAACCTGCAGTAACCAAACCAGTATCATTCTGGCATAAAGACAGACACAAACCAATGCAATTGAACAGAGCCCAGAAATGAACCTTCATATATATGGTCAAATGATTTTCAGCAAGGGTGCCAAGACATTTCTATGGGAAAAAGAGTCTTTTCAACAAATGTTGCTGGTAAACTGCATACGCACATGCAAAAGAAAGAAGTAGAAGCCTTACCTATCCTATATACAAAAATGTACTCAAAATGGATTAAAGACCTAAACATTAGAACTAAAACTGTAATACATAGGGGGGAAGGTTCATGATCTTGGATTTTGCTATAATTTCTCAGCTGTGACACCAAAAGCACAGGGGAAAATAAGAAAATATAAATTGGACTACTTTAAAAAATTTAGTTCATGGAAAGGCACAGTCAACAGAGTGAAAGGGCAATCTATGGAATGAGAGAAAATACTTGGAAATCATTTATCTGATAGAGGATTAGTAGTCAGAACATGTCAAGAACCTTTAGACCCCACAAAACCAACCAACCAATTAAAATATGGGCCAAATATCTTGAATAAACATTTCTCCAAAGATGTACAAATGACAAATACATACATGAGATGATCAGCACCACTCATCATCAGAGAAATGCAAATCAAAGCAACAGGGAGCTACCACATCACAGCCATTAGGACAGCTGTTTTCAAGCATACAAAAAAAGAGACAATACCAAGAACTGGCAATGTTGTGCAGAAATTGGAATCGTGGTGCACCTTTGGTAAGAATATAAGTTAGTGCAGACACTGTGTGCCGACTCTTAAAAAAGTAACCATACAGTCCAACATTTCCACTTCATGTATATCCAAAATAGTTGAAAACAGGGATTGAATAGATATTTGTACACCCATATTCATAGCATCATTATTTACAACAGCCAAAAGGTGAAAGCAACCAAATATCCATAGAGTGGATAAAAAAATGAGGCATATACATAAAATAGACTATAATCCAGATAGAATGAGAGAATTCTGATACATGCTATAACATATATGAACCTTGACAATACACTAAATGAAATAATCCAGCCATAGTAAGACAAATCAATATGATTCCACTTATATGGAGTACCTAGAGTAATCCAATTCAAAGAGACAGAAAGTAGAATGATGCCTGTCAGGGGATGAGTGGTGAATGGGGAGTTGTTATTTAGTGGGTACAGAGTTTCAGTTTTGTAAAATGGTAAGTTCAGGAGATTGAAGGTGGTAATGGCTATACCTAGTGAGTATACTGACGTCGCTAAACTGGACCCTTAAATGGTTAAAATTAGCCTGATATGGTCATGATGTCTGTAATCTCAGTACTTAAGAGGCTGAGGCAGCAGGATTGGGAGTTAGAGGCCAGCCTGGTACACATAGCATGATCCTGATTAAAAAAATGACCAAAATGGTAAATCTTGGTGTTATGTATTTTACCACAATGAAGTAAAATACAGAAGGAATCATTTTAATATACATAATGCAGAACACTCAACTTCTCACCCACATTACTTTCTGATGTTGATAGAACAGTAATCTTACTATGTATGTATCTTTTTGGAAAAGTAAAATAAGCACTTTTGAGTATACATGGTTACTTTTTAATTGAAAAATATCTGTCTTAGGTTAGGGAATATCTGAATTAGGTTAGGTGAGGGATATTAGAAACCTTGGTATATTCATGCAGAGTCTTCAAAGCATATGCTCTGAGCCAGGCTCAGTGGTGCATGCATGTTATCCCAGCTACTTGGAAGGTTCAGGCAGGACTGATGCAAGTTCAAGGCTAGCCTGGGCTACATAGTGAGACCCTATCTCAAAACAACACAAAAAAGTATGGGTTTTGCTGTCATACCAGCTGGGTTCTAAACAAAACCCATTTTCTACTACACATGTAAGGGCAAAGTACTTATCTGTTCCTTCCCTTCATCTACTCATCTGCATGAGTACTTTATTGATTTGTTATGAGAATTGAGGAGCTAATACTTGTGAAGCATTTGGAACAGTTACTATTGCTATATCATCAGTTACTAGAGCTATATCATCATGACTATTTTGTGGCAATTAGAAAAGGATATACGTATATATAGTATATCTGGTATAATCTATATGTATTGGTATGAGAAAATATCCATATATATCCATTTTAAGTAAAATAATTGGTTACAGAAGAATATGTTTAATATAGTTATATTTTTAAATTTTGGAATCATGGTACCTTTTATTATATCTGTTGAAATATTTTATAATGAACACATCAGACAAAACTATAGTCCCATTTTGAAAAAAGTCATCCTCTTGTTGACAATACTGTTGTCAGATTGTGGTTTTAATGTTTAGAAAACATATTGGGTGACAGCGGCTCACGCATGTAATCCTTACTACTCAGGAGACAAAGATCAGGAGGATTGTGGTTTGAAGCCAGCCGGGGCAATTAGTTTCTTGAGACCCTATCTCAAAAAATCCTTCACAAAAATAGGACTGGTGGTGTGGCTCAAGGTGAAGGCCCTGAGTTTAAGCTCCAGTACCAAAAAAACAAAAAACAAAAAAAAAAAAAGAAAAAGGAAAGGAAAAAAAGTAATGTAAGACAACAAGCCTTAGGAGAAAACAAAGAATTTGAAAAAATTTATTACCTGTAACATGTAGAGTTCCATTTACTAGTATCAATTTTACATTATTGTAATATTGTTAAATAATATTATATTCTAAATTTTAAAGCACTAGACTGAGGTCATATTTATTCCATAGATTTCTTGCATTATACACAATATAGAATTACGATTTTAAATGGTTTCCTTAAATAGAATTTGTTCTCTTTCACTTAGCCAATTATTTTTGGTTGCTGTAATTGCTATTTCTTATGTTAAAAAGGGACAAACAACTTTGTTACTCATATTGTTTGGTAATTTTGTCATTAATTTTTTCCTTCAATCAGTTATATCACTACTTCTCTAAGTATACTGACTTTTAACTTTTTCAAGTTGTGGCTCATATTCATATTATAGAGAGGAAATACTTGGAAATACCCTATCTGATCATATTCCTAGTAGGGTTAAGTTTTAATCTACTTTAGATTAATTAAGTCAACTAAGTCAATATCTTGCCATTTCTTTCTCTTAGGTAACTTTATAAAAAGAAGCTAAATAGTTTCTCTTCCTTTAACTGGATATCTAGTTATATATCACAGCCCACCTATGAGTGTGAGGGTGACTACAACCGGTGGCATATTCAGACAGCTTCATTGTTGAATAATATTAACTGTCTTCAGAGGTATATAGAAGCAGGATTTAAAATGATGTGGAAGGGAAATGTGTTTGTGACTACAAAAGACTGATGGTTATGTGAGAAAAGGTAAGTTCCCAAAATTTTGTGAATGAACTTTTTTTTGGACAATGGAGATAGTATTAAGAGTGCAGAAAGAAACAAAGTGGCCATAGAAAAGACAACGCCAAAGAAATCCTTGATACAAATGTTGGCAACCATTGCATCGGTTAAAGTTTGTGGTCAGGTTGTCACTCTTGATAGAACATATTCTGTTTCCTTATAGAAACGATGAGGAGTGATCGCAAGATGTGTTGGTATTGCAAAGCCGAGGACCAGTGTCATCTAACTGTTTTCAAACCCTTAGTTTTGATAGAAAACTGATGAGTGACATATCCCAGTAATAATAAATGCGCTTTGAATTCAAAGGATTTATGTTTGACAATGCAGTCATGTTCTTGTTTTCATAAGAAAAAACCCAGCTTACTCTTAGTATTTAAATCACGATGCTTTAAAAATATGTCCTTTAAAAACTAAACAAAAATGAATCAAGTTAGGTTTTAAAAGGAAATCTGAATGTAAATGACACTTTACAATTCCTTTTAAGGAGCATTATTGAGGAATAAAGGAGGTGGCTGAAACCCCTTGACAAAGAAAACTGTCTTGTAAGAAATACATTCTTGTAAAGTTTTGACTGTGTCTATAGGACTGACTGCTGATGCTCGAGTAGTGATAAACAGAGCCCGAGTGGAGTGCCAGGGCCATAAGCTTACCGTCGAGGACCCAGTCACTGTAGAATATATAACTCACTTCATAGCAACACTAAAGCAGGTAAGATAACATTCTAACACTTCTTCAAGTTTTCTCCTTTCCCATCTTTGTAGGTTCTGTCCTAGAAATGCTATAATCACACCAATCTGTCTATTAAATCGATTAAATTCCTCATTCATTCTCACAGTTACTTAATACTAACACTTATTCAGGTAGAATGGATTGATTTCATCACTGGAAATGTCAATGAACAAAAGAGCAGTAAAAAATATTAAAAAATGAAAGAGCAGTAGCTCAATCTTTCGAGGAAATTGCTACGCTTCTAGAGATACAGTAATAACAACCATTCTGTAAAGTTTTCCAAAGAAGTGCCCATTATTTCACCTGTCAACCCAAACACCCTGATCAGGTTGAAATCCATGGATAGATACACAGTTTAAGGTTAAGAACAATAGTAATGTATACAAGTAGTACTTTTCACTTATTTTCTGTGTACTTTATATAGGACATCCTTATAGTTATTGTCTTACTAACTATACTCCAGTGTTTCTAATTTCCATTTCTTTTATACTCATTCTTCTTCTCCCTGCTACCCTAACAATATTAGTTTTTTGTTTCTCTTTTTTCAATTGTATTGTTCATTTAAATTTTAGTAAGGGGTTACTAGATTAGAGATTATAATTTGTGGAGAGTAGAGTAGGAGAAGTGCAGGAGGAGTAAGATATAGAGCAGCTGCTTTTCCTAAAATGTTTATGTCAAATAATCTGTAGGCTGAGATTTGGCATAGCCCCAGCCACAGAAGAGAGCACGAAGGTGAGATGCAGCTCAGCCACTTTTCCTAAGTTGTTTAGAAGCAGGAATGCAGGTTTCTCCTGTTACAATGTCAAGCACCTCCCTGAGAATCTTTGCTCTACCTCCTTGTTTACCAATGGGTGTAAAAAGACTCACTGCAGGGGGACTTGATGCTTTTTGGATAAAGGGAGGCTTTTGGATGCAAGGAGGCTTTTGGATGGGGAAGGTTTGGATGGGGGTTTTTGGCTGAAGGGAAATTGCTGGAGGGAGGATTGCTGAAGGGGGAAAATAAGTTTCTGTCTGAAGGGGAGGATTGCTGAAGGAAAAAAATTGCTGAAGGAGAATTGCTAAATGGAAAGTACTGAAGAGGTTGATAGAAAGTGTTCACCGAGAATTTTATACATATGCTTTAGAAAAGCTAAGCTAAAGAAAAGCTAAAGAGAACATGGGATAGTGCATGTCTGAGCACCGAGGCTTTAAGAATGTTAAAGAGAACATGGCACAGTGCAAGTCTGGGGGCAAAACATGGGACAGAGCAAGTCTAAGGAAAGAGACTTTAAAGAATAGAAAGGAAGACTTTAGAAGTGAGATTTTAAAGAATAGAAAAAGGAAGACTTTTAGAGGCAAGGTTTTAAAGAATTGTAAAGAAGTAAGGCCTTAAACAAAAGATAGAGAAAAGCAGCAGAGTATAGAGATTAATAGAGATAAGAAGCAAAGGGGCTGTTGTGTGTGTCCACCTGAGTGCCCAACACACCTGGCCCCAACTTTCTATTTGTCTATCCTGTGTCTTTTCTGCATCTCTCATTGCCCCCGGTTAGTTCCAATTAGGTTCAATAATAACCAGGAGTGAGAGAAAGCTCACTCCAATAATTGATTTTAAGTCTCTTGTTACATGCTTCAAATTATTTTTATTGTATAACTATCCCTGAAGAATCAGTATTGAATTTCTCATTTTTCTTTATTTTGCAAATAAGTATTGCAGAGTACTGTAGTAGTTGTTTTAATTTGTGTTTTATGATTAGTGAGCTTCAATTTTTTTCCACATGTTGATTTGCTAGTTTCATTTCTCCTAGTACAAGCTATCGTTGAACAGGCAATTCAGTGGTTGAGAGTGTGCTTGCAAGAGCTAGAATTTGGGGATTTGATTTTGGCTGTTCTACTTCTTATTGTCTTTGAAAAATAATAGAGGGCTGGGATGTAGCTCGGTGGTACAGCGCTTGCCTAGCATGCGTGAGGCCCTGGGTTCGATCCCAGCACCAAAAAAGAAAAGACAAAAAAAAAAAAAAAAAAAGAAAAATAATAGAGCTTTTTCAGTTTTCTCATACATGAAGTGGGCATTGCAGTCATACCTACTTTGTTCTCTGGCATTATGGATGATTTATTACATTCCAAGCAGATAGAACACTTTCTGGCATGGTCCTGAGTTGCCATGTGTCTACATCAATAGTTTTCATAAACTCCTTTATATTCTAGACACAAAAGGTTTGAATGATTGACTTACAACAAAATTGCCATTTTGTTTTTTCAAAATGTGTTAATTCCCGTCAAAAAAACTCCCACATTTTTATATTATCCTGCTTTTCTGTTTTATTTGCTTTGATATTCCCAGTTGTTAAAAAAAAAAGCACCCAACAAAAAACAAGGCACAAAACAGTATACACACAAGGTTTCTGATTGTGGTTTTGAAGATTTCTTCTACAAATGTCAAGGCTGTGCCTAGAACATTTATGGAAACATAGTTGTAAGTCTGTAACTGTGAGATTGCCCTGGGGAGCCTAGGGACTGTGGTAAAGAAGATAGATACCTCTTCTGTGACTTTTGTACTTTTAAATTATTTTAACACTATGCATGTATTGCTTCCTCATTTAATAAATGACTTATAAACAAATAGACAGGTTTCTCCTCTAAGACTGCCTTTACATTCATAACCCAATTGCATGCAAATTTTGAAGTGGCTTGTCAAAATTTATATAAATACAGTAAAATAAGAAAATAGATCCCATACATAGATAAGACCTGAAGAAAGCTACTATAAAGCTATTTCAAGCCAAGGGTTATGTACCACCACAGACAAGTATGCAATTAAATAAAGTTGCCTACATATTTAGTCCCAAGCTTTCGTCAGAGCTGTCTGTGTGACTTCTAGGAGCTGCAGTCTCAGTGTGAAGTATGCTCCTTGGAGCAGAAGTCCAGGAAGTTCCTTGTCACTAAGGTAATAAAAAGTATAATTGCTTTCCAGGGCCCCATTGTCCGTGAGAGTATAAAAAGAAAAGTATGCTTTTTCTTTAAGAGAAAGAGTCCCTTTTTATGGAACTAAAGGAAATATTTCATCTGGATTCTTAAGTAGAGATAACCTAGAATATAGTGAACAGAGTATTTGATCACAATAGTATCAAGTGAGAATTCTCGATAATAATAGTAGCAATTATAATGTCCCTGAAGCTAAAACAAGGATGTGTTTCCACAGTACAGTTTGTTGAGAAAGGCTTTACTAAGAACCAAAATTGTATGTAAAAATCCACATTCTTTTCTATATTAAAGAGACTATGATGTAGTTATGTTACCAAAATGCCCACAGAGCAACAAAAACACATTTTAAAACCATGAATAAGCAAACTAGTGATTTTATTTTTCCCGTTGCATGTATTCATTTCTTAAAATTTTCATTACTAATTGAAATTAGTTTGAAAGAATCCTAAAAAAAATCTGTAGAATAAGAACTGGGTTTGAGAGGCAGAAGTAGGAGGATAACAATTGGAGGTCAACTAGATAAAATTAGTGTCATATCCTATCTGAAAACCAAATCAAAAGAGTAGAAGTACTGGGGCTGTGCCTTAAGTGTTAGGGACAGAAGCCCTGAGTACAATCCTCAGGACTGCCAAAAAAAAATAGCAAAAGAAAAAAACAGAACATAGTTCATCTTCACGACAATGCTTTATTTATTGTTAGTTTTTATTTGATAGGTAGTAGTGTTATCCTAAAATAAATTTGGTTTTTAGAAATATACCCAAAGCATTGGATGAACACCTTTTGGTATTTCTTCCTTCATTGTAGGTTTTGATGATGATGGTATCCCAAGATTGTATCAGACAGATGCTTCTGGTATTTATCACGCTTGGAAAGTGAGTAATGAATTTGTTAATGTTTTTTAGAAGTTGAATAAGTTATTCATTGTAAATGCTTTATTGATTTCAGGAACATGATAAAATTGAGTTAATTAAAATATTTATGTGGCACACACTTTATAAAAATAGTCATTTAATTAGTCAGAAATATAGTGATTTTTAGATAGTGAAACACCTGGTTTATTCATTAAAGGATCTTTTCCTTACTTTTGAAAAGATGTGATCAATGTGTCTATATTGTCCAAGAGAAATCCTATTCAGTTCCTATCTATTATTCATTCTGCCAAATTTTTATTCCATCGTATAGATGCTTGTTTTCAGTAGACGTAGTATCTTGCTTTTTTGTTGTTGTTGTTCTTTGTCATTTATGGGGTGAACTCAGGGCCTCACACTTGGTAGGCAGACACTCTACCACTTGAGCCACTCCTCCAGCCCCAGTAATTTGCTTTTAATAAAAATTAGATGGGCATTTAAATCCCATACTGAATATTTAATGTGTCTTCTATCCTAGGAGAGTCAGAACACCCCAAACTATGTTACATATTTATGTGTTAGTATATAGCAGTGATGCCCACAGGATTTGTGGAAGAGTTTGTTTTCTTAACAACAGTAAGTTGTTATTTTTGTTTCAGTACCCAGCCATGAACTTTGTTTAGTGGTGCATGCAAATCCATTAAAAAGTCTCAGGCCCAGAGAAACTCGTAGCAGTTTCCAGAAGTGAATTTTCACATATTCTCATGTGTGAGAATGATATTACACCCAGAATTTACTAGAAACCATTTTGACATTATTAAAAGTTTAAGTACACAGATCAAATTTATTTTACAACTAAAAGCCAAATAAAGATATGGGGAAGGATTACCATGCCTTTCATTCCTGTAATAAGAAGTTGATTTGAAAAGGAAATGCAAATTAAAACCACACTCAGATTCCACCTCACCCCTGTTAGAATAGCCATCATCAGCAACACCACCAACAACAGGTGTTGGCGAGGATGCGGGAAAAAAGGAACCCTCTTACACTGTTGGTGGGAATGTAGACTAGTACAACCACTCTGGAAAAAAATTTGGAGGCTACTTAAAAAGCTGGACATCGATCTACCATTTGATCCAGCAATACCACTCTTGGGGATATACCCAAAAGACTGTTACTCCAGAGGCACCTGCACATCCATGTTTATTGCGGCACTATTCACAATAGCCAAGTTATGGAAACAGCCAAGATGCCCCAGCACAGACGAATGGATTAAGAAAATGTGGTATCTATACACAATGGAATTTTATGCAGCCATGAAGAAGAACGAAATGTTATCATTCGCTGGTAAATGGATGGAATTGGAGAACATCATTCGAGTGAGGTTAGCCTGGCTCAAAAGACCAAAAATCGTATGTTCTCCCTCATATGTGGACAGTAGATCAAGGGCAAACACAACAAGGGGACTGGACAATGAGCACATGATAAAAGCTAGAGCACACAAGGGAGGGGTGAAGATAGGTAAGACACCTAAAAAACTAGCTAGCATCTGTTGCCCTTAATGCAGAGAAACTAAAGCAGATACCTTAAAGCAACTGAGGCCAATAGGAAAAGGGGACCAGGAACTAGAGAAAAGGTTAGATTAAAAAGAATTAACCTAGAAGGTAACACCCACGCACAGGAAATCAATGTGAGTCAATGCCCTGTATAGCTATCCTTACCTCAACCAGCAAAACCCCTTGTTCCTTCCTATTATTGCTTATACTCTCTCTACAACAAAATTAGAAATAAGGGCAAAATAGTTTCTGCTGGGTATTGAGGGGGGGAGCGGGAGGGGGTGGAGTGGGTGGTAAGGGAGGGGGTGGGGGCAGGGGGGAGAAATGACCCAAGCCTTGTATGCACATATGAATAATAAAAGAAAAATGAAAAAAAAAAAAAGAAGTTGATTTGAACTTATCATAGTTGTTAAATTCTGATTTAGAACTTTGTAAAAACAGTTGTGTAATTGTTACAGTTTTGTAGCAGTTAAGCTGGTCAGTAAAAGAGTAGATTATGACCTTACAACAAATACCAGAATACTATGTCAGCTGCACATCTTTTCATCTGCCTAGGTGACATCATTGGTAATCAGAGTGTGTGGATTTACCTGCTGTCAGTATGAGACTTTCTCCTGACAATTAGAAATCTTTTACATGCATTAAATTTATTGTGCCTCCCAAGTCAATGACCTAATTAAACAAGTTATTTATACTCAATCTCTTAATATTTTGAAGCCTACCATCTTCTGTTTGCAATTATCATTACCTCATTACTGTTCATTTCAATACTATAACACAACACTTTCCAAGTTTACAAAAGCTTTTCATTTCAATTTGGCTGCTTTCTGGGGACAACCAGAGATTATTTTTATGTTAGCACAGTTGTTTAGGAAAATTACTGAATTTTGAAATTGTTGGAAATTTATTTTATTTTTGAATTATCACATATTAATAATATGAGGGAATTTCATTGTAATAATTCCTTACATGCAGACAGTGTAACTTCATTAATGATCTTGATCTGAACTATTCTGTGTTATATTATCTTCATGCGTCATGGGGCACGGAGGGTGTAGGCAATTTGTGTGCATGCACACATGTACAACACACTATTGTCGTTGTACTCATTTTACATACTGTGATTTTTTGTGAGGTTTTAGTTGAAGGGTGGATCATGCAATTACAAAAATCTATAAAAATGTCTGAAAACTTTAAATTTCCATATTTGGTAATGGAGATTCCAGGGGTAAATGATTTTATTTTCAGTTCACACCCTTAGTTAATAGTGATTACTGGATACAATCTGGGAATATAAACTTGGTTCCTTTCATGCTACCTCCCCTAGCCAAATGACTCTATGCATGTTATATAAATTCTGACATATATTTTTGGAAGATCAAATGAATCTTCTGATTTGATTTCCTTTTCTGAGTTCTTCTTTAGGATTAGCATTATAGCTAGAGGTATAGATTTTGGTGTTTGTTTCTGTGTTTCATTTGTTTTGTTTTTACTCTGACTTAGAATACAAGGTAACATAACAAAATGGCTCAATGGGATGTTGGGAGCACACTGGTGTGATACATTGCAGGCTAGGTTGTAATCTTACATAGTATGGATAGAGAAAAGTGTGGAATGGGTAGTAGAAATAGGAAATCATCAGGATACTCACTGGTCACATGACCTGTTATAGAAAACGATTTAGAAAACTGGTAATAGCACTTTGGTTTGTTAGGGTTAGTTTCTTGGCACATTACACAATTTTTTTTCATTGCTAGGGATCAATACAGGACCTTAAATGGAGAAGCTGCGATTGCTACATCCCGGTTCCACAACTTTTATCTCTAAAGATCCAGGTCATTAGTGGTGCTGCCTTAATCCCCTATAGAGCCCTCCACTGACTTTTTCACTTTCAATGGGAGTGCTAATAGAGATCTCCAGAAAATCCCTTGAGTTCCAGTACCTCCTCCCTGGTCCCATTCCGTATAGTCTCTTTATTTCCTTTGATAATCAGAGCAAATCATACCATCCTTATAGTTACCCCTTCTTTGCCTAATTGGTTCAATGTCATGGAGTCCAAAACAACGAAGGCCCAGTCTTAGTTTCTAGTTCTGCAGAATTACGATGTCCCTTGGTAGAAACATGCCCTATACACACACAGCTTAAGAAGTAGGATCTTTAAATTAGCAGAACCAAGTAAGGGCGGGAAGCAGGAATTTTACAAGTGGGCCTTCGGGGGTATTGATGACAATGTATTCTTCACTTCTCACTTTTGTGGCTTTGGGAGAAATTAATTACTGGTGCATGATTTAGGACACATAGAAGATGTCATAGAAAGAACTCTAGCCCTAAATATGTTGTCACCCAGCTCCTGCTATTAAAGAGACTTTCTACCCATTAGGCTACCTCAGGGTGACATAGAACATGGTAGGCTGTGAATCCCCTTGGCATATGCCCATTTCCCCCTTCCTCACAACGGATTTCTCCCTCAGAAGGAGCGTGTTGTGGAAACTATGATGTGCAATACTGAAGGCATTCACTAAGTCCACAGATGGAAAAGCCATGAGAAGCTCTTGGGACAGGTAGGAACTTACTTAAGTGGAGTAAGTTTCTCTTCCAGTAGGGGCAAGCCATTTTAGATTTTTTTCTTTGCAAATTTTCTTGTTGAGAAATGTTTTTTATTGGCAAGTGAGAAATTGTATATATTTGTGTTATAAATGTGGTGTTTTGATATATGCATATATTGTGAAATAAACCAAAGAAATTAACACATCCATCAGCTCACACACTTCTTTTTATAATGCAAACATTTGAAGTCTATTTTGTTTAACCAGTTTTCAAGTACACAACATATTAACTGTAATCACCATGCTGTACAACACATCTCCAGAACTTATTTCTCCTAACTGAAATGTTGTACCCTTTAACCAACAACTTCCCTTTCCCCTCCCCCCACCAAACCCTGGTAACCACTGTTCTCTCTGCTTCTATGAATGCATTATTTTTACATTCTACACTTAAGTCAGATTATGCAGTGTTCATCTTTCTGTGCCTCACTTAGAAGAAAAAGGTTTACCTGGAGTAGCAGGTTCTGAGGTTTGGCCAATTATAGGAACTGAAACTGTCCTGTTAAAAATATGTAAAATGCCCAAGTGACCATTATCTTGTTTGGTTTGTGCAGCTGCGTGTGGAACCCAAGGGCTTGCACAAACTAGCTCACTCTTTACCACTGGGGGAACTCCCCATCCATTTTTTACTTTATTTTCAGCAGTGTCTCCCTAGATTGCCTGGCTGGCCTTGAATTTGCAACCATCCTGTCTCAGCCTCTGGGGCACCTGGGATTACACTTGTGCACCACCATGCCCAGCCTACTGACATTTTTAAATGTGTAACTTAACTCACAAAGAGAAAATCTAAACAGGCCAGAAATAATTACATAAGGAACCTTAATTGCCTTAGCAATAAGCATATGGATTGATGGTACTTCTGCACTTAGAGATATTAATTGTAGGCCAGAATTTACAGATATCATTCACCACCAAATGTTATATATAAAGAATTTATCATTTTCTCCAGGCACCTGTAGCTTACTCATTTAATCCTAGATACTTGGGAGGCTGAGATTGGGAGGACGGTAGTTCAAGGCTAGCCTGGAGAAATAGACCTCCATCTCGAAAATAACCAGAACAAAACTATTTGGAGGTTGGCTTAAGTGGTTGTGTGCGTTTTACAAGCATGAAGCCCTGAGTTCACACCCTAGCCCAAAAAGAAAAAAATCATCATTTAAGTCATTAAATTCAGTCTTTTGAGATGAGGTCTTGTGAATTATTTGCCTGGGTTGCTCTCGAACTGCAATCTTCCCAAGCTCAGCTTCCCAAATAGCTAGGATTATAGGTGTGAACTACTAGTGCCCAGTGCAGCATTTTTATTGCATATCAAGTACTGTTTTAAATTCTGATAATATGAAGGTGAACGCAACAGAAAAAATACCTTACCCTATGAAAAGAGTAAGGGTGAGAAACAGACAATATGAAAGTACATAGTACAGCAGGTGGTATGTAGTATATATAAATGCATGTACTGTGGGGGAAAGAGAACAAGGGTGGGAGGATAGAAAGTAACTCATAGATAACACAGTGGTCAGGGAGGCTCTTTTAAAGAGGTGGCATTTGCACAGAGACCAAAGAAAGTGAAGGAGCTAGCCAGGCAGTGCTTTGCTATGGTATTCCACAGAGGGACAAAAAAAGGCAAATTCCCAGGGCAGCCGCAATCCAGTATGTGTGCATTGTTAAGGAGTCTGATACATCCAGAGCTACAGCTCCATGCTGCAGCATGTACCAGCTACAGCAAGTCAACAAGATAGAGATGAGAAGTGAAGTAACAGAGGGAAGAGGGGCTAGATCTTACAGGTTTCAAGACCATGGATAAGATTTAGGATTTTGAAAAGAAGATATAGAAAGTCATTTTGAGGTTTTTGTGTATTGTGAAGTAGTGTGATCTGATTTATATTTTAAAAGTGACTTCCTCGCTGATGTATTGAGAATAGGTTGTAGAGTAGAAAGGAAACAAGTTAGAAGCTATATCCAGTATCCAGGAAAGATCTCATTTATATGAGGAGGAGTGGAGCAAGGAAAGCTTGGGAAGGACACAGCATTGTCTGTGAAGGAGGAGAACATGGACAGCAGAATCTTGGATCCCAAGTGAAAACAGAATTCATGAGTCAGTGTCACTGATGGGTCAACTAAGAAGAGGACTGAAAAATGGTTGGATTTGGCAACCTGTAGGTCATTGGTGACCTTGACAAGAACAGCTTGGATGGAATGGCGTTATGAAAGCCTGACTGGAAGAAAAAGATGTCTGAGCGAAGGTTATTTTCATGGCCACACAGATTATTAATCACAAAAGGGGAAAGGAGCCGTTCTGGTGGACACCACCTTCTCCTATAGTGGGCAATCTGACAGTGTGTGCCTCCTGATGCCATGCAATGGAAAAGAAATAGCATCACCGTTGCAGTGTCCATGCCATTAGCTTAACCTGAGTCTGATCAGAAGGGAAAAATCAGATAAATTCAGAATGTGGAATATTACACAAGACATTTCAGAAATGTTCATGTTGTTGAAAAACAACAAAAGGCAGGGGTATTCTTCTGTTTAAAGGAATCCACAGACACTAATGCAGTCCTTGATCACTTATTGGATTCCGATTGGGGAAAAAGCCACAAAGGACATTTGAGAGACAAGCAGAAGGTACTTAAATATAGAGTACATGCTGTGAAATGTCGGGGGTGTGATAAATATAATGTGGTCCTATAACAGAAGATCCAGGTGTTAACAGGAGAGATGAAGAAGTTCTTAGACATGAAATGTGGTGTCTGCATCTTTAACATTAAAAACTGTGTGTAGTACAGCTATACAGGCACACATGAGGTGGAGATGGTAGAATAGTGATTTATGATTTCACCCAGCCCAAGACACAAAGGTTAGTTAGCCCCTATCTCTAAAAACAACCTGGGTTTGATGGTACACAGCTGTAACCCCAGATGAGCAAGAGTTGGAGGTGGGAGGCTCATGGTCCAAGGCTGACCTGGACAAAAAAGCAGGAGACCCTATCTAAAAAATAAACAGAAGCAAAAAGGGCAAGAGGCATGGCTTAAGCAAGCATAAAGCCCTGAGTTCAGTTCTGCAAAAAACAAAAAAACAAGCAAATGAACTGAGCCTATTTCTTTAAAAAAAAACACCTGATTGTATTTGTTGCCTATGAAATATATTTGCACTTAACAGTTTTACAGTACTTAAAGACTTTTTTGATGAGACTGGTGGTGAAATTAATGGACATAAGTATTTGATGTTTTAGAAATCAGGTGGGTCAACACTTGGAAGATCTACATAATTCAGTGAGCCAGCGTTTTCCAGGGGACCAAAGCATGACATTGCACATTCTTCCGATGTAAAAGATCCATCAGTGCAAATGTCATGCAGGGTTCTCAGTGCCTGTTGACTATCAGAGATCATAACTGAGAGAAATTAAATTAAAAGAATTGAGACGGGAGCTCACTGTGTCACCCGGATTGGCTACACAATTCTTCTGCCTTAGCCTGCCAGGTACTGGGATTGCAGGTATCGCCACCACACATGCCTAAGAAATTTTACATTCTTAATTCATTTAAAATAAAAATAAGCCAAGAGGTGTTAGTACAACAAAGTAGAAAAGATTCCCTTGTGTGGTTGCAGATTCCAAGTTGCAATTAACTTTTTAGAAACTACCACCTGCTAAATGGAGTATTTACACTTTTCTGAGAAGGACATTATAATATTGCTCTCCTGCATAACTACATGTTTGCATAAGGCTCCATGGCAACCCAGATATCAACATTGCAAAATACTAAGTTCAAAGCAGACAGAAGCCTGTTTTTTTTCTCATGATGCCAGACAGTCAAGTGATTGAAAAATATATAAAACAGTGTCACTTCTCTAATAAAGTTACTTTTTTGCTTTGGAAAATGTGAATTTTTTCATCTAAGCATGTTACTTATATGAATATGTTAATATAAATTACACCCCCAATATTCATAAGTTGAAGCCCTAGCACTCAGTGTGACTGAATTTGGAAGCAAGTCTTTAGAGAGCAAATTAAGGTGAAATGAGGTTGTAAAGGTACAGCCATTATGTTGCTGTCCCTATAAGAAGAGGAAGAGACACCAAGTCCTCCTCTGTTCCGTGCACAAGCACACAGAAGAGAGGCCATGTGAGGACACAGTGAGAAAGGAGCTGTCTGCAACTGTGAAGTTAGTCCTATTGCAAACCAATATTTTCAGCACCGTGAATTTAGGCTTCAAGACTCCACAACTATGTGTCAGCTATGTTTAAGCCACCCACTCAGTGGTATTTTGTTATGGCAACAAAGCAGACTAATACAACAAATGTAATGGGTTTGTTGTTTTTAAATGAATTAAATATTTTAAAACTTTCTTGTTTTCATTTCTAATTATTGAACTTGGATGTGATTGTATACTATAGTATTTACATGATAATAAATTAGCTTGCTAGTGTTTCATGGATGCAAACAGAAGACACAAGACCTCCTGGGTCAGAAACAAAGGATTTTATTACTCATGGGACAGCAAGGGGCATGGGGATCAGTATAGATTTTCATTGTCTTCAAGCTCCCCAGGGTTGATGTTATACGCTCTGGTTGAATGTTGTGTACTGTGTTGGTGTGCTTCAAGGCTGAGGAATACTCAGCATAGAGAGAATCAGCTGCATTTGTAGCAGATAGTCAGTTAGCTTGCTCTTTGTAAAAAAAAAAAAAAAAAAAAAAAGGTATTACCTATCTTCAGGTTGCCAGCTACATAGATAGCACTAAAAAACAGACCCTTGCCTGGGGCCTGTATTAGTCAGTTTTATTTTGCTGTGATGAAATGTGTGTCACAAACAACTTAGGGAGGAAGGATTTATTTTAGCTCACAGTTTCAGAGTTTTAAGTCCATCATGGAGGGAGGGTTTCCGAGATCATCTTCTATCTTGGCAGAGAGGAAGCAGAGCAGAGGCCAAGACTATCTAGCCCCCAAGGAAACACAACCATAACCCACTTTCTCCAACAGGCCCCAGTGTTCACTGTTCCACCACCTCTCAATAGTCTAGTCAAGTTTTGAGAATAGATATTTATTTATTCTTTTTTTCTCCTTGTAGTACTGCGGTGCGAACTCAGGACCTCACTCTTGTTAGGCAGGCTCTCTTGCTGCGTTACTTGCTCTACTACTTCAAATTTTGAATCCACCTAGGGATTAAACCTGTAATTAGATCAGAGCCTTCACAATCTCAATGTCTCTAGAAATGTATCCTCACAGATACAGCCAGTGGTGTGATTTACTTATCTCCTTCTTGTTTTGTAACCCAATCAACTTTATAGTCAAGATTAACCATCACAGGGCCTAAGGACCATATTTTTCACCAATAGCTTAGCAAATATCAATATTTATAACACAAGTAAAAATATTTTAGAGTTCTCAATGATTTTTAAGAGTTTAAACTGCTAATCTGTAGCAGGAATCAGCAAACTTTTTTAAAAAAGAGCCAAAGGGTAAATTTTTTAGCCTTGTTGATAGTCCTTCTTGTAACTAATAGTCAAATTTGACTCTTTCTGTGGGGGTGGCCAGGTACTAATAATGCTTTATTTAAAAACAGCAAACTGAATCACAGGCTGTAGCTTGTGACCCCCGGACATAGCATTGGTGTATGTATCTGTAGCAGGTAGGTACAGACCTTATAGAAGAAGGTTTCTGAATGTAGAGTTCTATACATACACTATCTATAGGAATAATCTTTCCTGGAGACTGAACAGGAAGCCAGTCTATTATTATGGAATAAGAAACCCATTTAAAAGTACTCTCATATCTTTCATCTTAAAAACAAAAATCAAGGCTGATCTCCCTTTGCTTCCACCTAGCATCTCACCAAGCATCTCACCAAGATCACCGCAGCAAGCATCATGAGCTTCATGATGCCCTCCAAATGCCCTGAGGGCAGAACAGAGAACTCCAGATGGATGCAGTGAGTTGTCCTAGTAGCCATGAAACCCTGGCCTTGGGGAATCAAACACTTTTATATACCTCTTCCCTCAAGTTGTTTGCTTCTTACACTGTCCTGAGGAACAGTGATGTCAAGAGTGCTCAGAAGCGTGCAAACCCAGCGAGAATGTGCAGTCAAATTACCAATGGGGCAATTCCGTTAAAAAACAAATCAGGTCAGGTCGCCTCTCTTTTCAACAGCTGCTCTTGCCTCCTTTGTAACTCAGAATCAATTTCAAAGCCTTCACACTGGTGTACAAAACCTTAGCTTACTCACCCCCATTGGCCTTTTGCTGCCCACCCCACACCTTGCTAACTCTCCTGTTTTCCTGCACAGCCACATTTCCAGGAAGTTTTTACTTCCTGGACCAGAGATGCACCCTCCTCAGGCTTTTGTTCTTTCCAGATTCTTCCTTCTAACCTGAGCTTTCTTCTCACACATGTCTTCATGGCTGCCATCCTTCCTCTGAAGAATCCCCTCCTCGGCATCTTTCTTAGCATCACAGCCTATTTCCAGTGCCTTTCTTCCCCTAGCTACCTTTGTTTTCTCTGTTCCACTAATATACTGTCTGCTTATGTAGTATGCCCTTGTTTGTCACCTGTCCCTTTTCCCCCTTGGACATTAAACTTCACAAGTGCAGGGATTTTTGTCTGATTTTTATGTTAATGAAACATTAATGTCTAGAACAGAACCTTATGTACAAGATGGGCATAAACATTTATTTAGTAAATAAACAATAAAAATGAGTGTATATAATACTATTTACTTGCTTCTCAGCTGGAAATATTCTATCCCTTTGAACTTTTGAAACATTTGCAATGTTTATTAAAAAGTAATTCTCAGGAGCCAGTGGTTCATGCCTGTAATCCTAGCTGCTTAGGAGGCTGAGGTCAGGAAGATCATGGTTTGAGACCAATCCTGGCATATAGGTCTCAAGACTCCATGTCCAAAATAAACAGAGTAAAATGGGTTGGAGGTGTGTCACAAGCAGTAGAACACCTGCTTTGTATGTGGCAAACTTGAGTCCCTGCCCCCCCCAAAATGGAAAAAGGGCTGGAGACATAGGTTAAGTAGTAGAGTCCTTGCCTATGAAGTATGAAGCCCTGAGTTCACACTCCAATACCACAATTAAAAAAAGTATTTCCTCTTAACAAAAACTTACTAGGAGAAGTTTCTGTCTTAAGCATTCAATACTTGTTTTACAGCAAACACTAGTCATGTATTTTATGATGAAACATACCCTTCAGACTATGAAATTCTAAGTACCTTTTACTGTAATTCTGTTTTATTGATTTTTCAAAATAATTTTTATAGTAATTTACTTGAGAAACTGGGTATGCTCTTTCTTAGTAATTCTGAAAATCAGTACTTAAATATGTTATCTAAGAAGTTGTACACACTTATAAAAAATCTGCTTTCAATCCTTTATGATACAGCTTATAGATTTGTAGGGATGTAGTGTGGCCACTAGCACTCATATTTTATGTTCAAGGCTTTTGTTTACTAAGTATTTATTTTAATAGGTATCATTTTAAGTCATAAAATAAATAAAATTAACTCATAATGAGCATTGGTGAAAAATACTTTCTAATATACTGTTTGTAAGTGAAGTGGTTTCTTAATTTAAAATGTTTTGTAGCCGAGTGCCAGTGGCTCCTGCCTGTAATCCTAGCTACTCTGGAGGCAGAGGTCAGGAGGATCAATGTTGAAAGTCAGCCCCGGCAAATAGTTAGCCAGACCCTATCTCCAAAGTACTTAACACACAAAAAGGGCTGCTTATGTGGCTCAAGGTAGCCCTGAATTCAAACCCAGTACCGCAAAAAAAAAAAAAGTGTATTCTATACCAACTTTTAACAGGAGACCCACATAACTAACATTATTCATGATTTGGGGCCCACGTTTTGCTCTCTTCAATATAGGCCATTTTATGGCTTAAAAATTCAAACAAAGTTAGTATGTTGTATATTTAAGAGCAGTGATTCTCAAAGTGTTTTTCTTTTAATGTTAAAAGGTATAAAGTAAATGAACTCTCTAGCTAAATAATTGGAGATGTTTCTCTATAAAGAACTTTAATGTATTTCATTCTTAAAATCCTTTTGGGTCTTCTAAAAAGGATTGTAAATCTTTTAAATGCAGGTAAATTAGTGGTCCCAAATTACTTGCATTTAGAACCCTTTTATCATAGATTCTCATTCTCTCTCTCTCTCTCTCTCTCTCTGTCTCTGTCTCTGTCTCTCTCTCTTTCTCTGGTAGTCTGTAGAATTCACTTTGGAAACTGCTGCCATTAAAATAGTACCTCAGGCCTGAGAAGACACTAAAGGGTGTTAATATAACCATCCAATTCATTATTTTGAAACTACTTGGTTTATTTTTCTTTCTGTTGTTTCTATTTCAAGGGTAATGGGAATTGTTATTATTTTTATTTATTAGGAATAAAGCTTCTTTTTCATTTCCAAATTTCTTTCTCTTAGTATGGGAAAGCACACCCAGGATTTACTGAGGAAGTTAGTGAGCCCTTCAGATGGGAAAAGCAGTTTTGAACCTGTCAGCTGATATCAGATCCTTTTCAATCAGGTCCTTTTTAGGGTCACACTGCCTCAAGGGAAGATAGGTAATGTTCCAGGGAGCCTGCCCTTGATTTTTTTCATGTGTCCTGTAAGATATGATCACTGGCACAGAGCACAGGTATTAAACAGTAGGACAAAAATACTTTCTAGACTTTGAAAGATTATTGCAAATTAAGGTTCATGAAAAACAAACTCTGAGATAGAGATCATTACTTTTTTTTATTCGTTTATTCACATGTGCATGCATTGTTTGGGTCATTTCTCCCCCCAACTCCCCATCCTCTGAGATCATTACTTTTGACATGTGTCAGGGAGTGCTGTTGGGATCAGCGGAGGGAGAACAAAGTCCAGGGCACCTCTCAATAAAATCCTCAAGTGACCCAGTGGCAAGGTCTAGATCCATGGTGGCTCCTCAAAGTTGTTCCACGTTGGGGTGAAGAGACAGGTCATTAACAGCTCTTCATCTGCCAGTCATTGAATGGGGCCACCCTGGCAACATGCATGACCTTGAGTTCAGCAACTCTGGTAAATAAGGAATCCAAAGAGGGTTAAATGCTGATGGCTGTCTGCTACCAGCACTTGTTGTTGCTGCAGGAATAAGGTTTTCATTTCTGAAAATTATGGGCAGGTGTTCACAAGGTAACCTCAGAGGTATACGGATGAGGCATGTTTTTTTAGGCTCCTAACACTCTCTTGATAATGCTTAACACCTGGGGTTGAATTTTCTCACAAAGGGAGAAGTTTTAAGGTGCTGGCATTTTTTTGTTGTTGTTTTTGGTTTTTTCTCATAGTCTTAATCTTTCTTATGCCTTTAGTGTGTCTGCTAGAGGTCACCCAACATGCCTGCATTCCAGGGAGCAAAGATTCCCAGAAGGTCCACACAATGACTACCACTTGTATATAACCTACTTGTAGCAGATGCTAGAAAATGACATTTTGCAGAAGGTACATGGCCTGTAGTTCTGTCATAAAGGAAGAATGGACTTAGAGGTTAACAGCTACTAGTTTTTGCCACACACATACACACACACAAACACACACACAGACATAGAAACTCAGTATCATTTACCTGAGTAGGCAGGTAGGCAAAAAAAATAAAAAACTATTAGAGTTTGTTGAAGTTGGCTGAGGTGGGTGACGGGCAGGGGAGGGTGAGGATATGAGTCTGTCACAGCTACATATACTGGATGCAGGTGGCTCATGCCTGTAATCCTAGCTACTTGGGAGGCAGAGATCAGGAGGATCTCAGTTTGAAGCCAGCTGGGGCAAATAGTTCTTGAGACCCTATCTTGACAACAACAATAAAAAGGTTTCATGGTGTGGGTCAAGTGGCAGAACACCTACCTTGCAAGATTGAGGGCCTGAGTTCAATCCCCAGTAGCAACACACACACACACACACACACACACTCAAAAGAACAGGCAAGCTCTTTGGAAGCCAGTCAACTGGGTAAGAGTTAAAGAATTTTGACATCAGCAATGAAAGGAAGTAGACAGAAAGTCATGAAGAATTTAGAGAGCAACCTTAAGGGTTCAATGAGATTTTTAGATAAACCATTATGTGTTTTTGGTAGGCAGGAACCAGTTACCAAAAAAACAAAACAAAAAAAAACCAGGAGCAAATAGACTCCCAAAGTCATGCCAAACAGAAGGTTTTAGGATTTATTTTAGTAACATTTCAAGGCCATGAATTCTGTTAAAAGCTTCACTGCTGCTTACTTTAATCTCTGAAATATAATAGTGTAAGAAAAGTTATGTGAAATAAAAAGAATGTTCTGCTAGGCAGAACAGTGTAATCTCATGTAACCTGAAAGTGTTTTCATGCCCACTTCTGAAAATCTGCTTTGAGATCCTTTTCCTATAATCACAATACTAAACAATTATACTAAAACCTTCTGTGATTTAACAGCAGTGGGAGGATGGGCCTTTCTACTAGTTGTTTCCACTCTGCAGATTATTGTAACAAAGGGGCCTAGGTAACATGTGCACAGTTAAAGCTTGGCTTATTGATCAGACCACTTGGATCTAAGGCCCAGTCTAAGTGATTTTGGGCAAAATAATTGAGCCAGTCATTTGCAAACAGGGAACCCATAAGAGACATTATTGACAATCTCTGGAGACATATTTGTTTGTTACAACTAGGGTTGGGGGTGTCACTGGCATGTACTTGGTAAAGGCTTTTAAATATCCTGTCAGTCACAGGATAGTCGACAACAAAGAATTATCTGGTCCAAAATATTAACAGTGCTGAGTTTCAGAGCAACATTTTAACCTTTCCCAGCCTCTGTTTCTTCATCCAAATATTGGTGTTCACAGCAGCACCTATTTAATCATTTTCATGGTGGTTAAATGAGACAATGTACTGCAGATATGTCCCCAGCACATACGTGCTCTGTTTGCACAATTATGACCACCATCTTCATTGTAATCAGTTGTAATCGTCTTGATATCTGGTTGAAATTAAAAGAAAATGCAACCAAGGAAACTGTTTTTGCATCTTTCCTTCATCTGATGAAAGTTTCCAAAGAACAAAGAAAATGGGGAATGGAATAGAAGCCCTTCTTGTCACAAATTAGAAGGTGACTGTACTTTAAGTTCTAAGAAAATGAAGCTCTGCTTTATTCATGTAAATAGTTTTCTTTTTCACATTGACATTGGTATCTTTGTCTGTAGTTTGTTTTTGGAAATAAGGTCTCACTATGTTTCTGAGGCTGGCCTCAAACTCTCAACCTCAAGGTCTTCCTGTCTTAGTCCACTGAGTGTTGGTATTACAGGCATTACTGTTTTAGGGGTTTTTTTTCCTTTCTCTTTTCTGTTTCTTTTCTACTCTACTGCAAAGTTATACCTCCTTTGCTCTCCACATGTTTTGGAGTTCCGACTTTTTTATTCTTCTCTGGATATAAAAGACTTGGAAACCATTAAGCAAGTAGACAGCATTGACTAGGACAAAGCATCGGTGTGTTTAAAAGTAAAGTGACATCACCATTGTGGACTGCTCTTGTAATAACCAAATGGAGTTTCTGAAATGCTTTCTATATTTTCAAATGTATATTTTTTTACCTTTAGTACTATTAAGGAATACTGGAGGAAATGCAAAAATTGTAAATTTACTTAGTAACCGTAAATTCATGCATATTGCAATGATATTAATAATTACTTTGTTTTTTGAGGCAAACGCAATTGGCTGAAGTGCTAAAACTGTTCAACAATTTCTAGAAAAGAATTACACAGAAGATGCTATAGCAAATGATAATGAAGCCATCAAACTAACAATGAGAGCTCTGCCAGAAGTAAGTGTCTAATAAAGCACATTTAGAAATGCACGGGTTTTTTTTTCTCCTCCACACTTGTTTATTAAACACAAAACTTGCTGATGTAGGGTGTTTGCTTGTTTTGTGTGCTAGGGACCAACTCTAGGGTTTCAAGCATCCTAGGCTATCACTTAGCTAGACTCAAACCAGCTGAAATGGTTCATATGCATACTTGTTCTATACTAGGTTGTCCAGTCTGGTAGAAAACACATCAAACTGGCTATAAGAAGAAGAAATCAACCTTTGAAGGTAAGTCATTAACCAAAGAGGAAAAAGTATCTTCAGCATATTTTGACAGAAGTTAAAATATTGTTAATATTAGAGTAAGGATTTGTACCCATGGTGTGAGACATCTGTTTGCACCCATTGGCTCCTCGAAACTTCTGTTCTGTTTCTGTAGGCTAAGAGTCATTAATTTGTATGTGCTTATTGCAAGCAGTTATCAATGCCTGTGTCTTTGTGAAGACATAGAGGTTCTGAGATCTCTATATAGGTCTACCCATTTAGGACATGTTTTTGTGAGTAGGAACTCCTACTCTCTATGGGGTCAGTCTAGCATATTTCCTGTGGAAATACATTGTTGACACCACTCACAGAGAAGTTATGCTTCCTGTCTTTGAGATCTTCTTTCCTTTTGATCTTTTCAAATGAAGATATGCTTCCAGCCAGGGCTTCTTTCAGGTGCCTGACATACTATTAGCCTTCATTGTATCAAAGAACCTCTGCCACTTTCTGATTGTCTGCTGTTGTCCTTCCCAACCCTCCACCTCCACCTCACCTTTCTGGGGAATGAACCCAGGGCCTTGTGTGTGCTACATAAAGTACTCTACCACTAATTGAAAAAATCATTTCAAAAGAGACCTCGTTCTGGCTTAACAGCATAAAATGATGTTTGTCAAAGAGCTTTCACATGTATCCAAATAGTCTAGATTTTTATTAGAGGATCTGGGATCATTGATTTATTTTTGTCATTGTCTTCATAGATTCCACATGAAAAATTATAAATTCTATTGCGTTCTCTATTTTCAGAAATCTTTGTATGGGACACAGGTTGGTAAAGTCATAAAAAGAGACCTGAAGACACTTGCCTAGTATGCAGAAGGCCCTCTCTTGGTTTCCCAGTGTGAGGAAATTACTTCACCTGTGCTTCTGTTTCCTTATCTGTAGAATAGCCTGACTTCATATAATTTTGACAAGCATTTAATTAGTAAGTTAGGAAATACATAATAAGTATATTAAGTAGTATAAATCTTTATTATTATGATGATGCCTTTACCCCTTGTTCTTTAACTGTGTATAGAGATGGACTGGGTTTCTAGTTGTACTCTGACCTGTCCTTGACAGCTCCTGTTTGTGTTTGCCTTACTATGAAATAAATACTATTGTATTTACATAAGTTCAGGTAAGTTGGATTTGGGTTTTACTTCTCATAACTCTTGAGCTTGGAGAGGTTATACAACTCATTTAAAGTCACAGCTAGTGAGCGGTGGAGCCTGGAGTCAAGACAAATTTTGACTCAAAAGCTTGGTCTTTGTATGAATCCAGGTCTCGTAATTACCAGGGAAGGCAATACCAAAGGAAAAAAGGTGTAATTCAAAAAATCAAGGGGAAAAAAATGGAATGATAGCAAGCAAAGGAAATAATGTATGATTCATGAAGAAGTTTGAGACAGAAGATTTCTCATAAGCAATGTCAACAATTTTTAAAGACAGGTTACAACATAAGTATTCATTCACAAAACACAGTTTAAAGAAGCTTAGTACCTGCATAGAAATTAAGATGAAAAGCAAATTTCAAAACTTGGGAACTGCAGGCATATCTGAAGCAGTAGTGGGCCTGTCTAGCAAGCACAAAGCCCTGAGTTCAAATTTTAGTACTACCAAAAAAAAAAGAAGGCTTCTTAGACTCTTCCCTAAGTAATGTCATACCACTTAATTCAGGGTTTTATTTTAGCATAATGATCTAATTATATCTGTTTCTTTCCATTACACTGTGGACTCCTTCATGGCAGGCAAGAACTATATATTGTTCCACTTTCTTCTCAGAGCCCATGGAGCTCCCAGTAAATGGCTGATGTAAAGTAACCTCATAGTATGTTCAGTTAATAGCCTTTACATATATTATGGACAAATAGATATTTTCTGACCTGTCTTATGAATGAAATGTAAAGAAATCTGGAATCGACAGGAGTCAGAGACTAATTTTTCAATCGTTGCTCAAATGAATTCAATTCATGCCTGTCAGCTTCCTTATATGCAAATCTGGTGGTGAACTAATAGCTAAAAACCCTTAATTCTCTAACATCTTTGAAAATTTCGCTTCTCATATCGTTGATTATTTCTTTACTATTCTTTTAGATACCTTTTCTCCTTATTTAAGGTAATTAAATTCAGGTGTCCCTATATAAATTTCTTAACTTCAATTCAGTAGTCTTATAGTAGCAATCATGTCATCTTGGATGCAGTTGTGAGAAGTACAATAAAAATAAAAAATAACATTGCAAATCCTTAAAAAATACAAACTCTTTTTGCTTTCAATGTAATAAAGGAGCCAAAAAGAAGTGGAAATCTTTCCCCACCTCTTTTGACTATTATAAAGTGATAAAATAGATAAACTTTCAGAGAAGCACACTGTTGGATGAAGTGGAGGGAATTCAATAATGAGTTATTTACTCATTAAAATGTTTTCAGAGTTCCATGCAGATATAGGATGTATCACATTTTCACTGCTTTCTTTTATAGTGGAATGACAGTAGAAATGTTAGTGAGCTTATTTTGCTCATAATTACTACAAGTGTGTTGCTTTTGAACCTTTTGAAACATTTCACTGTAAATTTAAAGTTATAAATAGAATATATTTAGACATTGACCTACTTGAAATCTACTCTTTAAAATTTTTTCTACTTTTCAGATGTTTAGTGCCAAAGAAATTGAATTACAAGTAAATGAAATTGAAAATGAAAAGGAAGAAGTAGAGAAGAAAAAGTCAAAGGAAACCACCTAATTTTTATGATGAGCACTGGAAGCTTTTAATGTTTTGTTGTATTCCTTGGAATTACTTAGTGAAGTTTTAGAGGAAATAAGTTAGTTTGAACATTTAGATCTTGTGTGTGCAGAAGTTGGGAATGCAAGTCTATTGTATAGTCAAACATATATTAATGTAAAGATCTGCTTAGAAAGGCACATTCCTTAATTGTCGAATGAAGTCTTAATTTCACATAAGTCTGAAACTATAATCTTACCTGCCCACTATGTTTCTTTCCTTAATATAAGCAAAATTAACTAAGAAAATATTATAATTAAAAAAAATAGTCAGGTTATGAAATTTGAATATGACTGTTAAATGGCTAGCTATCCCAAAAGAAACTGAATATAATACAATATAATATGATTTGAATTTCCTGATGAATGATAAAAAATATCCATGTGTTGGTGAATTGTGAAAATTTCATCACACTCCCAAGTCTACCCAGGACTCACTGCATCCGTCTCACACCACATTGTCCCTGCACCTGCACACCTTCAGAGGGCATTGGACCACTTGGCTTAATGCCAAGGACCACCACAACCCTGAAGGTACTAGAAGGGCAAAGTCCACATCACTGGCAACTGTTGCTACTGTTGAAAGAAGAGGTTTCCATGTTATGTAGTATTCCGATGTCGGTGGTACCATTCCATAGCATTCGTGTACCAGTGTCACTGCTCACACAGTTAAGTATACTGGGCATTCCAAAAGATTGTGGACTAGTACCACACACTCTGATCACTAGTATCTTCTGGAAATAGACTGGGAATGGCTGGGGAACAGCTACCCTTTAGGTGAGCACAAAGGAAAATAAGGAAAGTCAGAAAGCATTCAGATTACTCAAGCCAGGTGGCTCCCAGCCAAAGTAGCTAGAGAAAGAAAAGTAGCAGAGTTTGAGATTTTGAACTACTGCCTATCCACTTGCCATTCTTAAAGGACTAGAAATCTGTTCTCCCTTTTCAAGAAATTTGTTTTAGGTTTTTTTGTTTTGTTTTGTTTTGTGGTGCTGGGGCTTGAACTCAGGGCCTTCACCTTGAGCCACTTACCAGCCCAATTTTTTGTGATAGGGTTTTTTGAGATAGGATCTCGAAAACTATTTGCCCAGCCTGCCTTTGAACCATGATCTTCCTGATCTCTGCCCTTCAGTAGATAGGATTATAGGCATGAGTCACGGGCAGCCAGATGTTTTAGTTTTTCTTTTAATTTTTCCTCTTTTTGCATCAGTTTCGTTGTTTTCTTTTGTAGGCACTTTTAAAAATAGACTAATCAGTTTAAATATTATATTTTTATACAATTTTTATTGCTTTTCTATTTCACTTATATTACTTCTCCATTTACTATCCCCCCTTTCTTTTTTGCAGTACCAGAGTTTGAACTCAGGACTTCACCCTTGCTGTGCAGGGTGAAGTGTTGTTCTACCACTTGAGCCACTCCACCAGGGCTTTCCGTGTTGGGTATTTTTGAGATAGAGTCTCATGAACTATTTGTCTGGGCTGGCTTTGAATCTTGATCCTCCTGATCTCTCCATCTAGTAGCTAGGATTATAGGCGTGAGCCACTGACACTAGGCAAGAATGTTTTGATATGACCGAAAATTTTCCTAATACTGGAAAAAATGTCTAAAATGTTCAAATTTTCAATAGAGAGTTGCTGTCTAATTTCTTTGACCTATTTTGTGCTGTTCTGTTTTTTTGTATTTTGCTTTTCTCAGACTATGGGTCTTGCCATAGGGCGTAGGCTGACCTGGGACTTGTAGTATCCCTGCCTCAGCCTCCCAAGCACTGGGAAGGTAGAGGTGAGGTGTACACCACACCCGTCTTTTAATGTTTAATTTTAATCCCTCCTCTTCCTCTTTCTTTCTTCACCCTCCCCCTATTTTTTCTCTTTCTCTGACCTTAGTTAAATCTATTTTCTCTCTTGTTTCTTCTACTTTCTCATCTTTCCCCCTTCTACAGTTGTTCATTTTCCTTGTTTTGGGATGGTTTCTGGGTTTTTTTTTTTTTTCTTTTAACTTTACTTTTAGTTGAATTTTCCTTTTATCTTCCCTTCTACCTTAACATTCCCTTCTTCTATTTTCATTTCCCTCTCTCATTTTTGAGTAACATTTACTCCTTGTATTTCTCTTATTTCTTTCCATTCCTATTCTAATTCTTGGCACTCCTTTATTTCTGTGATGATATTGGAGTTGTGGCACTGACTGTTTTTAATTGGTTATTACTTGCTTTTCATTCAGGGTATATCTGTGAACAGTGGATGCTTCTGCAATTAGTTTCTTCTCTCCAGGTGGTGCTAGAGATTGGGACTAGTGCCTTGAGTGTGTTGAAGTGACACCCAAGAGCTGCTACACAGTACCCCAAGTCCAATAGTGAGGCATCTGCCACAATGTAGTCTCACTTGAGCACTGAAACTACTTCAATGGAAAAAATATAGGGTGCCTGTATTCCTCATGTCTGTATTCCTAGCTACTTGGGAGGCTTGAGATGAGCAAGGTCACAGTTCAAACCCAGCCTCGGCAAAAACTTCACGAGACCCCCCATCTCCAAAATAACCAGTTCAAGATGGACTAGAGGTGTGGCTCCAGCAGTAGAGCCTTCTTTTCAACGACAAAGCCCTGAGTTCAAACCCCAGTTCCCCCCTCCCACCTGGCCAGCACACACACACACACACAAAATCCATGAAATTAAAACCTCTGACCAATCAATGACTTGGCCACACATATACAAATGTAATGTAGAAACAAAAGAACATTCTTTGTCCTCCAATGACTCAGTTATTCTCAGGTACCAAAATCCTGGGGGTTTGTTGTTGTTGTTTGTTCTCATTCGTTTTAGTTTACATTGGAAGTCTAAGTATTATTTTGGTCAGGTTTCGCTGACTGTATAATGTGTAAAGCAATTTTTTTTTAATTTTTAGTGGGACTGCGGTTTGAACTTAGTAGTTTGTGCTTGCAACGCAGGCCGTCTATCACTTCATTCATACTTCCAGTCCATTTGCTCTGGTTATTTTGGAGATGAGGCTCTCAAGAACTATTTTCCTAGGCTGTTCCTGGACTGTGTTCCTCACAATCTCAGCCTCCCAAGTAGCTAGGATTACAGGTGTGAGACACCAGCACCTGGCTTTCATGTGAATTTCAACCAAAATATATTCAAACATTGGTACTTAAAATGTCACTTTTATCTTATTGAGAGTAAATCCCCCAAAGTACAATGTTTCTCCCAATATTTTTCGCTCATATCTCCAAGGTGAGATGATCACAAACATTTGTTTCAGTAATTACCTAAACAACTTCTCAATGTAGCACAGAAATATGTCTAAACAAGTACAGTGAAAACTCTAATAACACAGGTATAGAAATACTAGGTAAAATGCAACAAATCTTTTAAAATATATAAATGAACTTACACAAAAAATGGGGCTGGCAGAGTGTGGCTCAAGTGGTAGAGTGCCTGCCTAGCAAGTGTGCAGCCTTGAGTTCAAACCCCAGTCCTATCAAATATATGTATTTTGCTTTTTTAAAGAAAGGGCAACTGCAGGGATCCAAAACAGAAAAGGACTTGAAAATCAGACATGGCATCTGAGCCAGTGTGGGTGCTGCCCTGGGGGAAATGAAATTGGCACAGAGAGTAAGGAAACTGATGTGAAACAGACAATGCACTGATGTGCCCACACTCACTGGATGCTTTGTTCATGGCAACTATCTCCTGTATGTCACTGAGGAAACAACATGTTTTGCAATAAACACTGAGAGGACAACTGGTTATCAACTGGAAAGAAAGAAAACTGGACCTTTAGTTCACACTATTAAAAAAAAGTCAGTTCCAGGTGCATTAAAGATCTACATATAAAAGAAAAAACTTTTGGGGCAGGATATAGCTCATGGTAGAGCACTTGCCTATCGTGTATGAGGCCCTGGTTTCAATCCCAGCACTGCAAGAATAAATAAAAATGTTAGGAAGCAATACAGGAGAATATCTTTAAGATCTTGGTGGCAAAAATAAATAAGATACGAAAAGTGCCGATGCTTAAGGAAAATGCTGATAATTCAACTACCTACAAAAGATACCATAAAGAAAGTGAAAAGACAGGCTACACTAGGAAAAGACAACTGTGACACCTATTCATGGTAGAAGATGTGTGTCTAGAATGTATGAAGGACTGTTGATTGAAAGAAATGAAATACAATATAAAAATGAGTATGAGAACAGGTCAAAGAAGAGGTACCCTGCATCATTTTCTCATGAGGATCATATTATAGGATAGTCTGTCTCACTAATAGTCAAGGAAATGTGTGTTACAACTATGGTGAGATATTATTTTATAGCCATCAGACTATTAAATAAAAGTATTGTACAAAATCATTTATACCAATTTTAAATGACTATATAAAATGTTGGTAGCCAGGTGCTGGTGGCTCATACCTGTAATCCTAGCTACTCAGGATGCAGAGATCAGGAGGATTGGGGTTTGAAGGCAGCCCAGGCAAATAGTTCAAAAGATCCTATCTCAAAAAAACCCCTCACAGAACAAAAAGGGCTGGTGGAGTAGCTCAAGGTGTAGGCCCTGAGTTCAAACCCCAGTATTGCAAAATGAATAAATAAAGTATTGATGAGGATATGAGTCCAGAAGAACTCTTTTCTACTGTTACTAGATCCCTAGACTAGGATGACAGGGGCAGCAAGTTAGGGCTACCTAGGAAAGGCACAGGTATGTACCCTTTAGTGAGCAATTCTACTCCCAGATTCATAATCCTCCTGGAGCTTGCACGTATACATAAAATAATCACAGGCAAAGACATTGTGAAAGAATAAAAGAAGGTACCTAATATTCATCAACTGGAGGATAAGTGAGCAAATAATGATTTATTCATACCACATTGCAGGAGAGAAGGAGGCAGGACTTACAGCTATATCTATCAACATGGGTACATCTCAAAATCATAATATTGAGCAAAACTAAACCAAACTGAAAGAGAACATATAACAGTTATAGAAAGTTTAAAGATGTACAAAGTTGAAAATAGTATTAAAAGATAACATTGTTTAAAGTTCAAACCCATTCCTACCAAAAAGAAGGAAAATATACAGTGTTTGAGATTAAAACTGAGAGAGAGGAAGGAATGAAAGGAGGGAGACAGGGAGAGAGGGAATGGGAAGGGAGGGGAGGGAGAAACACAGAAAGTCAATACTTATTGGAAACTCAAGGCAGTGAGTTGGGAGCCTAGCTGGGAAATGCACAGGAACCAGCATTCCTAAAGCTGTAGGTGGGTTGTATGTATGTTCCTTTCCTTTTCATTAAGCTCTACGTATAATTTATCTGCAGTATTCAAAATATGACGTATGTATCCTGCAGTTATATATCCACAATCTACTATGTGGAAAAAAGAAAATTTTAAGAAAAATTTTCTAGCCATAGAAAACATACTTAGTCCTCAAGAACGGTGCTGAAGCTGGGTACGATGATGCATGCCTATAATCCCAGCACTTAGGAGGCTAAGACATTAGGATCCTTAGTTTGAGGCCAGCCTGGACTACATATTGAGTTCCAGGCCTGCCTCGGCTTTATAGTGAGACCTGTCTGAAGGGGGGAAAAAAGGATCTTGACCATGGCCAAAGCAGTAGAGCTTGCTTTGCAAGCAAGAAACCCTAGTACAAACCCCATGCCCGCAAAAAACCCCAAAAACCACACACTGGGAGAAATTTTATGCACATGCCACTATAATATACTGAGTGATATGTGTGAATGCATTCCATGTGCTAAATAATAAAAAGCAAACTCGGTCTCAAAACATGGAACCTAAGGCTCTAACTGCATCTGACACACAGTATTTATAGATAGCGGATGTCGTTAGAGTGCTCATTGTAGTTTGTGTCTGTCCCCAAGGTGTTTAAATAGCTGTCTAACATAGCCAGATGCTTCTCTGCTTTATTACTAAGGTTAGCACTTAACCCTTTTAAAATTTATTTTTCCCTTATTTCTGGTCCTCTTTCTCATTGAGAGAGATGAACAAGTAGGTGAAGTAATGAAAGACATGACAGTCACACCCTTATCTGCAGTGACATCATGATGAGTTGTCTTAGGAGACAGATCTGGAGTTTGTAGAGTATATTTTAAGAGACATTCAGAACCTAGTAAATTTCTACTTGATTTTGGGAAAAGGAGGTGATTGAAATAAATTCTTCTCCACATTTGCCAAAACATTTCCACTACCCAATATAGTCATGTACTTCCTATTTCCATGGGGCTTTTCATTTCAAGTTATTTCCATGCTTTCTGTAATTTAATGGAAAACTCTGTGTGTATGAGTGTGTGTGTGTGTGTGTGTTTCTGCTGAGACTAACTCCTTTAAGCAGAAATCAAGCAATTGTTATAACTTTAAAAACTACCTGTATTTACTAAGGGGCTATTGATATTCCTAATGACAAAATTTTTGACAATTTGTGTGTGTGTGCATGTGTGTGTGTGTGTGTGTGTGTGTGTGGCTGTGGTACTGAGGCTTGTATTCAGGACTTCATGCTTGCAAAGCAGACTCTGTATTGCTTGGGCCACACCTCCCATCCAGTTTTTACTGCATTTTTCATGTGGGTTACATATCCCATATTACACAAAATAGGTAACTAGACTTTATTCTTTTAAGATTTTGACTTCAAATAGGGGCATATATCAGAAGTGAAGGGACAACTTGAAGAAATACATGTCATAGTTTTATGGAAAGGAATGTTTTGTGCTGTTCCTCTTATTTTTCGCAAGTAATACAATCCATGGTACATGATTTAAAACACTGTATAGTTGAATGTCTCCATCTCCATTTCATTGTTGTCCCCAGCAGCTAGAATTCCCTTCTTAGGTCATACCATCCGTATGTTTCCACTGACACTGTCTGGTAATGTTTACATAAACGAGCACTTAAACAAATACTACTATGTTTCCTAATGCAAATAGTCACATATTCTGTGCTGTTCTGTGTCCTGACTTTCTAACAGAATGAAAGTGAGGATTAGAGATCTTTCCATGTGAGTGTCAGTCATTTCTTCCATTCTATAACTAAAACAAGTTATCATCCAGTTTTCTGTTGATAAACATTTGAATGTTTTCTTTTTTGTTTTGTTTTTTCGAATATTAATTTTCACATTGCTATTGCAAGTAATGTTGCTAAGAAATAAGCATGTGTTTCACGTGTGTGGGAGAAATTTTTGAAGGCACTAGAATTAGAGTTGCAAAATTAAAAGTGTGTTGTACAGTTGCAGAACTTTGTGCTCCTCCTAACAGAGAGAATCCTGTCTTCACATTTCCCATTTAGTTGTGCAGTCTTTGTTCCTGATCAACTTAGCTAAACAGGAAATGCATTTCCCAGGATTCCCTTTCCTGTATGGCCCCAGTTTAGGGATGACCACAAAAGAAATTTGTACAAGATTTGAAAGACAGGAGAGCAGCTCACTGTGGTGTTTCAGCCATTGTAGCAGCTCCCACACAGCATCTTAACATTGACTAGCTGGCTCACGTTCTTGGTGTAGGAAGACATTGAGACTCATTACTGTTCTGGTTCCTTTAGATGCAGCTACTCTCTTGCTTTGCATTAAGGTGACTGGGTCAGCCATGTGTGCTTCTCCATGGCAATCAATATCAGCTTTATCTAAAGATTGGAGATGGTGAAAAGACATGGGTTCACATCCAGTTTCCTTTCTGACTGCCAGGTTGAACCGAAGTCTCATTGGGCCTTCACCCAGACACAGTCAACAGCCTTGCACAGCCTTCTTCACCTCCCATAGCCTCTTGAGGCCCACTTCCCGTGGAAATGCTGTTTTTATGTCATAGAGGTTTTTCTTCACCGATTGAGTCCAAACTGAAAAAGTAGAGCTTGAAACATTTTTGCCAATTTATAAGGAAATCTCAATATATGATTTCTTGGCATTTATTTTTAATTTCATGGTACAGGGGTTTGAATTTGAGGCCTTACGCTTGCTAGGCAGGTATTGTACCACTTGAGTCACTCTGCCAATCCCTTGCTTTTACTTTTCAGAATTTTTTCTGATACACTTTTGATTTGTTTTCCATGCATTGTGGTAAGAGAATATCTGTATTTTTGTTTAAAAGTCTTTTTAATTTTTTCTTTTGATTGTTCATGTCCTTGGCTTAATTTTTCCAATGGATTTGTGATTTTTTCCCCCTTTTCTTCTTTCTTTCTTTTTATTATTGGGACTGGGATTTGAACTAGGCTTCACATTTCCAAAGCAGGTACTCTACTTCTAGAGCCATACCTCCAGTCTGTTTTGGCCTGGTTATTTATTTATTTATTTTGGTGGGACTGGGGTTTGAACTCAAGGCTTTGTGCTTACAAAGCAGGCACACATTCAGTCAGTCTGGTTATTTTGGACATGGAGTCTCATGAACTATTTGTCAAGGCTGGCCTCAAACTACAATCTTCCTGATCTCTGCATCCCAAGTAGCTAGGATTACAGGCATGAGTCACTGGCACCCAGATTGTGGTCTTTTTTCTTCTTGATTTATAAAAGCTTTTATATAGTTGGGAAAGTGCCCTTTTTCCTATACATTTAGATAATGCAGCTTCTATAATACATGAACCCACACAATATGTTTACTTCTCAAGTTTAAATCCCACTGTTGATTGACTGCAATCATCCAAGCAAAAGTCTAGCACCTGTAACTCCTCCTATTTTTGTAATACTGCCGTGTGCAAACACTCCAAAGATTTTCATGTCTATTTGCACTAAGCTGCTGAATGGGGGAAGTGTCTGAAGGATCAATAGTGATTAAAAACAAACACTCAGTAAAAAAGGATAAAAGGGAATGTCCTCAAGCCAAAGGTCAATTTTGAAGAACCCAAATGTAACATCATCCCCAATGATGAAAGTCTGAAAGACTTTCCTTTAAAATAAAGGCTGTCGGGCTACTGAATTGGCTCAAGTTGTAGAGTGCCTGTCTAGCAAGTGTGAGGCCCTGAGTCAAACCCCAATATCATCACAAATAAGTTAATAATAAATAAATAAAATTAAGGATGCCTAATTTCACCATAACATTGGGAGTTCCAATCGAAGCAATTAAGCAAGAAAAAAAAAGCATTCAAAGTAAAAATAAAGCAATAAAATTATCTCATTCCCAGATGATGTATGTTTATTCTAACATTAACACAGGCAGGGCTTCGTGGGAGAGCTTTAGGTCTTGGGGGTGTACCCTTAAAGGGTTTCATGGAACCCTTTGCTTCTGCCCTCACCATTCAGTTTTTTCACCAAAGGCCTCAAGGCATGGACTCACCTGATCTTGGACAGAAACCTCCAGAAGTGTGAAGAGAATAAACCTTTTCTTTTTATAAGTTAATAGTCTCAGGCATGGTTTTGTAGTAACGCAAAACTGACAGACACAGTGATCTGGCCCCACATACATACACCTTTCCTCCCTCCCTGAGCTACGGCCACTCTAGCTGGGCAACAGGAAAGAACCTCATGCTGTTGTCACACACTAAGCATACTTCTGTCTCAAGTCTCCACTGCATTCTGGACTGCTCCATTTCCACCCCATGCGCATGGCTCCTCCTACTTGCTGCACAATGTCACCTTATTGAGAGAGGCTTTCTCTGACCTACATATATAAAGTACAACTCATACTCCCTAACGCCTAGTGACACCAAAAGTTTGTGAACTACACATTTCTGTGGTTTACTGACTGTTTTTCCCTGTAGAATGCTAAGTTCCACGGTATGTTATTCATTGGTATATAGATGTTCCCTAGAACAATGCCTTCCACATAGAAGACACTTAATATTTACTGAATGGATCAAGTAGGAAACCATTTGTGTAAATTAAAACTTAAAAATCCAAAATCAGAAGCCAGTTGTTTCCATGCTACAGCATGAACAAAATACATGAAATTACTGGCTAAGTTTTTTCACTTGTGGCATAATGACATATCTATTGTTAATGGAGAAAAAATAGGGACAGTTCTCCAAATGATATGTTTATTTGATCGAGTACATTTTTGTCTTGCAAATGCATACAGCAGGAGTGATCATGCCTGTAAGACTGACCTGACTGCATTGAGCATTCAGGAACAATCAAGACCATGTACTTCTGCCGTGGTACATAGATTTTGATGATTGTGTGGTGTTTTCTCTCTGCCCATTGCAACTGAAGTTTCTTGGTTAAAACAAATATTCATTCAATGACCTCAAGTAAGGATACAAGGAAATACAGGCTCTTGTGGGGAAGTGCGAAGCTGGGAACAATAGGAACATTTTCTCTCGTGGAAACTGGCAGCCCCAGAAATGTCAGCATAAGACCTTTTGAATCTTCATGCTAATATCGAAGCAAAAACAGCATCAATCACTTTGCGTACATTTCTTCTCTTCTCTTTACAGACTCACTTTCTCTGCCACTATTTCTATAACTTACTGCTTCTGCCAATTCATGGGATCTTTTTCCTTGTAACCTTCTAGTGGGTATGCCTGATGGCCTCTCTGGCCTCTGTTTAAGTTATGACCATGTAGCTTCAGCTCTGTGTTTGATAGCTCTTTATGGTGACCTGTCTCATAACGTCCAGTAATTGTTTCTTTCTTGTATGCCCTACTTGAGTGTGGGTCTCTCAGGTCCAGGTCTGGGACCTTACAGTGTGGACCTCAAGTCATGGTCACTAAATGAGCAAGTTTTAACTGTTTTGAAGTAGTGGGCAAAGTCTGCATACTATTGAACCCCCGAGAAAGAGAAGGGAATGTGGAGGCGTTGTTCTTTTTGAAGGAAACCTACAGATCGTTAAAGAGGTTGCCCTGCATAGGAACTGGCTCTCGTGGGAGAAAGCTTGCTGTTGGACAAAGGAGCAGCCTCAGCACCTTTCCTTATTCTCCATAAAGATTCCTTGCAAGATGCTCCCAAGTGTCCTGTGAGCAAAGTGTTTCTGGTCGGGGAAGTTTGGGAAACACTGGCTTGAAAAGGAAAGTAATTTCCTGGATTGCAGTGGTTTTCCAAATGTGTTCTGTATACCCATTGGTATCTGAGACCACCTCATGAGTTATGTAGGGTCTTTATTATTTTCATTTAATGCCAAGTTGTTAGATTTTTTTCATCATGTAGGCATGTCCACTGATGGTGCAAAGGCACTAGGGGGTAAACTTACTGGGATTTAGGACAAATCGGATATGTGTCCCGGGTTGGCCTCAAAGTGGACATCCCCCTGCCTCAACCTCCTGAGTGCTGAGATCACAGGTGTCATCTACCACAGGCAGTTGCCAGTTTCTTTTTTTAAAAAAGGAATAAAAATAGCTGTTTGCTGGTGGCTCATGTCTGTAATCCTAGTTACTCCGGAGGTAGAAATAAGGAGGATCCCAGTTCAAAGCCATCTCCGGGGAAATATTTGGCAAGAATGTATCTCAAAAATACCCAACACAAAGCAGAGCTCATAAAGTGTCTCCAGTGGTAGAGTGCCTGCTTAGCAAGCATGAGGTCCTGAGTACAAAGCCCTGAGATCAAACTCCAGTGGCACCAAACAAACAAAAAGAAACTTGCCCCCATACCAGAAAAAAAAGAATGAAAGAAAAAGGCAAATTATAAGTTCAAGGAAAAAGCTAACATTAATTTTTTTATTGGCAATGACAAAGTTTAAGATTTCAAGCCAAAATTAGAATTTTGGGCCAGGCATGGTGGCACACACCTGCAATCCCAGCTCTCAGGAAGCTGAGGCAAGAGGACCAGGAATTGAATGTCACCCTGGGCTACTAGTGAGGCATTGTGAGAAGTACTAGATTACTCCATAAGCATGGCTTGCACACAAGTTCTGTGTTACTGCCCATTAATAACTGAGATGGCTACTAAGTGACTAATAGGCGGGTAGCATATACAATGTGGATGCACTAGAAAAGGGGTGATTCATGTCCCAGGTGGGACAGAGTGGGAGCACAGGACATTTCACCTTGCCATTCAGAGGCCTGTAATTTAAAACTTATGAACTGACCCAGGCATCAGTGGCCCAATTATTGACCTGTAATCCTAGCTACTTGGGACGCAGATATCAGGAGGATCTGTGTTTGAAGCCAGCTGGTACAAATAGTTTGAAAGACCCTATCTTGAAAATACTTTACACAAAGTCGGGCTGGTGGATTGGCTGAAGAGGTAGAGCACCTGCCTAGCAAGGATGAGACCCAACACCATCCAAAAAAACCAAAAAAAAAACCCCACAAAAACTTATGAATGGGTTAATCCTTTAATTTTCCATATAAAATATTTGGACCACAGTTAAGGGTAGGTTGCTGAAATCTCAGAAAGCAAGATCTCATATAAGAGGGAACTATTTTCTAGCTGTTTTTGTTTTTTGGGGGTTTTGTTTTGTTTTTGTAGTACTGGGGTTTGACCTCAGGGACTATACCTAAAGCCACTCCACCGGCATACTTTGTTATGGTATTTTCCAAGATAGGGTCTCACTATTTACCCAGGCTGGCTTCAAACTCTGATCCTCCTGATCTCTGCCTCCTCAGTAGCTAGGATTACAGGTGAGAGCCATCAACACTTGGCTTCCTTTCTGGCTTTTTGATACTGTATAATGAAATTGTAAGCATTATGTTTTCACATAACATATGTTCTAAGCACAGGCATACCATAAAATCATGCAGGAGTGAAAGATCCACTGAAAGATATCTGATATAAACCAAGGACACTAACATATCAAAGGATGAAAATTTAATGATATGACTTCCCTTTGTCTTATTCTTACAGGCTTCATGGTCATTCTCACAATTCTTGGAACACTTCCCCAGCTGCCATCCAAATCAGGTCCCATCCAGTTCTCTTTGAAAGCACTCTTTTCTTTCATAGCAGTGATGACTATTTGTAATTATACACACAAATAATAATGTTATTGTGCCATAAATGTCATATAAAATGATAATTATGAAGGAATTTGAGAAATATGGAATTATACTAGTAACATAATTTAAATGTTTAAGCATGGAAAACTGTTCAAGTAAAGTTCTGAACTACATACAAAATTACTTTACAGAGTAGCAAGCATATTGGACAAGAATAATTTGCAAAAAATGAGAATTTAGTCAGAATGATGAAAATATAAATCAATATTAGAAATTGTTTTCAACAGGAAAGTGAAATGACCCAAGGTCAAAGACTGATCATAATACTTTTTATTTTGGCAGTCCTTGGGTTTAAACTCAGGATCTCATACTTGCTAGGCAGGTGCTCTACCACTTGAGCCACTCTACCAGCCCTATGCTTTGTGTGTTGGGTATTCCCAAGATAGTCTCCTGAACTGTTTACCCTGGCTGGCTTTGAATCAAGATCCTCCTGATCTCTGCCCCCTGAGTAGCTAGGATTACAGGCATGAAACACTGGTGCCAGGCTCTCCACAACTTGTGGATTGTGGTGTGCGTGCCCCAAAGGCTCCCACAGATGAGGGCAATATGCTTTAGTCAGTCTCCTCACTCAGACGTTAATCTCATTCGGAAACACTCACGGACAGATGTAGAGTAATGTTAACCAGGTATCTGAGCACTCAGAGGGTTAGCAGAACGCATTTTAGTACTTTGTTTTGCCAGCAAAGTGAAGGGCTCTTGCAGTTTCGTTAGTTATAATTTCAACAACAGCCTGCAAGCTGATGATGTGGTTAAGCATATATATCAGGGTGCAGTAGCCCCAGGATCCATATTCTGCTCCCCAAGGGTCAGGACCATAGCACTGGATAATTCGCTTGGGAGGCCATTTGTTATCTTTCCATTTGCCAATTTGTAAGGCACCCTGTTTTTGTCTTCTTAATTTTTCTTCATATATCGGAACTCCCAGTTTTTCACCTTATCTAGGGAAAGGCAAGAAGGATGGCCTGATTGAGCCCAATGTACGAGACCCAAACCAGCTGCTAGGTAGCACCATATAAGCTTGCTTCCCACAGATGCAATAATAGCCCCCTGGGCACCAGTCAATCTATGTTTAGGCAAGATTGTTCCAAGCTTTCCTGAGATTAGAAAAGCTGGCCAGTGGGTGGGGCAGGGTTCTGTGTGGTTTGGACCTTGCCATCATTGGGTCTTTTGGGCAGTGTTGTTATAAAGCCTTTGTCCTAGACAAGTTGAATACCACACCAGGATGGTGAACAGGCCTTTTGAGGGGGTGATATATAGGGTGGTGGTATTTCCTTAGGTTCCTTGGCCAGTATAGGCTCCTTTGTTTTCTCTCTACACTAGGACGTTGCAGCCACCCTAGCTACCAAAATCCCATAGGCCTCTTCCAGACAGGGCCTTATCTGGCTGAGGACAGCGTCCTGCAAGCAGTCAATATAGGGAAACTGATCTGGGTGCCCAGGATTCTGTACGATTACCCTGTAAACTTCATTAACCACAGTTTTCTCTTGTGACCCCTCCAGAGGCCATCCTACACCAAAAGCAAGCCAATCTACTTCACAAAGGGCCTTAAGCTCGTTAGGAGTTAACTCCATAGTCTCCATTAAATCCCTTTTTAAACTTTTTAACCATGCAGTCCAAGGGAGTGTTTTCACTCTGATTTCTATCCAGTCCCTCCCATTACCTGATGTCAAGACAGATATGGGTAGGGGTATTGGAGGAGAGGTAAAGGCAGGGGATTCGTCTTCTCTGACACACTAGGGAGAACACTATGTGCCCCTTATTGGTGACCTTGATACGGTTGTCTATCTCTGGGGGATTTAGGTCAGTCTTAGCTGTAGTGAGTCTGTATAAACCCTGGACCAGAGACCGTGTTAGGGCTCACCCTATACCATATGAGTTCACCAGAGATCCACAGATCAGGACTCCATACTCGCTTCATAGCCAATCTATGTCTCATTCACACATATTCACATGCAGGGATCCAACATTTCTGCACACACACAGTGCCTAGGAGTCACGGTTTCACTTTCACTCAAAACTACTCGGGTGACTCTGGGAGGTGATCGAGCTCCCCTCTGCCACTTAGGTGCAGTCCTAATATTTAAACCCGGGTTGTTACTAGTCCGATGGGCAGCACTCCCCTCCCTGGTTCCTGTGCTTCACCAGGTTGTGTTGTGCACCAGAGGCCCTCAACCCAACAAGCCAGGATGATGAGTTCCTCCTGTGATCCCTTGGTGCCTGGAGGGATCAATTCTGGCAGTTCAGGGTATGCACCTCGGCAACAAGGGAGGTTTGTTTTTGAGATAAGGTCTTATGAACTCTTGGCTAGGCTGGCTTCAAACTATGACCCTTCTGATCTCTGCCTGCTTAGTAGCTAGGATTACCAGTGTGAAACTCTGGTGCCAGGCTCCCACAACTTGTGGACTGTGGTGTGCGTGCCCCTGAAGCTCCCACAGGTGAGGGCAATATGCTTTAGTCATTCTTCTCATTCAGACAAAAGTTTTTAAAAAATTCAAAAAGAAAACTCACCATCTCCAAAATCTTGGACACGAGTCCCAAGAAATGTTGTTGGGTTCTTGAACAGAGACATGGGACACCAGGGCAGTTCAGCAGGAAGCAACCTTTTATTGTCCTGGCACAGACTCAGCAAACTCAAGTCCAAAGGCCGAGCCCTGAGAACAAAGGGGTCTCATCTTATATACCCTTGCAGGCAGGTTAACCCATATATGGCTACATGCAATTCTACAGGCTACTTCACTCCAGTGCTACGTGAACTTCTTCACATTTAGATTCTCTTTAAGTTTTATGTTTCTGCTATGCCATCCCTTCCCCTCACTACATTATCAGAACATGGTTGCCTGCTTCTTTTCTGGTCTTCCTCCTTGCTATTCTACAATAGTGTAGGACTAAAATTGGATGAAGAGTGTTTAGAATATAATCTCATGTATATATTTACTATATAAATAGTATAAACTCAGGAAAATGTTACCTTAAATAAAAGTGATTTCTTTTTTTTTTGTGGTACTGGGATTTGAACTCAGGGTTCACACCTTCAGCCACTCTGCCTTCCTTTTTTTGTGTGTGTGTTGGATTTTTTCAAATTGGGTCTTGCAAACAATTTGCCTTCGAACCGTGATCCTCCTGATCTCTGCCTCCTGATTAGCTAGGATAACAGGCACCTAGCTAAAGTAATTTCCAAATGAGTTTACAATTTTTTGAGATTTTTACAAATGCCTTTTTAATTTAAAAAAATGTTCATTATAATTATAAACACATATCATTGTGCAAGTTAATGAGATTCACTGTAATATGCCCGTAGATGCCTACGACATACAGTAATCATGCCCAAGCTCCCTTCTACTATCTTCTCTCCCCTGTCATTTTTGAAATTTTTATGAAAAACCAAAAAACTAATATTTGCAACCAATATGAATTCCTGATGCAATGCTCAAGTGCCAAACAATGTCCCATGTTTTTTTATTTTTTGAAATGAACTCAAATCTCTATGGCCCACTGTCTCGAGGCAGACAACATACCCATCACCATTGGAGCTCTCAAGGCTCACTGGAGTGGGGAATTGAAATGCATGCAGAAAATCTGGGGAGGATGCAGACTATGGTACATCCCATTTTTCTCATCAAGCTTTTAGCACCGAGATGTGGCAGTGCTGCTGTGCTGTGCTCTGGTGCTGAGGCCCTGAAGCAGCTCTCCCTGTGTCCTCTCCTTGACCACGGCATGAGCCATGGAAATCTTTCACACCATACCGAAGGCCTCACTGCTTCCTAGCTGTGGTCCTCTTGCCTCAAGAGAGGAAGTGGCTTACGGGCAGAACACAGCTCTACACAACTTGTGTTTTGCTGTTTTTCTTTTGGCAGGAATGTTGAACTCAGGACCTCATGCGTCTACTCAGGTGCTCTGCCAGTTGACCCACTCTGTCAGGCTTTTTTTTTTAATGTTGAGTATTTTTGAGATAGGGTCTTGTGAACTATTTGCCCAGGCTGGCTTCAAACTCCTATCCTTCTGATCTCTGCCTGCTGACTAGCTAGGATTACAGGTGCGAAACACCGGTGCTGTGTGTGCCCCAAAGGCTCCCACAGGTGAGGGCAGTATGCTTTAGTCAGTCTCCTCACTCAGACGTTAATCTCATTCCGAAACACTCACGGACAGATCTAGAGTAATGTTAACCACTTATCTGAGCACTCGGTGACCTAGTCAAGTTGACAACAGTAGTCATGGCACCTGGTAGGTGAATTTTGTGCTATTATTATTGGCTATTCTTGTGTTATTGTTGTTGGTTACAGTCTCCTGTGAGTCCACTCACAGGTGTGGCTAGCTGTAGTTGGAATAATTGGGATGTTCAATGTCTATGTCTATAGCTGCGTTCACAGAATATAGCATCTTGTAATTATTTTAAATTTTAAATCTCACTCATTTCTCATTTGTTTATGGCTGAGAGTTACATATTCTGAGAGAGAAGATACTCCTGAAATATATGATGTGTATAAAATCAGAACCAAAGGATTGCTGAGAATTTGGCTAGTTCTTCAAATGTATGTACACAAACATCGTACTTAGGATTGGCCTAACAAACTCATAACTACCTTCACATACGTTATACAAACACAACAGGAACAAAGAAAATTCATTGAAACAAAGAACTTTAATAAACTAATGATATCGCCAGATTCATTTGAACATGTGGGGTAGGAAATGTCTGTGTATCTGAGGCCTAATCTGCTAGACTATAGTGACCTTTATGTTCATGTCCATTTTATCGTTTTTGCTGATTTAAGGTTTGAAGTAACTTTTTCAAACCAATAACTTTTGGACACTTAATATGGAAGTTAAAGGAAGCTGTGCCTAAGCTAACAATATCTGGTCTAGAATAGAAACAAATATTCTCATATTTGCAAAAGAGAACAGCAATAAAGATCCTTTTCTTTAAAGAACAAGCATGAGAAATGTGTGTGCACATGTGTGAGAGCATGTGCACGTGTCAGACTGTGTGCTTGCGAGTGGTTTTGTGTGTCTGTCCATATATCAACAAAATAACAGCAGAAAACATTGAAATTTAAAACTATACCTAAACTAACAATATCTGTGTTAGACCAGAAAAAAGAAAAAGTATATTCACGTTTGCAACTGAGAACAGCAACAAAGATACTTTTAAGGAATAATTATGTGATGCATGTGTGAATGCCTGTGTGTGTGAGTGTGGACCTGTGATTGTGCATGTGTGTAAGCATGTATCTGTGTACATGGTGAGAGTGTGAGTGAATGTGTCTGTCTATATATGAAAGAAATAACAGCAGAAAGTAAAGGCTGAATTTTAAAACTACAAAATGTTCCTATAACATAAACTAGTTCGAAACTTTCCAGTTCTGTGTTGAAACCCACATACACATGAAGCTGCATGTGGACTCTGTACTCTCCTGGCCTATGGCTAGCCAGGACTGCCTGGAGGCCCCTGGGAATGGTGCCTGGCCAGTCCTGCCCCAAAGAAGATAGGAGCAGAAGCTTAAAAATACTAGTCGTCACCCAGATGGAAAGGGGTCTGCGACTGTTATTGCACCCTGTTAAAACAGGGGTGTTGACATTGTTCTTGTAAATCTGAAAGGGTGCCTGTGAAGGAGTGGCAGGGACAGGGTGGCAGGGAGGGTGACAGGGACTGGGGTAGGGCAGAGACCTAACCCCACTTTTCCAGGATTGGGCTCTGTTTTAGATAAGGATGACCCTCCTCCCCTCCTCATGATCCTGGTAGAAGGGGAAGCACGGGCTGCCCAGGCCTTACTGCTGCTCTGGCTTCTGGATCTCAAGCTCCAGGGGGCAAGCGGTCCCAGCCTGTCCTCGTGTGGGCTCCACCTCCTTAGTGAGGCTCACCCCACTGTGCCTTCATCACTACCTTCTCGTGTTGGAACAGGGCAAAGGCCTGTGCCACAGTTTCCATGGCTCGGGACAGGTGGCCATAGCGCTGTTGTATCTGCTGAAAGTGCTCCCCGAATTCCTGCTTCTCCTGGGTGACCCGCAGGAAGCAGCTCTGCAGCTGGCCCACCTGCGTAGACAGCTGGGTGTTGAGATGCTGTGCAGACTGCAGGGCGCAGGTGAGCTCCGCGTTCTCCTTGGTGCGTGTGATGAACGCGTCCTGCAGCTCGGCCAGCTGCTCCTTCAGCTGGCGGTTCTGCTGGAGCGCGCGGCTGGCTGTGGTTCGGTCGTTTTCCACAGTTTCTAAGATCTTCCTGTGGTCTTCAGCCTGCTGGCTCCAGACCTCTGCCCTGAGCTGCAGCGACAGCAGCCGCTCCTCCTGCTCCTGGTTGAGCAGACGGAGGGTCTCATTGTCGTGCATCTGGGCCTGCAGGTGTTCCTCCACGCGCTCCAGCTGCCTCTGCAGGCGCCGGGCCTCCTCCTGCAGCCTCCCTTCCTCCTCGGAAGGCCCTGCTGGGGGCTGTGGTGGTGGTGGCTCCAGCAGCTGGCTCCTGAGCTCAGCCAGCTCGCTCTCCAGCTGGGACACCTGGCGCCTGCTGTGCTCCTTGTGGATGTTCAGCTCCTCCAAAACTTTCTGCAACTTCCCTTCCCACAGGAGGCTCTCTCTTCTCAGAGTGTTGTTTTTGTCTTTCTCTGTCTCCAGCTTTTGCAGGAGCTCGGTCAGTGTCCCCACTTGGGTCTGGAGCTCAGCCGGCTCCTCCTTGGCCGGGCTACTGTCGGAGGCCTCAGCCCCACTGGAGACCTGCAGCAGCTGCTGGTCCAACACCTGCACCTTGTGGTGCAATTCTTGTATTTCCCGCCGCATAGCCGCTCCGTCCAGGTGTGCCACCCCAAGCCTCTCCTCCACGTGGGCTTTCTGCTGGGTCAGGTCCTCGTTGCGTTCTTCCACGTAATCGAGTTGCTGTTGCAGGGCCGCTTGCTGCTTCCGCAGCTCTTTGTTGCACCTGTCCAGCTGTCGGTTCTGGGTGGAAGCCGCACACACAGTCAGCTCGAGCTCTCGCACACGCTGCTGGGCGGCCTGGAGGCGGCTGGCAAGAGCCTGGGTCTCTCCGGCTCTCTGCCGGGCGTCCTGCTCCATGTGGGCCAGAGCTGCTTGCAAGGATGACTTTTCAGTCTGCAGAGTCTCGATGGTGTGCCGGTGCAGCTGCAGCTGCCTGCGCAGCTCTTCCAGCTCCTGCGCCTCCTCCTGCGGGCCCTCCTCTGCTTTCTCGGGTTCAGCCGGCCTCCTGATGTGTGGTAGTGCCTGGGCCTCGTGGACGAAATCGAGCCCACCAGCCTTCTCATTTGACGCCTCGCTGCTAATAGTGGCGTCAGGGGAAGGGACACTGGCAGGCAAGCCAGTGTCACCCGAAGGTGTTGGTGCGGGAGCGCGGTCTTGGGGTGCATCCTCGGCTGGGTTACCACCCCCAGAGGCGGCTGTGTCATGATCACGACCTTTTTTTCCTTTGTTTTCTCGTTGGGCCTAAGGGAACACCAAGACCGTTCCTTTGTTGGAATTCCCTAAGCATTTTCTTGGCCGCAGCCAGCTTTCTCTGCTTTATTTCTTTTGTCACATCAGGACTGGGACGGGGAAGGTGTGGGGGCCACATGTCCACGATCCCTAAAATCACCGCAATTGACCTCAGCTACGAGCACGAACTGCCTTGGTCAGCAACTGGCTGCGGTGTGAGCCCGAAGAGGCGTATCCAGGGCATTAGTAGGGCCATGGAATGTGGGCGTGGTCGAAAGTCTCTCACCCCATTGGTTGGTGAGAAAGAAGAAGGAGAAAAGGGGCGGGGCAAGCTCCCTGGAGCCAGGAGGAATGGACTGAGTCGCAATGGAGCTGTACAGTTCAGCTGCTAACCCAACCCCCATCCACCTCAGGGAGCCCTCGAGAAAGGGAGAGAGGTTAGGGCGTGGGGAGGAGGGGGAGGGTTGGGGGGCATGGCAGTAGGTTGGGTTGGGCTATAGGGAGGTAGTGAGTCCTGGAGGGAGGTTGGGGTGTTGTGTCTTGGCAAGTGAGCAGGTGCCATACTTGCTCATTTTCGAAATCATCTATTGGGTATCCCCCATTCAGTCCTCCAGACAGACCCTATTTGACACCCCCCTCCAAACACCCAAGGATTATTAATCCTGGTAGTGTATGTAACCCCTTGCAACTTGATACAGCCCAAGTCTCCTACTTCCCAGCAGTTTTCTGCACCATTTGGTACACTATTCCTCTCAGAGTGGCTCTTGGCCCAACAGCCTTTCCTTACTGGGTTCTTCTTGAGGACTGAACCAGGAATGAGCTACAGTCGCCATGGGGCCTTCTGATCCCTGATGAGTAGGTCTGTGCCCCTCCCCACCACCCTTCATTCTAACAGCCTCCAGCCACCTCAGTACTCTTCAAGATTTCCTCTAGTTGACCTGCTGTTCTAAGGAAGTACAGGTCATTTCTGCATCCCATTTTTCCCCTTCCCTTCCTCTTCCCCCTTGAACTGTGTTTAGCCTGTTCTTTTTTAGCTAATTTGCTCTGTTTTATTAATTGGATTGTTTGTTTTCTAATTTTTTGTTATTGTTGTTGCAGTACTGGGGTTTGAACTTAGGGAATCGTGTCCTAGTCCCTACCACTTGACCCACTTCACCACCCCATATTTGTGTTGGATATTTTCAAGATAGGATCTTGAACTATTTGCCCTGGCCAGCTTCTGACATTGATCTTTCTCATCTCCGCTTCCTGAGTAGCTAGGATTACAGATGTGAGCTCCTGCAATCTCCATAATGATGATAATACTTATAATCTTCCTGCTTCAGAGTATTTTAAATACAAATCTCTCTGATTGCATACTAGAGTATTAAATGAACTACTTGAGAGGAGAACCATTAGAAGAAAAATTAGGCAAGTTCCCATCACCACAGACACACATCTACCAATGCCTGTGGCCAACAACTCCTCCTTCCCTTTTGTTGCCATAGATGATTGGCCCTCCCTCTTGTGTACCAGGTTCCATTCCTTGTTGCCTTAAAGGACATGGCGTCAACAAATTTCCTTTCTTTATTCCTTTATCAGTAATTTTCCCTTCTTACTGGATCACCGCCAGCAACATACAAGCATATTGTTATCCTAAAGAAAATCTCTTGCTTGACTTGTTCCCCTCCCACTGCTGCCTCATCTCTCTACTCCATTTTGCATTAAAACTTCATGGTCTTGGTCTGGCAGTGTGGCTCAAGTGTAGAGAGCCTGCCTGGAAGGGTGAGGCCCTAATTTCAAACTCCATTACTGTCATAAAACTGAAAAAAAAAAAAAACCAAAAAACTTCACGTTCTTGGAAAGTTTTCCTCTCATTCTTTCTTGCACTGGCATGTCCACCTTCCATAGGACATCTCTCATCAAGGTGACCAGTGACCTCCACATTGTGTTGTTGTGTCTTCTAGGGACTGTAGTCCTCATTTGACTTACCCTGCTGCTCCATTTGACACAGCCCATTACTTTCTTCATCTGAAACTCACTCATGTTTGGGCTTCCAGGACTCCATACCTCTTGATTTTCCTCTTACTAATGATTTTTTTCACCAACTTTTATTTCTGGATCCTTCTCAACATTAAATAATACTAAATAATTAAATACTATGAAAGCAGAACTTTAATATTAGTTTACAATATTATCATGTTGTTTTGTTTGTTTATTTTGCTGGTACTGGGGTTTGATCTCAAGGCCTCAGGTTTGCTAGGCAAGTACTCCACCATTTGAGCCACTCCTCTGGCTCTTTTTTTTTTTTTTTTTTTTCATTTTTCTTTTATTATTCATATGTGCATACAAGGCCTGTGTGGTTATTATCTTGAGCCTGGCAAGAATATATTTTTAAAAACTCAAAAATCAGCAATCTAGAAACAAACAGAGCTAGGATTCAGTGGTTCATGCCTGTAATCTGAGCTGCTATGAAATCAGAGATGAGGATGATCAAAGTTCAAGGATAGCTCAGGAAAATAGTTGGAGAGACCTGTCTCCAAAAAACTCAACACAAAAAAGGACTCGCATTGTGGAGTGGCTCAAGTAGTACAGCTCCTTCCTAGCAAGCATGAGGCTCTGAGTTCAAACTCTAGTACCACTAAATGTGTTTACATTTAGTGGTGTTATGGATACAGATACATGCACTTACACACACATATATATATATACTGTGGGTACAAGTATGTTATTGGAAATATGATATTTATAGATATATGTATTTGTTTAAGTTTCCAAGAAACTGCCAAAGATGATCAGATTTAGTTTGTTCAGGAACACAAGGCTGGCTTTTTATTGAAATCAATTACCAGATTAGAACAAACTAAAAACTATAAAAGAAAACTCCTATGTTCTCAATAGATACAGGAATGGAACTGGAGAAATCCAACATCTTTCATTGAAAATTCACAGCAGGGCTCAAGGAATGTCTCAAAAGTTAGAGCTTCTGCCTAGGAAGCATGAGCCTCTGTGTTCAACCTCCCGTTCCACCAAAGACAAAAGAATAAAAAAAGAAAGCAAAATCTCACAACAAAATAGAAATGAAAGAAATTCCCTATTCTGGCCAAGGCATCTATGAAAAACTATAATGTATGTAATGATAAAAGACTGAGTAGTTTTGGTGTAATTTTAAGAATAAGACCAGGATAGCAACTGTCACTGCCTTAATTTAGTGTTGTACTGGAGTTTGTAGACAGTCCAAAAGGGAAGAAAAGGAAATAAAATATATCTTTAGGAAGTATTTCATACAATATTAGTGCAACACATTTGATAAAATCTGTAAAAGAGTAAACAAAAATTAGTTTAGCTTTGTTGCAGAATGTAATATTTGGGGGTTTTTGTTTGCTTTTTGGTGGGATTGGTGTTTGAATTCAGGACTTCATGCTTGCAAAGCAGGTAGTATACCACTTAAACCACACCTCCAGTTCCCATTTTACTTTGCTTTTTTTTGGAGATGGGGTTTTGTGAACTATTTGCCCAGGGTGATATCAAACCTCCATCCTCCTGATCTCAGCCTCCCAACTAACTCGGATTACAGGCGTGAGTCATTGGTGCCCAGCTCACAATATTATATCAATAAACAAAATCTGCTGTATTTCTACATATTGGGAATAATTCAAAATTTAAATAAAAAACAATATCCCTTGCAATAGAAAAAAAAAAGAAAATACTTAAAGATCGATCTGATAAAGTTGTGAAAGCTTCCAGATCAAAAACTGCAAAACACTATTGAGGAAATGTAATTAGACCTAAATAAATGCAGAGATATACAGTGTTCCTGGGATAGCAGTAAAGCATAATGATATCTCCTTTTTTTTCAATTTTATGGAAGAATTGATAAGCAATTGTTATATTTTCCTCAAATATTGGTGTCAGATATTTCTTAAATATGAATCCGAGTGAAACAATCTGGAATTGGTTTATACTTAATATTGTTACAATGTCAATTCTTCCTAAATTGATCAAAATGCAATCCCAGTCAGAATCTCAGAAGGTTTCTTGGAAAAAAAAGTTTCTGCAATTCAAGTGGAAATACAAACCACATAGAATAACTAAAGAATGGTTGAAAAGTAGTTTTTCTTTTTTTTAAAATTGGGCTGGGGTTTGAACTCAGGGTTTCGCCCTTCCTAAGTAGGCTCTTACCACTTGAGCCACACCTCAGACCATTTTGCTTGGTTATTTTGAACTATTTGCACAGGCTGACCTTGAACCACAATCCTCCTGATCTCAGATCTCAGCTTACCAAAGTAGCTAGGATTATAGGCATGAGTACCAGTGCAAGGACAGTCTTATTGTGTAGCCTCAGTATAAAATTACACGACAATAAATGTGGTATTGCATGAAGATAGACCAATTGACACCACAGCTTCAGAAACATAGCTACACATGTATTTTAAAAGATGCAAAGTAGACAAATGCAAGTAGAGCAATGATAGTCTTTTCAGCACATTGTGATAGAACAATTGGGCATATAGTTTTTAAAAAAGTCAATCTCTATCCTTACCTTTCACTGTAAACAAATGACACCCAAAAGAAATTATCCATATTTCTCCATGTAAAACTATAAAGTTTTCAGTAAAATTATGAATTCTGGCCTAGTGTTAGTCAAAATTTTGAACTTATTCCATAATATGAAAATTTTAGTCTATAAAAAGCTAATTGATGGCTCAAGAGGTAGAGCACCTGCATAGCAAGTATGAGGCCTGAGTTCAAATCCCAGTAACACTACCAAAAAAAAAAAAAACTTCCAGCAAATTAATTGAGCATTATATTTAAAAAATGGAAACTTTAAAGACACAAAGAATTTCTACTCCAATATTGGGTAACAGTGGTACTCATGATATTCCTGCTGTGTTGTTAATCTTTGGCTAAGGGCATTTAGTTTTCACCATCATACATGGTGTTTCTCTGATTTTTTTGGAAATGACTTTTATAATATGAAGAAAGTTCTGTTTTATTTTTACTTTGCTGAGGGTTTTTATTAGGAATGGAGGATGGATTTTTATCCCCCTAGCTCCTTTCCAGTTTTTAATATGGTGAATTGTATTGAAGGATTTATTTTGGGTGGGGGTGGTACTAAGGTTTGAACTCAGGACCACAAGGTTGTTAGGCAGGTGCTCTACCATGTGAACCAATATGCTAGCCCTTTCTTGTGTTGTGTATTTTTGAGATAGGGTCTGAAGAACTGCCCAGGCTTGCCTCCAACCATGATGTTCCTGATTACTGCCTCAGGCTCAACTGATTTGTAAATGTGCAACGAATCTTATTGCCAGATAAAACACAGTTAGTCATAGTGTTAACATCAATGGTGCAAACTATGATTAGAAAATTTCCAAATTTTTTGTGTCCCATGTAGAAGAATACATGACAGGACATGTGGGTATAATGGATTATTAAAATTGTATAGGGGAGCCTGGCTCCAGTAGCTCTTGGCTATAATCCTAGCTACTCAGGAGGCAGAGATCAGGAGGATCACTGTTCAAAGCCAGCCCAGGAAAACTAGTTCTGCAAGAGCCTATCTCAAAAAAATAAATAAAAGAAAATAAAAATAGGGCTAGTGGAATGGCTGAAGATGAAGTTCCTGAGTTCAAGCCCCAGTACTGTCCTCCCCCCAAAAAAAATTTCCACAGGGGAGCCAGGGACAAGTGGCTCATACCTGTAATCCTAGCTAGTCATGAGGCAGAGATCAGGAGGATCGCATCAGTGCAAGCCTGGGCAAACAGTTTTACGAGACCCTTTCTCAAAAAACAAAACAAAACAAAACAAAAAATCCCAAAAAAGGGTTGGTGGAGTGGCTCAAGGTGCAGGCCTTGAGTTCAAATCCTGATGAAAAAAGAAGTTATGGAAGGGAATTACAAAAGGCAGCTTGGTGATACCAGCTGGAAACTGGAAGCAGAGAGAGCTTTTTCTTTACCAAGTGCTTTTAAAATCTATACTAACCTATGGGAAGGGAAAAACCTAGTGATTCTCAACCAATATTAATGAGTGAGGAGGAGATGGGTGGAGCCCTGGCCAGGTGAAGGTGGTTTGAATTGTCCCTGAGGTAGGGCGTGAATAACCTACACACATTTGCAATTGAAAAGGAGGCTCAGAGAAAGTCATGTTCAGTCTGAAATACAGTATTAAGTCATGTATTTTCTAAGAGTCCTGAACTTTCCCTAATTCTAGCCTGCTTCAGTATCCTACCTTCCTTATATATGAATTGGGAGAATTCACAAGTGAACCCACCTGGAATTTGATGAAAGTACATTATATGCATGTTTGTAAATATCACAATGAAACCCCTTTGACAATTAATTCATGCTAATAAAAACTTAAAAGTAAAAGAAAAATGTGCAAAGTCACCTTAAACAAAAGTACACACTATTATCTCTAGCAAGCCTTTTCATAATTAATGCCATTAAGATTTCAACATTTGAACTGGGGGCAACACATTTACAACATTACACTTGCAAACTTGGAAAATCTCCTTTTGTATAGTGTTATTTCCTACAAACATATAATCTTATGACCGTGGTCAGAAATGAAGACATCTTCTTAAACTAGATCACCAAGCGGCAGGTTTTTCCATATTCCAAATACATTTCAGTTAATTGAACTTAAGATCATAGTGCTAGAATTGGAGGATGTAGAAGCTATTTCCCAGGAGCTGATTGGAGGTTGGGGCAGAAGAAGAATTCAAGCTAGACTTGAGGCAGGACCGTGACCCTGGGAAACAGAAGCTTAAGGGTACAGTAAGAACTGAAACCTATCAGCGCCATTATTGCCAACACAAACAATTAAAATAAGTTCTAGGTAAGAGAGACATACCAAACAGCAAGGAGGAAGAAAAAATCCACTTTAGATTTTAGGTAATTCAACTCTAAAATGGTAAGGAAACAGTCACACTTCACAGATAAGATTATACCCTCTCTTATTTTCACAGTGACAAGGGTAATGCTAATTTTAGTGGGACTTCTGAGTGAAGCCACAGAAAATGACTGCAGAAGCATGATTGAGTTCTGATCCAATTTCACCTTTTCCCAAATCAATCCTCCAGATTTTCTCTTAGAAAACCAGAAGCCTGGGAAAGTCTAGTTCAGGCTTTTTCCGAAACACAGAAGTGGGGGCCAGGGGGACACCAAGGAGAGGACGACTGATGCAGCAGTTTCCAGGTGCAGGTTGCTCCTTGCACGTGACACGTTTTCAGCAGCCTGCCACTGCAGGCTGGCCAGTGTTGGGAAGATTCTAATACCCTCGGAGTGACGTCACGGGCGCGATTCCTCCCGCTGGCCAATCAGAGGGCGGGACTCCGGGGAAGCCCGGGGCGGGGCGGACGGGCGCCTGCGCGAGCTCTCCGCGTGGCTATATAAACATGGCTGGCGTGGCGGAGTAGGTCAGGAGTGCGGCGGGGGGCTTTGAGGCGCGGCGAGGGGCTTTGAGGCGCGGCGGGCCTGTACTTTTTGACCTTTCTGGCGGGGGAGACTCCGCGCGGTGAGGCTCGGAGGTGGGAACCGAAGTGACACCGTTGAGGGCGCCCGGGCCGGGCTGAGCGGCGCACGTGGGAGCGGCGCGCGCCGGGCGGGTGCGGAGGAAGGGCTGGGACGCGCGGGTCCTGCCCCCAGCCGGCGCCCTCCTCTGGCTTCTCCGCCGGTCCCCAGCGATGCTGTGGAGCCAGAAGCGCGCTGAAGCCGCCTGCCGCCCGCCACAGCTCGCGTGGCCTCTGCTCCCGGAACGGCGGCGCTCCGGCTGCCGCTGACACCGCGGGGAATGCCCGCGGGCCTCTCGGAGCCGGCCGGCGCCGCCCCGAGCGCCGTGATGGGCGCCCCGGGGACCGAGGCCATGGCCCCAGCCGGGGCGCTGCCGGTCCGGGTGGACAGCACCTCGGTGACCCTGGGCGCCGTGACCCAGGTGGAGTCCGTGGCGTCCCAGCCCCTGCGGTCCCCCCTGGGGACGCTAGTGACCAAAGTGGCTCCTGTCAGTGCCCTTCCTAAACTGAGCGGCGGGCCGCGGCTGCCGGCTCCTCAGATTGTCACCGTGAAAGCCCCGAACACCACGACCATCCAGTTGCCGGCTAGTGTGCAGCTTCCTCCAGGTATGTTGAGCCTCCATCAAGCATCAGCCTGCGGTGATACGTGTAATGTCGCAGCCCCGGGTTGCCTCTTCTTGCTGGTGGCTCTAAAATAAAGTAAAATAAAAAGTCCGAGCCAAGAGAACCTTCCATAATTTTGACTTTGCAGTGAGCGTCTTGGAAGCCACCATGGGCCAGAAATTTGGCTTTACGATTAATAGAACCCTTTGGTGTCATTAAAGCTTTCATATTCAAGGAAGTAATCGTTTCCCTTAAGGGACAGCACAGGTGGAGCAGCATGTTCAGAAGGGCCCTTGAGACACTGGCTCCTAGGGAGGGGACATAGAGGAGAAAGGGCCGGTTGATATTCCCACACGCTTAGATTATCATGCAAAAAAAGTGTCTTTGCCAAGCTATAATAAGTTTCCAGTTTTCTAGTAGCAGAAAGAATTCCTGTACAGTAACCAAGTGCCAGGGTTGACAAATACATCAGAGCCCCGTGGTTACATTGGAAGCTATGTGTGAGCACATCCTTAATGAGTCTTCTGACTGCTTTTCATCCTAGGGGCTATTACTGCAGAGGGCCATTTTTCATGGTTTACATGGAGTTTGCTTCGTGATAATGTATCGAGTGAAATTAGAGTGTTTCACCTTCTGTCTTTGCTCAACTGAAAGTCTCTTGGAATTTGTCTCCTATTAGTTTTACTGAGCAGAAAGTAGAACTTCTCCCTGCAGATAGGCCTAAAAACAATCCAAGCCAGGGGGACTTTTCCTAATCTTGATTTGGGTAGTAAAGAAGTGGAAGCATTGATTGAAAAGATTTCTTTGGAATCCCCTACCAAAAGGACGGAGAGCTTCTGTTTGTAACTAGTATTGTGTTTGGTTGTGAACATTATGGTCAGATTATGTTCCCACATTGAAGGAAACTTTGTTTCAGATTTATATGGTACACAAGGTACCTGAACTTGTTAGACTGCATGCAGCAAGGGAGTCGTATTTACCATTTCTAAATTGTCATCCTGCTTATGTTTTACATTGTTATGAGTGTGTTTGAATGAAATTGCTCCCTGATTTGTTAAAATATAAATTCCTATCTCATCATGGAAGTTTGTTTGAAACAGTCCAAAAAAAATTAAGATAGAAAAATTGTCACTGATAAATTGGAAAGAATCACTTGTTGAGGGCTTACCATGCTAGGAACTTTTAATATATTGTATTCTCTTATTCATTGGGCAAAATAGGCAGGTAGCACATGAGGAAAGAGGTTTCTAAGGGTAAATAATTTGCCTAATGCCTGGCAACTCCTTGGAGCCTGAGGGAACTTGAGTCTAGGACTAATTTCCTCTTTGTACAACAGTGCTTACCACCTGAGTGTGTGCAGTATGCCTCCTTGAGTATCAGTGCTGAATGGTGATTTAGAGAGTTTCAGAGCCTAAACTTTCATTTCATACATCAACAAAGCAAAAGAAACTTGCCTGCGTTAAATATCAAATTAAAGCCAAGGCTACCCATTTTTGTAGCATGACATTAAATTTTTTTGTACCATTGATCACAGAGAAACCCTCCAAAAGAGAGGAGATCCTTTGTCTTAAGAATTGTTATAGAGGTGGTTGGAAGGTGCTTAGCAGAGCTCCTTTGGGAACTAATGCTGGCAGAAGATCCGTAGTCGAAGACTGAAATTGAACAGTGAGTAACTTTTAGGTTATGAATCCTGATATTAATATTTGATTACTCAAGAACATATTTGTTCTTAATTTTCCAAGATAAGGAATACCTCTGGTATTTGATTTCTCTTTATTTCAGAGGTTTTTTTAATGATTAAAACTGTTTTTTAAAAATACACATATGCACTACAGGTTTTTCTGGGGAGCAGGGCCTGAAATAAAAAGGGGGGGGGTGTTGCATGGTAAGGAAATGAAAAGTTTTTTTTTTTTTTGTAGTATTGGGGCTTGAACTTGGCCTACACCTTGAGCTACTCACCACACTCCACCAGCCCTGTTTTGTGATTTATTATTTTTTTTCCCTAAATAGGGTCTTGCAAACTATTTGCTCTTGCTGGCTTTGAACCTGGATCCTCCTGAGTAGCTAGGATTATAGGTGTGAGCTACTGGCACCTTGTGAAAATGAAAGGTGTTAGAAATCTCTTCAATCTTTTCTGTTCACATAATGGGATTTTAGGCCTAACTGTGGCCCTTCCTGCTTTTGATATTCTGCACCTTGCCTACCACTAGAGAGTGGTGAGCAAAGATTACATTACTTCCTTTAGGTCATAAACTGATACATTCTGGATGACAGTCGTACTGTACTAGTTTGTGAAGTAGTTTAAGTCACATCTTTGTAAAATTCCTGATGCAGTCCCTCGACAAGGTTGTGGTTGTCTGTTTCCACTCTAGCTTTACCAAACGTATGCTACAAATGGGATAATTTAGGTCCACAGCTGGGCTTGGTGAAATGAGAGGCTGTTCTTCAGTGCTCACCAAAGCCCTGCACTGTTTCCACTTGAAAGCCTGGAGTCAGATTAACGTCAAAGGCATTATTTTTTCCTATCCCTCAGGAGAAAGTGTCCATAGTTCTATAGGTTGTCCTAGTATGTACACGCAGGATCACTCTATTGTCATCACTATAGTGTCGCATGCTTTTTTTTTTTCCTTCCCTTTTTGATTGTTAAGTCCCACAGAGGTGGCGGCTTTCCTGGACTGTTTGTCCAGGCTGGCCTCCAACCTTGATCCTGCTGATCTCAACCTTCCTAGTATCTAGGATTACGGACGTGAGCCACTGCCACCCAGCTCCCCAAAATATTTTGAGTGTATTTTTCATTCTCCTTTTTTTATTATTTTTGCATTATTTTTGAACTCAGGGACTTGGGCATGCTAAATAAACAATCTACCACAGAGCTACTTTCCCAGCCTTTGCTTATTTTATCTACTTGTTTAATGGTAATGTGACTTTTGTCATTTCTTTTTCTATTGATAAGATGTTTCATTCAATGTTCAGATGCCAAACGGACCTTACATTCTTGAGATAAATGTCACATGGTCCTCATGTATAATGCTTTTGATACATTGCTAGGCAGAGGCTCCACCACTTGAACCACTCTGCCAGTACTTTTTTGCAGTGGGTTTTTCTGGGTAAGATCTTGTGAACTATTTGTCTTGTCTGGCTTGGAACTGTGATCTTCTGTTTCTGCTTCCTGAGAAGCTAGGATTAAAGACATGGGCCACAGGGAACCAGAGTGTTGCTGGTACTTGCCTGAGAATTTTTGCATGTATGTTTATAAGGGGCTGTAGTTTTCTTGTGATATCCTCGGCTTTTTGGGGTGTTGGTCATCTTGACCTATGGAATGAATTGGGGCATAGTCTGTGTTGATTTTTGGAAAGAGTTTGTGAAGGATTAGCATTAATTTTTCTTCATTGTTATTGTTATTACTGCTTTTTGGGGAACTGGGGTTTGGACTCAGGACTTTGCACTTGCAAAGCAAGCATTGTCCGTTTGAGTCACCCTGCAGTTCATTTTTCTCTGGTTATTTTGGAGATTGGGTTTTGCAAACTATTTTCCTGGGCTGGCTTGAACCACAGGATTATAGGCATGAGCCACTGGTGTCTGGTTTAATTTTTCTTAAAGTGTTAGGTAGACTTGACCAGTGAAACTATGGGAACCTGGGCTTTTCTTTTTCTTTTTTTTGCAGTACTGGAGTTTGAACTCAGGGCCTACACCTTAAGTCACTCAACCAGCCTTTTTTGTGATGGGTTTTTTTGAGATAGGGTCTTGTGAACTATTTGCCTAGGCTGGCTTTGAACCGTGATCCTCCTGATCTCTGCCTCCTGAGTAGCTGGGATTACAGGCGTGAGCCACCATTGCTGGGCTGATCCTGTGCTTTTCTTAAGGATACTGTTTTGATTCAATATCTATTTGTTCACTGTCTATTCAGGTTGTCTCTTTCTTCATGAGTCAGTTTCAGTAGCTTGTGTATTTCTAGGAATTTGCCTGTTTCCCCTGATTTATCTAATTTATTGGCTTATAGTTGATCAGACTTTCCTTAGATTCCTTGTTTCTGTGTGGCTAGCAGAAATGTCCCTCTTTTTAAAAAATTGTTTTCCTCAATTCTGGGAATTGAATCCAGGCCTTTTGAATGGTAAGCAAGTGCTCCACTGAGCTACATCCCTAGCCCAATGCCCCCTCTTTCCTTCCTTATTTTAGTAGTTTTGGATTCTACTTTTCTTTTTTACTTAGTTGTTATTCTAAGTTTGTCAGTTTTGTAGATGTCTTCCAAGAACCAACTTTTGGTTTCACCATTTTTTTCTCAATTGTCTTTCTGTTCCTTATTTTATTTACCTTTACTGTAACCTTTATCATTTCTTCTGCTCGGTTTTTATGTTGCTTGCCTTAAGATGGAAGGTGTTACTGATTGGAGACATTTGTAGCTATCAATTTTCCTGTGAACACTGGTAGCAGGATCCCACAAATGTGCTAGGTAGTGCCTTCATTTTCACGCATCGCAAAGTATTTTCCATTTTCCTGTTGGTTATGTAGGAGTGTGCTGTCTAATAGCCACACATTGGTGCGTTCCTCCACTTGTTTTTCTGTTACTGATTTTTAATTTCATTCCACTCTAGTTGCAGACAATACTTTTTAATGATTTAAATACTTTTAAAGTTTATAAGTGGTCTTTTTTGGTGTGGTGACACTGAGGTTTGAACTGAGGGCTTCTTGCTTGCTAGGCAGACGCTCTATGACTTGAGCCACTCCACCAGTCCTTTTTTGTGTTGGTTATTTTCAAGGTAGGGAGTCTAGCTTTGAACCATGATCCTCCTGAACTCTGACTCCCAATAGCTAGAATTACTGGAGTGTGCCACCTGTGTCAGACTTAAATGTTCTGTCTTGGTTGTTCTGTTTGCACTTAAAAAGAATCCTGTTATTGGTGGTGAAGTATTCTATAGATGAGTAGTAGGTCTAATGTGTTTTAGGGCTTCGATTTATTTGTTGACCTTTTTAGTTTTATTTCATGGGGTGGAGATTGAATCCAGGGCTTTGCCCATGACAGGCAAATGGTCCACTGAGGTACGTTCCCTGCTGTGATCTGTCTAGTTCTGTCCTTGATTGAAAGTGGGATATTGAAGCCTACAAGTGTTGTTTTTAAATTATTTATGGTTCCCTTCACATCCATCAGTTTTTGCTTTATACATTTTAGGTTTTGTAGTTTGGTGCATATGTTTAAAATGTTACAGCTTTCTGATTTATTGGACCCTTTATCATTATAAAGCACCCTTTGTGTTTGTCATGACTTTTTTTTTTTGGTAGCACTGGGGCTTGAACTCATGACCTGTGCTTACAATGCAAGTGCTCCACCATTGAGAAGCACCCCCAACCATTTTTGCATTAGTTATTTTTTGGAAAGTATCTCATGTTTTGCCAAGGGCCAGTCTTGGACCACTATCCACCTACTTATGCCTTAGGTGTATCTGGTCTTAAGGTGTAAACCACAATGCCTAGCCTAGGCTGAGTTGGGTCTCACTTTTTTGTCTGCACTGGCCTTGAATGATGATCCTCCTGATCTCTGCCTTCCAAGTAGCTGGGATTACAGATGTGTATCACTATGCCTGGCTCTTCTTGTAGCATGTTTTATTTAAAGTCTGTTGTTTGCTATTAGTTTGCCTCTCCAGCTCTCTTAGGGTTGCTGTTGTGTGATGCTTTTTCTAACTACTTTCAACCAACCTTCCTTCCTTCATCCTTTTTTTGGCAGGGTCTTTTTTTTTTCTATTTTTTAATGGTACTGGGGCTTGTACTCAGGACCTTATGCATGCTAAACAGGTGCTCTTATCACTTGAGCCACTCTGCCGCTCCTGTTTTGTATTTGTTTTCTTTTTTTATTGTTGTGCTATGTGGGGATGCATTGTGCAATTACAAAAGTTCTTATAATATATCAAGTATATAGTATTAGAATTCATCTCTTCCCCCCCCTCCCTCCCTCCCCCCTTCCTGGAATAGTTTCAACAGGTCTTTTTTTCCATTTACATACATTTGTACACAGTATTTGCACCATATTCACCCTTCTTCACCATTTCCCCACCTCCTCCGCCTCCTACTGCTACCAGCTCTCCCAGGCAGGACTTGTTCCACCCTTCTGTTCTCTGATTTTGTATAAGAAAAACAAGAAAAAATGAAAAAGGACATTTTTGCCTGTTTAAGATAGCTACACAGAGAGTTTCCTTGTGGCATTTCCATGTATATATGTATTATAGCCCAATTTGGTTTATCTCCTCTATTTTTCTCCTTTCTACCTAGTCCCTTTCTTATGATGGTTTCAACCAGTTTAAAAATTCTGTATTCATTCTTATATAGAGAGTACATCAACCATCTTCACCTTAACTTCTTTTACCCTCCCCTTCTTATATGTGAACTCCCCTTAATGTGAGGTGTTTTTTATAGTATTTCTTATATTAGTATTAGGTCTATATTCCATAATATATATGACAGAAAACATGGGGTTTTTGGCCTTCTGAGTCTGGCTAACTTCACTTAAGATAATGTTCTCCATTTCCATCTATTTACATGCAAATGACAAAGTTTCATTCTATGGGGCTGAATAAAATTCCATTGTGTATAAATACCACATTTTCTTAATCCATTCATCAGTAGTGGGCATCTTGGCTGTTTCCAAAGCTTATCTATTGTGAATAATGCTGCAATAAACATGGGTATGCAGGTGCCTTTGTTGTAACCTGACTTACATTCCTTCTGGTATATCTCTAGGACTGGAGTTGCTAGATTATATAGCAGTTCTGATTTTAGTTTTTTGAGAAGCCTCCATACTGTTTTCCATAGTGGTTGTACTAGTTTACATTCCCACCAACAGTATATGAGGGTTCCTTTTCCCCCTACATCCTCGCCAACATTTGTTGTTGTTTGTGTATTGGGTTTTTTTGAGATAGGGTTTTGAGAGCTTTTTGCCTCATGCTGGTTTGGAACAGTGGTTCTCCTGATCTGCCTCCTGAGTAGCTTGGATTAGTGGCCTGAGCCACAGGTGCCTGGTGACACTGGACTTAATATTGATCAGCCTCTTCTTAATAGCTCCATTTTATTTGAGAATGCCCTTAGCTTTGAATTTCTTTACAGTATATTTGAAATAAAGTCAGTTACTTTGGGGAGCTATTTGGAGTAGGGGTCAGGACTTGGCATGTTTCTCTCTGAATTACATCTTTATTTTAGGGGCAGGTACTTGGTGGGCCTAGGTGGCACTCACCTCTCTCAGCATGGAACCTCTCTCTACTCTATGAGAGCTGGGGTTTGAGGCTCAAGTATGTTCAATGTGCATCCCTGAAGTAGAGCCTTCCTTTTGTTTTTTAAAGGAGTGGGGATGGGTGAAGAAGGGAGCCTCAAACTTCTAGGATGTACTGGTCATCTTCTGTATGATTCTGAGTGAGGAGAGATGAGAAATACTGGGGTTTGCTCTTCCCGGGGAGATACCATGACCTTTCGCTGTGAGCCTAGGGTAGAGAGAGCCTTGTGTTTGTGACCACACTACCTGGGGTAGAGTTTCTTTCATGCTGAGCTGAGAAGGGGTGGGAGTAGTGTTTAGATGCTACAGATTCTTCTATTCTTAATGAGTTTGGGTAGATCTTTAATAATTGTGTAGTCATTGTTTTGTTTGCCTTATGGAAATTTCCAAAGACTTTCAGTGGCTGTTTTTAAAAAGTAGTTTCCACCAGATATGCTTGTTTCTTGATGAATCAGTTTGTGGAACTCATCATGCTGCCATTCTGGAATTCCAGGTGTGAGTATTCTTGTTTGTGACTCCTGTTGACCCCGACAAGAATGTCTTTAGGTTAGAAATAATGTATTAAAGGGATGCAGATGGAAACCAATTTGGCAGCGGTGGAACACTGAGTTGTAGCGATCACCCCACCACCAAGTAAGACTGTAGCCTTCCCCTGGATGTACATCTCTCTAACACTTAGTACTACTATCGGGTTTCTTTTGGTGGGATGGGGTTTGAACTCAGGGCTTTTCGCTTGCAAAGCAAGTGCTCCATCACTTGAGCCACACCTGGTTCATTTTGCTCTGGTTATGTTGGAGATGAAGGTCTTTCAAACTTTTTGGCCTGTCTGGTCTCAAACCATGATCTTCCTGCTCAGCCTACCTAGTTGCTAGGATTACAGGTGTGAGCCATTAGAGCCCAGTGGTATTAGATTTCTTAATTTTTGCCTGTCTAGATAGATAGAAACTAATATTTCACTGTGGTCTTAATTAACATTCTCTGTCATCAGCATCCCTGCTTCCTGTGTATTCGAGACTTGCTCTGTGAATATTTCTGAAAAATATTTTTATCCCATTTTGTGTCATGTACATATATATATTTAAATATATAGCTTATATATGATACAAAATGGGATAAAATGTATATATATAAAATTCTATGTATATTATATATATTATATATGTGTGCATGTATATATATATGTATATATATGTATATATATATGTATACATACATACACACATATACTTTTGGTGGTACTGGGGTTTAAACTCGGGTCCACACATATGCTAGGCAGGCAGGATCTCTACCCCAATTGAGCCACTGTACTAGCCCCTTATATTTGTGTCTTATATTTTTATCTGAAGGTATCTTTTGTTAGTTGAAAAGGTTTTTGTTTTGTTTTGTTTTGTTTTTTGTGGGACTGGTGTTTGAACTCAGGACTCTGTGCTTGCAAAGCAGGCACTCTATACAGCTTGAATCAAGCCTCCAGCCCTGAAAGTCTTTTTGGTGTAATTAAATTTATCAGACTTATTTTAAGAAGTCCTTCCTGTTACAAGTTCAAAAGATAATTTTCCACATTTGGTAAAAGTTTAGAGTTTGGAGTCCTCATGATGTACTCAATTACCACTGCTGCATTAGAGAACAGTGCTTGTGTGCACAAGCCTGTGGCAGACCCGTACCATAACCTTGTTTATAATTCATCTGTGCTTTATTGAATAGCTTTGTTTATTGAACAGTCACTTCTTTACTCATGAGTCTGCAGAGCCTCTCAGGAGGATTTCACACAGGTTGACTATCTCTAACCTGAGATCTTGTACATTTTGAATGTCATGTCAGTGCTCAGTTGTTTTGGATTTTGGAACATACTGGATATTTTATTTTCTGCTAGAGATGTTCACCTGGCAAAGTCTATGCATATATTCCAAATTCCCCCAAACTCCCAAATCTAAAACACCTTTGGTCTGAAAGAAGTTTGAATTAGAGATGCTCAGTGTGTATGATAAATCCAAGTGAGTCTGTTTTGGGGTTTTCTATTTTGTTTGCATTTTTTTTTTCTGTACTGGGGTTTGAACTCAGGGCTTAGCATTTGTGAGGCAGGCATTCTTTTACTGCATGATCCCCACCTCCATCCCAGCTTGTGTAGTCATACGCTGTCATCACACTGTCTTAACTAATATAACCTCATAGTTTTGATATTAGGAAGGACAAGTATTTTGCCTTCTTCTGGAGTATCTTTTTTTTTTAGTACTCAGGGCCTCACACTTGCTAGGCAAGCACTACTGCTTGATCCATTCCACCAGTCCCCTTCTGGAGTATCTTGTCATATGCTTAGATTTTTATTTTTATTTTATCTTATTTTGGTATTTTGAGACAGGATCTCACTATATAGCCCAGGCTGGCCTTGAAGTCATTACCCTTCTATTAGTCTTCTTTCTTAGTGCAGGGATTACAGGCATTGCCACCATGCCAGGCTGTTTTTATAATATTTTAAGATAGCTTTGAATGAAAACATTTTACCATTTTATGTGTGATAATTAGTAAACATGGAGTTTATTATTTACTAAGCACTTATTTAGCATTTTCCATTGTTGGAATGGGAGAAGAAAATATGTGGTGATTATGGTTTATTTTTAAGCTTAGAAGTCAGATTTTTTTATTGTTTTTACATTTACTCATGTGTGTACATTGTTGTTTTTCTTTTAATATAGGAACAGTTTTGATCAAAAGTAATAGTGGTCAGTTGATGCTGGTGTCTCCTCAGCAAGCTGTAACAAGAGCCGACACCACAAACAACATAACTTCAAGGCCAGCAGTAGCAGTACATACTCAAACAGTCAAAATCTGTACAATGCCGGTAAGAGACCTTAATCTCCCTGCTTCCCAGCTACCATCTGCATATCCATATGTACGTGTTTCTCAGTAAATGTAATTTGAGATGATTTTGTTTAGCTTTTCCAATTAAGTGCCTTTCCTTGAATATGCTAATTCTATCAAGATTTTTGGTTTTGGCATTTGATAATTGCTAAAATAATGAATATTGAATCTTGTACTCAATAATTTTTGTGGTACTCAAAGAAATTAGCCAAGGGCAATTTGAATCTTGGAAGAAAATTACCATTGTGCTTCAATTTTAATTTGTAGTATAATAGTGAGACACCCATGTACACTATTTACTTTATTCCATACCTTATAGAAACTGAATAGCATAGAAATCTGCTATAATATTTCATTAATTTTGCACTGTTAGAAAATGATTTGTTTCATATACATGGTGATTTTTCTAAATAACTAGTGCTTATCCTGTGTGACAAAATTAAAAAATATTTTCGGGAGCATCTTTATTTAAATAGAAGACGGTAAATGTAGCTTAGCATGTTTTTGATGACTGACTCAGGCTCAGCAAAAGAAAGATGGCGTGTTTTTTGTGGGAATATTATTCCCTGCCCCTTTCTTGTTTGTTTTTGTGCTCTCCTAACTCTAGGAGTTAGAATTTGATTCTAGGTGCTCAACCTCAAGGAGTTACTTCTTCTGTCAATAATAGTTGCTCCTTCCTTTTCTCCTTGGATTTTTTTCTATGTGACAAGAACATAGTTTAGCAGATTTTTTATTTAATAATTAAATATTAGGACTGGAGGTGTGGCTCAAGCAGTAGAGTAATTTGCTTTGCAAGTATGAAGTCCTGAGTTCAAACACCAGTCCTACTAAAAAAAAATTTAAACATTAAATAAAAATTTATGTGGTTTCTCATGGATCACAGTCAAGTGGTTTTTTTTTTTTTTTTGGCAGTACTGAAGTTTAAACTCAGAGCTTGCTAAGCCACTTGAGCCACTCCACCAACCCTTTTTTTGTATTGGTTTTTTGTTGTGTGTGTGTGTGTGTGTGTGTGTGTGTGTGTGTGTGTGTGTGTGTGTGTATGTGTATGATATGTAGGGTCTTGAGTACTCTTTGCCCCGGTGGCTTTGACCCACAAACCTCCTGCTCTCGATCTTGTGAGTAGCTTTTATTATAGATGTGAGCCACTGGTGCCTGGCTACAGTAAAGTTTAAGATTTTAATGCTGAATGCTGTAGTACTTATTTAGTTGGAAGCTTCAGATAAATAGAAGGGTTTTTTATTGAATTAATTATCTATTTAAGAATAGGAAATGAGCGTGAACTGGCCAATTGATCAGTTCATTTTATACTATAGAATGTGCATCAAATCTATAAGGTTATAATGCCAGTTACAGCAAGTAAATTTGTTAGGGTAATGTGTTTTAATGTTCCCCATAGTGACTACTGACTTTTAAATGATTAATACCAATGACTGTGTTATCTTGTCCGTCCCTCCAAGAATTCTAGCTCACAGTTAGTCAAGAAAGTGGCAGTGGCACCTGTTAAAAAATTGGCACAGATAGGAACTACTGTGGCAACCACTGTTCCAAATCCTTCCTCAATACAAGTAAGTTGCACGTATATGTGGCCATATATGTACTAGTTGTTCTTTCATCTTAATTCTTTAGTTATTTCCTTCCAGATGTATAAGGTGTTCACTATGTGATATTGAAGAGCAACTCAATGCTATATGATGATACCTATCAATTTGTGAACTGTTGGAGGTATGGATAACAAGAAAACAAAGTGTGCATTCTTAGATGTATTTTAAGTTAATACAAAATATCTAGTTTGCCATGTAGCACAGTCTCTAAGAGCAAGTACTGAAACAGAATTTGGTGGATACTTATTAGGCATTAGGACCTGTGGAAGGGAAGGAGAGTGAGTGACTTTAGACTAGATACTGGCCTAATAAAGCCAGTATCTCCAGTTCTCTACTGGAGAACTTTACTGCATATAGGGTATGTTATGTTAGCATTGTCCCACTGTGGGCCAACGCAGTCAGCTGGCCCTTACTTCTCACTGGTGGATTAGTCCTGGATGTGGACTTTCCAGGGAAAGCTGTATTTTTGGGCAAGGTGATCTTTCTGTAGCTGAGGCAAAACTGATGGAGCTGACCACTGACCACTGTTCAGTAGTGTTCCCAATTGTATGGATTATGCAAATCTCTCCTTGCGATGGTTCATTGCAGTCTACTCCTTTCATCATTTGGATCTACTTCCTCACATATGTTGGAGACCAGTTGTTCTGGGTTTCTTCCTTGGGAAATAAAGAAGAGGAGGTTAATGGGATGAACTTTAGCCCTACTGTTGCAGTTGGTCTTGGGCTGCATCTCCCTCCTCCTTTGCCCACTTTTAGATTACCCTGATGCTCAGTGACCCACTGTGCTGGTCTTGGTAGTTACCTGGTCACATGAGGCATCCATATAGGTTTACTACACACTTGTGTTTGCATGTTTTATACAAGTTTAACAGAATATCAAGGACTGAGTAATTTATAGAACAGCAGTTTGTAATAATGAACAGAAGTCTGTTTGGCTCATCGTTGTAGACACTGGGGAGTCCAAGAACATGGCTCAGCTACTGGTGAGGTCCTCATCCCATGATAAAAGACATTACATGGCAACAGAGCACGGCAGGGAGGGAGAGGTGGAAAATAAAAGTGAAGAGAAGGGTGAGAGCCAAACCTATCCTTTCATCCAGAGCCCACTCCTGAGATCACTAGCCCCCATTCCATTAATGCTGTTAGTAGCATTGATCCATCGAAAATTGCAAAGCCCCATTCTCCTGCTAAGGGTCTCATGTCTTAATATTATCATAATGACAGTTACATTTCAACAAGAGTTTTGGAGGGGACATTCAAACCAAAGCAGCCCCCAATGTGTGATAGCAATCCCACCTGCTTCAGGTGATAGGAGTTGGGTACCACTCAAGGGAATATTTCTCTCTTTCCCCCTGTTCCTGGCACAAGGCCACCAAAGTGCCCATGTGTTACCTTTGTGTCTGTTCCCCTGGCAGAAATGTGCCCCTCTGTGGACAGAAATGGGAAACAGAGTCCCCTACTGGGTTTTGGGAGTGAGACCATTCATGCATCTACTCCTTCATTCCTTGATCACCTGTTTGTCCTGTTAGCATCATAGTACCGTAAGTTTTTGACTTGGTGCTCTGAGTCTTAGAGGATGGAATTCCATCCTTAAAGAGTATTGCCTCAGAGTTGGCACTTTGCCTTTGCCTTCTGCAGGCTGTTTTAATACTTTACTAGACCAGCAGCTTCTGAATCACATCAGGTATGACGTACCAGTGGATTCTATGGTCCTGGCACCAGTGTCACATTTCTTTTGCTATGAAGAGGGTATATAATGCTGATAGATTAAACCCTCTGTTTGTATTCCAAATTTATTTAATCATACTGGTCCCATTTTTTTCCTATAATAAAAGTCATGGGCAGTGAATCTGATTTTCAACATAGAGTTTTACTAATAATGCCTACCATTTATTGAGCACTTAATGTTTTTCACATTTTTTTTCAGGTACCTTGTATTTATCAGTCATTCATCCTTGTGATAGATGAGATAATAGAGGGTCTTATCTCTATCTAATATATGTGAAAATAGATTTATAGAGGTTAAGAAACTTGCTTGATTTGTGCCGATGTGTGGCGAAGTAGGTATTAGAGCCTGAGTGTCACCATCCGACTCTGGAAACTCTGTTCTTTCTTTCCTTTTTTGGGATGGGGGTTGGACTGGGTTTTAACTCAGGGCTTCACCCTTGCAGAGCAGGTGCTCTACTGCTTGAGCCATACCTCCAGTCCATTTTGCTCTGGTTATTTTAGAGATGGAGTCTTCTGAACTATTTGCCTGGCAGGTCTCAAGCCAGGATCCTCCCATCTCAGCCTCCCAAGTAGCCAGGATTAGTCATGAGCTATCAGCACCTAGTGGAAACTGTTCTTGATGAACTCTGTACTGATTATCTCAAACACTTGGTCTCTCTCCCCTTCCCCAAGATAAAGTCTAAGATTATGGGGTCAAGTAGTAAATTGATGCCTGCTACCATACTGTGTTACTAAAGGGATTTAGACTAGCAGTACTTTATCAGTTTTTTTTCTGGGTAAATCCTCCCTCCCTTCCTACCTCTTTCAGGACCTCAGGCTAAAGACCTAAATCAATGTGTACTATCATACTGTTTTAATAAAGGGATTTAGACTAGTAGTTACTTTTTCTTTAGGGCTCTTCTACAGCCAAGTTAGGGATAAGGTGAATTGCTTGAACGTTACTTCTTAGGCTGTGTCAGAGATTGTCCACATCCATGGATTTTAACCTTTTCCTTGTCAGCTGCAGCAGCTACAGTTCTGTTTCTGTGCTCTCTGAATACTCAGTAAAGTAGGTTTTTTTGCTTTTTTTTTTTTTTTTTTTTTGTGGCCCTGGGGTTTGAACTCAGGGCCTCACGCTTCCGAGGCGGGCTCCCTTACTGCTTGAGCAACTTCAACAGCCCAGTAAAGTTTAATAGTTCTACAAAGTAAAAGGTTGTATTTATTTAGTTAGTATACCATTTGTGGACACTGATTATATTTGTAAATTTTTTTTGTGACTGGTTTATATTTGTAATTTCTATAAAAATAGGATAACTAGGAATTTTAATCAGGAGTCTGAATTCAGAAGGATGGGAAAGTCTTTATTAAATGCAAATTGAATTTCTTTTCACTTGAATGTAGGCTATAAACCCTGGAACCCTGGAGTACAGTATTGTAATATTGTATATCTGTGACTCTCAAAATGAAAATCGCTCATATTTTTGTATTTTCTCAAATGTTAAAGTTATCTCAAGATATTGTTTAAAATAGTTATATTGAGATTATGGTAGTTTTTAGCTCCATATCAATGTTATTATTTAATGTATCAGTAAAGAAAGTAAATATTAAAGAAAGCTTTAGTACATGCAGTTGTTCTGAAATGGTATATCTGAGTTGCTTAATTTTTTTCCTTCCATTATTTTTCTACATATATGAATTGTTTTTCCTAATTTAAATTCATGTATGTTTTAAGCTGGGTTGTTCCTCAGTGGTAGTCTAGGGCAGTAGAAATTCCCCAGAAATTGAAGTTAACATTTGTGTTCACTCTGAGGAGTCCATCATGTCAGTTTTGAGTACTTCTTGGAATTAAGGAACAAGAATTTAGAAATGAGAAGAGTTGTACTTCATCATTCACTAGAAAGACAAATGTGTGTTAAGAAATTTGAAATTGTTTACTGTCCCATAATGGTTGTCAATATTTCTTTAAAATGCCCTGAAACATGGTCTACTTTAGTAAATATAAGACAAGAACTGCTTGAAATCTTTGTGTTCAGTGTTTTATTTAATGATGACAAAATAATGATGTTTATTGTTACATTAGGATATATATGTGCAAATGATTTGTTTCAGAATTAGCATTTCTAATTAAATATGAAGAAACCTGAAGATATTTCATACAGGTACAGAAAATAACCCTCCTTGAAATGCAGTTTGAGCTATTAAATTGTGTATAACTGATTTTGATAGATGATCCACCCCTTTTCTCTCCTGTTCCTAAGACATGCTTAATCAGTACAATGCAGTATTGCAAAGAATGGAAGTACCACTGATTGGTCTAGAAAATTAAGTCTAAGGCAGTGTGATATTTGAAGGTCTATCTAATCCTCCAGTGGAATATCAGGATTATGTTCCCTTCCATACCCTTTAAAGGAGAATTTGGCATGGAGAGTAGTTACCTGGTAAGGTACAGGTAGTAGCTATATTGGAAAGCATTTTGAAGGACAGATTTGTGTTGGAGTGTTAGTCAGCTTTCTACTACTATAAGTAGTATCTGAGGTCAATCAGCCTAAAAAAGAGGAAAGGTTGATTTTGGTTCACAGTTCTGTGGGCTTCAGTCTATGGTCTATTAGCTTCATTGCTTTTGACCCAAGATGTCCCAGTACATTACGGCAGAAATGTGTGATGGAGGACAGTTTACCTCATAGCAGGAAGCCAAAGAGAGGAGGAGGAAGGGGCTGTGCTCAGAATGTCTCTTTCAAGGGACTGGGAGACCTCTAGTAGCCTTTACCTCTTTCAGGTTCCATCACTTCCAGCAGTGCCATGAGCTGGGGACCAAGCTAAGCTCCTAGGCCTTTGGGAGACATTTGGGATCAAATTATAGCATAGAGAAAAGATAAAATACTGGCAAGAAAATGAAAATGCCTTAAGTACTTTCTCTGCTAGCAAAGAATGACAGTTGTCCTGGGCTCACATTTCATTGGACCTTATTTTCTTCATGAGGTAAAGGGGATAGGACTCCCCTGTATCCCCTCTGCCAGGCATCAAAGACCATTGTAATCACTAGCTAAAATTCCAGGTGATACTTCCTTAAATACACTATTACAGAGCTTTTATTACTGAGTATATTATAGGCTCTGAAGAAAGAGACTCAGTTTCTGTACATAGCCTCAATTAGCAAAATCTCTAGAAGAAATGCACAGAAGTTGTCTTGGGAGAGCAGGTCTGAGGATGGGAGGAACACTCACTTTTGCCATTGAGGCTTTCTCTATATTTACTAAAATTGTGCTAATTTTAGTTGCAAAGTTTTTTTTGGCAGTGTAAGAGTTCAAAGTCAGGTAATTTTTTAAATTTAACCTCTTTTGCTCTGTGTTGCATTTCTTCTAGTCTTTGTAATTCATCAGTATTTTTAATTTCCTTTCCCTTTTTACCCTTGAAATATTCTTGTTTGATAGATGCACCATTGTTTCTAAAGTGGAAACTTTAGTGTACATTCAAATCGATTTATCTTGACTGTTACAAAAGAAAATATTCATAACAAGCTGTTCTTTCTATGTTGTATTGTTGTAGAATGCAAGCATTTAAGTAAAAATGACTGCAGTGCTCAGTTTTCTGTGTGAACTCTGAATATTTTTTTCCCCCTCTGTGCCTCAAGTTTATCTTATGTCCTATGACTTAGGTTTTATTTATTTATTTTTAAATGTACTGAGGTTTGAACTTAGGGCCTAGACAGACGCTCTATGACTTCTGCCACACCCTAGCCCTTTTTTCTTCTGTTACTTTTCAGGTGGGGTCTGGCATTTTGCCCAATGCCAGCCTCCATTGTGATCCTGTTACCTATGACCTACCGCTTGGTTAGGTTCACAGATAACACCACTATACCCAGCTTACGTTTATTGAGCTGGATTATTGCTAACTTTTTGCCCCAGCTCTCCTCCATAATCAATTGTGCTGGTCCTCTATCTTTGAGTGTCTGGAATTCAGGCATGAAGCACTGTGCCTGATCCTATTATTTTGTCTTTGAAATAAGATGTTTGCTTTAACTCAGTGTGATTTTTCTAAATTATGACTCAACTTGTCATTTCCTGTGTGAAACTTTTTGTCCTGCAGGTGGTGGTAGAGTCACACCTCATTCTGACAAGATACATAAACTAGATGAAATTCTTTTCACTGTGAAAATAAGACATCCCCTTTTTGCAATACTGTTTGTGCTAATGGTCTACACAAACTTATCCTATTCACGTATAAGATTATCAGTACTTTACTGTGCTTTATACTTAAGAAAAAGCAGGAGATTATAGTACAGGAGATTCTTAGTTTTTATATACAGACTTGCTGTTTGAAATACTTTTAGAAAAGTATTAATAGTTTTTGAGGACTTCTGTATGTGGCACTGTTTTTCATGGATAACGCTAGGATAGTAAGTTCCATTGCTGTCCTTGCTTTTGCAGACAGAAGTCAGAGGATTCGGAGGATTAAGTAACTTTTGCCTGTAGTCAATGTTGCAGCAGGTGGCAATGAAAAGTAGGTGGGCAAGAATGAAACCCAGATCTACTAGAGTCCGAGTTCTTCTGTTTTACCTTGCATTGACTATTAGAGCATCAAATACAAGTAAAGCAATTTCAGCTCATTTGTGGTAAGAGAAGTGTGCAGTGAGGTACCCACGAGTGTACCATGGTAATACATATCTAATTGAATTTCAGTCTGTGGCTGTGCCTACCAATGTGGTCACCGTTACTCCTGCCAAAGTGGTGAGTACTGTGACTACCCTGAAGCCATCAAGTTTGGGAGCAACATCTACCCCCTCAAGTGAGCCCACTCTCAAAGCAGAGAACTCAGCAGCTGCTCTGATTAATCTCTCTCCAGTAAGCTCTTACTTGCACTTTATATAAATAAATGCAATTCCTTACCAATGTTCTTCAATCCTGTTTGCCAGCTAACATTTATGATTGCTTGTTTTTCCATATTTAGACAATGGCAGAAAATGTGAAGAAATGTAAAAACTTCCTTGCAATGTTAATAAAACTAGCATGTAGTGGATCTCAGTCTCCAGAAATGGGTCAGAATGTGAAAATGCTGGTGGAACAACTTTTGGTAAGTTAGTACCATAAAATTTTGCAATTTGTATGAGAATCTATAGAACATGTTTTTTTTGTTTGTTTTTGGTTTGGCAGTACTAGGACTTGGACTCAGTGTCTCATTCTTGCTGGTAGTTGCCATAACATTTCAGCCACTCTGCCAACCCTGTTTTGTGTTGGGTATTTTTGACATAGAGTCTAGTACTATTTGTCAGGGCTGGCTTTGATCTGTGATCGTCTTAGTCTTTGCCTCCTGACTAGGTAGGATTATAGGCATGAGCCACCAGCACTTGGCAAACTTAATGTACTTTTTTTTTCCCCTTAATTTACTGCTTATTGAAACTTTGATTTTGCCTCTTGAGATCTTAGAAATTATCTTAGACAAGTAAAATCTATCATAACTTTTAAAAATTTACTTTTTATTTTGTACCATACACATCATGATGTTTTGAATATATATTATTTTCTATATTCCAGTCTTGTTTCCCTTAGCCTAAACAGGGCCTTGGAGAGAAGGTCACATAGGAAATTGTTATTAGAAGTGCCAAGTGCTAGACAGCCAGGCCATCAACAAATAATGAAATTTAGTCCTTGTAGGTCCAGATTTTAAGCTTAGGACCTGTCCCACTTGAGTAGTCTTCTTCGACTCCATTTTTCCTTTTAAAATGAGAAGAGTAACCCGGATAATTATTGTAGTTTCTATAGTGTTGGAGACCAAATAACGCATGTGGCTTTTTGACATGCACTAGAGGACGAAGGTAGATGTTAGTAAATAGTTCATGCTATCTGCTTAACAGAATGTAACAGATAAACATAATTATGAATGTTTTGACTTATCTAAGATTTCTTTGATAATATAACTAGCTTTTGAACATTTTTTAAATATAAAATGGGTAATTTTTCCTGGTGAGAAACATACATATGTCATGTTTTGTCCAGGGAATACAAGCATAGTTTATGAGTATTAAAATACATTCTCTATTTTTAAACATGTTTCTTATATAATATTAGAAATAGACTATGGTTGAGATGATTAGTTTTCCATTTGGCAAGGTGCTTTTATGCTTTATATATTAAAATTTGTTAAGTCATTCTTACTGTGGTGGTCCATGCCTGAAATCCCAACATGTGGGAAGTGGAGGCAGGAGATCATGAGTTCAAGTTCAGCCTGAGCTACACATTGAAGCCCTGTCTGAAAAAAGTAAGGTCTAGGGATATGGCTAGGTTGTAGAGTAATGTGCTTAGGATGTACCATGCTCTGGATTCAATTCACAGTATTTCCAAAAAATAGTAAAATAATAATAAAATAAAAGAAAAAAGTTAACTATAAGTTATAAAGAAGTTAGTTTTTAATTTAGATTTTTAGTTTTTTTTAAAAAGTAAACGTTGAGCCTTTGCTTTTCCCTGTGAGAATATGCTAGTTTGACAGGAGTTATAGAGACTTAGAGATGCCCTAGATGGACAGAGATGGTGATAAAGAACAATCCTGTAGGACGTTTTCATGTTTCTAAACACAGAGGTGTGTGAGTTTTGTGGCCAGGCAGCAAGTTTGGAATAAATCAGATATCCTTTCTGCTTCATTTCTTATTTATCTTAGAAGAGCAAACAGTAGCTCATAGTTCCCAGACATTTTGGTCTCAGATACCTTTGTGTTCTTAGGTCAGACTCCTCAAGGCATTTTAGTTTTTTAGGGGCCTGGAATTAGACACAGATTTTTTTGTGGTGGTAGTATTGGGGTTTGAACTAGGGGCCTTGTGCTTGCTTGAGCCCCAGGGCCCCGTGCATACAAGTGCTGTCACTAAGCTGCTTCCCAGCCCCATAGTGAGTGTTTTCATAGATCTCTCCAGATGACCCTGCATAATCTGTAGAGTCTTCTGTTTTAACTTAGCACCATAAATAGCTTTTTTACCCAGGTATGGTTTCTGTAATAGCATGCAGTGGTCATTTGTAGAATATTGACTCTTTGAGTTATACAGATCTTCTAAATGCTTTTAGGTGTTTATTTAAGATAACAAAGTAAAGTGTTCACTAATTTCATCCAAAGTCTTATGAGAAAATTCTTGATGGGGCAAAAAAAGAAAAGAAAATTTTGGTAGTACTGCACCTTGAACTTAGGGCTTTGAGCTTGCCAGGCCACTGCTAGCCTGAGCCATACCTCCAGCCAGAAAACTGAATTGAGTCATGGGAAGCTGCAAGTTCAGAGAAGTAGCTATCAGTTTTCCAAAATTGTAGTTTTGTGCATGAGGGGAAGGTTGCCCAAATAATGTATACACATGTAAGCAAATTTAAAAACAATAAGATAAAAACAATTGTATTTTGGCTTGAGAGCTTTAGTTTTTGTCATTAGCAAAAATAACTATTAGTTAATTTCCCCACAGTAATGTGGTTTGTTTAGTGTTTTTGGAGAAAATGGCACCAAACATGCAATCCTGAATAAGCACAGTTGTTTTGTCATTCTTTCAGTAAAAATGAGAGTAAAAATAAAAAGCAAAAACAAAACAACAACAAGAAACAACCCAGCTAGTTTAGTTAGTGACTCACTGACAAAGTGCTTTTCCTTGAGTATCTTTCTTTGGTGTGTAGTAGAAATGTTTCATGTGTGGTTCATGTGTTGTTGCATATGATAATATGTACTGAAGACGTGAGATTTAATAAAATTAATTTTCCTTGCTTTGTCAAGGGGTTTTAAGTGAAACAAACTGCATTTTCTTATTTATTACAATGACATCTTTCATTTTGCTTCCTTCTTTGCCCACTCTTTCTTACCAATAGTTGTACCTACTGTTGCTTTTATACCATTACTGCATGCAAATCCCAGCACAGTGAAAAAATTCAGTCTCCCCTCCCATCAGATGGTGGTATGAATGTGAGACTATTTACCCCTCACAGACCCATGAAATGCTGAATATAAAATAATAATTATAGGGGTTCCTCTGTGCTTTGCATCTCACATTATGAATTTGCAATAGCATTTTGAAAATACAATCTGATTTATCATGTTAATTTAAAAAAAGCTTAAAGCCCCTATTAATTAAAGAACTTCCTATTTCTTACCCTGTGAAATTCATGACTTGTGTGAATTTATGTGATGGTTGTTTTTACAGATCATAAAAATGTAGCATTGTTTGTTCTGTCACCTTTTCTTTCACTTTGCTTACTGAAATCCCCTTCTTTCCCCACCCCAACATAATTCTTCCTTCATTGTATTCTCTATGACTAAACATCTCTATTGTTTCTGTTTACTCATTTCTCTAATGATATGGAAAAAAAAAGCCTTCCTATAATGAAGGAATTTACCACTTATGCAAAGCTAGTCTTCAATCATGAGTTATGTACTTTCCTCTTTTTAATTTTTATTTTTTTAGGAGATGGGGTCTTGCTCTGCTATGCAGGCTGGCCTTGAACTCCAGAGCTCAAGCAATCCTCCTGCCTTAGCCCTCTGAGCAGCTGTCACTATGAATGTGTACCAGTGTGGCTGGTTTTGCCTCTTAAAATATTTGTAGACTTACAAATTTTTTTTTTCTCCCATTTCTTAGGATGCAAAAATTGAAGCAGAAGAATTTACTAGGAAACTGTATATTGAACTGAAGTCTTCACCTCAGCCTCACCTAGTTCCTTTTCTTAAGGTAGAGAAGTTATGTGTTCCTTTAAAAATTTGTGTGGGTTGGATTTCTTTAAAATAATTTAAAACCTGAATATTTCAATATGACAGTAATTCAGTGTGAAGATACTAACAATATGGGAGAAACCTTAGCACTTTTGCAAACTATGAAGCACATTCATAATATTGTGTAACATCTTATTCATGAACATACCTTGATAATATTGCTTAATGCTTGTGCAGGAGTGTACTCAAAGATACTTGGGGGGGGGGCGGGGTGGGCGCATGCAAGAAGGGAGGGAGTGGGAAGGCAGAATGTAGGGCCTTCTATATTGTCTTAACAATACATGTTCTCATAGAATAGTAGATGACATAGTGCCAAATTTGGTGGGAAGGTTATAATTTTTAAAAATTGATTTATATTATTGGGCATACTGTTCTATGATTTATTGGAGTAGATAGAATTTGATGAAGAACAGTCACTTTGATAAGAAGAACTTGTTTTGGCAGACTAAAAGAAAATTCCATTTAGATTCTCAGAAGTTAAAAAGGAACTACATTGAAATTTATAAAGTCATTAAAGGACCAGAGCTAGCCTGGTGCCAGTGACTCTGGCCTTTAATTCTGTCTACTCAGGTAGCAGAGATCAGGAGGATCGCGGTTCAAAGCCAGCCCAGGCAAATAGTTCTGTGAGACCCTGTCTCAAAAAAAAAACCGGCATATAGTACTGTGAGAACCTATGTCTTTAAAACCCTTCATAAAAAAGGATTAGTGGAGTGGCTCAAGGTGTACGTCCTGAGTTCAAGCCTCAGTACCGCCAAAACAAAAACAAAAACAAACAAAAAAAAGAAAGAACCAGGGCTATAGTGAATCAAAAACTCATTCTATAGATTTTGATGTAATGCATGAGGGGTTGCCTTTTAAAGTTTCTGGTTTAATTGTTTCCAGGGAATGAAAGAGGCTTCACAGTAGAAGACTGTTTGTTGCCTCATGAAGAGGATGGGAGCACCCCATTTTCATTATGATATTTAAGCAGTGGGAGCTGTTTCTTGAGTGGGTGACCAAATTGATTAGGAAGGTGCAAGTTATGTCATACAAAGTATGACTAATGAAGCTGAGACTCTTTTAACTAGAGAAGACTTGGTGTGGGGAAGAGAAGTTGAAGAATTAATAGTGTCCCTCATACTATGTGTTTTTACCGCATTTGACCTTTGTAATTTTAGAGCCCGTCACAAGGATTGGGTAGATGTGTCTAAAAATGTGATTACCTAGTTTTGAAATGACTTGTGCCCTTTATTGGATGACGTGACCTACTTGATTGAGAAGTTGCAGGCATTCCTTTGAGGATCCCTTTCATTACAAAGGTTCTTCTATTAGTAGTTATGAGGGAGTAGGTGGAAAATTAGTGACTGTCTACTCTGACAGATGCTGTATTAGGCAGCTTTCCATTACTATGACAAATACCTGAGTTAATAAAGTGCTTTTATTTTTGTGGTACTGGGGTTTGAACTCAGGATCTACACCCTGAGCACCCCACCAGCCCTTTTTTGTGAAGGTTTTTTTTGAGATAGGGTCTTGCAAATTATTTGCTCATGCTGGCTTCTAACCTCAATCCTCCTGATCTCCTGAGTAGCTAGCATTATAGGCGTGAGCTACTGGTGCCTGGCAATAAAGTGGAATTTTTGAGACTGGTCTTGTGTAGTCAGGCTGAACTTGAATTTATGATCCTTCTACCTCAGACTCTGGAGGGATGGGATTACTGGTGTGTGTTGTCATACTCAACTTGAGATTATATATTCATATATATATATATTTTTTTTTCTTTTCTTTTTTTTTTTTTTTTGGTATACTGGGGCTTCAACTCAGGGTCTTGTGCTTGCTAGGCAGATGCTGTACCACTTAAGCTACTCCTCCAGCCTGATAATAAACTTTTAAAGAAAATTAGCTTACTTTGCTTACAGTTCTTGAGGCTCTAGACCTTGATTGGGTTGGTCCTACAGCTTTGGCTCTGAGTCCAAGCAGCATATTGTGGTAGGAGTGCACACGGCAGAGCAAAACTGCTCACCTTATGTCTGCCCTAATGACCCACCTGGTAAAATTCCTACCACCTTCCAATGGTGGCAAACTATGGACCAGTCCTGTGATGCAAGGCCTTTGAGGGACACTCAAGATCAAACCCTAGAATGTTTGCTAGATCCTTTACATAACAATTTGGACTTACTGCCCTTAATTGTTATATCACTCTTTGAGAATGGATGTTAAATGGTATTTTTTGTTTTAGAGAGGACAAAAAACTATTTAAATAGACTGAATTGATTAAACTCACAGGCCTGGAATACAGGCTGTCTAACTCTCTTTGCTAGATATCAGTACCTTTAAGATACCAAATATTACATCGAAGGAGTTGCACTTCATATCTGTTTTCTAAGGACCTGTGAATCTGAAGTGGTTTTTTTTTTTTTTTTTGGTGGTACTATGACTTGAACTCAGGGCACCACACTTGGTAGACAGATGCTTTATCACTTGAGCCACTCGGCCAGCCCTTTTATGGGTTGGGTCTTTTCGAGATAGGGTCCTGTGAACTATTTGCCTGGGTTGGCTTTCTCCTAATATCTGCCTCCCAAGTTTCTAGTATTATAGGTGTGAGCCATAGGTGCCTGACTCCTTGAGTATTTTTTTTTTTGTTTTCTCTCATTCCTGGAAGCTTTTAGGGACTGAATATTCCCTAGGGATGAGGAATTGTATATTTTGGCTTTACCTTGGTTAAGTGATCAAGAGATAATTAATTCAAATATATGTTTACATTGTCTGTTTAAGTCTCCTTACTTTAACATTTCTTTCCAATTATGCATTTCTGAGAATCTGCTCTTAGATTTCAAGTTTAAACTTATTTAAATCATTTTTTCCATGTATTTCCAAAACAGTTTGTTTCTGCCATTTTTAAACTTTGGAAAAAGATTATGAGTTTTTTTCCTACTTTTGGCATATATATAGTGAAAAATCTCTCCAGATAAGAATGTTTTTAAGTTTTTATAAAGGAGGAGAAGCAGTAGTTCTCATTTGCTTCTTAGTTAGTGGCTGTGGTTTTATTCTTGTTTTTGAACTACTTCCATTATTTTTGGCTTAGTAGGCATAGGCAGGAAATCTTCCCAAACAGCCCATGAAAATAACCTACCACCTATCTACTTTTGTATCTTTTTTTCATTACACAAAACAAAAACACCTAGGATGATAATACAAACAAAACCTACTAGTTTTTAGTTTAAACTGTCTTTATTTTAGCAGGACACATTGGTAAACACTTGTCTTAAAATCCAGTCAGAAAATATGCTTGATCAATTAAGGATATTGTTTCAGATCTGAAAATTCTCTTTGTATTAGCTTTTTTAATGTAAACACTTTCTGCCCAAAGTTTGAAAGTTATTTGACCAAAATACTTAGATTCTTCTGTGTTATAAATACTGAAGTTATTAATGATCTGTTACAGGATTCTAATGAAATATAGAGAAGTATGATACAGTATTTTATTTTATAAATTGATAATTGAGGTATCAAAAATAATGCTGAAACATAATTTCATATTTTAATATAAGGTCATTTGGGGCTTGAAATTGATTATATATTGGATACAGATAATATAAAATAAACAGGTTTTCTTAACTAAACACTTGATATACTTTTCATCTGCTTTATGTTCATTAGATATGCAACATTTTGTTTTATTAATGGCTTATTTGTGAGTGTTTTCTTTTCCTTCATTGCATTTCTAGAAAAGTGTGGTTGCCTTACGACAGCTTCTGCCTAACTCCCAGAGCTTCATTGATCAGTGTGTTCAGCAAACTTCTGGCGAGGTAGTCATTACCACCTGTACGACAACAGCAGGAACTTCTCCTTTGGTGACAACTACAGTTTCTTCCTCAGTCCAGTCTGAAAAACCTATCATTGTTTCTGGAGTAACAGCACCCAGAACTGTGCCTGTACAAACTCTGAATCCACTTGCTGGTCCAGGGGTAGCAAAAACTGGAGTTGTGACAGTACATTCTGTGGGTCCAGCTGCTGTAGCAGGAGGAACAACAGCTGGAACTGTTTTGCTTCAGACTTCAAAACCACTTGTGACATCTGTACCAAACACAGTAACAGCAGTCTCACTTCAGCCTGAGAATCCAGTTGTGTCCAGAGCCACAGTAACACTGGCCCTTCCATCTGTGACTTTTGGAGAAACTTCATCTGCTGCGTTTTGTCTTCCACCTGTGAAACCTGTTGTTACTTCTGCTGGGACCATACCTGACAAGCCTGTCATTGGCGCTCCAGTCCAAATCAAACTTGCCCCACCAGGTCCCCTCCTTTCGCAACCTTCTGGCATTCCACAGACAGTTAAAGTCAAGCAACTAGTGAGTAATAAATAAATAAGGTGTATTTCCTAAACTTGATAGGTTCGGAGGTTCTTGGGTAAAAGAAAGAAACTTCAGCTGTTTATAAATTAGTTGGTGTTTCAATTGTTCTACTTTATTCAGAAAAAAACAAGTTTTATTAGAAGGCTATAAAAGTATTGTTAATCCATGGGAAATACTGCATGGTGAATTAATCAAATCACATTATTTTATAGTAAAGTACTTAACACAGCTTGGTATTCTTTTGATTTTTGGTGCTTATTGTGTTCTCTTTTATAGATCTTTGTGTTAGATGTTGTATTTTGAATCTCTTTGCTTTAGTTTATTCTGTTTCCTGGGCTGTAGTCTTCTTGTCCCTTCCTACTCTGGGTCTGGATTTCAAATGGAGAACTGTACCAGCTGTGCAGGATTTGTCTGGGTGCCTGAACTTAATCCTGGAGAGGAAATAACATTTTTTAGAAGTCATGATTCTTTTTGTTGCTGTTGTTGTTGTGCTGGGGAAGCATTGTGGCATTTATAGAAGTTCTTACAGTGTATCAAATATATCATAGTTGAATTCACCCCGTCCATCTTTTTCCGTTACCTCCCCATTCCTGGAATAGTTTCAAAGAGTATCATTTTTCCATTTACATACATGCGTACACAGTATTTGCACCATATTCATCCTCCCACACCTTTCCCCACATCTTTGTCCCTCCCATGGGTACCAGCCTCCCCAGACACTACCTGCCCTGCCCTCCTGTTCACTGATTTTGTAAAAAAAAAAAAAAAAAGGTATTTCTGTTCGTTTGAGATAGCTATACAGGGAGTTTCCTTATGACATTTCCATATATAATTTCTCTCCTCCCATTTTCTGTTTTCTCTTTTCTACCTTAGTCCCCTTCTTATGGTGATTTCAACAGGTTTAAAAATTCTGTGTTCGTTCTTGTATAGGAAGGACATCAACCATATTCATCTTCTTAACTTCCTTCTTTTACCCTCCCTCTCTTGTTTGTGACCTCCCCTTAACATGACCTGTTTTTCATAATATTGCTTGTATTTCTGTTAGGTCTGCATTCTACATGTGAGAGAAAACATGTGGCCTTTGGCTTTCTGTACCTGGCTAACTTCACTTAAGATGATGTTCTCTAGTTCCATCCATTTACCTACAAATGACAAAATTTTATTCTTTATGGCTGCATAAAATTCCATTGTATATAAATGCTTCATTTTCTTAATCCATTCATCAATAGTGGATATCTTGGCTGTTTCCATAGTTTAGCTATTGTGAATAGTGCTGCAGTAAACATGGGTGTGCAGGTGCCTTTATTGGAGCTTGACTTACATTCTTTCGGGTATATTCCTAGGAGTGAAATTACTGAATCATATGGCAGTTCTGTTTTTATTTTTTTGAGGAGTCTCCATACTGTTTTCCATAGTGGTTGTACTAATTTACATTACCACCAGCAGTGTATGAGGTTCCTTTTTCCCATATCCTCAGCAACATTTGTTGTTGTTGGTGTTCTTGATATAGCCATTCTAACAGGAGTGAGGTGGAATCTTAAAGTGGTTTTGATTGCATTTCCTTTATGGGTTGGGATTTGAGCATTTCTTGATGTGTTTTTTGGCCATTTTGACTTCTTTCTTCAAAAAAAGCTCTGTTCAGTTCATTTGCCCATTTTTCCACTGAGTCATTGATTTTTTTTAGGAGTTTAGTTTTTTGAGTTCCCTGTATGTTCTGGTTATTAATCCCTTGTCAGATGTATAGCTAGCAAAGATTTTCTTCATTCTGTGGGCTGTCTCTTGTATCTGGTGACCATTTCTTTTGCTGTGCAGAGGCTTTTAGTATCATGTAGTCACATTTGTCAATCCTTAGTTGCTGAGCCATTTGTGTTCTATTTAGGAAGTCATCACCTATGCATATTAATTCCACTGTATTCCCTACTCTTTCCTGCACTAGCTTCAGACTTTCAGGTCTTATAATAGTCTCTTAATCTACTTTGAGTTGATACTTGTACAAGGTGAAAGACATGGATCTAGTTTCAGTTTTCTGCATGAGATGTCCATTTTATCCAGCAACATTTGTAGAAGAGGCTGGCTCTTCTCCAGTGTATGTTTTTGACGCCTTTGTCATATATCAGGTTGGCATACCTACATTGATGTGCTCTTTCTGTCCCTGGCCTGAGGGTGTAATTTAGCAATAACAAATTCACAGGTTCAATACCAGACCAGTTGTTTACATATTATGTAGAAAAGCCCTTGGTGATAAGATCCATACAAGGGAGTTTGGGGAGGAAGGTAAGGGTTATTAGGTTAGATATAGAAATTTGGGTAACTGGTAAAGTTGGTACTAAAAAGAAGGGGAGGGGAAAGGTGGGGGTGGGTGGGGGAATTGGAATGGGGGCTGCTGGGTTTTGTGGCCCTTGTATGTGTGTTTGGGTGTATTTATGTTGTAGTGGAGGGTGCTTGTGTTAGGAATTGGCTGGGGCTATGTACAGTTGGTACAGTAGGCTGTTCACTCTGCAGGTTCACGTAAGCAGCTTTGAAAATGGCTGGTGGGGAGAAATGGCACAGCATAGGGAGGCTTTCCATGGGTTAGGGGTCCAGGATGTCACAGAGTTCGATTCTGATTCATGCTCTGTTTTCTGCTTGTTTGGAGTAAAAGAAAAAAAAAAGAGAAACGGCCAGGGGGCTTTTTTCCCAGGGCCAGACATGCCTTGCTGGCTGTGCCCTGGGATTTTCGCTGCTGTTAGGTGCAATTAAAGGCTGATTGAAGGGTCCGTCTTTGAATTTTATGTGCACCTAATGTGATGGTAGTTATTATTTTGGCTAGAAGCAATCAGAATTATCCATGCATAGCTTCGACTCTCAAGGTGGCTTTTGGAGTCATGGAGCTTAGGATTTCTGATGCCCTGCCCTAACTGCCATCTTGGATCTTAAGTATCTTTAAAAATAATTTGTATTTGGAAGTAAGCAGGATGTTAATTTTATTAAAGGTATTTTCTTATTTTGAATACATATTTCCCCAACTGATCTTATCACCTGCATTTCTTCCTAAACAGAATTGTTGTTAGTTAATAAGTAAGTGGGCAGTTACTTTCCAGTGACTCTCTCAATATTATTGTTTGTGATTGTAAGAAAAAATAATAATTGTATTCTACTGAAGTAAATCTGAACTTCCAAAATTTACCCTGAAATACTTTAAAAATTGTTGTTACATTTTATTTTTATTTATACCTAATTATTTTAAAGTAGGAGCAATTCTTGAAGAATTTTTAGCAAATACATTTTATGTGAAATAACTGAGTGAAACTTAAGTCTGCTACTTGTCTTTTGTTTCATAGTTCTTACAGGACAGGTAAAATATCATCAAAGTATACATTTTAGTCTCCTAGCATGCTGGTGGCCAGTATTCTATCAGCCAAGTAGTTTTATACTGGAGACAAACTTACTATTCAAAATAGTTTGTCTTTTGTTTCCCCTTTTTTGTATTCAATAGAGGAAAGTGGAATTGAGTTGATTTTCATCTCACTTAAGCAGGGCTAATGAAGGTTTGTAGAAGGGGGTTGAATCCAAATAAGGCCTACCCCCTATTTACCATGTATAATTAGGAGTTAAACAGAAAATTTTTCATGCACTATGATTTAATCAGGATTTTTATAATAACAGTCTTGATATGTAGGCTGGTTAGTACTAGTTTATTTAAATTTACTTGAACTATTTTAAAGTTTTAGAAGGATGCATTATAATTTTTGAAAAAAACTAGAAACATTTACAGTATATATATATCCTTTTATGTTTATATTAGTAAAGAAGGTGTTTTAGCTGGGCATGGTTGTATACACAGTACTAGGGAGTCTGAGGCAGAAGGATCTTGAATTCAAGGCCAGCCTGGGTTACATAGTGAGACTTTGCCTCAAAAAACAAAACAAGGCAGGTGGGGTGGCTCAAACCTGTAATCCTAGCTACTCAGAGATCATGGTTTGAGGCCAGGGTAGGCAAAAAGCTTGCAAGATCCTCATCTCAACCAGTGGCTGGGCAAGGTGGCTCACATCTGTCATTCCCAGCTATGTAGAGAAGCATACCTGGCCTATCCTCTACATAAAGTTAAGACCCTATCACCAAAATAACCAAAGCAAAAGGCTGGGAGCATGGTCCAAGTGGTAGAGCACAAGCACAAGGCTCTGATGAGTTCAATCCTCAGTATGCCTCTCCCCCAGAAGCAAAGCCAAAAAAAGAAAGTATTTTATGAAAAATTCCAAACAGCAAAATTGAAGTTTATAGTGAACACCCATGTATCAGTCACCTAGATTCTACTACTATTTATACTTACTCATGTATGCCATCAATCCATCTTGAGTTTTTTTTATAGAATTTCAAAGATTGCTTCCTAAATAAACATAGCTAACAGTAGCTACATTTAAATATTTATTTACTCCCTTTTTTCTTTTTGAGGTAAAATTTACATATAGTAACGTGTATACGTTTTATGTGTATCATTGGGAAAGTTTTGACAGTTCATATCCCTGTGTAACTCAACCCCTCCCCCCTCAAAATAGAGAATGTTGCTATTGTGTCAGAGTTCTTTTTCTGGGGGGAAAGCAATATTGTGGTTTGAACTCAGGCCTCACACTTGCTAGGCAGGCGCTCTACTGCTTGAGTCACTCCACCTGCAAATCTCAGAGTTCTGTATACCCCTTCCCATTAAGCCCCCAACCCCAAATTTCCAGAAGCAACAGTTCCTTTGATAATTTCCCCCAAGAATTAGTTTTGCTTTTTCTGGAACTTCTTAATAAATGCAATCATGCAGTAAGGTTGCTCCCATCTATTTGATTAATCTGTGCTTGTTGTTCCTCCTTTCCTCAAGGAATTTAAGGATTATTTCTAAGCCAGGTGTGGTGTGCATGCCTGGAATCCTAGCACTTGGGAGACTGAGGCTGGAGGATGGCCTGTTGGGAGACCAGCCTAGGCTCAAGAAAAAAAACCAACAAAAAAAATTTTGGTATATATTAACTATATACTAGATTATAGTTAATATAAAAACAATTGTCATCTAAAGAATATTGTTTAACATTTTTAGACCTGTAGTTTCTATAAACTACCAGAATGTTAATTATTTATGTTAACATTTAAAAAAAATCAGTCATTCACATGTAAAGAGAAGAAGGTAGGTTATATATATCCTTTACCTTTTCTTCCTTGTAGAAGTTTTTTTTTTTTTCTTAAGAGAAAGCAAATAAAGGATATATTTTTTAAAGAATGTCATAGCTCTTATTTTGGTTGCCAAGTAGGAGCAAGTATCATATCTTTAGGCCAGTTTCCATTTCTCTAAAATAATTTGAATCTCCATAAGAGACCTAATTAATGTGGTTTTAGGGCTGGTGGAGTGGCTCAAGTGGCAGAGTGCCTGCCTAGCAAGTATGAGGCTTTGAGTTCAAGTCCTAGTACCACTAAAAAATACCCCCAAAAAACAAAAACAAATTCTCAGCTTAAAACTCTATTACATTTTGAGTACTCATCAAAAATGGTTTGAAGACTAACTGCAAAATAACTTCTTAATATTTTATTACTAGCTTTCATAATTGAAATACCAAAAAGAAGCTTATAATGAGTGATAAGAAGGAAAATACAGACAATAGAGAGACATACCAGAATTATTGGGAATTTCAAGTTTTTGTCTGAATGCATACATGTACATTGCTTCTTAGACTTCATCCTGATCCCCAGGAGTCTACAGTACATGAGTATGGTCTCAGACTCACTGAAGTGCATTATTTTTCAAGAGTTCTTTTCTGCTATCAAAGAATGAAGGCAACTGAATCATGCCAATGTATTAATTCTCTAAGGGCTTTAGTTCTATAGGGTTACTTACCATGACACTTTGTGTTTCTCATTACTTTTGTTTTTAAATATTGCACACTTGACTTTTAGTTATAAATAATTAGAAAGTAGAATAAACTATACTGCTATAATTCTGTTTAGTTGTCTCCTGGTCAGACCATTACTGCTATAATTCTGTTTAGTCGTCTCCTGGTCAAACCATTACTCGTTTATATTAGCCATATGAGTTTAAGGATGTTTAATAGTAATAACTCACTATTTGAGCCAGCTAAAATACTTGGTGACAGTTTCTTCTTTGAAATGAAAAAAATGACATTCTGCCATTCTGTATTTTTCTTTGGAGCTAAAAGTAATAGCCCTGTTACTACTTGAATTTTTTTTTTCTTTATCCACAGCCCTCACTGGGTTTTTTGAACTGTTACCTTGGAGAATGCCTTTAACATTGTTACTTTCTGAGGTTTTAGGAAGATACTTTTTAGATACATAAAAAGTCTTTATCTTTTAGAGATGTATTTCGAAATATTTGTGGATAAAAAGATATATCTTGGATTTGCTGTAAAGTAATTGGAGATGGCAGAGATGAGGGTAGGGATATAGATGAATCATGACCCTTCAAGAGTTAGCCACTGTAATGTGGGTAATGGTATAGGTGGTTTCATTTCATTCTCCATACTTTTGTATGTTTGGAATTTTCCATGATAAATTTAAAATTAGAATTCATGTGGAGTTTTTTTTTTTTTTTTTGGTGGAACTGGTGTTTGAACTTGGAGCTTTGGTGCTTACAGAGCAGGTGCTCTGCCGCTTGAACCATACCTCCAGTCTATTTTCTGTTATTTGGAGATGGGGTCTCTTGAACTATTTGCCTGGGCTGGCCTGGAACCACTATCCTCCCCATCTCAGCTTCTGAAGAAGCCAGGATTGCAGGTGAGAGCCATGGGTGCCTAGCTGAGATGATATATATAAAATGTGTGAGGTAGTCAGATTTTTCTCTTTGAAACACTGTAATTTTACTATATACAAACTTGAATTTTAAGTAGGCATTCTTGTTAATGCTGAGTTAAAGGTAAATTTATAGCTAGGTGATCACAGGTCATTAAAAGTAGAAAGCTCTCTTTCCTCAAGCAGGTTTACTTGAATGACTGGATTGATATATCTCATTGTTTCAGGTAGTTCAGCAGCCTTCGGGAGACATTCCAAAACAAGTGACTGCAATTTCCCATCCCTCAGCATTGACCATTCAGAAATCTGGACAGAAGATGCCAGTGAACACTGTAATACCTACTAGTAAGTTTCCTCCAGGTAAATGCTGGCCCATCCCAGCTTCATCACACTGGGTTCAAACATGATAGGGTTTTGCTCTCAACTTTGTTGTATTGCAAGAAAAGATATTTGATCTTTTAAAGTTTGTACTTAAGACTAAAAGATAACTACCGCATTCTTTTACATATATAAACATTTTTAGGGATATAGAGAATCTATTCCTAAAATAAATAAATAAAGAAGCTGTTGCTCACAATGTCCTGTAATTAGATAAAATAGTCTACTAGTAAACAAGTGTTTGTTATTTATCTTTTTGGTGGGACTGGGGTTTGAATTCAGTGCTTTGCACACTTGCAAAGCAAGCACTCTACCACTTGAGCCGTACCTCCAGTCCATTTTGCTTAGGTTTTTTTGGATGTGGGGATCTTTTGAACTATTTTCCCTGGGCTGACCTTGAACTTTGATCCTCCCAAGTAGCTAGGATTACAGATGTGAGCCATGGCACCTGGCTGTAAGTATTCTTTTTAACTTACAAAATTTGCTCTTACCTTACTTCTTTTTATAAGATTGTTTTTTGTTTTCTCTTTGGAAGTCACTCTTATACAAGTAAGGTAGAAGTTTTATATGTTTTTAAAATGTACCACTATAAATAATACGTTACCAATATAATTTTTCGTCACCTTTTGTGCATAATGTTTTTACAGTGATGCTAATTGTACAGATAACTTGACACCATATTAAAAAATGGAGAGATTCTTATAAGATGATATCTTATGCAGGGAATATATTCATTGTCCTGTTTGAATTTAAACATAGTTCTAGGGCAGCTTGAATTTTTCTTTGATTATTCTGTATATATTAAAAACTGTTATCCTGAATTTTTCCTAATGTGGCATGATTACTTTCTTTGTATTCTGCTTTTTTCTTTCTTGTTTTGTTTTTATAGCTTCCATTCTAAAGCACATTACTCTGCCTGGAAATAAAATTCTGTCGCTTCCAGCATCTACTATTCAAAAAAATAAAATAAAAGAGAATGGAACAGCATGCTTCAGGTAAAGAAAATAAATAGTTAACACTTGGTCTGGTTTAAGGAAGTGATATTAAAGGAAAAAAAATAATAAAACAGATATATTGATGTCTTTAAAAAGTCGAATAGTACTTTACTGAGTATAATTTACAAATAGTAAAGTGCACAAATCTTAAGTGTGTTCAGCTCTACGTATTTTGGAAAACACATGCCTGCGTATCATAATCCAGATCAAGATACTAAACATATCCGTCACCCTTCTGTACCTCCGAATCAGTTACCCATCCTTGCTTCTGGCAGTCACTGTTCTATGTCCACCACCATAGATCATTTGTGTCTACTCTTGAACTTCGCATAAATGGAATATCCTTACAGTAGTCCCCTCTCATTTTGCAGTTTTGCTTTCTCGGTTTCAGTTACCTGCAGTTAGTAGTGGTCTGAAAATATTAAATGGAAGACAGTAGAAAAAGTAAATAGTTTTAAATTGTTGCCATTCTGAATAGCATGATAAAATCTCATGCCGTCATGCTCAGGAATGTGATTCCATCACATTCAAGCAGACATGGTAACCACTAGTCATATAGTAGTCATCTCTGTTTTTGAATTGGCTAGTCACAGTGCTGGCATTTTAGATAATCTGTGTGTAGGATCTTAATGTTGCAATGCCCAGTGCCTGCATCATTCATTCACTTCACTTCATCTCATCTTGTTGGCATTTTATTATGTCACATCGTCACAAGAAGGGCAAGCACTGGACAATAAAATATTTTCAGAGAGTGAGAGAAATCACATTCCCATAACTTTTATTAGAGCATATTGTTATTATTCTGTATTATCTATCACTAGTTATTGTTAATCTCTTGTGCCTTATTAAACTTTATCATAGGTGTGTAAGTATAGGATATAGACATTGGGATTGGTTCCAAGACTCCTTCTCTGGTACCAAACTCCCACGGATGCTCAATTTCCTTACATCCAATGGTGTAGTATTTGCATGTAATCTGAGCACATCCTCCCATGTACTTACAATACCTAGTACAGGGTGAGGGTTGTGTAAATAGTTGTTAGAATGTATTGTTTAGAAAATAATGACAAGAAAAAGTCTGGATAAGTTCACATATTCAGTACAGATGCAATTTTTGTTGTTGTTGTTGTTTTTGGGTTTTTTTTTTAATTTGAGACAGAGTCAGCCCAGGCTGGCCTGCCTCAGCCTCCCTAGTGCTGGATTATAGGTGTGCACCACCACATTTTTTATTCTAGAATATTTTCAATCTGTGGTTGGTGGAATCTTGTTTGGTTGGTTCTCGTCTGTCTTGCTGCACTCTAAATTTTCTCATTCTGAATTATTTTCCTTCCAAAGGTGCATCTCTTCATACTTTCTGCCTTTTCTCACCTAAAGAATCTACACTTTTTTTTCCTCAGTACTGGGAATTGAACCAGGGCTTCACTCTTGATAGGCAAACACTCTTATCTCTTGAGCCCTATCCTCAGCCCTTTTGTTTTTGTATTTTGTTTCTGAATAGGTTGTGTTGCTAACTTTGCCCAGGTTGGCCTGAACTTACAATCCTCCTGTTTCTGCCTCCCAAGTAGCCAGGATTATAGGTTGAGACACCAGTCTGGCAGAATATATACATTTCAAGCTTTGCCAGTGTAATTTACATGTTTCCCATGCTTTGGTCTACCAGAACCCCTTTTAATATTTTTTGACTTGGGATTTATTTAGTCTTCCTCTGGTAGTGTATTTTGCTCTTATGCCCCAACAGATCTTTCTTCTCTTTTCTGGGGTCTTTTTGGTCTGCTTTTGCTTGCCACAAGCCTTGATACAATTGGTGTGGCATGTGGAGATGAGATCAGGCACCACTGGGTAAGAGAATTTGTGCTAGGATTTGTTATTTTTCTTTTTCATTTATAGATAGTTTGAAGCTTGGATATTCTTTGTCTTTGGTTTACGATGAGGCTATGGTTAATGTTTCGTATTGCTTTTGGAGGAAATAATGGAAGACAGTGATCTAGGGAGTTATCGTCTTCTAGTTCAGTGAGTTTTGATAAAAGGCTAAGCCCATGTACTAAATACCACAATCAAGAAACATAGAATATTTAAACACCCCAAAGGTTCCTTTGTGCTCTTTGCTAGTCCATCCTCACAATATATCCCAGGCCCCAAACAACCAAGAATCTGCTTCATAACAGTATAGATTAGAGTTGGGTTTAAGGTGCCCCCCATTCTCTGTCCTCTTAAGTTGGAAACTTAGATCGTTAAATTTAAATCTTTTTTCCTGATATAAGCATTTTAGTTCTTAATTTCCCTCTAAGTACTGACTTAGCATCAAACCATAGCTTTTTTTTCCTTCCATTTTCATTCATTCCTTTCCCTTCTATTTAATATAGCAAATATCTGAGGCTTTTCTAGATATTTTGGATTTTTTTCCTAATATAATTTTGTGATTAGAGACCATCACCTGTATAAGTTCAATCTTAAATTTTTTGAGACTACACAATATGGGCATTTTTGATGAAATGAACATTTGAGAAAAATGTACATTATTTAGTTTATAAGTGTTGATTTGGTGAAGGTAGCTGAATGTGTTCACATCTCCTTTATTCTGGCTTTTGGTTTTGTTGTTTTTGGACTTGTTCTATCACTTACTCAGTGTGGGTACTAAAAATCTCTAACTCTGACTGTAGATTTGCTTACTTTCTGTTACTTTTGTCTCCTTTTATATTATGTATTTGAAGCTTTGTTATTAGGATACCACAAGCTGCTAAGAATGTGGCTATAGACAAAAGACAGACTCACAAGTCTTAATTTTACGTTCCCATCACAGAAGAGCTGACATCCCTCCACTCTCTGCTCGCTTTGTTTAGCTTTGAATTGTTGTCTTTTAAAAAAAAAAGTCATATGTAGGTTTTGTAATTATAATCAGGCTATTCTGCTATTGCCAAAAATACACCTTCCCCTTTCTTTTTTAGTGGATTATTGTTCTGTGGTATAGTTACGTATCTTTTCCTCTGTGTGAATAAGCAATCGTAGTTATTTAAAGTAAATGCCTGGTATTTCTAATATCTATCTAGTAGTTTGTTTTGATCTACTTGGCAATATTTAATTCAATATCAGGTGTGAGAAAAAATGTAGTAGTTTTGGATTAATCCCTCCAGCATCTTGGAGGACCTCAGAGGAGCAGGCATCTCAGTCTAGGCTGTGTCTGAGCTGATTTAAAGCTAACTCATCTTTTCAAGACTCTGTGAACTTTGGTTCTCCCATCCCAGGATGTAGTCCCTCAAGGATTTCAAATAACACAGTGATTTTCTTTCCTGGATTGTGAACCCCGAGTTTTAGTTCCCTCAGTCCTCAGTTCCCTGCTTGGCCTCTTTGGTTTTTCTTCTACAGTGCTTCAGGGTGGTATATGCCTCACTTTTTTTGGTGGGGAGGGTATTGCAGTTTGAAACCAGGGCCTCACGCTTGTTAGGCAGGCACTATCACTTGAGCCACTCCGCCAGGCTTCTGTTTTGTGTTGGGTATTTTTGAGATAGGGTCTCCAGAACTATGTGCCTGGGGCTGGCTTCAAAATGTGATCCTCCTGATAGCTAGGATTATGGGCGTGAGTCACAGACACCAGGCTTATGTCTTTTATATAGGATCATGGCCCATTACCTTAAACCTTGGTCTCTAACTTTTCTGTCTCTGCCTTCATGGGATTGCCTAATGCTTTTTGGTTTTCTGCCTCTTACCAGCTGCTGTCTCCGTGACTATTTAGTGTCTCATTCCATATCAAGAATTAGCACATGCCCAAGGAAAAACAAGATGGAGAAGAAAGTGCAGCTTTCAGGCGATGGCCCCTCAAGACCTGATTCCGTTGGTGGCTTTCTGATGCCTTAAACATGCTTTTAAAAATAATCGTTCTAGCCAGGTGCCAGTAGCTCACACCTGCAATCCTAACTACTCAGGAGGCAGAGATCAGGAGGATCTTGGTTTGCAGTCAGCCCAGGCAAATAGTTTGAGAGACCCAATCTCAGAAAATACCCATCACAAAAAAGGGCTGGTGGAGTAGCCCAAGGTGTAGGCCCTAAGTTCAAATCCCAGTTCTAAAAAAAAAGTTCTGATTTTATCAACTTTTGTGCTCAAGAATTTTTTTTTTCTGCTAGAAGTAGTGGTATATAAACAGAAGCAGACGTCCTTATGTAATTTTTAGTATGTTCAAATATCTGTTGGAGTTACTGTTTTGCAATTCTCTTTGTATGGTATATTTTTATAAAGAGAACTTTTAATTTTAAAGAAGCTTAACTTGGTAATTTCTTTTATGAAAAGTGCTTGTTAGGTTTATTTAAAAGATCCTTCTGCAGGCCACAAGCATAGTATCCTTGATTCTCTTCTTTAAGTTATACTTAAATCTTTTTTTGCCGAAGTGGGAGGTGGTGTTGGCCTTGAGCTGTGATCTTCCCGATCTTTGCCTCCTGAATAGCTAGAGTTACAGGTGTGAGCCACCATATTTAAATCTGTTATCAGGAGTTAATTTTGTTCTTATTTTTTTATGTGGCATGAAGTATGGATCCTAGCTTCAACAGCGTTAATGAAGAGTCCATTCTTCCTCAAAGATCTCCTGAGTGAAATGTACAAGGGTCTTTTCTGGCCTATCCTTCTACATAGTTAATCTTAAAATTCAAATAGCATGATTTCAGAATAACTTTTGTATCTTCTAAGGCACATCCCCTGTCTGTCTTTCCTTTCTTTTTTCTTCTTTTCTTTGAGATTAAACGCTCACCATATAGCCCAGGCTGGCCTTGAACTCTTGATCTTCCTTCAGCCTTCCAACTACTGGGATTATAAGGATCTGTCACCACTCCTGGACACCTCTCCTTTATGTTCTTTACTTCTACTGTTCTCCTGTCCTTTTTTGATTGATTTCCTTGGCCATACTTGGGCTTTTGTTGTTCCCTCTAAATTTAAGTGTCAACTTGTTGAGTTCCACCAAAAATCTCTTTGAGTCAACGGGTCCCTTTTCTTCTGGCTGATTTCTTGTTCTGTGAACATGATTTATGTCTCAATTTCTGCACATGTTCTTTAATATCTTTAAATAAACTTTTATAACTTATCTGTGTAGATTGTGCGGTTTTTGTTGCATGTATCTGTAACTGAGTTTTGTTACTAGTATATACAAATGCAGGTGTTTTTTTTTTAAATCATCTGCCAATGGCCTTAAATTTTTTCTAGTATTTTTGGATTACTTTAGGCTATTTATATAGACTCCGGAGTGAGATTAGAATTATGGATTAACTTTCATTGCATTAAATGTGTTGCTTTTTGGTATTCATGTATGTGTTCATATTCAAAGATAAAACATGCAAGGAAAAGTCACCTTGTGTCAAACTATAGATAAACAGCAACACTGGGAATTCCAATAAACTTCTATCATTGGATGATAAAATGTTAAATATTGAATATTACTATAAATATTTTTAAACTATGGAATAAAAGACGAGAAAGCAATAATTATCTGTTAAAAATGAATACAAAGATTTGGAAAAGAACCAAATAGAGTATTTAGAAGTGAAAACTGTAGTTGAAGTTAAGATATTTCATTTATGAGCAAATCAGATTAGACCCTACATTGCATTGTGACTCTTGTGGTAGGAATTGGGGATGACTTTTGACTTGGGACCACTTTAGCCCTTTTCTCCCACAGGGTTCACTGACAAGTGCTTCTTGCAGCTACAAGATCCAGCTGGTGACCAGGCAGTTGCCACTAGGGCAACCCTTCCTTTAGGGTGTGTTCATTGCTTGTTTTTCTTTACACCTTTTTTTTTTTTAAATAGATTCAGTGTCCCCACAATAGAATAAAAATATGTTATATTTTATAATTGCTTGTCAGTAAATCTCATCCTCATGCTGGCTGAAGCAAACCTCTCATTATTAGTATTTTCCTTGGGAGAGTTCTAGCTTAGTACTTTACCTATTTATTCATTGAGTTCTTATTGCTATCTTGATTTAGGAATATGTAGTGGAGAGTAATTCTGTTACATATATTATAAATGCTTTTCCTCAGTCTTTGTTTCCCTTGTGACTTTGATATAGGAAAGTTTAGTTCACATTATTAGGATTAGCAATCTCTTCCCTTATAGCTTTTGAATTTTAGGAAATCCTTTCCTGTTAGGAGCTTATAGTTTTCTTCCAAGATGTCTATACATACTTACCACATATGCACATTTACCTTTACACCTTCAGTTCTTGAGATTAACCTTTTCCCAAATAGATTTCCTGTCTCAATGGTGGTTACTGAAGAGTTCATGACCTTTCTCACTTGAAATGACACTTTTATCTTAGGTTAAATTCCCATTTATACAAGGGCACATTTCATTTAAGTGATATGCTTTCATTTTTATGTTCATATTTTGGTGTTTTGAATTATTACAGTATCAGTTTTTTTTATAATCTGTACAGTAAATCATTTCTCTTCTTTAATCAAAATATCCTGATGTTACTTGTTATTTTTTCTCTTGTGAATGAATTTTAGAATCAGCGTGGCAGTTTGTGAAAATTTTCTTTTGATGTTTTGTGGTTAGGATAACTTGGTGGAAGAATTAACTTCATTGTTATGTAGAAGATTCTCAACTTGAATGGTTATATTTGCTAGAATTTAGTAAGGTTGTAGATAACAGAAAAACTGAAAAACAGTTGCATACACAAAATGGAAGATTATTCCTCATAGTGGGAAAATTGGAAAGTACCCCAACTACTGAGGACATTACATTCTATGGTATTTAGGACCCAGTGTCCTTGTTTTCAGTCATGTTCCCTCTGCACAGTTGTTAGTTTGGCATTTGCTGAACTGTGTCATCCAGTCTTCTTGAGGTCCTTTAGAGAGGCTTTGCCTGGCCAAATGCCTTTCAAGACATTTATCTAAATTGTCTTATTCACTTGTTTGTTGACCCTTCTGTATATTTCCCGTCCCCTCATTATCTGTGAATGTACAATAACTATTGGTTACTGTACCAGGTACACTTAGGGTTTAAAACAGTGCCTAGTTCATAATCAACGTGCAAAGATTTTTTTTTTGTTGTTGCTATTTTTGTTACTCAAAGATTTTTTTAAGTAATGAATTTTGAAAATGAGAACAGGAATATTTATATATTTTTATGTTCATTTGGTTTTATTTTTAGAAAGAAGTGTAGCTACTTCTAAATATCTTACTTTTGCCCTAAGATATACTTTTCAGTTCTTTCTGGTAATTTGTATGCATATCTTTCATAGTGTTGTCTTTTTAAGTATAAATTTGCTTTTCTAGACTCTTAGCATCATTATTACTTTAGTTGTTAAAATGAAACTAAAACTTGATCCTTAATGTTGACATTGGTTAAATAAGGAGTGACTTAAGGCCCTGTTTTGACTAAACTGGATGAGGGTTAGTAATATAGAGTGATATCTGCCTATTTTTTGTCTTCTCAAGATTATCTGGGTAACTTAAATTTTCGTTGTTGATTTGTGACATTTTCCAAGAGTCAGTCCTATTTTCTATTTAGCTTAGTGGGATGAACATTGGAAACCATATGGTGTTTAAACACCAGAGGGCACCAGAAACTCATGTTTTATCTGCCATCCTTCAGAATCAGAATTTCTGTCATAAGTATTCCATGACCTCTGCATGTTTGTTTAGTTGTTCCTGTTTAAACTGAGTGTCTGGTGATGATAAAGAAATAATGTCTTTTTATGTAATAATCCTTTGTGGTTGACTTCTTTGATTTTTTTATATTTTGGAGATATGAATAGTAAAATCTTTCTGGATAAATAATATATATTTCTGGTGGTGATGGTATTTTAATAGCTAGGGATTTTGTTTGTTTGCTTTAAAAATAACTTTTAGAAAATAATATAGGACAAGGTTACATGCTATTTGCATAGATAGTATTATTCCACGAAGTTTAATGCCCACTTTTTATATATTGCAGGAATCAGATTCTCTAGTGTTTATTAAATGTGTTTAATTTCCAACACATGTAATCTATTGTTTTGTGTACTTGTGTGCTTTGTGTATAAGTCTATTGGTAATACATTAGTTCTATAATACATGATGCGATGATTAATCATTTCAGAGCAAAGATATTTTGAAAAAGAGAAAAAGTCTCCACACATAGGAATTGCATGAGTGAAGATTTGGAGATGACATGGTGAAGTCTTTCTAAGTTTCTAGTCACATTTTGTCATAGATTAATGATGTTCAGGAAAAGCTCTCTTTGTCCAGAATGAATTGGTAAGGAGAGGCTTTAGAGGAAGGGGTACCACGGATCAAAGATTGAAGTTACATGGGAAGAAAGCTTACTCTGCGGTCGTGAGCACCTTCAAGAAGTATCAAAGCTGAGAAACAGTGATAATGCTGCTGTGTGGTAAAAGACAGTGGCCGTCTCAAGGCAAGTTCCTGTTCTTGCATTTGAATTGTGAGCTGAATTCACCGCCAACAGATGACAGACAGATTGTGCTTATGTTGATTTGGGAAGTTGATGAATTTATGAAAGTGAGCCTGGCACATCAGGGGAAAAATACTGAAAAAATTTTTTAAAAAACTGTGATAAAGTTTGAACTTTCCAGCAAAAATTTTGAAAAATGTGTATTCACTACTATGAATTTGACAACTTCTCAATATATTTAGTTTTCTTGATCTAGTTTTTGGAAATAGTAACGTGATTTTTAGATTATGTGTAGTGAATTTAAATTTGGAACATCTATGTAACTCAGTGAACTGATATTGTCCAAATTGCTAGTGGGTAATGTTACAAAACTCTGAATGGATAAAAGCCTCAAAGTACATGAGGACCAGGAGATTTTAAAGAGATTTGCAAAAGTAGAAGAAGGCATTAATGCTAGACAGCAATGCTACTTTTTTTTTTTGTTTTTTTTTTGCAGTACCGGTGTTTGAACTCAGGTCCTCACACTTGCCAGGCAGGTGCTTTTCCACTTTAGCCATGCCACCATGCTTGGCACAATGCTGTTCTTCTTATTGATTGGTTTTAATTTTGGTGGTGTTAGTTTTCATTAAAATGTTACTTCTGTTAACATATCATAGGCTTCTTATTTTATTTTTCAGTAAATAAATGATGTTCATCTTTAGTTTCTAATACAGTTTCAGATTCTCATACGGTTTTCATTCAAGATCACATTATGTGTACAGTTTAACCTTCTGATGAATAGAGATGGGGGAACTTGGCACAGTCATTTTTAAGTAATTGTCAGAGCAGGGACTGCAGCCTTGGCCTGTCTAACTTGGCAGTAGTGCTTAGTTTTCATGGCCTTTAGTCTTTCTCAGGTGTGGTGCACATCTTCTACAGCCCTGAAGACCTTGTCTTCATTGCAGATTAGTAGATAGAATCCCGAGTGCTGTGCAACCTGCAGTAAATACAGTTGCCGCTTGGTGCCTTAAAACCTGGAGGTCTGGGAGGTAGCAGAAGGTGTCATTGCATGTTAGTTGGCAAGAATGCTGAAGGGGTGCATAGGAGAGACAAACGGGTGGTTGTGTGTGACTTTACAGACATGTGCAAGCACAGGGGCCATGCCTAAGACAGGTCTAAAAAGAATATTGAATGCAAAAGGATTCTAAAAGGATTAGTAATCCAAAAAAGAATTTGGTCATCTTAAATAAATAATTTGTTCTAATTTTAATCTTTTTGGGGGGGACAGTACTAGGGTTTGAACTGAGGGTCTCACTCTTGCTAGGCAGGCTCCCTGTTATTTGTGCAACACCCCAGGCCTTTTCTGCTTAAGTTAATTTTGGGGATAGGATCTTGCATTTTTGCCCAGGGCCAGCCTCTGATTGTGATCCTCCTCCCTGCACTTCCCACTTCCCATGTAGCTGGGATTACTGGTATGACCCACATTGCCCAGTTCACTTGTTGTGATGGGGTCTTGCTAACTTTTTGTCCAGTCTGGCCTTGAGCAGCAATCCTATTAATCTTTACCCTTTGAGTATCTGGGATTATACATGTGAGCCACTAAGCCCAGCTTTTTTTTTTGGTTTTGTTTTTTTGGAAATGGATCTTGCTGTGTTGCCCAGGTGATCTTGAACTCTTGGGCATAAGGGACCTAACTACCTCAGCCTCCACCTACCGCCACACGCAGTTGATTTTTTATATATATTTAAAACATTGTGTATTTGACTAGGTAATGTGTAAAGCATTACCATATACTGTTTTGCCTAAAACTCAAAAGGCTGTAACAGTAGGAAAAAAAATATTCTTCCTCATTTTTTCTCTGTACTACCCAGCCTGTTAACCTAGAGCTAGCCTGGCACCCATTACGAGTTCCTGTACTTCTTCCTATAGTCTTCCTTTATGCCTTTATTCTTTGCCACAGTGTCCTTTATTGATGGTAAATGACAAAATAGTGCTCCTGCAGTATATGCATAATGCTTGGCATTTTGGTTTTACCACTTGGCTAGTCTTGGAGATTGTCCTGTGTCAGTCTGTATTCAGTGTGATCTGATATTCTTAATAGTTTTCATTATGATTAGTGATTTCCATTTTTTTTCTGTGCTTGGGAAAGAAAGCAGCATTATCATTTCAAATAATTTCTAGGAAGAGTGGTTTGTTCACTTTAAACTCTCATATGATGCAAAAAGCCCTCTTTGTGGAAGTTATATTAACAGTTTATACTGTTAGCATCAAAGCTTCAACAGCATGTTTCCATGTGTTCTGGTGAACTTTAAAAAACTTTGCCAATCTAAAAGGTGAAAGTTTAATCTTGCATTTCTCTTATGAGTGGGGTAGAACATCTTGAATTGTTTTTATTTTCTTTTAACTGGAATTCATAATGCTTTATCTCCTTTTCCATGGCTCCTTGGTCTTTTCCTTAGTTATTTATATGAGCTCTTTATTTCTGAAGATGCAATGATCTTCAACTTGTGGTGGCTTGACTTAGGATTTTTTGACTTTATGATGGTATGAAAAAAACTATATGCTTGCAATAGAAATCATGCTCTGAATTTTGTTCTTCTCTTGGGAAGCTATTTGTGGTATAAAACCATCTTGTGCTGGGCAGTGGTCACCAGCCACAGCTCAGTTAGTCACATAATTATGGGGTAAACAACTGATGCTCTGTAGTGACTGTAATGGCTGGTTGGTTTTGGTTATAGATATTTAATACATTATATGAGCTATTCAACACTTAATTTTATTTGTGAGATTGGGGTTTGAAATCAAGGTTTTATGTTTGTAAAGCAGATGCTTTACCACTTGACCCACACCACCGTCTGTCCATTTTGCTCTGGTTATTTTTGGAAATTGGGTCTCAGGAAATAATTCCTGAGCTGGCCTCGAATTGTGATCATACTCAGCCTTGCCAGTAGCTAGTATTACAGGCATGGGCTACCAGCACCTGGCTCAACACTTTATTATTAGTCTTTTCATTAGATGATTTTGCTCATCTGTAGGCTAATGTAACTGTCTGAGCATGCTTAAGCTGGGCAAAAGTTGATGTTCGGTAGGTTAGGGTAAGCAGTGTATTTTCAGCTTATGAAACTTAGAACTTATACAGTGTTTTTTGGAATGTAACCCTATTGTAAGTCAAGGGGTATCTGTAATTCCTTTTCATATGGTATGAATTATTTCCTTGGATCGTCAGTCCAAGACTAGGGTCCAGTGTTATTACTATTTTACTGAAGATTCGATATCAGAGAAGTTAATTGCTTTCTTTTATGTAGGTTGTAAGGGAGGCAGTTTGCTTCATTTTGCCCACTGTTCTCTGCTTCTCAGTACCTTGTTGTAAGCACATACAATATTCCTCTGTTAGGAATGTGATCAATAAAGTTAGACTTGGTGAAGGTTGGGGCAAACATGTTGACTATTAGATCAGAAATCATAGTAAGATCTATCATAATGGATAAAAATATGCTCTCAGAAGTCCAAAACATGTAGCAGTTGAAGAAGTGATTTTTTTTACTAGCATGTTATAGTTATACCAGGAGTACATTATGACATTTATAAGTGCTTACGGTATATCTTAGATTCACCCTCTCCATCTTTCTCCTTTATCCCCTCTTCCCCCTCCTTAGAACAGTTTCAGCAGGTCTTATTGTCTATTTTCATACATGAGTACAGAGTGCTTTCACCATATTCACCCTCCTTCACCCTTCCCTTCTGCCCTCCCACTGGTACCAACCTCCAAACAGAACTTGTTTTACCTTCCTGTTTTTCATTTTTTAAAAAAGACATTTTGTTTATGATGGTTATGCAGGGAGTTTCATTGTGACATTTCTATGTATATATATATATATATTGTACCCTGAATTGGTTCATCCCTTCCATTATTCTCCTTTCTACCTTGGTCCTCTTCTTATGGTGCTTTCAACAGGTTTGAATGTTCCATATTCATATTTGTACAGAAAGTATATCAACCATATTTCTCTCCTTTACTTTCTTTACTCCACCCCCCACCCCCATTAGTGCCTTCCCCTTAGCATGACCTGTTTTACATTCTTTTTTTTTTTTTTGGGTACTGGGACTCACACTTGTTAGGTGGGCACTGTACCAGTTGAACCACTCTGCCAGCGCTGTTTTGTGTTGGGTATTTTCAAGATAAGGTCTTGCCAAGGCTGGCTTTGAATTGGGCAGTCCTCCTGATCTCTGCCTCCCAAGTCACTAGGATTACAGGTGTGAGCCACCAGCACCTGGCTCTGTTTTGTATTCTTGTCCTTCATTGTTTAGGTTTCTGTTTGTTGTTCAGTGGGACTTTTGCCTTGGTATTTTACCAGTAAATGTATTGTGCTTAAGTTAATCTAACCTCCCTCCACTGCACTTCCTTACCCTTTTCCCCCTATCCTGTGTCATTCAACAGTTCTCAGTGTGTTTCGTTGTGTCTTGTCCCTACACAGATGTGATATATTTCGTTATTGTTTGCTTTTTTTTCCTTCTTCTTCTCTTCCCTAAATCTCCTCTCGCAGTCTCACTTTTGGGTACATGTTCTCTATATGTAGATATGATATTACTTGTATTTGTATTGGGTCTACATCCCACAGATGATGGAGAAGATGCAGCCTTTGGCTTTCTGAAGCTGGCTAACTTAAGATGGTGTTGGAGAAATTATTTATAAGTATAAAAACAAGTTAAGCCAACATTTCTGAAATGGGCATTTGAGGTGGACTTGATATAGGGCTTTGATAGCTGAAAGATGAGAAAGCAAGTGGAGTTGAATGACTGGCACAGGAAGGCCTGAGCAGAGGTTGGCATCAGTGGGAGCTATTGACAGTGATGGCAGGGAAATGGAAAGAACTGGGGTCCTTACCTGAAAGTTCCTGAATGTCACATTGACTGCATGGGCACAGAAGAGGTTTTTGGACAAGAGAAGAATGTGATTCTGTGTACTTCAGAAGAATTACATCCATGCTGTTACAGATCTTAAGAGGGTGGAAGAGATTTAAGAAGGAAAGCATGAGCAGGGTTGATTTTATGAAAAGAAAAAATAATTAGATCAGTTTCAAAAGGCAGAATAAGTGATGAATGGGTGGTATTTCTTTCGTCTTTGTTTTTGGTCTGTATTCTAGAATCTTCAGTTGAAGGCTTTTTCTTCTGAGAAACTTTGAAGTTCCTTTTTTGAGTAGATTGTGTAGTAACTACATAAAGGCATTGCATTAGTCTTGAAGACTTAGTTGAGTAATTCTCAGTTTCTTTCCTTTAAAATTAAATAAAATCAAACCAGAATCACAAAATATTCCTAAGCATTGCAGCCTTGATTACTGTCCTGGCTTGGCTTCACGTACTGATAATGCTGCTGGAAAAGTGTTGTCTTTGCTTTCCTGCAGTCGGCCTCCTTTCCTAGAGAACTGTTAGATGGCTTGGGTGCTGTTTACAATGCCACCTTTTCTTCTCTCAGTAGGGGTTGTCTGAACCTGCTGCCATATGTAATCATGGTAACTGGCAGCCATACTAGAGGGAACTACATTCAGCTTGGGACCAGATAGAAGGAAGGATGGCAGGATGAACAAATCTTAGTGAATATTTAGTTCCCTGCTTATTTGCAGGACACTACAAAGTGTCTGTAGTGTAGTGTAGTGTCTTTAATCCGAATCAATCCAAGATAGCTGGGTGAGACCTTAGAAAGCACCTATTCTAAGTTACTCTTTTTACAGAGGAGGAAACCAAGTCCCAAAGATGTTAAACAGGATTCTGTTTTGGAGAGAATTCATTTTTCACTTAATGTGATTTTGGTCTTTTAAAATTAATTTTTATTTTTAATTGATTTATAATAATTGTACCTATTTATGGAGTATCATAATGATGTTTTGATCCATGCACCATTACATAGTGTTCAAGTCAGGGTGATGATTTTTACCTTGTCATATATTTGTCATTTCTTTGTGGCAAAAATACACAGAATCCTTTCTTCTAGTTTTTTTCTTTTTAAATAAACAGTACATTATTATGTATAGTCACGTCATTGTTCAATAAAACATCAGAACTTAGTATTCTTACTTAACTATAACCTAATACCCATGGATACTTGGTCTTTTTGAAATATTTTTTTGCTCAAGTCTTTCAAAATACTATTTTTTACTCAGATTTTGATCCATCTTTAAGTTTATAATTTCTGCTTTCTTATATTTTAGATGTTTAAATATTTAAATCTATTGATTTACCTAAGCAGGAAGTTGATTTGTAGAGGCATTTTCTGCATCCCATATCTCTGGCAGTACTTTTTTGACATTTGATGAGACTGACTTTGGCCATTCTCTTTAGTGTACATTTTATTTGATAGTTTGAGAGATTAGGTTTTAATTTTTCCTTTTTTCTTCATTATGGAAACATACCTTTAAATGTTGTGCAGATAATAAAACTCTTCTTTTTGTTTACTTTCATCTGCTGTGTTAGGCATGTTACTTTCTTTTCATTTATCTTGTTCCTCTTCTGTATTTTGTGTAGGGGCTCTTTTTCCCTTTCGCCCCTAACGTACTGGTTTTTGAAGTTGGGCATCAGAGAGAAGCCTTATTTTCTTGAGTGTTTGACAGTTATAGTTTACTTCCCCTTTCTGTGCACAAATGCACTATCACAGGGAGGTTTGTAATTTAAATCTGTTAACACAATACCGCATGATACACTTCTTTGTCTCGTGCAATAAAGAGAAGCAACGTCTTTATATACTCACCTTTGTATAACTTATGTTACATATTGTTGTATGAGTCATGACTGGTAACTTGCCTGTTATTACACATGCTGGTGTGGATGCTGGGAGTGAATATTAGTATTTCTTGTCTTCTCTACCTGTAGATATATGTGCTCCTTTTAATGTTATCATCATGCAACAGTTCTGTGAGATAAAAGTCAACTGTTTAATTTTGATTAAGCAAAGTAAGGAGCCCAGATATATTGTGTATTTTATGTTTGTCTTTAAAACGTGTATGCATGTGTGTATATGTGTGTAATTTTACATATAGGTTTTTTGCAGCCAATTTCCTGAGGGTATGTATGGTATAATGTATTTAGTTGGTACAGATGGAACACACTAAAAGGTCTAAAGCAGAGAAATAAAACTAGTTTAAACAGTTTGATTTCAGAATAGCTCAATGAGTAAGCATCTTCTCAAGGGTCTTTATATGGATTTGACTTTTCAGGACTTGGGGGATTTCCATTGCTCCTCAGTGGAATGGTGGAGTGCACCAGGCAGATCTGAGGGACTTTTAACCATCTTGGATGAAAGCAAAAATATCTGTTTTCATTTCTTGGTCTTTCATTGCAGAGGATTTGTGGGTGACTTAGTGAAATTCCAAATCTCTTTTAGGATATCTCATTTTAAAGAGGAAAAATAAGCTCCAGAAGACAAAGTTGTTTGTGATTCATTTTTCTTATATTAAATGTGCACTAGTGGTTAGAGAGAATTAATTCTAAAGACTTGGGGAAAGACAGCATTCTTTAATTCTTTCATTGGATGAATTAAGGAAAATAATGTTATTAGATATAAGGAGAGATGTACATTTCTTTTGCTTTCTGAAATGCTTTCACACACACACACACACACACACACACATACACACACACACGCACCCTACAAACAAACAAAAACCCAGTTTTTTTTCTATTAGAGATGAAGATGACATCAATGATGTGACTTCCATGGCAGGAGTCAACCTCAATGAAGAAAATGCCTGCATCTTAGCAACAAATTCTGAATTGGTTGGCACACTTATTCAGTCATGTAAAGATGAACCATTTCTTTTCATTGGAGCTTTACAAAAGAGAATTTTAGACATTGGTAAGTACAGAGGTATGAATGTCTTATCAAATGTTATCAAAAGAGATAACCCTGGAACTCTGAAGTTTAAATAAGGCTGTGGTATTAACCAATATTTCCTGTGTATTGCAGAAAGAAGTGTTTCAAATCATTAATATTATCCAAATTGTATAACCTATGGATACTGGTTTATATAATAAAAGTTAATGTTTTATTCATAATTCTCAATGGAGTAATAGACACATGCAATTTTACGTGAATACAATGTGGTGTACTATTTTTTTCTATCTTGTTTCTTTCTTGGTAGGCCCTTAGTTATATATATGTACATGTTACATGTATACTTATGTTACATATATCTGTTTATAAAGTATAAGAGTAGCCAGTGAAAGTCAGTGCCTTCCTCCTTCCTTATCTCAGTCCTGAAATTTAAACCTACCTTCATCTTAAAAAACTAAATTAGAATATTAGGGCTCTTGCTAGATCCAGTAGTAGTTGTTAGGTGACTGCAGCGTGTGAAAGAAAATGCAAGAGAGCATAGCAGTGTTACTCTGGAGCAAACGACTTTTTGTGACTGTTTCAACCCCGAACTCACAATCCTCCAGTCTCCCTAGGTTAGCTGAAAGAAGAGACTGACTGGGGAGAGGGTTTTGGGTGTGAGTTATGTCATTTCTTGTGTCTTGACCCTGGAACTTACCAGAGATCATCTCTCCTCCTTCATGCATGTCACATTTTGTGAACAGGTATGTATGAGCTTGGAGTATATTTGAATAGAAACTTTGTGTTTTATATTGATCATATAAAATATGATCATATAAAATATGATTTCTGATTTTTATTCAGTCATGGTATATTTAGGGACTACAAAGTATATTACTATTACATGTTTTAAGTATGTACTTCATAACTAATAAATATTTGAGGTACTATATGCTGTACAAATGACCACTTTTTCATTTCTAATTTAAATTAAGGATAATTATTTCTTTTATCATGAACAATTAGGATTTATAAGTAGCTCAAAAGAGAGGAATTAAGAGCTGAGTGTAAAATGTTTTCTGTTTGCTTCTGTTTTCCTCCCCCCTTCATTCCTTCCTTCCTTCCTTCCTTCCATTTTCTTCTTTGTATATGTCTTTTGTATTGTGTAGGACTCAGTTCTTTAATTTCAGAGCAAGTCTGTGATGGCTTTGGAAATTTACTGAGATTTTTAACTAATTAATGCCATATTACCTAGAGCACTGGTAAAAGTAGATACTTCATTTTATCAGCTCCTCTCCCCTTCCAAACTTTTTTCTAATTTAATTTAACCTTTGATTATATGACAAAAATGTTTTTAAACATTGAAAGAGCATTTTTGATCTCTTAGGACAGGGATCAACTACTTTTTCCACAAAGGGTCAGATGGTAAGCATTTGCCACTTTCTGGACCATATGATCTCTGTCACAGCTACTCAACTCTACTGTCCTGTTGCAAAAGCAACAAGATAACATGTAAACAAATGGGCAAGATGGTTGCCTTAGTTCAGCTTGGGCTGCTGTAACAAAATACTATACACTGGCTGGTTTAAATAAGTTATTTCTCACAGTTTTGAAGTCTGAGATGAGTTGGATTCTTTTTTTTTTTTTTTTTGGCTGTACCTGAGGTTTGAATCAGGGCCTAATGCTTGCTAGGCAGGCTTCCTACTACTTGAGCCACACCACCAGCCCCTCACCCCTCAGATGGATTCTTAATGAGGGCTCTCTTGCTGGTGTTCATACAGCCATCTGCCTGTTGTGTTCTCATGTGGTATGGTAGCAAGAAAGCTAGTTAGCACTCTGGCTTCTCCTTATCCTTCATTAGGGCTCTACCCAAAGGTTCTACTCTAAATACCACAATGCTGGCATAATAGTTCAGCATGGTTTTTGTGGAGACCCATTCAATCCATTATAGTTGAATTTCCATAAAACTTGAATCACGAAAAAAGAGACAAGATTCGGCCTGTTAGCCATATTAGGGCAACCTTTGTTTTTAGAAGAAAAGGGGTAGCTATTTATGGGTTTTTTTGTTTGCTTATTTTTTGCAGAGCTAGGGATTGAATTCAAGGCCTTGTGCCACACCCTTGGTCCTTTTTGCTTTTAGTTTGTTTTTCAGGTAACTATCTTCTCCCAGGCTGGCCTTGAACCTTGATCTTCGTGACTCTACCCCTTGAGCAGCTAGGATTACAGGGTTGTACAGTCATATCTGGCCCACATTTTTAGTTCTTAATGCTGAAACTCAAACTTGTTGTATAATATGCTGGTGAACTATACTTCTGAACTACCTGGTAGTAAACTGAAAATACTCTGAATTATCTAAGCTTTAAAAAAAGTAAGACCACAGAGTGTGGTAATGTATTTCTAGGAATGTTCTCCACTTATTATAAAATCCCTTCTTTACAGAATATATCACAATCAGGCCATTTTTCAGAAACAGAAGAAGTTTGCACAAAGAGCTTTTTGGAAATTCCTGTTTTTTGCTTGAATTATGTTAGGAGATTAAATGCCAGTATCCTAATTACCCAAATTAAACTGCACAGACTTCAGTAAAATCAACAGTAAGGCATGCAAGTGCTAACTAGCTCTCCTTAGTAAGTTAGGTTGACTTTGTTAACAAAGTATTTTATTTAAACCTGGAAATTTTTCTACAGTATTTTTCTCTATAACCGTAAGGCACGTTTTATTGACAGCCTAGTGAAGCTATTTTAGAGCACTTCCTTTTTCAAAGCCTGTACGTATTTCTTAGGCATAGCATTCATTTATTTCATACTCACATATGAACACACACACACACATTTATATTGGTGGTACTGGGGTTTTGAATTCAGAGCCTCATGCTTGCTAGACAGTTGCTGTACCACTTGAGCCATGCCTCCAGCCTTTCTTGCTTTTTTCAGTTATGGTCTCAGTTTTTTGCTTGGTGATCCTCCCAAACTCTGCCTTCCAAGCAGTTGGGATTACAGGTGTGAGTCATCGTACTTGACCTATTTCTAATATTTTTGAAATATGAAATTTTTTTGTCATTTATGGTGCTAGGGATCAAAACCAGAGCCTTGCACAGAAATCAGGACTCTTAATGGATTAATTATCTCTGTTTTATAAACACATATGGAACTATTTCCAAAGTTCTTCTTTCTGTAACACTAAATATTTCTAAGTGTTCATTTTCTTCAAATATGAAATACCAATGCCACTTCTACCTACCTTAGGTTTAGTTGTGATTTTAATTTTGAATTATTTTGAAATTTTACTGTCCACTGTATAGAATGCCCTACTATTTGTTTATGACGAAGGTTTTAATAAGGTAGATTTGACTTTGTAGTATTTTTTCCCTGCTTCAATCTGAAATTGGAGATAAATTCAGTCTTGCTGCAAACTAATTATATTTTGAAGGCTTGCTTTAGGAGAAACTGGATAATTTTATATCTTCTTCCTACTGGTTTACTATTGACAATATTTTAAATTAAAATTTAATATTTATTGCATGACAGTGTCAAAAATATTGTCTGTGTAATTAGAGCAAATTTTTGCTATAGTTCAAGCTCATTCTTCAGAGAGAATGTGAGTGTCTTTCATATAAGTTGGCATGCAGAATCAAATAATAATATCTTTAAAATTATTGTGGATAGGACTGGTGGAGTGGCTCAAGTTGTAGAGTGCCTGCCTAGCAAGCATGAGGCCCTGAGTTCAAACTGCAGTACAGCAAAAAAAAAAAAAAAATGCTGTACTTATACATATATACTGTGATTGTGTTAGAAACAATCACAGTAGCAGTTTTAAAACTCCATTTAAATTAGACTACCTAATTGCCCATATCTTTAGATATAGTTATCTGTTGGTACAATTGTTTTCACTGTGCCTGAGAAATGCTATTTAAATACAAATAAGATTGATTTATAAATGGACATCTGCTTTTTTAGTATCTGGTCCAAACTATTTTCCTGAAATTTCCTTACTAGTTAATAGAGGGATGGGGAAAAGTTATTTTTTGAAAAAGACAGAAGTTAGTTTGGAATGGTGAAATGATAAGGCTTTGGGTGGATTCCAATTTCTAAATTGATTGCCAGGTCAATTTATCAGAACATGAGTTAGGCAAAATATAAGCATGATTGTAATGGATAAAAAAGAGTATAATAAGATATGTCTATAGATGGGGAATTAATAGACTACATCTGAATTTATTGAAATAAATGTCATAAATTGTTCACAGTGTCAAACAGGGTGAAATGTAATTTTCTATTTTTTTAATTACTAAAATTAACAGAATACAGCACTAATTTCAGCAGTTACCATTTTTCTCCCCGAACACTAAACTTGATTTGTGTTCTTATTAACTTTGTCCTATAAATGACCTTGCAAGGAGAGTGATTCTAGGGGCTAAGTGAAACAATGTCTATATTTTCTGAAGCTTCAGGCTAGGTTTTATTAATGTAATGTCTAAGATCTTTGAAGTTGTGACTTTACTAGGAAAATCATAATCTCCAAACCTTTATTCATAATGGCTATGACTTCCAGGGGGAACAGAATACCTGCTGTGCTAATTATTTCAATTATCAAACACTACTAAAACATGTAATGGATTTTCTCTGCTTCCACAGGTAAAAAGCATGACATTACAGAACTTAACTCTGATGCTGTGAACCTGATCTCCCATGCAACACAGGAGAGATTACGAGGCCTTCTAGAAAAACTGACTACAGTTGCTCAGCATCGAATGACTACTTACAAGGTAAAGGAAATCAATAAAGAAGTACAAAATCTTCTCTCTTTTGTAACATTAAAGATTCTTTTTTGGGTATGGATTCCTATTCTGAACTTATTTTTAAAGGAATGTTATAGACTTTATTTCAAATTAGTAGAAAAATGAAGTCTTATTTGGCTTTATTTAGATATGGTTACATGACAAAATTAGAACAGAATTTAAAATGGTATTCAGAGTTCCTGTGTCATGTAGACTGGAATATGCATTTGTTCTGCCTGAGGCTTTTGCTCAAAGTTTTGATTGGAACAGAGGATATGTGAGGATGGAATACTGGCTACTTTATTCTCTTCAATGGTCTGTATTCCGTTAGCATGCCTGTGCCTGTGCCTTTTTGTTAGTTAATAATAGTACTGAGTGCTGATATTGGTTTCTAGGGGTGTGAACTATTTAGTTTTAGACTTGCCATTATTAGCGAAAGCACTTGATGTATTTGAATTATAGTTTGGGAGCAAAACAGATATATTGGGTGATTAGTGATTAAAGAAAAAGATAACCTGGGATGGAAAAAAAATAAGATAATTCTTTCCATCTTTATCAAAAAATGTTGATAGCTAGATTTTGAACATGGTGATATATAGGTGATCACATGAGGATTTGAGTTTACAAGAGTGGTCATTTCTATGGCTTCCTAGCCATAGGTTAAAAGAAATCAAGGAAAATGTCAGCTGCCACACCATCGGTAAGTTCCCTAGAGGAATCATCCTTTTTTTTTTTTTTTTTTTTTTTTTTCAGATTCTCTCTGCTTCATGTAGACCTATGGAAGAAATACACACACACACACACACACACACACACACACACACACACACACACACAGTTGCTGAGGTCCTTGCTTACATAAATCTTTGTGAGAATTTTCTGGACTGATTTAAAAAAGCGATCAGGAGAAAAATTTGTTGTGAAAATATCAGTATTTCTTTTCATGTAATCTTAGGATATTGTCCATTTCTTCTCAATAATCTAATTTGTTGGCTTACAACTGTTTGGGGTTTGCTTTTATCCTTTTTATTTCTGTAATGTCAGTAGTAATGATCCCATTTTCATTTTTGATTCTAATTATTTGTAGCTTTTCTTCTTTTTTTCCTTTCTCCTTTCTTTATCAATCTAGGTAATGGCTTGTTGATTTTGGTGGTCTTTCAAAGAACCAACTTTTGTGTTAATTTTCTCTATTTTTATATTCTCAATTTCATTTATCCACTTTTGTCTTCATTATTTCTGTCCTTCCTTATAGCTTTGGGTTTAGTTTGCTCTTGTTCTTTTCAATTCAGTAAGATGTAAAGTTAGGTCGTTGATTTGAGGTCTTTCTTTTCTAATAGCTGCATTTACTATTATAAATTTCCCTCTACACATGCCTTCAGTGTATTCCATAAATTTTGGTATGTTGTCTTTTCATTTGTCTCTTTTTTCTAGAAATTTCTCTGATTCATTGGTTAAGTGTGTGTGCCTTAATTTCCATATATTTGTGATTTTTTTTTTCTCAGTTTTCCTCTGTTGATCGTTCAAGATTCACTTTGTTGTGGTCAGAGAAGATACTTGGGTGATTCAAGCATTTGAAAATTATTGAGACTTGTTTTCTAATCTAGCATATGGTCTGTCCTTGAGAATGTTCCATATGGATTTGAACAGAATGTGTATTGTGCTTTTGTTGGATGTTGATAAATGTCTGTTAGATCTAGTTGGTGGTTTGTAGTGTTAGTTCATCTATCTCCTTAATGATAATCTGTCTAGATACTCTATCTATTATTGAACATGGAGTATTAAAGTCTTCAACTACTTTAGCTCAGTGGTCAAATGTACACTTACTATGCACTGTCCCCAGTATTCCCTCACCCTCCAAAAACATCTGTCAATGTTTCCTTCAGATATTTGAGTCCTTTCTTATTTGGTGTATATATCTCTGTTAGTTATTGAAACAAATACTTCAGACTATTAAACTAAAAAGAGGAACAGTTTATTTTTGCATAGTTTGGAGGATTCTAGTCCATGGATAGCCTAATTGCTTTTGGGCCTGTGGCAAGGCAGTGAATCATGGCAGGAGCACATGCAGTGGAGCAAAGCTGTGACCTCAATGGCAGCAAGGAAGCAAAAGAGAGAAAGAGGGTTGAGGTCTCCTTTAAGGGCACATTACTAATGACCTTATTTCTTCCACTAGGCCCCAGCTCTTTAAGGTTCCATCACCTTCCATTATCACCACAGGCTAGGAATTGATCCTGTCACATATGGACAGTCCCCAAAAGACAGTCAAGATTCAAACCATTTTAATCTCCTTGGTAAACTGACCCGTTAATCAATATATAATGTTCTTGCTTGTCTGTCTGTCTTTCTTTCTCTTCTATATTAAGAAAAGGGATCTTACTATTTTGACCAGGCGGGTTGCATACTCATGGACTCAAGTGATCCTTCTGCCTCAGCGTCCCTAGTAGCTATGACTACAGGTGTGTATCACCATGCCCAGTTTATCTCTTTCAACAGACTTTGACTTAAAAGTCTGTCTTGTTTCATATTAGCATAAACAACAATGCTTTCTTTTAGTTACTGTTTACATGGAATATCTTCTTTTCATCCTTTCATTTTCAACCTGTTTTTTTTTTCCCTAATCTAAAATGATATTCTTGCAGGCAGCATATAGTCACATTGTGTTTTTCATCCATTTGGCAGTCTCTACTTTTTGGTTAAGGATTTTTGTTCATTTATGTTTAATTACTGATAAGAAAGATATCTGCTGTTTTCTTCATTTTTTTTTTGTATTTCTTGCAGCTTTTTGTCCCTAATTTTTTCCATTGCTGTCTTTTGTGTTTGATTTTTGTCTTATACTATTTTGATTTATTTTCTTTCATATGTATTTTCTAGATTTTTTTGTAGTGGTTGCCATGGAAGTTACCTTAACACCCTTAACTCTATAATAGTATAGTTTGAATTGATAACAGCTTGTCTCCAATTTTGTAACTTGGGGAAATTAGTTTTCTTGTTATTGTTAACTTTTAGAAATGTTTTTCATTTTTCATACCTGAATTCTCCCCATTCTTGCTTTAATCACAGAGTTGTTTCAGAAGTACATCAGTATATCATCACTTACAGTGGAAAGTTTTTATACAAAATGCAACGTGTAAAATTTAGTACGGAAGAGAATTTTCCCAAGTAATGTTCCCTGAGTTCCATTCAGAGCTCCCTGGTATAGCACCTTCAGGTGGATTTAGTTGTCATAACCAGAAGATAGTATGTACACCATCTGGAAGACCTCCATAATGTAGCTAAATTAACACCTCCTTAACCTGTCTTGTATACTGACTATTCTATTGATTTCCCCTGCCCACCTTTCCCCCATACATATTTAATATACAGCTAATGCCAGTGCCTGAGTTTGCATATATAGAAAGGCAGAAAGGATTATTATCCTTCTTTAAACAGAAATAGTAATTCTTTAATTACGCTTAAGTTCAAATTCATCCTTATTTTATTGATTTTAATTGTCTTTGCATCACAGATTTAGCCCAGTCATTGTATTCCACGAGTTTTATTAAAAAAAAAAAGCCCCTGTTAAAAGTGCAAAATCCTACCATCTCTTTCCACCCTGAACATCCATTTACTTTTGATAATTTTTCACCTGGTAAGATATATAGTCAATAGTGAACCATAGACCATAAAATAAGGTTTAAGTGAAGAAGTAAAAAGTGACTGTGGTACATAGCATTGTATCTTTTTGCCAGTTGTTTTTCCACTGAAGGTATAATCCAGTCTTCTGTATGCCTGTGACCATGGAGAAGCTTCAGTGTTGTCTGTGGTTCTTTTAGATGGAATTCACATGATGGTGTTGATATCACTGGAGTCTGGATTATATTGCATTTTCTTTTGTTTTTTTAAAATTATGCACTCTGTTTCACTTTTCTGCTTCAGTAGTGTTTTTTTGCCGGGGTGGGGAGAAGGTGAGGGTTAGCACATTGATCATACCCCTTTGGAAAGGGACATTATTGTGACATACATGTAATGTACTCGATCACATTCACCCCGCTATTACTGCTTCTTATGATGCCCCATTTCTAGTTTTTTAAATGGGTTTCATTGTGACATTAGGTCATTATATTTTCATTGCTAAATCATTTAATAATGGTCCTAATACCCCTAGTCTATTGATGCACAAAGACTTCAGCAAGTTAGGCCTGCTGACACCAGAAGTATTGTGGTAAGATTGGGGTTTAACTACTATTTCAAGAAGGTTAGGGACTCAGTAGGAATAGGAAGGCACTCATTCTGTAGAAGTGTCTAGAAGAGAAAGGGAACATGTATTATGTTACCGGCCATTGTATCTGAGTTGGAAAAGAAGAAACTTAGCCTGAGAATGTTATAGGGTTAAAATTTAGAAAATCTCTACTTCTTTTTAATAATGTTTATTGTCTCTTTTAAATTAAATTCTGTCAAGTAAACTATCTCCAGAGTGTCTGAACACAAAAATTGTAAAGATGAAGAATCTGACAAACCACAACCTCTTTGGTTGAAATATAATGTATTCCATATTCTATCTTATATTATTTAACTTTTAAAACCCATTTGGGAATTCTTTTTGTATTAAACATGAAGTAAAATAAGTGGCACCAATGCATCCTTATTCCTGAAACTATGTAATACTCTTTTGATCCAGTTAAATACCAACAATAAAAATTTAATTTAAAAAGAATCTTGGGCATATGAAATCTCTCAGTCTCAGATAATTGAATCAGCCCTAAGCATAGGAATAGAGCAAAGATGGAGGTGGGAGTAGAGCTCTAACCTGATCTCCAGGCCAGGCATTGACTGTTGAACTAAAAGTTTCAATTTTTCAGCTCCCTCTGATGTTTGAAGTTGTGAAATGAGTAGACTGCTGGGTGGCTTAAATACGGATTGGGAAGACCCTGTTGCTCCCCGACCCCAGCAAACCACACACACACAAGTATACCTGTTACAAGAGAGATAAAAGTGGTCATAGGTGAAAAATTAGAAAATAATGTAGATTAAAAAGCACTTTTGATCTGGCAGAATGACTCAAGTGGTAACGCACTTGCCTAGCAAGTGTGAGGAACTAAGTTCAAACCCTCATATTACCAAAAAAAATTTTTTAAAAGCACTTTTTATTTTCTGGTGGGACTGGGGTTTGAACTCAAGGCTTTATGCTTGCTCTCACAAGGCAGGTGCTCTACCACTCGAACCATTCCTGCAATCCATTTATTTTGGAAATGGGTCTCGCAAACTATTTGCCCTGGCTGGCCTCAAAGTGCGATCCTCCTGATCTCAGCCTTCCAAGTAGTTAGGAATACAGGTGCCTGGCAAGAAAGCATTGTTTTTACACTCCAGCATATAAGAATAAACAGAACAATTTGAATCTTATCATTTTATGGAATACTTAAGGCAGTTAATTATACTTTTGTTATGACTCTCATTTATAAATTATATATTTAATTTGACCATAGTTTCTGTCCAAATTCACACTTTATATGGCAATCTTCAAATGAGGCCTTCATTATTTTAAAGTTTGCCACCTTGTGCTGTGTTCTGTTTTGATAGAGGTGGTAGTAAAATTTCAAGTTTTAACCAATCCAACCGTGGTAACCACAGTGCTGTATTTTTCAGTGAAGTGATTGTTTTTTTGCTTTTCATCTTCACATGCCTAAGATTTAATTATTCTTGTTAAAGTCTGCTGAAATGGACAGTTGAGCTAAAAATATTTATATCTTTTAAAATCTTTTTAAAATGGTATACTCTTTAGATTCTTCTCCTATTTTTAGGATCTGCTTAGTTTAATTCCTTTCCACACCTCCGAATGGGGTTTACTAAGAAATCTCTTTGAAATGTAAATGCTCAATCATCTCTCAGATTTTAAGAACATTAAAGTTCTTTGGTTTTGTTTGTTTGTTCTCTTAAGTTTGTTTAACTAAAACAAAAAATATTTCCTCCTGAAAATTTAGCTCCCTGCCATCTTTAGCTGAAGTATAACAATACCTAATGTAGAATGTGTTGCCCAGGATTATCTTAAGACTTTCTCTTTCCTCCCCTGCCAGGCAAGTGAAAATTACATCTTGTCTAGTGATACCAGGTCACAGCTCAAGTTTCTTGAAAAGCTGGATCAGTTGGAGAAACAGAGAAAGGATTTAGAAGAAAGAGAAATGTTATTTAAGGCAGCCAAGGTAAGAACCTATGTGATTTATGAGTGAAAAACAGCTTGGCAGTGAGGTCAGAATTGGGTTTATCATCGGTTGACTGTCTTGGTTTTATTAAGCCTTTAGATTTCTCTTGAGAATTTTTTGAAATGAAATTACTAATAGAATGTCTCACAGTCAGGATGGGTGATACAGTGGCTTTCAGTTGTCTTAATGAATCATAATCTTTTGTCCCATAACTCTCATTTCTCATGTGCCTAGCATCATACCCATTTACCTCCATCCCCCAGATAAAAACGTTTTGTAAAATGTTTAGGGTCTTTCAAGGATAGGAATCTATAGGTGCCAAGTTGAAGCGGGGAGGGGTGGTTTAGAAAGTGGACAGGAAGATTATGGGTAAAATAAGGAATAGTTTGGATTGTATCAAATAAAATAAAAGATAGGTGGGAATGGATAAGAGAGAGAGAGAGAGAGAGAGAGAAAGAGAGAGAGAATGGGTGAAGCTATTTACTTATTTATTTTCTTTCTCTTTTATTAACTGTTTCCCAGGACTACTAGTGCCAGATGGAATGAAATCTTAATTCCACTACAGTATGCATTTTATAGGTCCACATTTCTTTATAGACTTAGGGCCCTTGTGAGACATTAAAGGCTGAGCACTAGAGTCTTAATTTTTGTTTTAAACACCTTAATTTTAATTCCTGGTATTCTTAGAAGCCTCCCTTCTTAGAGTATTTGTTCCTAATTACATACCAGTTGCTTTTTTAAAGCTAATTTGTTTTTGAAATAATTTCATACTTAAAGACAAATTAACCAGAACTGTATTTTCTCACCCTCCTTTCCCAGATTCCCCATTTTTAACATTTTGCTACATTTGTTCTATCTGTACTCTTTTTCCAACCTTTCTGCACACATGGGCACTCACATTCCCATTTTCATTAGTTTGTCCCTAGTAGTGTCAGTATTGTCTCTTTCAGTTTTAGGTTTTTAGTATATTCACAGATTTGTACAACTATTGGCACTATTTTTTTTTTCCTGGAACTTTTAGAAGTAATCTTTGGACATGATGTCCCATCACTCCTAAGCATTCTAGTTTGTATTTGTGAAAAGACATTGGCCCATGTAACTATTCAAATCAGGAAGTCAGCAATGTAGCACTACTGTCAATTGTCTAGGCCCTATGCTAATTTCACCAGCAGCTTCACCTGCTTTTTTTCCCCTCCACATTCCATTTTTCTATTAAGGAATATGTATTTCATTTTACTTGTCATCCATTTTCATATTCTGTCACTCAGTTTCCCTCTTTCTTTTACATTCGTGCTTTTGACAGTTTGAATAGCACAGGCCTTATCTTCTGTAGTATGACCACACAACCAGGGTTTGTGTGGTATTCCCTTATTTCTTGACTTAAATCATGCATTCTTGGCACTAATGCACAGAAATGTTGCTATGCTTTTCTCAACTGATCATACCAAAAGCAGCCTTGATTACCTGGTCATGTAGGTGCCTACTAGTTCTATCCATTTTATTTTTATTATTAGTGGGACTGGTTTTGAACTCAGGGCTTTGTGCTTGCAAAGCGGGCACTCTACTACTTGAGTCACATTTTGGTCTGGTTATTTTGGAGATGTGTCTGGTTGTTTTGGAGATGAGCTCTCATGAAATATTTGCCTGGTCTGGCCTCAAACTGCAATTCTCCCAATCTCAGCCTCCCAACTAGATAGGATTATAGATGTGAGCCACTGGCTCCCGATTAGTTGTCTCCATTTTAAATTGTCCCCTTGTAATTTTATTATTTTTCATAAGGAGATACTCTAAGATGATGTCAATATCCCATCTTCTTCAAATTTCTGTGTCAGCCTTTATATCTATTACGACATCTGCCTGAATCAGCCACTTCTGTGGTGGTTGCCAGATTCTGATTCTTTATTCCCATCAACTCTCCTACATTTATGAGCATTCTACTGTATGAAATAGTATTCTTTTCTCTCATATGGGTATAGGCTCATAGATTTCTGTTTGAGTCAACCAGTTGCCATCCATTATTATCACTGTTTGTTTTGATGCTCAAATTGCTTCTCAATGGGAGATTCTTGCAAAGAGGCATTTCAGTCCCTTGTCACTCTAAGCACATGCCCTTTTTGGCACAAAATATTCCAGGCCCAGCTTTTACTCTTAGTGTCCCTGCTGTGGGATATCAGCCATTTCTCCAAGGAACCCTGCTGTTTTTTAGTTGAAGATAGCTAGAAACCACTATTAGAGTATACCTTGTGCTCACTGCTTAACATAATTATTACATTTAAGATATATCAATGGACAAACCTAGGAAATAATATGTGTGGTGTGTATATATAAATACATATGTAACTGTAACTTTTCTAGATTTGTATGTATATATTATAAAATCATGAGTTCATATGGATATCTCTAGCTCCAGTCCTGTACCTCAGGAATCTTTCTACCCTTTGTCTTTCTGTGTTTTTAAAAACTTTCTTCAGTAGTTAGAAACTTGGCTCCCATCATCCTTTATGTCCTTACTCAGCTTACTTGCTTGATTGATATAATGAATCTTTCAACCAGCTATGCTGGGTGATTACTGTCTACTACTTACTGTTTCCCTTATCCCCATTTCATTGTGCATGTTATTTGCCCCCATGCCTATTGGCCCATGCCTTATTGAGGCTCCTCAATCCTTGACCACTCTATATTCTTGTCCATTGGGCCATGCCTTGGCGAGGTGTTCCAACCTTGTACAAAGGATGTGGGCACCATAGCCTTGTTACTATGCAGCTTCCCACTGTTCCAATCTCAGCTCTGATGCTGACCCTTGCACTGGGAAGAGCAGGAAAATGGGACAGGAAGATGTTCTTCCTTGAGCCCACAAGTGTTATAAGCAAGAACTCAGCTGTTATAATGAGGTGGTTTATTGGTTTTACTTCCAATTACTGTGTTGTAAACAAGATGGCTGTAAATTTAAATACTAGTCATTATTGGGTATAAGGTATTATACTTGCTGTCTTTTGCCTTTTCCTCCTTTACTAAACAGGTGTTAGACTGTCCCATGTTATAGTCCTCAGCCTTCTCCTCTGTCTTCATTCCCTCTTAGGATTGTATTTCCCGATCAGCCTACATTCTAGGCTCATATAGATAACCACCTACTTGGTATTGCTTCATTGGCTAAGAGGCATCTCAAATTTAGTTTGTCCCAAAGGACTCCTGATTTTGCTCCTCTCCTTACTCAGATGATACCATCATTCACCCATATGTTCAAGCAATAAAACCTAGGTGTCATAATTAATTCCTCTGCCTCTCCCCTCTCCCCACATTCAGTTGATCTCCTGTTCTTCTTCTGCAGTGTGTCCATCTTCTCTTCATCAACATTGTCACCACTGTTGTCTGAAATATCTTTCACTTGGAATTTTATAGTATCTACCAAATGACCTGCTTTCACTTCTGCAGTCCATTCATCATGTTCTTGTTAGAATAATGTGTTTATAACCAAAACAAAAAACCTTCAATGGCTTCCTGTTGCATTCTTAAAATAAAATTCAAGCTTCCTCTCAAAGTGTAAAAGGTAATTATTATTAGCATTATTATTATTAGTGGTAGTAGTATCTGGCACCTTCCTCCATCTCTGAGCTTACCTCCTATCTTGCTCTTTACTCACTGCACTCCAGTCACACTGACTTCTATACTCCTTGCATGTGCTAAGCTTGTACACACCTTAGGATATTAGACTTCTAATAGGAATCTCAAACTGAATCTTGAATTCTCTTCCCCTAAATGTGCTCTTCATTAGATCTTTTCTCTCTCAGAAAGCAAGAATTACCATCTCCCAGTTGCTTAGTCCAGGATTTTAGGAATCATCTTTGTATCTTTATTTCTTTTATTATTTTATACTCTATATCCAATTCATCAACAAATCTGGTTGGCTTTATATGCAAACTATGTTTCAAAGTACTGGAGATGGTGTAGGTGGCTAATGACTGTAATCCTAGCTAACACAGGAGATGGAAATGGGAGTATCAAGGTTCAAGGCCAGCTAGGCAATAAAAGTTAGTGAGACCCTATCTCAACAAGTTTGGTGTGGTGATACATGCCTGTACTCCCAGTAACAGGAGGCAAAGTTATGGGGATTGCCATCTAAGGCTGGCCTTGTACAAAAATGAAATCCTGCCTCAAAAATAAAAGCAAAAATGGCTGGGGGTGTGATTCAAATGGTAGAGTACCTGCCTAGCCCTGAGTTCAACCCCTACTACTGCCAAAAAAAGAAAAAGTGTTTGCAATCTAACCATTTGTCATTGTCTTCTTTGCTATAATGCTAGTTCAAACAGCCTCTTCTCTTTTTCCTAATCAGTCTCCTATTCACAGCAGTTGCTTTAGGAGACTCTCCTTCCTCATAGCATTGGGTGAGTGTCCGTACCTTCTCTTTTGAGCCCTACAGTATGTCCTCCACATAGTTGCTGGAGTCGCCTTTAGAAAGCTTCCTCCAGTGACTTGTTATTATAACTAGAGTTGACCCCCAACTCCTTATCATGACCTATAAGGAAACACATGTTTTCCAGCCTTTTTCTCTTTTAGATTTTCTCTGGGCTTCAACCCCAGTCCTCTTCCACCCTCAGCTGTGCCCATGCCTCCCATTTTAAAGCTTTGGCATTTACTGTGCCTTCTGCTTGGAATGTTCTTCCCCAGACCTCTCTAGGGCTGTCTCTTTCTTTTCACTCAGACCTCTACTCAAATTTCACTCTTCAGGGCTGGTAGAATGGCTTAAGTGGTACAGTGCATTCCTAACAAGCATAAGGCCGGTTCAAACCTTAGTACTGCAAAAAAAAAAAAAAAAAAAAAAAAAAATTCTGATGTCACTCCTCAGAAATGCCTTTCCTACCATCCTAGCTGGAGAAGTACCACTACAACTTTCCCATCACATTATTCTGTTTTATCTTCCTCATAGCACCTATTGGTATCACAGATTATTAATTTGTTTTTTTTTTATACATTCAAAGTAATTGTTTTAAACTGGAGGTTTTGTTGCACACCTATAATCCCAGCTCTCTGGATGCTGAGATAGAAGTATGACAAGTTCAAGGCCAGCCTGGGCTACATAAGACTGTCTCAAAAGAAAAAAAAATAGCTTGTTTTATTATTTTTCTCTTAAAATGTAAATTACTTGAGAGCAGGGACTTTTAGTAGTTATTTTTTTCTCCAGGGCCTAAGACACTGACACAGGGTAAGATCTGGAGTATGGATGGCCAGTAAATAGTGGATCTCTGACAACAATGTATTAACCCAAAGCCCCCATTTTATACTAGGGCAAAAATTATATGCACATACATATGTGTGTGTGTGTGTGTGTGTGTGTGTGTGTGTGTGTATGTATGTATGTATGTATTTGAATATAAACACATTTACACATGTTCATTTTCTCCTAATATTGTAGGTAGAATAACAAAGGAATTATTCTGGGCTGAAGTGAAATTGTGTTAGTATATTGGGGACTAAAATGAAGAAAATAGTTACTAGCTTTGGGTAGAATTCTATGTGGTATTATATCTTTGAGATTAGAATTCGTAAAGCTACAGACCATCTACTGTGTCTTCTTTTAACAAAAGTACTGACAAATCAATGAAAAGTATCAGGTAAACTTTAGTAAATAGGAGGTACTTTTAGGTTTTATTTTGTTAGCTGTCTTTAGCTTAGGTTAAATTTTATAGAACAAATATGTAGGAGTTAAATAACTCTGTTACTATGAGAAAAAGGACACACCTATTCCAAGCATGGTTTCCAGGGGACAATGTTCGTGGCTACCAGAAATGAAGTTTCTTACTCTTCGTCCATCATAGCATTATGTATAGATGATGGCTGTATTCTTACACCAGTCTTGTATTATGAAGAAGTGACATTCAATAAGTACTTATTAACATTTACTTGTGCATAGTGTTCTTTTAAGGACTGTAGAGGAACTAAAGGTAAGACACTCTAATGAAAATAATAGAATGTATTTCCTACATAAAAAGAAAGAGATTTGGTTGAAGGTTAGTCACTTCTTGATTTTAATAGTCCTTGAAATAGTATATGTTTTTCCAAAATGGCTTCACCTAAATATGTGCTAGTGTTGTTTTCATTCATGTGAGCCAACAGCTCTTCTCTTTCCCTTTTGTTCATCCATACCATCTATTTTTTAGTTTCCAGTGTTCCAACAAGAACAGCGTCATGCCTCGACTGGACCTGACTGACATCGTTAGCATCATTTTCAGTCTAAGCTTCCTCCAGGCTAGAACAGCACAGCCAGCCCAGATGATGGGGTGGGGAGGGGGGATAGTGCAGCTAGATTGGATTGAGGCATTGCCCCTGGAGCTAGGATTTTCAATCACAAGAGAAATTGTCATTTATTAAATATTTAACGGCAACTGTAGTGTTTAGATACTTATAATTTCTATTAAATTTTTCTTTTCCTTTGATAGAGTCGTTCTAATAAAGAAGATCCAGAACAGCTGAGATTAAAGCAGAAAGCCAAAGAGGTAGGACTTTCAAGTTCCCGTGCTGGTCTTTGTGTTGAGGGAAGGTTGGCAGCTCTCTCCTGGCAATTAGGTCAGGGTTTATTTTGCTGTTGCATACCATTTGCAGACGCCTTGGGGAAGGACAGGAACTGCTGAAGGCAAGGGCAGTACTTCAAATGAGGTCAATGAGTTATGTGCTCTCTTTTTAAATTTATTTTCAAGGCTTATGCCTGTCTAGAAATGGCTCTTTGTAAACTGCAGCGGAGTACTTGGAGGAATATAATGTGGGATTAAAAAAAAGAAAGAAAGAAAGAAAGAAACTTTTGAGATTTTTAGCATCTGGGACTGTACAATAGGCTACATTTTTCCAGGGTAATTGTTCGTTTTGTAAATCTGATACTGCTTATAATTCTTTGGCTGGGGGGCGGTACTGGGATTTAGTTTTAAATGGAAAACGCCTCTGGCTTTTAATTTTCTGGGCCCAGCAGTTTTCTGTTCTGGAATGGAGCCCTTGTTTCACACAGTTCATGTTTAGCTGCAGGGGTTTTAGTTTATAGCTTAGACTGGTTAAGCTTTTACTCCCAGAGGCCTCTGCATAGCAACTGTAGAAATCAACAAATAAGTTCATTTATGTCTGCAGCCTCCTCTCAGTAGCTGACTTTTTACATTTCCCAATATCCATTTCCTGACTTTTCTAGCCTCAGAGAAAAAAGCTCCACTAATTGGAGCTTATTTTAATTGAGCCTTAATATTGGATCTCACTGGAGTTGCCCCCAGAGCTGCTGAGAACAGAATGAAATGAAAATACCTAAGGTTGAGGTTGAAGATGTGTGTGTGTGTGAGTGTGTGTGTGTGTGTGTGTGTGTGTGTGTGTGTGTGTAATTTTTCACTTGACCTACAGATTCTTTTCCCTCCTGAATAAATCATCAAGCCTGTTCACATTTCTGATTAAGGATCTGACAGCAGATGATAATAAAGACAATTGAGGTGTGAGACGTGTGATATGGAGCTGAAGAAATTGGTTTCTATAGTTACTTGACTGATTTGATGCAGTTTTTAAGGATCTTTGTACTAAATAAGAATGATTTCCTGAGCAACCTTTTTCCTTAACTGTGCCTCTTGAACTATGAAATTTGTTGTTGCTTAACATTGCTGCACTTGGCTTCTAGGTGCCAGCAGCAGCAGGTTATTTATGAATGTTTTAAAGGCCCTTATTGTTTGGATTAATGTAGGAGCTGAGGCAAAACAAATGGAAATCTAGTAAGAATCTTACAGTCAATGTGTGGTGTTTTCATTAACATAGAAAAGGAAAATACATGAACTCTTCGTGGAAGGGTATCAGGAAAGGGAGAACATTAAGAAGAGTTGGGACCAGAATCATCTTATTTCCAACAAAAGGTTCTTCGTACTAATATCTTTCCTTTGGAAAATTTATCTAAAAATATTAACTTGTGACTGTACCTACATTCTCTGTAAGAAAACCTGACTTGACAGATTATTTGGAGAAACACAACATATCATTGCTCTGAATCCTAGATATCCCTCTTCATTTTAATCAAGGATATTTATATCACTTCCTTCTAATTGTTTCCCCGTTTTGGAAAATATCTACCAGAAACCTTACCCTTTTAACCTTAAAGATTTTCCTTATATGTTGTTCTTTCATAAATCTTCATAGACATCTATATCTTAGTTTTTCTTTCAGTTTTGAATGGGATGTTTTGTTAGTTTGATTTTTTTAGTATTGTGTTTAATTATTCCCTGAGGGATTAATAGGTGGACAACATTTTTCAAATAATATTGAGAGAGGCAAAATGTGCCTCTTTTACTGAGTACAGCAAGCCTGTTTTTTTCTCTCCTTGTGCACCTCTGCTTATTATTTTTTTCAAGCAAGACTAAAAGAATTCTGTGATTTCTTTCCAATGTATTTTTGAAACTTTTCTAGTTGTTTACTTCTGTAAATAAATCCTCTTTGATCTAAAAAGGAATCAAATACATTGACCCTGGTTCCAGAACAGAGCTACTCTGTATTAGTTGCAAATGCTTGAAAGTGGAATATTGTCATTTTCATCATCCTCCTGCCCCCTAGAGCTGTCCCTAACCTTAATATTCAAAAGGGTTCCCATTCAGAATCAAATACACAGTGATACCATGTTTGTTTGATTGCATAAATACTGTCCCTACTTTAATATAGAGTTGAATTGTTCTCTTATCTGGTAATTTGCAAGGTTACAAACTAATTACTAGTATATCAATGTAAACTCTAACACTTTGTGTTTCTTTTGGTATTTGACTAACTGGGAAGTTTTCTTTGTTCAATTGTGAAAGTTAACACAATTGAGAAAGTTTCTCACAGTTGCTTGATTTAGAGCTGCTTTGCTTTCCCTTTCCAAGTAACTATCCACCTCCCAACCAGGTAACAAAACAGATTAAGGGCAATGTATCATAAATGCAGAACTGCAAAAAATTGTTAGAGGCATTGTATGCTTTATTTATGCTGGGAAAATTTTCAACAGTGGTGTTAATCCTATAAATTTTAAATCACAACCTGAATTCCCTTCACAATCCATGTTTGCTTTCAACTGTTTTTGATCTTGATTATTTCTCCAAGTTTTTTCTTGAGCATTTCTTCTTTGCATTCTGGATATATGGACAAATTGTGTTAAATTGAGCAGGTTATTATGAAGGTATCTTGTAGTGTCTTTTTATTCCTCCTATTGACTCCTTCTCATTTTGTCATTATCATTTGACACTTAAAAAAAAAAAACAAAAACCTGCTTTTGGATTTGCTTCCAGCCTAGTCTCAGTCCATAAAGGTGGTTCCTGTTGCATACTGTTCTTATTAACTGGACAAGTTATTTAATTATTTGAAAACCTTATTGTTGTCTTACAAAATGTCTGTGGATATACCGTTAACTCAAACATTTTATTTTAAATATAGGGGCTCTCTTTTTTTCCCCCTTTTAATGTTTTTTACTAAAAAAAAATTTTGGAGCATATTCTTTCTGTCTTGTAACTTTAAAATTTCAATACTAACATTTTCAATGTCTGCATTTTTTATTTCTGTAGATACTTTTCCTGAAATGTTAACTCTGATTTCCATTTCACCATCTATTTGGGAAAAGGTATACATTACTAATTGCCAGATTCTAACTTCAAATAAGCAGGCACATCTTTGTTTAATGCAGCTGCAGACTTGTTCAAAATGTGTGTTGTATGTCCTAGATTAACATCTAGCCCTCTGTGTTTTCCTTTCTTACCACATCATCCAGAACTCTGCAGTGCAAGCCATATGATTTTGCAGTTCAAAATTCCTGATTTCTTAAAGATTTGTTATATATTTTATGACCCTTATGTCCTTTTGAATTTCTTTTTTTCTCCTTTGAGAAATGTGAGTTCAGTGCATCTGTGTTGAGTGAGACAAAGATTTCATTTACTTTATTTTTAGTAATTCTAGCATTTCCAACTGCATCAGACAATGGGGGATGGGGGGATATAAGAATATACCTGCTGGCACATGGGCTTTGTTCACAACATGTAGGAACCGGGCACAAGAATAAATACAAGTTAGGAAACTTGTACCCTGAAGTATTAGGGGGTTTTGCTTAAAGAAATTTTAGAATATAAAAACACTAGGTACAGCTCTCCATAAAACATTATTATGCAGTAAATAAACTATTTAATCATAAAGCTCATTATTGAATAGAAAATATTTTATTTAGATATGAGAAAGACAAGACAGTTTTTAAGGTGAAATTTGAAAAGATAGTGAAATGTGATAAAGAGAGCTATTAAATTATAGCAGTTTATATTTAAATTTAATTCTAGTTCTGCATGTGCCAAAACCGATGGAACATTGGATAGAGCAAAAGCAAATTTGTCATTAAAACTACATTTGAGCAATCAAATCAATGCCAAATTGTAAAGGGCTTTTATGACATACCAGAGAAATAGTGATAGAAAGCATTGGCAGTCTAGGACAGTGGTCTCAAACTGCAGTGTGCATGAAAATTATTCCAAGGACTTCTGAATATACAGATTGCTGGGCCCTGGCCCCAGAGTTTATGATCCAGTAGGTATGGGTTGGGGCTGAGTCCTGGTTGCTGTTGCTGCTACTGCACTACAGATCGTGACTAGAACCACTGGAGAACTGTCTTAAGAGTAGAAAAGGGTACTTTTCATATTCCTTTGCAAGTGTGAGGCCCTGACTTCAAACCCCATATATATTCCCTGTAGGTATGATTTGGAAATCTGAGATTTGGAATCTTGAACTGACAGAGTTCAGTTGCCATCTGATAATCATTCCATAGGTTCTGTTTGGGGACCAGAAAAGCTACACAAGGTTTTTTCCATGAATATCTTCACAAGAGACTTCATGGTGATAGAGATTCATCAGAAGATGTATGCATCCTTAACTTTGAAACTGAGTATTTGTGTATCTTGAGAAACATACCACTCCCTTGGTAGAAGAGGGAGGTACATGTTATAACAGGAATAAGCCAAATGTGACACACACCTATAATTCCAGCTACTGGGGTGGCAGAAACAGGAGGATCTTGAGTTCAAGGCCAGTCTGGGGAAAGGTAGCTATGAGACCTTGTCTTAGAAATCTAACTAACAGTGACTCATCCCTATAATGTGCTAGCTACTTGGAAGATAGAGATACAAAGGGTCAGGGTTTGAGGCCAGTTCTGGCCAAAAGTCCATGAGATTCCATCTCAACCAATGAAAAGCTGGGTGTGGTTTCAGAGGTTTTAGTTCATAGTCCTTGACCCATTAATTCTGGGCCCATGGTGAGGCAGAACATCATGATGGCAGAAATATGTGGCAGAGGCTATTCATCTCAGGCAGACAGGAAGTAGAGAGAAAAGGAGAAAAAGACCCAGACCAAGATACAGCCCCCAGGACACTTCTAGTGACCTTTCTGCAGCTGTTGCCCTACCTCCTAAAGTTTGCAGACCCTCCCAAAATAGTGCCACCAACTGGGATCCCTTCAATACATGAGCCTTTGAGGGGACACTTCATAGCCAAAGTATAACAGTGTCTAACTGAGATGAAGAGAAATACTCCATTTTTCTGGAAGGTACGTGTCTTAGTTTTTTTCATCGTTTTGACAAAATACCTGAGACCAACAGGAGAGGAAAGGTTTATTTTGGCTCATAGTTATAGAGGTTTCAGTCTGAAGTCGGCTGGCTCCATTGCTTTAGGCCTGCAGCAAGGTAGAAACATCAAGATGGAAGGGCATAGTGGAGGAAACTGCTCACCCCATGGCATCCAGGAGGCAGAGAGAGAGGGACAGGAAAGGACCAGGGACAAGATATGCCTCCCCCAGTGACCTACTTCCTCTAACGAAGCTTCACCTCCCTGTTCCCAACACATTCCAGTAATGCCACCAAGTTATGTATCCATCCATGCATTAATCCATTGATTATGTCAGAACTCTCATGGTCCAGTCACCTTTCAATGGTTGGATCCACCAGCTGGGGATCAAGCCTTCAACACATGAGCCTTTGGGGCGGGGTGGGGGGGGCATTTCATATCCAAATCATGACAGTATGATAGATGAGAAGGGAAGGACTGAATAACAAGACATCTGAGTATGCCTTTCAAATTCCAAGGTATTCTGGATAGTATCCTGATAGCATAAAGAACTTGTTTAGTGATGAAGAGAGAAAATAATCAGACTCTGAACTTGTTCATCTAGTGGAATGCCAGCTCAGTAATTATCTCTGAGGGCTTAGAAAGGACTCTGATTCTACTGTGGTTTCCTTGAATGTAGTGGGGGTGGGTTTTTTTTTAAACTTGCTTTTTGATTCTTTTGGTTTAATATTCACCATTATTATTTAATATTTTCTTTCTGTATTGTATTAAAATATAATATTTTAGTATATAATCTTGCTTTCTCCAGTAAATTTGGTATTTTTAGCAAAAATGTAGCAGGAATTACTATGCATCATTGAGAATTTCTTTTTTCCACAGCCTATCTAAAATTCAGTTAAGTTTTTTAAAAGTTTCATTTGTTTGGTGTTATGGTTTAATTTTTATCTTTATGTTGCTTAACTTTCATTGTAAAATCTTAGCAGAACATTCTTAATTCTTTGTATGCAAAATTCAAAATATGGTAGTTATTTTTCTTATTTTTGTAGTTTCTTTCAGACATTCCAATTTGGTGACATGACTTCTTTTCATTTCTACCAATGTTGGATAACACATTAGTCTATTTACATTTTTCCCTCTAAAGAAACACATTTTTGGATTTTTCCAAAGCACAGTTTTGTATTTCTCAACACTGTTGGTGTCCTAATTATCTAGATAAATTTGTTCCTTCATGTGAAGGATGTTCATTGGTCTGTCTAGGCAGTTAGCTAATATGGTACCTGGTTTAGTCATTCTTCACCTTGCTCCTCTGATTCTGTCTAATCTTTTGGTTTCTGTTTTCATTATTTTCTTTATTCTTTGTTCTTGAAAATTATGTACTTAACATCAAGAAGTACCTCTACTGAACTGTACCTCTAAGAGTTTGTGTGATCTATAAGGTAATCTATTAATGTTTTTGTGTGTTAATTAAGCACTGTACTTCCAAGAGTTGTACTTAAAAATGGATACAAATACGGAGTACCAAGAATAAAATAACATTCAATTACTGTTGCTCTGATGCTCTCCAGAGCATGGACTTGACTTCTACTTCATATCAGAGGCAATGATAAGGGCAATAAAAGCTTCTGCCTTTTTCCTTAACCATAAAGAAGGAATAAGAATATTCAAGAGAACTTGCCAAGCCTGTTCAGTCTCTTTGGAGCAGTGTGTGTGTTGTTGGTACAGGTGAGCAGTGCAGACTTACATTGTGTAAAACAAAGACTGGTTGGTACATAACATCATAGAAACCTGTTGTCAGAATTCTAGTTATACTGCCTTTTAAGGGCTCCAGATAAGATGAATAAAAACACTCCAAATTGTCTCTCCTCTGAGTAGAACTGTAAAAGCTGGGCATAATACATGGCACATGGGAGCTTTGAAAAGTAACTAATAAGCAGATGAGGACGATGAGCATTCACAACACTACTGAACTGGTAGTGAGGTTGCTATCCCCTGGATGTGGGCACAATCACAGAAGTAGGTAGCAAATCCAGCTATGTAAAGCCCTAAGGACCAAAACGGAGCTGCAAGGAATGAGAAGTTATTGGGAAGATGGCAGAGCTGGGAGGAGCTCAGAAGAGCAACCCAGGTCATTATCTTAAACTCGCAGGCCCACTCCTTAGCTCCACATTTGTCATGGGCGCACCTGATTCTGATGAACTACAGAGCATCGCCAGATCCCAGACTGACTCCCATGTGATGTGTACTGGGCAGATTCAGATGGCATTGCCCGAGCTTTTAAAACAGTCTGCCCTTGGAGCCACAACCAACTGAAATTACATTGCAACCCATGGCCAGAACCTAACTGTCAATTGCATGCCAAATCACAAGTATCAACATTCTCCAAAGGATCTTAAAAAGACCCAGAGTCTCATACTATTCAAAATACTCAAGATACAATCCAAAATTGGCAGAGATGGTCGGAATGTGCTAAAAAACTATGAACCATATCTGCCTATAAGAAACTCAATTCAAAGAACAGGGAAAATACTTATTACGAGAAAAGAAGAAAGGTCTCAAATCAATAATGTAAACTTCTACCTAAAGAAACTTGGAAAAAGAAGAGGAATATAGGCCCAAAGCAAGCAGAAAGGGGCAAGCAATAAAGTTAAGAGCAGAAATCAATGAATCTGAAAAAAATGAAACTAAAAGCTGGTTCATTAATCAATAAAATTGATAAATCTGTAGTAAGACTGGGAGGAAAAAAACCCAAAAAAGACAAATCACCAATATCAAGAATAAAAGATGGGATTTCACTATAGATCCTCAGGTACTTAAAACATGAAAAGGTAAAAGGAAATATAACAAACTGTGCATACATGCAACTTAGATGAAATTGCCAATCTTGAAAAGCACAGACTATCAAATCTTAGCCAACATGAAATAGATAATCTCAGGACTTACATAATTAAGTAAATTGAATTTGTACTTAAAATTTAAATGCAGATCATTTATTTAGTAAATTCCACCAAAAATTTACAGAAGAATTAACACCACCTCTACACAACCTCTTCCAGAAAACAGAAGAGAGAAACAGCCAGTACATTTAATGTGGCTAGCACAATCCTGATAACCCAAACCAGAAAGATGTCCCAAAACAAGAAATCTACAAACCAATATCCCTCATGGAAATATCACAACAAAATGATAGCTAATCCAATGTAACAATATATAAGAGAATAGTGTACCAGACCATGTATTGCTTATCTTGGAAATGCAAAGTTGTTTTAATATTTAAAAATTTGTCAGTGTAATCTGTATGAAAGAAAGAAAACCTACCTAATCATATCGATTAATACAAAAATACATATGATAAAAATTAAAAATCCATAAGTAAAAACTTGGGAATCTAGAAACAGAAAGGATTTCCTCAAACAAAGGATTTGTTTGTTTCATTTCATTTTGTTTTAGTACTGGAGTTTGAATTCTGTTTTGTGCTTGCCAGGCAGCCAGCACTTGAGCCCAGCCCTTAAAGGATTTTTAAAATTTCCAAAGCACTACTGCCAATATCATTCTTGCCTTTTATTGTTTTGAGATGAAGTCTTGCTATGTGTCCAAGCAAACTCCTGAGAGCAAGTGGTTCTCCCACCTGAGCCTCCTCAACAGCTGAGTCCTGAACAACTGGATCTACAGGCAGGCGCCACCATGTCCAACTTGTCCATACCATGTTTGCTTTTTTTTTTTTTTTTTAATTTTACTTTTGGTACTAGGGATTAAACCAGGACCTCACATATGCCATGGCAAGCACTACCTTCCATGCTTACTGTAATACCCTTTTTAACATTGGTGAGTAGGGAGAGAAGAGAGTGAGAGTATAGCAGTCCTGGAAGTAAAGCATGTTTGCAGGGGAAGAGAGGCTTATTCCATCTGGATGTGCTGACTGCGTCCTGCCATGGATGCTGCAGGTGGGCCTTATGTTCTGGTGTTGCCAGAACAAATAGACAACTTTTGGCCATCTCAGGTTTTCTCCAGTAGGCCCTGAAAGGAGGATTAAGGTCATCCTAAGGATGCTGTTATAAACTATGCTAGTGTTTCATTCAATGTTTTTTAAACCTTGGTTGAGGCCTGGTTGAGAACTTGGCTATAGTTTGGTCAAGAAGAGAATCTTTCTTACTTCCCAACTGAATTTTTTTCCAACCTTATCAAAACTCAGGTGACTATACTTACAGGCCTTATTCTGTTCCATTAATCTATGTCTATGCCTATGCCAGAATCACATTATTTTGATTACTGTATCCTTATAGTAAGTCTTAAAATCTCACACTGTGATTCTTCAGTCTTGCTCCCTTTTGTTTTGTTTTCCTTGTGTTACTGGGCTCTTTCCTCTCAAGACCTTACACTAACCTAGGCAAGCAGCCCACCACATGAGCCATACCTCCAGTCCTTTTTGCTTTGATTATTTTTCAGATAGGGTCCCGTAGTTTTTGCCTGGGCTGGCTTTAAACCATATTCCTCCTACCTATACCTCTCCTGTAACTGGGATTACAGATGTGAACCGGCATGCCCGGCTTGTTCTTTGAGATAGGGTCTCACTAACTTTTTTGTCCAGGCCTTGAACCATGATCCTCCTATTTACCTCTCAAGTAGCTGGGATTACATATGTGGGCCACTATGCCTGGCTTGTTCATGCTTATCAAAATTAATTTTATTCTAGCTCCTTTGCCTTTCCATATAAGCTTTTTTTTAGTATTAGATGTCACACTCTAGACCCCAGTACATGCTAGGCAAGTGCCCTGGCACTGAGCTATATCATTAGCCACCCATATAAACTTTAGAAGAAGTTTGTCTGTAGGTCAGGTCAGTTTGGAGAGAATTAGAATCTTTATTATGTTGACCCTTGCAATCCATGAAAACAGTGTGTCTCCCTCATTTCTTTTATGAGTATTTGGATTACCCCATCCAGATATCTGTACATAGCAGACTGACTCCTTGGTATTTCACTTTGGGGAGAAGTGTTATGATGACAATTTAAATTTTTTTGACAGTACTGGCTGGGGTTTGAACTCAGGGCCTTCCACTTGGCTAGGCAAGTGCTCTACCACTTGAGCCACTCTGCCAGTCCAATAATGACATTTTTTAAACTAATTTTTCACTTGTACCTTATTGGTATTAGAAAGACAATTATTGTCTGTGTCAGCCTTGTCTCTTTCAGTTTTGCTAACCTTGTTATTAGTCCTGAGAGGATTTGGTTTTGGTGGTTTTTTTTTTCACAGATGACTTGGGGTTCTCTGCACAAATAGTCATGCATAACCATTCAGCAGCTGCCTTTTACCATACTGACCTTGATGTTGCCACGTTTAACCACCATTAGGCCAAATCTGCAATAATGTCCAAACTTCCTCTTGTTGTGGTTACAAGTGCCTGGTTTCTCTGTTCTGTGTTGGCTAAAGATACTGTTTTTGAAAAAGTTTGTTATGGGTATAGGGCCAACTAAAACTATGGTCAATTTCCATTTTTGTTAGATTTTTGAAAAAATTAGAAATGTTGTATTTGAAACTTCAGAGAACCAAAGTATTAACTTGCAAAGTAGGAGAAAATGTTTTACTACATGGGTATGCGAAGTTGAAGACATGGGCCTCTTTAAACATCTTTTATTTGGTATGACTGTCTTGCAGATTGCATTTCTCTGCAGAGAAGGACTTTAAAATATAGTTTGTTCTTTGATTTGTGCTGCAGGGGAGATTAACTAAAATCATTTTTCGTCACCTAGAAGTTCTGGATTGGGGCAGCATAAAACTCTGAACTATATTTGTTATTAAAAAAGCCAGCAGCAACAAAAGATTTTACAACTTCTGAAAATACTTTTCTAACATCTTACTTATAAGAAAACTTACAGTTTAAAACAAGGAATTCTATCCTTTAATTTGTAGACCAAATGGAAAATGATTCTTAGTTTACTTTTTTGGTTAACTGTTAGTTTACTTTTTTGGTTAACTGTTTTCTAAGTAATGAGCAGGCTGCTATGACAAAATACACTGTGTAGCTTATTTTCTAAAGAGTTTCTCACATTTTGGAGGCTGGGAAGTCCAAGATAAGGTGCTAGCCAGTTCATTGTCTGGTGAGAACCCATTCCTCATAGATGGCACCCTCTGCTATGTTGTCCATGGTAGAAGGAAGGAGGAGTACCTCTCCTGCCTCCTTTAAAGGGGACTCATTCCATTTGTGAGTGTTCCACCCTCATGACCTAATCACCTGTCAAGGACCCACTTGCTAGTACCATTGTTTTTTTCTTGCCTTGTTTTCTACAATACCTAGTTTGACACTTTATCTATCTTGATGAAATGATAGTTTTTCTGCCTTTTTATAAGACATCTTTTCATATATACCTCTTTATTGTGCTGCCCTCATAGTAAAAAATTCTACCTTATAGATTTGGGCATTCTGGACTAAGTGTGTGAAAGCTGTACAACAAAAGAGTATACACTTTAGATTTTTGCCAAAAATATAATGTGTTTACGATTTTTATTTGCAAATGAGGAAATGTGCTATATTACAAATGTTTGTAATGAGAATACTTGGCTGCTATAGTTTTGTTGTTGCTGTGTTTTGTTTTTGGTTGGACTGGGGTTTGAATTCAGGGCTTCATGTTTGCAAAGCAGGCACTCTACCACTTGAGCACACCTCCAGTCCAAGTGAATTTCTTTTAATCTAAAAAGCTTGATTGTAGTCTGACCAATCTCTGGCTGGTTGTTCAACTTACTTTTCAAGCATTTCTTTCCTGTACTTAAAGTGGGGAAAAAAATTTGTGCTTGAGATGCCTTCCTTTTCTTCTGTCCTGTATTTTTCCTTACCTAAGTTCTGCCTCTTCTGCATCAAAATTATAGGCTAAGAGTTTATGGAATCAAGGAATAGGGAAATGTAACCTTGGCTGTAATTGCATGTAATACTTATTTTATGCTGTAACTGTACGTGGGGAAGAATACAGAAATAAGCTTGGTGATTAGTTTCTTTCTCCCTCTGAGCATAACTGTGTGTAAACACTGATTTTTTTTTTCTGTCTTCTAGTTACAGCAGTTGGAGCTTGCCCAGATACAGCACAGAGATGCTAATCTCACAGCTCTTGCAGCTATTGGACCAAGGAAGAAGAGACCACTAGAATCTGGAAGTGAGGTACTGACATAGCATTCATTATTTTAGTTTTTATGTCAAGAAAGTCAGAAAGAAGCAAAGACATGGAAATAGTTTCTCCTGCTCTACACATCCTTTGCCAAATTTATAAAAGCTTACACTTTGCCAGGTTTTTAAGAGGTATATCCCCTTGAACTTTATTACTACTTATTATTACATACTGCTTACTAGCCCATACTGCACACAGCCATACTGTGTCTCACTATTTCAGTTTTTACTTCTGTACATAGCTAGCATTTTACGCAATCCTTTCCCCCTCTGTCTGAACCTGACTCTTCTAATAAGACTAAGTCTGCTGTCTTATTTCTCCGTGATCCCTGACAATTCACTCCAATACCAGCTTCTCCTTGGCTGAGCATGAAATGTGTTTGCATGGTTTAACTGTTCTTATTAGTCCTTGTATGAACATTTTTTCTTCTATTAGGTTATAAACATGAGTTGTTTGATGAACACCAAGGGAAGGGCTTACTTTCTTACTTCTTAAGAGTAATGATATAAATAGCATTAAACTTTGGGATGGATCCTCAGGGCTAAGATAGAGGTACAGCAGGAGCCCTGGGATGGGGTCGCCAGTAAAGGAGCATTGGCTCATGCATCTGCTCTGTAGAGTTTACATGCATTTTGAAGCAGCTCTCCACCAACATTGACCCTGAGTGTTGTCAGTTCCTCAGTGAATGTCAGTCACCCAGTAGAGGAAAGGTTAATCCTGGTTCTGTCTTCCTTCACATGTCATGGATGTGATATGCCCTTCATCCCCTGCCCGATTAGATGTAGCCACTGTTAAGTTTCTCACATAGTCTTATTGCAGAAATATGTTATGAATATGGACATGTATCTGTTGTGCATTCACAAAGCTACATTTTTTATTTTGTTTTGACTTAAACGTGATCAAACTATACTCATTATTGTACCCTTGATGTTTTCCCCTTTTCCATAATCTACTTCATGTAATTTACTTTTATACTTTTGTTTAGATAAATCACAGTTTATTCAACCAAGTTCTCTAATGAGCATTTTGATCCAGGTTTTTGCTTTCATCGCTTCAGAGAACATCCTTTAGTGTGCTTGAATAATGAAACTGTAGGTGAAATTCTAGAAATGGAGTTCCTGGGTTAAAGAATAGGCACACTGAGAAAACTTTATGGAAAAACAGATAAACACAAAGGCAGAGGGAGCAGTATAATGAACTCCCTATGTATCCACCCCTCTGCTCCAACATCTTTCAACTTATGCCTAGCCTTGTTAATGTTTACATCTGTCTAACTCTCTTGGGTAAGTTTTTCACCCCTCAGATTACTTAATGTTGATCTTAGACTCAGTATCATTTTATTCATAAGTATCATTTGCTTTCAATTTAAGACAGGGTCTTGCTATGTAAACTAGCTGGCCTGGAACTTGCCGTCCCCTTGCCTGTACCTCCTGAGTGACAGGATTACAGGCATGCACCTGGCCTGGCAAGGAAGCCCTTTCATAACTAGAATCATGTACTAGTACTTTTATCATTTCATTTTTTAAGTATAAATCTTTGATTCACTCAGCACTTTTGTTTGTTTTGTGGTACTGGGAATTGAACCCACGTCCTTGTGCATTCCTCTATCTTTGTGTCAAAATGCTGTTAAAATCAGTTTCTGTGATTTATCTATTAGTATTAAAATGCAAAATTGCTTAATTTTTTGTTTTCCAAACAGGTGTTTTCTGACTTGGATATAATTACATTGAATGTCTGCTCACTCAGCGCTTTGCTAGTTTTGAGAACTCGGTTGTATATATTTCCTCCTATGTCTCTTGGACTTTGAGCTTTAGGCAGTTGTCAAACTTCTAAGTAACATCATGCTGAATTGAAAATACCAATTTCTTCAGTCGGCTGATGACATTTTATTACAATTCTTATTTTAAAATCAACTAAAGACTCCTTTCTTTTTGGATGAGTTTTATTTGTGGTATTTTAAGTTTAATGGCATTACTGTTTTAAAAATGAAGCATGGGAAAGAACTCTGTTGTATGTTCTTTTAGTATTTAAGTATCCTGTTCATTTATTGACCCCTCCAATAACTTGAATTGCATTCATCAGGATTGTTAAAAATTCCTTTACTCACTTGTTTTATTCCTTTACAAATAACACAGAAGTCATGTGTGAAATACTTTTTATTTTTAATGTTTTGTATTCTGCTATCGGGCTTTCTTTTTGTTTGCTTCATTGCTTATAGATGGGAACCTGAAATCTTAACCTGTTTCATTTGAATTGAATAGAATATGTGTATAATCTCAGGGAATTGGGGGTAGAATGTGGCTTTTCAAAGAGTAATTTTTTGTTCAAATCTAATTTTGTTTTTGGGTTTATTTTCCCTTTTGCTGTTAATGAGAAAGTTTTCAATTTGGAAAATTGAATGGAATGATGATTTTTTTTTCTTTATTCATTTATTCATATATGCATACATTGTTTGGGTCATTTCTCCCTCCCTGGCCCCCTGCCTCCCACCCCTTCACTTTCTCTTCTCCAATTTTGCTGAAGAGAAAAAATAAGCAATAATAAGAAGGACATAGCATTTTTGCTAGTTGAGATAAGGATAGCTACACAGAGAGATTCCTAGCATTGTTTCCACGCATAAGTGTGTTACAACCCAAACTGACTCATCTTTTCCTGACCTCTTCACTACTTTCCAGTCACCTTCCCATATTGACCTCTGTCATTTTAAGGTTACTGTATTAGCTCCTCTGCAGTGGGGACATCAGACACTTTCAAGTTTTGGGTTTCCTACCTATCCCCATACCTCCCATATGTGCTCTCCCCTTAGTATGTGACCCAAGTCCAACCACATTGCTGCCTTTGCCCTAGATCTAATGTCTGCATATGAGGGAGATTTTTGGTCTTCTGAGCCTGGCTAACCTCACTCAGAATGATGTTCTCCAGTTCCATCCATTTACTTGTGAAGGATAAGATTTCATGCTTCTTCATGGCTAAGTAAAATTCCATTGTGTATAAATACCACATTTTTTTAATCCATTTGTCAATGGTGGGGCATCTTGTCTGTTTCTGTAACTTGGCTGTTGTGAATAGTGCTGCAATAAACATGGGTGTGCAGGTGCCTCTGGAGTAACCCGAGTCCCATTCCTTTGGATATATCCCAAGGAGTGGAGTTGCTGGATCATCAGAAAGTTGAACTTGGTTTCGTTAACAATCAGTTTGCCATTTTTTGACAGTTGATCTTTGTCCTTTAGAATTTTGTTCTGTTATGATGAAACAAAGCAGTTTTTTGAAAAATTTGTGTATTAGCCTGGCCTTTGGAAATGGACACTTGACATTGTTAAAAATCTTGGTAAAATTGAGTGGCATCAGCTACTGTCCTCATATTATCTCTCCTCTCTTTCTCTCCCTCTCTCTCTCTCTCTCTCTCTCTTTCTCCCTCTCTCTTTTTTTTTTTTTTGTTGGTACTGGAGTTTGAACTCAGGGCCTTATGCTTGCTAGGCAGGCTTTACTGCCTGAGCCACCCTGCCAGCCCTTCCTCATGCTATCCTAACAAAGAGCAGCAAGAATCCATTATCATGTGGCAAGATATTTATATCATTAACCTGCTGGCTTGTGGGGGCATAGTTAAATGTATTACTAGGGAACACTTGAAATGTATCCTTAATTTACTACTGTCGTTTGAAGTATATGAAATTGGTATGTAAATTAATGTAAACTGTACAGATATTAATGCAGTAAAATAGAAGCTATGTTAAGATTTAGAGTATTTGTATGTGTATCTGTGTTTGGACACTATGCAGGTAATGTGTTTGGAGTCCTTTGGAATTTAAAATTTTTCATTAATTCCTGTGTTAGAACTCCTTGGATTAGAAAGGATCTTTTTTCCGTTAGCAGTACCTTCACATAATGTACGTGAAGTATTAGTGACAGCATGTATAACAATGTTTATTTTTGTTGACTATACAGCATAATTATTTTAACCTTTTATCTAAAAGGATCACATCATTATAAATAAAATCAATTTTTGAAGCTATGGAAGTATAGATGGTACCCAATGTACATTGATTGGACTTAAACTTTTTAAAAATTTGTCCATGGTGTGAAAGCCATATGCATTCTGTAAAACTGTACTTTGAATTTTGAATTTTGATCTCTTCATGGTCTGGAATTTTACAGTATTTCTTTCAATGCAGACTAGCAGTAACTAAGCTGTAGCTTCCAGTCAGCCACTGAATTACAAGGGTGAACACTGGTCCTCTGCAGTTGTGCTGCTGAACTTTGATGTTCCATGAGTTAGTTATATTGCATGAATTTTCAGCTTACGCTATTTTATAGTGGGTTTAATGGAGAGTAGGCCCTCTGTAAGTTGAGGAGCATCTGCACAAATTATGGTAAGCATACAATTTTACTTAAGTACTTAACTTTTAGTTAAGTACTTTTCTATTCACATAAGTAAATGAAGCCTTCAAAAACATTTAATTATTCAGTTGGCTTGGAAATGTGGATATTTCTATAAAAATTAAGTAGTGTATTGTAGTATTCAGTTCTAGATGAGCTACATATGATGCTTGAACTGTTGGTGTACCTGGTAGGTTTAACTCATAATAGTTTTCATTTGCTAACCAGAATGACTTTATAATAATGGATAATTAATTACATGTTGTTGGTCTCTAAAAGTAAGTTAAAATGCTACCTTGTAAAATTCTAATTCTTGGGGATAAGAGGAAAGAGGACATTTTTGGGCCTTTGCTTAACAAATATTTTTTTAAATGACTGATAATTAGAATTATGTAATTTTAATTTCAGAAAAGTATAGTTTTTCCATAGCTGAATTATAATTCAGAGAGGAATGTCAGATACTGATAATAGTTGCTGTCTCTCCCCACAATTAAGTGAATTTTTAAAATTCATTTCTTCTTTATTGTACTTATTAAAAATTTCTTAACCTTGAAAAAAGCATTTGGATAGAACTTAGAAAATGATCCCATTTCAGAGCCCTAAATCTCTATTCTTTCTTTCTTTTTTTTTATGATACCACAGAGTTTGAACTCAGGACCTCACACTTCCTAGACAGGTGCTCTTACCACTTGAGTCACTCCAACAGTCCTTTTTTGTGATGATTTTTCTGAGATAGGGCCTCACTATTTGTCCAGGCTTCAAACTGTGATCCTCCTGATTTCTGCCACCTGAGTAGCTAGAATTACAGGCATTTGCCCCCAGCACCTGTCCTAAATATATATTCTTAATGGAAGTCATCACATTGTAGTTTTTTTATGAGTAGTCTCATTGGATATAGGTGAAATAAGACCAGAGAGACCACTTAGAATAATATGCTGTGTTTCATTGTTCCATATATTTCATGCTGTAGCTTACAAAGAATGATTTCTGGTAGCTGAGCGTGCCTATAATCCCAGCACTTGAGAGACTGAGGTAGGAGGATTGCAATTTCTTTCTTTCTTTTTTTTTTTTAAGGAGCTCCTTCTTTCTTTCTTTCTTTTTGGTGGCACTGGGTTGTTTTGTTTTTGTTTTTTTTAATTTTAATTTTATTCATATGTGCATACAATGTTTGGGTCATTTCTCCCCCCTGCCCCCGCCCCCGTCCTTACCCCCCTCCCTCCCCCTCGATACCTGGCAGAAACTATTTTGCCCTTATCTTTAATTTTGTTGAAGAGAGAGTATAATCAATAATAGGAAGGAACAAGGGTTTTTGCTAGTTGAGATAAGGATAACTATACAGGGAGTTGACTCACATTGATTTCCTGTGCACGTGTGTTACCTTCTAGGTTAATTCTTTTTGATCTAACCTTTTCTCTAGTTCCTGGTCCCCTTCTCCTGTTGGCCTCAGTTGCTTTTAAGGTATCTGCTTTAGTTTCTCTGAGTTGAGGGCAACAAATGCTATCTAGTTTTTTAGGTGTCTTACCTATCCTCATACCTCCCTTGTGTGCTTTCGCTTTATCATGTGATCAAAGTCCAATCCCTTTGTTGTGATTGCCCTTGATCTAATGTCCACATATGAGGGAGAACATACAATTTTTTTCTTTTGGGCCAGGCTCACCTCACTCAGAATGATGTTCTCCAATTCCATCCATTTACCAGTGAATGATAACATTTCGTTCTTCTTCATGGCTCCATGAAATTCCATTGTGTATAGATACCACATTTTCTTGATCCATTCGTCAGTAGTGAGGCATCTTGGCTGTTTCCATAACTTGGCTATTGTGAATAGTGCCACAATAAACATGGGTGTGCAGGTGCCTGTGGAGTAACCTGTGTCACAGTCTTTTGGGTATATCCCCAAGAGTGGTATAGCTGGATCAAATGGTAGATCAATGTTTGGCTTTTTAAGTAGCCTCCAAACTTTTTTCCAGAGTGGTTGTACTACTTTACATTCCCAGCAGCAGTGTAAGAGGGTTCCTTTTTCCCCGCGTGGAGGATTGCAATTTCATACCACCCTATGGGATACATAGCAAAACTCTGACTCAAAAGATATTTAAAATTAAAAAAAAAAAAAAAGGTGGTTAGGAGAACTATTACTTTTTCATGTATTTAGAGATGAACTCTTAAAAAGAATCCTGTACCACAAAATAGTGTTTCACAATAGTCATTTGCTGTAGATATTCAGTTGGAATATTTTTAGCATGAAATGTAAGTTCTTGGTGATATTTATTTTACTATTATAGCAGCTTGCCTTTTCTTCTAGCTCTGGATGTTCAGAGTTCTCAAGTGAGTTGTTGGATTTGGGGTGGTGGGAGTGGGAGCAGGAAGGGGGCTTTGTAAACCCTGTGAAAATTAGGACAAATAAAAGATGATGATCTGAAGGAAACATGGTTTTAGAATTCTCTTCATTATCTTTGTCATGTTTTGCTTTTTATCTGGGTGCTGTAAAACCCAAATGAAATATTTCTACTCACTTAGATACCCCTAGTCTTCTGGAAGGCCCTTATTAGGGACTCTACCCTATTTTAGGTTAAAGATACCTCAGGGCTCTATAATTCACCCAAACTCACTTTTTGATAGGATACCTGGTATTCCGCAAGGGAGGGGTGAGGATAGGCAAGACACCTAAAAATCTAGCTAGCATTTGTTGCCCTCAACGCAGAGAAACTAAAGCAGATACCTTAAAGCAACTGAGGCCAATAGGAAAAGGGGACCAGGTACTAGAGAAAAGGTTAGATCAAAAAGAATTAACCCAAAAGGTAACACCCACGCACAGGAAATCAATGAGAGTCAATGCCCTGTATAGCTATCCTTATCTCAACCAGCAAAAACCCTTGTTCCTTCCTATTATGGCTTATACTCTCTCTACAACAAAATTAGAAATAAGGGCAAAATAGTTTCTGCTGGGTATTGGGGGGGGGGGAGGGAGGGGGCGGAGTGGGTGGTAAGGGAGGGGGTGGGGGCAGGGGGGAGAAATGAACCAAGCCTTGTATGCACATATGAATAATAAAATTAAAAAAAAAATAAAATAAAATTACATAGGAAATACTGCTGTTTTTTTAAAAGAAATAAGCAACTTATTTGAAGAAAAATCAAATGTTATCTACAAGACAACGTGAATATAGTGCTTTGTATTTTGTTAGCTTTGTTGCTTAAGTTTATGATAGGGCTTGAGACAGCTGAGAAAAAGTAATTTGCATCAGTTTGCAGTTTTTCATTAAGTGCTTAGAAGGACTATTTTGAAATTTTTATTCTTGTGAAAAAGAAAGATATTTGGCATCCCTTTAATAATCTAAAGTCACTTGAATATTGTACTAATTTGAGTATACTTGAGAAAAAATTTCCCAGAGTCATAATGGCACAAACATTCCCTCCCTATTCCTTGTGATTCAGTATTCATCCTCAGTGTCTTCACATGTTGTAGGCACTTAATGAAAGAGTTGCTTAGTGGAGTCCAAAAAAACCTCTTGGCTTTTGAGGAACTCTGCATAGTAGGTAGCCCTTTTTAACTTGCACAGAAAGCATTCACAGGAGTTTCTTGCTCATGACCCAAAAGGAAGTCTGGGAAGCTAGATGGAAGCATCCTGAAAAGGCAGGGATGGCGCTAGGGAGGGTTCTGTCCCAAAGCAGTTGGAACTCTAATGGTTGACTTCATTAGGGCCTACCCTACTTTACATTAAGGACATGGTGTGTGGCCATACCAAGTAAGTGGAAAAGTCATGCAGCAGAATGCTTTGAAGTCTGTTTTTTCATGTTCTTCATAGAAGAGGGCTTTATGGGCCAAATTAGCTTACACATTATTGTCTTTCTGTTGGTCTTTTCTAGAATAGGGCTTCCAAAGCACTAAACCTCTTCTCAGTCATAGAGTACCCTGCACATTTCTTTGTTACTGTCAAAAAATAGTTTTTATTTCTTCTCTAATTCTACCCAATTTATAAAAGGAGAGTTATATAGAATTATTAAGCCTAGAATTTTGGGAGGTTTCAGAAATAGCTTTCCAATAGCATGAATTTATCTTGATACATAACTTATGAGATCCTTCCCAGGTGCCGGCATTCTATAAGTCTTTTAAGGCTCTCTGAAATGGAGAGGAACCTCTCTGGAGGACTGTTGTAGAAGGCAAATCACTCAGCCAACAAATGATAGTGACTTTGTGGGGAAGGGAGAAGATTTTTTATGTCTGCCCTGCTTTTATGTTAATGACTGCTTACAGTGAGGTGGGTAAAAGATAGCTTTTTATTTTAGAGGTGCTGTTTAACTATGGTCATGTTGAAAATGTCTAAGTGGAATGACAGTGTTAAAAATAACTCTTAAATTTCTTCAATATCTCTTCTGAAAGTTTCCTCGTATATATTAGGTTAAAACATGAACTTGTCATTGTTACAGTTGAAAAATCATTAAGTATTTTATATGGTTCAAACTAATTCAATCGTGTGTACTTTTGAAATACATATATAATAACAATAGTTTACTTTTATCAAGTAGTTCGAATGTATTGTCTTCATTAGTCTCACTGTTCCTCTGTAAGATGACACGGTTGTTTTCCCAAATGAAAAAAACTAGGTGTAGAGTAGATTAGTTGCTTATCTAAATTTCCATAGTTATTAAGCAGAGGAACCCAGATACACACCAAAGATACAACACTAGAGATTTGATGTTTTGTTTGTGCTCTTAACCACTATAATGTGGTCATCTAAAAATGTTTCCTGCCACTTGTGCAGCATTGGTTTCTGACATTATATTCCTTAAGCTTCTCCAGAGAAACAGAACCAGTATGTTTTAGACAGATGTATAAGAGAGATTTTTTTTACCATGTTTGCTTATGTAATTATCGAGACTAATTGCAACTTGGAGACCCAGGAAAGTTGCTGGTATAATTCAGTCTGAGTCTAAAGGCTTGAGAATCAGAGGAGGCAGTGTAGGAAAAAGGCATGAGAACAGTGGTGGTGAGGTTGGGCGTTGAACATAGACTGCCTGTATAAATTCTGGAATAAGAACCCAGGGCTCTGATGTCCAAGGGCAGGAGAACATGTATGTCCTAGCTCTAGAAGAGTGCACATTTGTTCCCCTGCCATTTTTGTTGTACCCTTTACTGGACTGGGCCATGCCCGTCTACATAGTGAGAGTTAATCGTCTTTATTCAGTCTACTGATGAAATAATAACCTCTTCTAGAAGCATTCCTTCAGATACAGACTAAAATACTGTTCTGCCAGCTGTCTGAATATCCTTTAACTCAGTCAATTTGACACATTCAATTTACCATCAACAACATTTTTCTGTACTGGTCCATACTCACTGCTAATTCACTGATCCACTGGCAGCCATTTAGAATGTTTTCTCTTATTTATTATAAACAGTGAACATCCTATGTCTTCATAAACTTATTTTGTAGGATTGGTTTCCACAAGTGGAACCTCTGTTTAAAAGGTATATATACCCAAAAGGTATTCTCATAAATCTTTCCAAAAATATTGTGTAAGTTTTACCACTGAGTGCCTGTTTCCTCATTTCCTTGCTAGCAACAAATATGATCAATCATATAAAAGTATTTGTCACTACAATATTTGCTTTTTAATTTTCAACTGTTCCCATATTCCCTCTTAAAAGGTCCAGGTTCTGTTTGCAAATGGAAACACGGGACCAAAGGGTTGAAACAACTTTTTTTGTTGTTGTTGTTTTTTATGGTACTGGGGTTTGAACTCAGGGCCTTATGCTTGCTAGAGAGGAACTCTAGCACTTGAGCCCCTCCACCAGCCCATGAAACAACTTTTAACATATCTTATTAGTTAAAACTTGGGTCTTCAAACATTTACTTAGATATTAAAACCATTTAGGGATTTTTCTTTCATAATAGAAATATTGAAGCAGGTTGAATTCTTATGGGTAATTTGAATGATTGTAACTTATTTTTACCATATTTACTACTTTTCTCATTTTGCATATATGGATAGATTATAACTGGAATAATAACGTCAAATAATTTTGGGAAATCTAAAGGATTAAAATTCCTTAGGAAACCAACTATTTCTCAAAGGAAATTATCTTTCTTTGGTTGTTATCCAGGCAATTCTTTATCTGCAAAGGTTTGGAAGTGATTTAACTAAAAGGCTATTAACATGAAAGGCCCATATGTATTCCTTCATTTCCTTAAGTGGCACAGGTAGTAGCCATTCTCACTGCCATCCTCTACCACCAGGCTGTAATTTTCTGAAGTGTTCAGTGTACAGACTTATGACATGTTTAAAGAAATACATTGTCATCTAACACTAACTATAAATATGTAGATTCAGTAGAATTAAGAGCACTTGATTATATAAAGAAGCAGCTCCTTACATTTTATATGGTTTTGTTCATAAACATCTGCCTCTTTATTCATTAGTTAAACATGAATCTCATTTTCAGTTTGGTCTTTAAGTTTTTCAAAGATTTAAAAGCTGATTTTTTTTTTTTTTTGGGAGATAGGAGCTAGCCCTGTGTGTCTACAAACTATCTTTCTGCCCTAGTCCCCCAAGTGCTGGGATTATAGCTGTGTATTACCACACTTGCCTTAAGAGTTGAATTTATTTTTGTCAGCAGTATTTAGTGACTTTCTGTAAAATTTGTTGAATTGCACATTGTGGGTTTATTTTTATTCTCTGAAAACTCCCCTTAAAATGATCTTACAGGACTGAAAACAGCATATATTCACAAGATTAAAGAGAAGACAGCAGTAAGAGTATTCAGTAGTATTTGAGTTGAAATTGATTTAGATTAGAGGCATTCTTTCTAAGAAAAATTACTAGCCTAAGAGAGGAAGCTCCAATATTGATAGGTACCTTTTGGAGATGAGTAACTTGGCAAGGATCATAAGATATGTGAGGACAGTCTTTTACATAAAAGATAAGTGGGAGAACATGGAAGAAAAAGTGTGAAGCAGAAGGAAACTGAAAAGAAAAAAGAATTGGAGTGTGTTGTAACCATTATACATAACTAAAAGACTTCTTTTTCTTTTTTTGGTGATACTGGCATTTGAACTCAAGGCCTTGCACTTGCTAGACAGGTGCTGTACCACTTGAGCCACACCCCCAGCCCGGAAGATTATTTTCAACACAGCCAGATAAAGTAAAAGAACTTTTGGAAATGGAAAATATGATGAGAAAAATGAACAATTATAGAAGAGTTAAAAGTTAAAAGTCAGGATAGCCCAAAGGAACAACAACAACAAAACAGGTTATAAAGATGATGTACTAAATTTGTATTGTGTCAGAGTGACTATGCTGCAGCTGTGTTTCCCAGAATCCCTTTTCTTTTGTGGTTCCTGGTTAGCATGAGCTATCAGGTGTTTTAAGGCATTTTTAGTTTAGAAAACATTGAAGTGAAACTTTGGAGAGTCAAGGTAGAAGCACAGGCACTGTTGTATCTCCATGCACTGCAGCTGCACTACTGATCCATGTATTGATTTGGGCTCTTCAGCTCCTCCTCACTCAGCTTTTACAAACTCTGGGCTAGACCCACCACAGATGCAAAGTCCACAGCTGAAGATAAACTATCTATCTTATAGATTATTAACAGTTACATGCATGCAAATCTCTATAATAAATGCCATATTCTATATCATGTCTAGTACACTTTGACCAAATGCTGATACAGAAATTTACACCATAAATAGCTGCAGAGGAATAGCAACTTAAGTAAGAATGGTTTCTTGAATTCTTTCTGAGTTTTATAGAATTGGTTCTCTGATCTAATTAGAACGAAAGACAATATTCACCCTATTTCTAGTAGTAAAAGGTATACCATTGGTCCTTGGTATTCAGTGGCAAAATAGTTACTTTAATTACCACTTGTACACACTAGAAATCAAGTGCACTTTGGAAGGCAAAGTGTAGGGAAAGTTTACTACCACACAGTATTTTAGTGAAAACAAGAGTAATGGGATAGGTTGGTCCCTTCTAGGTATACTGGACAATTTAGGAGATTAATAGATTTTAAATTCTGAGCTCAGAAACCACAGAAGAAAGTTAAAGCCTTGGAGATTGCCCTAAAAGAAACCTTTATCTCTTGTATCCAAAGACACACATTTCTTTTTTTTATTTTATTATTCATATGTGCATACAAGGCTTGGGTCATTTCTCCCCCCGCCCCCACCCCCTCCCTTACCACCCACTCCGCCCCCTCCCTCTCCCCCCCCCACCCCCTCAATACCCAGCAGAAACTATTTTGCCCTTATTTCTAATTTTGTTGTAGAGAGAGTATAAGCAATAATAGGAAGGAACAAGGGTTTTTGCTGGTTCAGATAAGGATAGCTATACAGGGAGTTGACTCACATTAATTTCCTGTATGTGTGTGTTACCTTCTAGGTTAATTCTTTTTGACTCTAATCTTTTCTCTAGTTCCTGGTCCCCTTCTCCTATTGGCCTCAGTTGCTTTTAAGATATCTGCTTTAGTTTCTCTGTGTTAAGGGCAACAAATGCTAGCTAATTTTTTAGGTGTCTTACCTATCCCTTGTGTGTTCTTGCTTTTATTATGTGCTCAAAGTCCAATCCCATTGTTGTGTTTGCCCTTGATCTAATGTCCACATATGAGGGAGAACATACGATTTTTAGTCTTTTGGGCCAGGCTAACCTCACTCAGAATGATGTTCTCCAATTCCATCCATTTACCAGCGAATGATAACATTTCGTTCTTCTTCATGGCTGCATAAAATTCCATTGTGTATAGATACCACATTTTCTTAATCCATTTGTCGGTGGTGGGGCATCTTGGCTGTTTCCATAACTTGGCTATTGTGAATAGTGCCGCAATAAACATGGGTGTGCAGGTGCCTCTGGAGTAAGTGTGTCACAGTCTTTTGGGTATATCCCCAAGAGTGGTATAGCTGGATCAAATGGTAGATCAATGTTTAGATTTTTAAGTAGCCTCCAAATTTTTTTCCAGAGTGGTTGTACTAGTCTATATTCCCACCAACAGTGTAAGAGGGTTCCTTTTTCCCTGCATCCTCGCCAGCACCTGTTGTTGGTGGTGTTGCTAATGATGGCTATTCTAACAGGGGTGAGGTGGAATCTTAGTGTGGTTTTAATTTGCATTTCCTTTATTGCTAGAGATGGTGAGCATTTTTTCATGTGTTTTTTGGCCATTTGAATTTCTTCTTTTGAGAAAGTTCTGTTTAGTTCACTTGCCCATTTCTTTATTGGTTCATTAATTTTGGGAGAATTTCGATTTTTAAGTTCCCTATATATTCTGGTTATCAGTCCTTTGTCTGATGTGTAGCTGGCAAATATTTTCTCCCACTCTGTGGGTGGTCTCTTCAGTTTAGAGACCATTTCTTTTGATGAACAGAAGCTTTTTAGCTTTATGAGGTCCCATTTATCTATGCTATCTCTTAGTTGCTGTGCTGCTGGGGTTTCATTGAGAAAGTTCTTGCCTATACCTACTAACTCCAGAGTATTTCCTACTCTTTCCTGTATCAACTTTAGAGTTTGGGGTCTGATATTAAGATCCTTGATCCATTTTGAGTTAATCTTGGTATAGGGTGATATACATGGATCTAGTTTCAGTTTTTTGCAGACTGCTAACCAGTTTTCCCAGCAGTTTGTGTTGAAGAGGCTGCTGTTTCTCCATCATATATTTTTAGCTCCTTTGTCAAAGAGAAGTTGGTTATAGTTGTGTGGCTTCATATCTGGGTTCTCTGTTCTGTTCCGCTGGTCTTCATGTCTGTTTTTGTGCCAGTACCATGCTGTTTTTATTGTTATTGCTTTGTAATATAGTTTGAAGTCAGGTATTGTGATACTTCCTGCATTGTTCTTTTGACTGAGTATTGCCTTGGCTATTCATGGCCTCTTGTGTTTCCATATAAATTTCATGGTAGATTTTTCAGTCTCTTTAATGAATGTCATTGGAATTTTGATGGGAATTGCATTAAAGATGTAGATTACTTTTGGGAGTATCGACATTTTTACTATGTTGATTCTACCAATCCATGAGCATGGGAGATCTCTCCACTTTCTATAGTCTTCCTCAGTCTCTTTCTTCAGAAGTGTATAGTTTTCCTTGTAGAGGTCATTCACATCTTTTATTAGGTTTACACCTAGGTATTTGATTTTTTTGAGGCTATTGTAAATGGAATTGTTTTCATACATTCTTTTTTAGTTTGCTCATTGTTAGTGTATAGAAATGCTAATGATTTTTCTATGTTGATTTTATATCCTGCTACCTTGCTATAGCTATTGATGATGTCTAGAAGCTTCTGAGTAGAGTTTTTGGGTCTTTAAGGTATAGGATCATGTCGTCTGCAAATAGGGATATTTTGACAGTTTCTTTACCTATTTATAGTCCTTTTATTCCTTCTTCTTGCCTAATTGCTCTGGCTAGGAATTCCAGTACTATGTTGAATAGGAGTGGAGATAGTGGGCATCCTTGTCTGGTTCCTGATTTTAGAGGGAATGGTTTCAGCTTTTCTCCATTAAGTATAATACTGGCTGTAGGTTAAGACACACATTTCTTCAAACCCAAAGTCTAATCATACAGGGGGCTGAACTACAACATAAATTCAGTTTCCCATCTTGTAGGGTCTCTTGCTTTAAAGTTTTAACATTTATCGGGAAAGAATGGAAAACTAAAAATTGGGGTGGGCAACATGAGCAGATTCCTGTGAAACTGGATGTCTTGAATTCAGTTCTATCCAGCACCTTTGCCAGTCCTTCCACCCTTGTTTGAGGGAGGTTAGCATCCTATGAATCTGTAATGGCTTCCCTTAAGGTAGTTGCCTTGCAAGGGACAACTGATCTTCCTCAGGACCTACACTCGCCACCTCTCATGCTCCTATACCTGTAATCACACTCAGATTCCATCAGTCCCCAGATAGTGAGGTACTGAAGTGTGACGCATGAAGATATATGATGTACACTTGGCAGTTTCCTTGGAGATGGTGTGGAAATAGATAGTAGGTATATGAGTTCAGAGTAGCAGGACTGTAAAGTTGGGTCAGGTCAAATGAATTGATTTAGATCACTAGGCAAAGATTCCTGGTAGAAAGTTACCAGGTCAGAGGACTAGGAGTGGCTTCAACAGTTTTTTCAAGTGGTTAACTGAAAGCTGGACCCAAAGGAGGCCTGAGCTAAGTGAAATTGAGATAGATTCTAGAACTTTATTTGTACGCTATAAATATTTGTTTGCAAAGGCTAGGTGGGGAGATTGATATGCTGAAGGGGCTTATCATATAAGACTTGACCACGTGTGTTCTCTGGGTGGATCCAGAGAACATTCCTTTTATCATAGCTCTGAGAAGTACATTCATGAGGGGAGCCTCAACATCCTTGAAGAGTTCTGCTGGCTATTTGCTTCAAGCCAATAATGATAGGGGAGCTGCTGCCATCAAGCTAGGCTGCTTGAATTTATTGGGAATAATGTATCCCAGGTGGCAGACACAAGTAGTAGCAACAAATTACTAAAGATAAGGTAGATATGGTGGCTCTAGTGGTCAACAAAGCCAATGTAGTATTCAAAGAGTCTGAGCTGCAGAGATTTGGGGAGGTGGCTAGGTATTCATGGTGTCCTAGATCTGAAATAAGTTGGTATCCTATTAAGTCTTCCTTGATTTGTGTGAATATGAGCTGTAGGTCTGGTGAACAGATAGGTAATTTGCATTAACTCAATAAAGAGTGAGAGGCCTTCAGTCCCAGATCCAAGCCAATCCATAGACCCAAAGACTTTGAATGAAGGGAAAGCAAGGTCCTTTGGGGATAGACCCTGCCACACAGGCAAAGATGCAACTGTAAATCTCCTAGCCTTTCTTCAAAGGACTTGGAACCATTTGCCAGGGTGGCATTCAGTGGAGAAGGGGAAACAGACTTTTTAGAAATTGTTAGACATTGGCTCTGAGCCTTACTTGAATTCTAGAAGACCCAAAACACTGCTGTTTTCCATCAGTGTCAATAGAGTTTTGGCTTTGGTACATCTCATACTGGTTATTTTCACATTTCCAGAATGCCTAATTGGAATAGAACTGCTCAATAACTAAGAGTCTACATATTGGCAGTGAGGAAAATCAAGAGGAAGCCACTAAAATGGCATCTCCCTGCTAAAATACTAATCTTTTTCCTGGAGGGATTGCAGAAGCACCATCAAGGATTTGAGAAATGCAGGAGTAAAGATTCCTACACATCCCCATTCAACTTAACTGTTTGCTTTGAAGAAGACAGGTGGATCTTTTAAGAATGACTATAGATTATCATAAATTTAATCAGGCGGTCTTTTTTTCTTTTTTTTAAGTCTCTGTCTACAAAACAAATGACTGTGAGACTACATCCAATGAAATTACCCACTGATATCATACTTGGGTTTGAACACAGGTGGTGGTTTCAATCCCAGTTGCTTCACATGTGTGGTTGGTGCTGGTACAAAGCTGTATAATCCCTGGCTTACAGATGCTGATCTGACATGTTCTTCTTTTCTCTGTGCTTCCTGATAAAGACCATCAGAATCAGTTTGCTTTTGCTGGAAGATCAGTTGTGAGTGCACCGTCATTGACTTCATTTAACTTCAGAGTTATTAATAACCTAGTCTTATGTGGTAAGACAGTCTGCAAGGACTAAATATCCTCTCCTTCCACACATTATGCTAATCCGTTATGTCAATGCCATGCTGGTTGATCTGCTGAGCAAAAAGTAACAACTCTTGTAGACCTTGTGGTAAGGTATGTACATAGTGAGTAATAAATCCCACCAAAACCAAGAGTCTCCTACCATCTTGGTGAATTTTCTGGGGATTTGAGAAAATTGAGATCCCATTTCCCAGGTAAATAATTTGCTTGATCTGGCCTCTGCCATCACAAAGAAAGAGGCACATTTGGATTGTTTTTCTTTTTGTGTGAGGGAGGGGTACGTACTAGGGTTTGAACCTCAGGGTCTTGTGCTTGCTAAGCAGGCATTCTACCAGTTGAGCAATGCCCCCATCCCTGTATGTTTGGATTTTAAACATACTTAATTGAAATGAAGTGAAGATTGTCACCTCGTTTGGTTCCATGAACCTTCTCAGGAGCAGCAATGCCACCCTTTTTCCTTCTGCTTCGTGGCTGGTATCACTTCCATTTTCTCTACTTCCAGTGATCACTTCACTGTCAACTCTTCCTAAGTCCTAAGTTCCTTTTCGTGTCACATACCTTTTAACTCCTCAGGTGAATGAAGTTTTTAGCTTTCCTTCTCCTATTTATTTTCATCAGAATAAATGGCAGAATTGTGTGCAAGAAAGAGCTCATGGCCAGATAAGAAGCCAAAGAGCATAGCGTGGCTCTTTTATAACAACTTGTTCCTACAAGAATGAACTCAGGGCCCCATGAGAACTACCTTAATTTCTTCCAAGAGCAGCATCCTAAATGACCCAACCCACTGGGCTCCAACTCTTTAAACTTCTGCACCCTCTCACATTGCCACACCAGGAAACAAGCTTCCAACATATGAATCCTTCAGTGACAAACTAACCTTATCCAAACTGTAGAATGTTGTTATTTTATTTTATTGCCTAATTGCCTTGATCAGAACCTCCAGAACAAGTTGAATAGAAATAGTGAAAGCAAGACCCCCTTTTTCACTTCAGAATTTATTTAGAGGGGAAGTTTTTAGTTTTTTACCATTAAATATGATGTTAGCTGTGGATTTTTCAAAGATGCTGTCTATTAAATTGAAGAGAGTCCTTTGTATTCTTAAGTCTTTATCGTGAAAGGTGTTGGGTTTTATTAAATGCTTTTCCTCCCTCTATTGAGATGATCATGCGGGGTTTACCTCTTTATTCTATTTGTGTGTATGTGGAGAGATGGTACTGGGGAATGAACCCAGAGCCTAGTGCCTACTAGGCAAGTGCTCTACTACTGAGCTACACCCCCCACCCCAGCACTTCTTTATTGTATTAAGAAGGTGTATTACATTGGTTTTTTTATTTGTTTGTTTATTTGTTTTTTCTTCTAATACTGGGGTGAGAATTCAGGGCCTACACCTTGAGCCACTCCACCAGCCCTTTTCTGAAGAGTTTTCTTGAGATACGGTCTCACAAACTATTTGGCTGGTCTAGCTTGAACCATAGTCTTCCTGATCTCTACTTCCTCAGTAACTAGAATTACAGATGTGAGCCACTGGTGCCTGGCTGCATGGTTGATTTTCATATGTTAAACTAACCTTGCATTCTTGGGATAAAGTCCACTAGTTTATTGGTGTATAATATTTTTTATATGCTTCTAGGTACTGTTTGCTATTATTTCATTGAGGATTTTTGCATCTGTATTTCATAAGGGATACTGATCTATAGTTTGTATGCTGTCTTTGGTAGTATCAGGTTAACAATGTAGTTCTTGTAGAAATTGATTAGAAAGTGTTTCCTCTTTTTTTTTTTTTTTTTTTATACTGTGTGATACTAGGGGTTGAACTCATGGCCTCCTACTTGCTAGACAGGTGCTGTACCAATTGAGCCATATCCCCAACCCTTTTTGCTTTGGTTATTTTTGAGATAGGATCTTGCTTTATGCCCACGTCAGCCTGAATCTGTCAAGTTGCTAGGATTACAGGTTTGAGCCATTGAACCTGGCTTCCTCTTTTTTTTTTAAGAGATTGTGATACATTGGTGTTAATTCTTTAAATGTTTTGTGGACTTCACCAGTCCACCAACGCCATCTGGCTCTGGGCTTTTCTTTGAAAAGTAAGTTTGAATACAGAAGATATTTCTGATTGATTTAGTTTAGATGTGTTTTTCAGGAAGATTTTAGTTTTTGGTTACATTCTGCCACAAAGGACAAGGTGGGAATGCCATAGGTGTATTTGTGTGTATTTAAGCCCAGTATTAAAAATAAATGGGGCCATTCATAGTGTCTGTCCCTGGCAGGTCATCTTCTGGATTTATCACTCCACTCAGTAATTTGATTTCTAATGTCATTTCTTGTGTGTTTCAGTTCATTGCTATTTACAGTGCTTTCATTGGTTGTATTTGGTTTCTCTAGTTACAGATTTCAACAAAGCAGTCATTATCATCCTCTGGAATCAGTCTTGTATATTGCAAATAAAACCATATTTTTTCCCTTGGAGATTACTAGGTAATAAAGTTAATATTGTTTAAGGCATCAGTTTGGGAAATAGAATGGTAAGATAGATTAAGTATTAATTGGATGATTTTTTTTATGCTGCTTATATATATTTTTGGTCATGAATTTACAGAGTACTCTCAAGTACACCTGGTTGTGGATGTTTGGAAATGTGTTGACTGTAGTTTTCATCCAGGGCCTCACACTTGTTAAGCAGGCGCTCTGTCTCTTGAGTCCCAGCCCCAAACCCTGTGTTTTGTCTTTTTATTATTTACCTTGAAAATACTTTCTCAATTCCTTTTTGATACCTTCTTTGACATATAGACTATTTAGAAATAGAAATAATACCGTGCATACTAGAGGAATAGTGGGCCGGATGACATCCCAAATGTGTCCACTATTTAGAAGTGTGTTGCTTAATTTCCACAGATCTGTTTTCATTGTGGTCAGAGAGCAGTCTGTATCTTCAGTCCTTTTAAATTCGTTAAGACTTCTTGTAGAGTGTGGTTTCTGTTGAAGAATATTCTCTGTGCACTTGAGAGTGGTGTTTGTTCTGCAGTATCGAATGCACTGTCTCTAAGTCCTCTGTCTCCTTACTAACTTTTTTGACTGCTTATTTCATCAGTTCTGATAGAACTGTGTGCTTTTTTTTAAACTATGATTATGTATTTTTCTATCTCTACATGTCAGTTTTTGCTTCCTTTGTTTGATGGTTTAGTTATGGGTGCAATATATTATGTCTTTCTGATAAATTACCCCCTTTTGTCATTGTGAAATGATGTTCTTTTCTCATAATACTATTTGTTTTAAAGTCTGCTTTGTTTGATATTTTTACAGCTGGTGTTGTTTTCTTGTGCTTGGTATTTGCATGGCTTATCTTTTCTCTATTCTTGTGCTTCCAACTTATCTGTGTCTTTATTTAAAGTAGGTCTCTAAAGAATAGCATGTAACTGAGTTTGAGTTTTTTTAAAGTCTAAAAATGTACTTTGGAGTGTTTATTCCATCTACGCTTAATGTTACTACCGTGATTGGATTTAAATCTACCATCTTACTATTTATTTTCTTTTTGTCTCCTGTTTCTTGTTTCTCTTGTTGTCTTTTAAGTTAAGTAGTATTTTACTATACTATTTTATATCCCTTCTTGCCTTTTTAGCTGTATTTTTTTTGAGTCAACAGTACATAGATTATATTTTGAGACAGTGTCTTGCTGTCCTTAAACTCACAGTCCTCCTACATCTGCCTTCTAAGTGGTGAGATTATAAATATGTGCCATGACACCCAGCTCTCTTTTTAAAAATTTTTTAATGATTACTATGTCTACCTGTTTAAAGATAAAATATGTGTCATTGACTGTACTCAACTCTGAGTTAATACCATTTCATATGTAATGTAAGAACCTTTTAAATCATACAGTTCCATTACACACACCCCTCCTATCCTTTCTGCTATTGCTACCTATTCATGTCTACCTCATGTCCTGACTACCATAATATGTTGTTAATACTCAGTCATATAGCTTTTAAAGAATTTATGAAAAGAAAAACTTGGTGGCACTGGGGTTTGAACTCAGAGCCTCAGACTTGCTAGTCAAGCACTGTTACCATTTGAACCACTCTGCCAGCTCTTTTTTGTGTTGAGTATTTTCTAGATAGGGTCTCGTGAACTCTTTGCCCAGGCTGGCTTCAAACTGTTATCCTCCTGATCTCTGCCTCCTCAGTAGCTAAGATTATTAGTGTAAGCTACCAGTGCCCCATTTTATAGTTACCATTTCTAGTGCTTTTTCATTTTTTACTGATTTCTTTATAAGAGCATTTTCCATCAGCCAGAATACAATTCACTAGCTTCAAATTACTGGAATTCTAAACTAAGCTACTGTTAATACGTTTAAAGCTACTGATAAGTCCACCTTTAGTTGTGAGGCACAGCAACCCTTACAAGTGTTGTAGTCTTTTTTCATATTCACAATTCTTCAAAGAAAAAAAAATCAAAGCTGGTTCTTTAAAATGTTTAACTGGAAGTCTAAAAATAGATAATAAGTAAAACTGATCTCTAGACATAGTTTACATAAGTTTTCTGAGGACTTTGCACGTTTAAAGAAAATAGCCATAGTCTAAGTAGGAAAGTCCTAACTTGGGCTTTTCAGGGTGGCTGTAGGATGCAGGTGGCTATTTGCTGTCCTTACGTGTTGTAATACTTGGTAGGCTAAAACACCTTCTTTTTGGAGAAAGTACAAAATAAAAATACTATCTTGACTAAATCTTATTTGGTGCCAGGTTGGTGAGAGTGAATAGAGGAATAAAGTTGTTAGAGGGTAAAGTGCATAGGATTTGCACTAGTATAGACCTGAAGTAATCATTGGAGGAGTACAGTTATCTGAGTTGAATTCTGAAGAACCTAGGTGATGTACATGATAAGCCAGATGGACATGCTTCAAAATCAGTAGTTTTGAGATAGGAAAAGAGGAATGAGAGATGAAACTGGGCTTCATGTGGTCATGAATGACTGTTTCTGTCATGCTTGGATATTTGGACTGAGTTCTGGAGGAAAATTTTAGCCATTAGAACATTTTGAGCAGGAAACTAATATTGTCAGAATATTTGTTACTTTAGAAAGATAATTTCAGAATAAGCAATATTAACATCAGGTGTAGAGGTACTTTTAGAAGGTTGTTGAAGTAATAATGGTAGTGAAAATGCAGAAAGAAGCAAATGATTTGGAAACTGTTAAAGAGTTAGAATTGGTAAGAGTGGCAAACAGACAACAGAAGAAGGATTGAGGATGTCATCCAGTTTTCTGGCTTAGGCATTGAATATAAATGGTATTAATATTCCTTGAAATAAAAGGAAGAGGAGGAAGGGAAGGAGTAATGGTTCAAAACATGTTGAATTTGGGGTACATGTACTGCATTCAGTTGAGGGCTTTATCAGAAAATTTAACAGTAGGTTCTGGAATTTAAGAAAATGTTCTGTTTGATATAAAGATAGGAGTGGTCATTTATATGTTATAGCTAGTATATTATCTTTGTAGCTTTCATAATTACAGAACTAGAATTAGAACTCAGAAGCCTGTGGTACAAGGTCACATCGGTCTATTTACTTCTGTTGTGGACTGTTAAAACATATACTTAGGACTGACAAAATTCTGTGGTAGACATTAATATGTAGTACTATCTGTATTCTAAAATAACTCAAAAAGATGATAAGCATGTCTGCTTGTTGACCAGCAGAGGGCAGTCAATCTCGAAGTTAAGTATTTTCTGTCCTGTGTTCCACTTCAGGCTTAAAAACCTCAGTCTTATGAGTGTAGATTTTCAGTGTTCTTGTTCCACTGCGTCAGACATCCAGGGTACTTTTACTTATCCTTGCTTTTGAATCTTAGAAGATGTTTTTGTTTTGGAGCCACGTCTTTATTCTGATCCCTGTTTCCCAAATCTAGTCCTTATTTCTTACTTAAAGCTTAAAAAGACTTGAGTCCTTCCTTAATTGCTGTCTTGGCAGCAACTGTGGTTAGTTACTATTAAGATTCTTAGTTTTGTGCTTTAGGGAACAGAATGAAGGAGATTGACTTTTAATTTCTAGAGGGAGTATTGATAAGATGGGCTGGCTTTGTAAGCCAGCGAGCTCTTCCACAGTTTGATTGGAGGGGTATAAGAAAGACTTCCTATCATGGGTACGTCCTTCATCTACCTGCCACTTGTCTGAAGTGCCCGTTGGTCTACTTTTAACTTTAGGCATTCAAGGATCCACTAAAATTCAACACATTTATTGAGAGGGACAAGAGAAGAGTGATACCACGAATTATTTCTCTTAAACTAGCTAACCAGTGACTTAGCAAGAACTTGAAAGAATAGGGTCTGGATAGGAAAATTTAACTAGTTTTAAGTAGAGGATGGGAGAAAAGGTTTAGAAATAGAATTATACTCTTTCCTGTTACAAGCTTTCAGTGCCTTCCAACTAACTAAGTCATTATGATAATAAGGACCACCATTTATAGAATATACCATGTGAAAAGCAATGTTCTCATTCGGTCTTTAAATAAACCTTAGGTGACAGTTGCTGTTGCTATCCCTAGTTTGAAGAGTAAGAAACTGAGTCACAGAAAAGTTAAGTAATTTTCCTGAAATTGTTTATGGAATTGACAACTAGTGTTTACCATTGTGCAGTCTGGCACAGTTCCTAGCCCTTAGTAAGTGCCCAAATAATGTTGAATTGAATCAGAGCATGGAACAGCATGAAAGTAGGCTTGTGGCGCTTGGAAACAGAGGCCCATAGAGAACCTCTGCCACTGGAGTCATAAAGCTGTTGCTTCTGCTTCTATTGTAGAACATAGCAATCTAACTTAAGGAATGTGGGAAGAAGTAGAACATCTTTGAAAAGTTTTGCTTCAGGATACCTGCTCTCTCAAGCTGAGGGTGAAATGTGGATAACTGGTTATTTGTAGTTGCTTAATACCTTTTTTTGATGGTTCAAATTCTGGTTTGAGCTTGTAAGACAGACCTGCAGCCCCTTAATGTCATTCTTGAAACAGTGTTATTTCTCTGAAATTGGTAATTAATTGTATTTAATTTTTTACTATAAGAGCAAAAGAGTTCCTTCAGAACTTTTCTTAGAAAAATACAAAGCTTTATTCGGTGATAAAATTGAACACATTAATGAAGGCTAACTTAAATGATGTGCAGTTGTAGAGAGTGTTAACGCTGAGGTTTGGTTAGACTTGTAGGACATCCGTTGTGTACTTGGTAAGTGAGCTGTTTCTTTTGTCTCTATTTTATCCTCCTTTCATCCAGGTAAAGGAACTATGGTGGGAAAGCCATGAGTTCTCACAAACTCAACCCGAACTACGTTAGTGATCTTTGCACTGAAACTGTACTGTAAGCACAAATCAGACCTAGTCAACTTTGGGGAAAGGACCTAGTGAAGTGGGGAGAAATTAGAACTAGCAGTGAGAGGGCTCTGAGCTGTCAGTGCGCCTCTCTTTTGCTCACTGTAGATAAAGGAGAGGCACCTGGTTGTCCTAACCATCTCATTGTGAAACTAACAAGTCAGAATTGTAACTTTACCAAATCATAGGCAGGGGAATAGAAATGCAAACATACATTTTGTATCCAGGTTCAAGAACCATCGACTTTCTAAGTCACTATTTGAGGGAAGAGAATGCTATCACCTTTGAGAAGTTGTGAATTATGAAAGACATTTCTGTTGGGTTGCAGAGTGTCCCTTGGGGTTTGTTTCATTTATAACATTGCCTCAGGCCTTCTGCTGCATCCTGTTGGAATGACCTCCTTTTCAACCCTGTGCTGGCAGCTGCAATACGGCTCTTTCCCCTGGATCCTTCAGGCTTGTCACATGACAGACATGAACTGTGACCTCTTTGTTCCTTAATCAGATGATTGGGTCTTTTTTTTTTTTCTTTACATTTAACAGTTTTGCCTTATTTCCTTTCCTTTTCCCCTTTTGCTCTCTTTTTAATTTCCTACTCAGATGAGGGTTTTTTTTAAATAGCAGTTTAGGTTTTTTGTTTGTTTGTTTTTAGCAAAATATAGCAGTGATGTAGAAAACAAACCATAAGCTCACTGAATTTTTACAGCATGAACACACCCATGCTGATAGTGGTCAGATCAAGAAGGAAGCATCACCAGAACTTTAGAAAGCCCCATCTCCTTCTAGTGTCTGCTCAGCTTCCCAGGGGACTTGCTGTCCTGACTAAATCTTGTAGCTTTATCCACTGGGGACTTGGCAGAAATGAAGTCATGCAGCATGTACTCCTTTGTGTCTGGGTCTCTTCACTTAACATTTCTGTCATCTGCGTCCATGCTACCCAACTGTTATTCCTTAGTAATAGTAGATTATTCCATGGTATATACTTCACATACTTATTCATCTTACAATGAGTATTGGGGATGTTTCTAGTCAGGGATATTGTGAATAGTAGTACTAAACATCCTTGTACATGATTTTGACTAAAATATGACATGTTTCTGGGTATTTTCATAGAAATGAAATTGCTAAGGCATCTACCCATTTAATTTTAAAATTCATATAAAACACTAAAATACCTATTTTAGGCAAATTTTTTGTAGGAACATTGTTAAAGATGTATAGATTCAGTTTTAGTATAATATACCTGATTTATGGCTAAAAAAAGTGCCCTTTAGTTAAATGTACTGTGGTTTTAAACCGATAACTTCTGTAAACAACAAAATTGCCTCTCACTGCTGATGACACATTTTACTAACATTTTTCCTAGTGTGTACTTTTCAGTTTTCCATAGCTGAGTTTCTGAGCCCATTCTGCAAAAATCCTGAGAGAATATTTTGGTGGTAATAATAGTTAAGGTGGCATCTAAGCTGTACCACCTCTGAGTATCAATGCCTACAGAGAAGGTTGACACCTGCACGTGTGAGTTGCGTTATTCACCATGAGCTCTGCAGAAGGCTCCATACCATAGATGGGCTCCAGCATAGGTAGCCAAGCAATTATGCATTGGGAACAGCCTTTTATCCCCTCTTCTAAAACATGAACTTTCCACAGTTCTGTGGATTTTAGAAACAAGTTTAACCTAGTTAAGTGTTTGTGATGTCATACCCCTAAAAAACTAGATAATATCTTTTAAAGGAAATTTTATTTGACCATATAAAGTGCCCCCCAAGTCATATTACAAACATGCATGGAACTAAATCAGCTGTTTTGACCATGGTGTTTTGAAGATCTTAAAGAATTTCCCTTCTTTCCATCGGAACAAAACCAAAAAATGTGGAGGGGGTAATTAAAATTTGATGGTGTAAAAAGACACTAACAGAACCAGAAAATTTATTCCATGTTAGGTAAATATCTTTTCTCCTGTAAGTCTTTGGAATAGATGAAGGAGAGTTGCCGATTCTAGGGAAATTTTTTTTGAAACAAAATACAGTTTAAAAAAATAAAGAATAAAGGTTGTTTTTTGGTTTGTTTTTGTTTTTGGCTGGCACTGGGGTTTGTACTCATGGCTTCACTCTTGCTAGGCAGGTACTCTGCCACTTGAGTCATGCTCCCAGCCTAAGGGTTTTTTTTTTTTTTTTTTTTACAAAACTATTCTTTGAGAATTTTTTTGTTTTTAATTTCTTTCAATTTTGTTTTAAAACAGCAGTATATAGACATTAATATTTAGAAAACTGTTGTAATACAAGGTGTTGGGTTTCTTTCCTTTTTAATGGCATTTGAAACTCACATTGGTTTTTCTGTGTGGATATAATTCAGGAAGTGTTACTGATAGTCTGTGTTACTCTTTGTATTTTTCTCAGAAATAATAGAAAGTGTCTGTTATAGTTGGTGTGTGATGGGGTAGAGGACCACGCACAAATTGCTGTTATGCAGTGTAGGGTAATGGCAAAGACAGCTTTCCATCAGGTGAGGGGCACGTAGGCCCATTTGAAATGAATCCTAAGACAAGTAGATTGGCCTCACATGGCCTTTCCCTGGTCTCTGCCTATTGGCAGAGGAGCATTGTGGAAGAATGGGAAGTAAGCTGGAGAGAAGCCAGGATGATGAGCGTATACCTGATACAGTTGATACTGCAGCACAGTGACTAACAGCACTTACTTTAGATCAAGTTAGAAATTGAGTACCAGGTCAACTTGGCTCTGTAACCTTGAAACTGATTGCTTCACCTGTCTAAGTTCACCTTCCTCATTTGATAAATAGGGCAGCATTAAAATATCTTGCTACAATGTTGTGTGAAAGGTGCTTAACATAGCTCTCAACACCTAGCAAGTTCTTAAGTGGCTACTCTGGACAATGGGAAACCATCAAAGATTTTGGCACCATGGCATGCATGGAGGGATTAAAAAAAGTTTTGTGTAAGATCTTTCAAACGGAAATTCTGACATGGAAAGTTGAGTAAAGGGGAGCCCGAGTTCAGAGACTGTTGCCAGCGTCCAGGTGGGAGAGCGTGCGTGAGGTCATGAATTAGGTGGGTGGTGGCCTTTTGAGACTGGACCCAAATTTGAGACTTTGTCATTCCATGATCTCCAATGTCTGCCCAGACGGCAATGAGCTCCTACTTGCTAGAGTTGACAGGCATTCCCTTATGAAAGAGTCGTTACTTAGCCAGATGCTGGTGGCTCATGCCTCTAATCCTAGCTACTCAGGAGGCAGAGATCAGGAGGATCATGGTTCAAAGCCAGCCTGGGAAAATAGTTCCTGTGAGACCCTATCTTGAAAAACCCTTCACAAAAAAATAGGGCTGGTGGAGTGGCTCAAGGTGAAGGCTTGAGTTCAAGCCCCAGTACCGCAAAAAAAAAAAAAAAAAAAAAGTCCTTACGTTAAACTGGTTCCTTTTCTTCTGTTTAGGGCTTAAAAGACAACCTTGCTTCTGCAACATCCAGCCTGACAGCCACCAAACCATTGCTTCGTCCAAGAATCACAAGAATCTGCCTCAGGGACTTGATATTCTGTATGGAACAAGAAAGGGAGATGAAGTATTCTCGAGCTCTGTACCTTGCACTTCTGAAGTGAACACTCTACTCTCCATCCAGATCCTTGCTGTTTACTGCCAAAGAAGACATAAAGAACATTATTGCATTGTCCTGAAATCTGTTTCTGGAAAATAGTCACTAATATGGAAGACCATTGTTTACATTTAGAAGCTTTTACTAAATCTTACCTGTATATCTCATGGGGGTCTCACAGACTAGAGTTCAGCTTTGTTTTCTGAAAAATAGTTGTGAAGTACACTTTACACAGAAGTAGTACTTGCCTGCTTTTGTGTTTAGTTACAGCAAGTTAAGGCTCTGTTTGTCGCTACCTGCTTCCTTTGTCAAACTATCAGTGAAGCGTCTATCCCTAATTCAGCCCGTGTTGAGATGCAGGAGGAAGGAGGAGTCACTGCTTACCAAGAAAAGTATATTTCATCCTAGACTGAGCCTGTCTCAAAGTGTTAGATTTCTGGTCTGGAATCAAAAGTTGCTTAGCTAACTATTACAGTCACCTTCTGTAGTTGAAGGTAACAGGCCACAGAGTAATGTCTGTGGTGATTTGAGTCATCTGAGCCTCAGTATTGTCAAAGTGAGACAAACGGGGACAGTTTGTGCCTGAGGTTGCTAATTCTCTAGCTCATGTCACCACATGCTGCTTCTGATACCAAGTGAGGGGACATCCTTGTCAGGGAAACCTTAAAATTGAAGCTGCTGCTTATATATCTCATTAAAAAATGGAAGAGGTGGAAAGTACTGGAAGGAATGATGAGTCATTGAGTTCAAACCAATGAAGGGAAAATGAAAATAGAATCATAAAACAGGAAATGTACTGCATGTGTCCAAGGAGGGATGGGCACAATTGGAACTCAAAACAAAAGTACATGTTTGTTGAGGGGAAAAAAAATTACAACCCAACCAAAAAAGAAAATGTATCAAACATTTTCAAGTTACAGAATTTCAAAAGGAAGTCCTTTTCTGTTTTGTATTAAGTCTGAAGAAGGGTGGTCTTTGTAGTTCCTTCTCTTGCAAAATCTCTTGCAAAAACAAAGTTGATCTTTGTTTTAAGCATCTTGTTTCATTTTTTAAAAAAATTCGAATTGATGATCAGAAATTTTAAATACTAGGACTCTCTTTTGGATTGTATTCCTGAAAAGGTACTGTCAGCATCTCACTCTTGGGGATCTTGATCTAAATGTGAGAAGACTGTTACCTACATCCCTCAGAGGAGGGAGCTGACTTTTTAAAAAAATTTGATAGGTGGATTGTAGCTGGCCAAAAATAATAATGGTTGTCAGAATCACATATAAAAAGAATTGTTCAATCCCCCAAGAAGGTTGAAAAAAATGGAAATGCTGTGCTTAGAAAAGGAATTCAGGAGAAAACACACCTCATTATGTTAGTCTTTGTCCTGGTCTTCCCATTGGGACTGTCATGGCCATTTCTCTGCTATACCAAGATTTAAATTGGCCACATTTTTTTGTCAACAAATTATAATGTAAAAGGCTATAAATTATGTATACGTTAAAGGAGTGCTTTAAGAAGAGATCTATACCCCGTGTTGTTTTTGTATATTTAAATTGCTTAGCTTTATTTTTTGTAAAGTGCAGCATACTACTACAGTTGTGTATAGTCTTATTGATCAGATGTTTAAAATTATTTCAAATCATTAAAATAATTATTTTATTATAAGAACAGCTTTGCTCAGTCGTTGACTTTGAAAACCAGTTTTCATTAGTGGTCAGTTCCCATAGGGCTCTCATCTGCTGGCTCTGATTGTTACTTATTTTGGAGTGTCAGTGTTTGGGTTCCAGAACCTCACTTCTGATCCAAGTTGCTGAATCACTTTCTTTGAAATAGTTACTAATTTGCATGCTGCTGGATTTGTAAAGGAAGCTTAAGCATATTTATTACAAAAGCTTTTCTTGTTCCATCAAGGTTTTCTAAGGTACTCTTTTTCAAACTATATATTTCTTTTTTTTCAAAACTGGAACTTGAACTCAAGGCCTGCACCTTGAGTCACTCCATCAGCCCTTTTTGTGATGGGTTTTTTTCAAGATAGGGTATCAAAAACTATTTTCCCAGGGCTGGCTTCAAACCAGGATCCTCCTAATCTCTGCCTCCTAAGTAGCTAGGATTGCAAGCGTAAGCCACTGGCATCCAACTTCAAATTATATTTTTAATATACATTTAAAAACCTTGTGTTGTGAAGTATAAGTTAGAGAAGAACAGGTAAGTGTATAACTCACTGGAGCCAATTAGTGTGGCTGGCCATGGTAGGTACGAGGCAGAAGTACCTTTCCTTATCTAATTCCTTTAGGCATTAAACTTTGTGACCCTCTGCCTTCAGTATCTATCATGCATGGTAACAGTAAAAGGGAAAAAAACAAATCCTCTACCTATTTACTTTAAAGTATACTTTACATAAAAAATTAGCACATCTCAACCATTTTACTTTTTTTCCCCAAGGAAAAAAAACTAGGGCCTCACACACGCTAGGCAAGCACTCTACTACTGAGCTACGACCCCAGCCCTCATCCATTTACTTTTAATGTAACCTCTGCTGTAAGTGAGCTCCTCCCACACATCTCCAAGATTCTTCTTTTCACGAGAAGCAAAGTTGAGCATTCTTCTAAAGCCTATGTATCTCAAAACCTATATCTGAGGTAAATTTTGTCTCAATAGAACTTTGGGAAAACTATTTAGAATGAAGGGCTTGGGATGTAGCTCAGGAAACACAAATAATGTTAAGATATACTTTTTTAGGAAAATAACAGAGCCAAGATCTCTGGCTGATTAGGGTGGACTTCATTTCTGCCTATGAACCAACAAAATATTTATAAAACTTTGCCCTTAACAAGACTAGTGATTATTTAGGAGATAAAGTATATTGTATCACACATTTGTATGTGACCTAGTAGCTAGTTTTTGTTTTGTTTTCAGCATTCCTGTTTTTTCAGACACTTTCATATGCCTCTGAATTGACACTTTTTTAAACTTACAGGCATTATCTTTTCTTCTGACTTCTTAAACACCATTTAGGGAGATGTGGCTCCATGGTAGAGCACTTGCCTAGCATGCGCAAAACCTTGGGCTTGATCCCAGTGTTGAAAAAACAAAAAAACAACTAAGGCCAGGCACAGTGGCACACACTTGTAGCTGGTAGCTACTCTGGAGATAGAGGCAGGAGGATCATAAGTTTGAGGCCAGTCCTGGCAAAAGATAGCAAGACGCTGCCTGAAAAAAAACAAAGGGTTGGGAGTATAGCTCAAGTGGCAGAGTGCTTGCTTAGCATTTAGCATGTGTGAGGCCTTGGGTTCAATCCCCAGCACTGGTGGGTGGGGGAGGAAGACAAATAGTTAAGGGCTGGGGATATATCTCAGTGGTAGAGCACTTGCCTAGCAGTGCAAGGCCCTGGGTTGGATCCCCAACACCACAAGGGAAAAAAAAAACATTGAAATATCATTTAGTATTTTCATATGTATTTCACCTATAGTGTACTGGTATATTAGCCTTTCTGCTGAGGTTATTTCCCAGTAGGAAGTTGGTCCTTGGTAGATTATTTTTCTTGGAGAAACAATGAGAAACTGCTATGCAAATTAGTTCACCACCACAGATTGCTGGCTGGCTAGGTGAGAGGAGCCTTGAATATTGAGGGGAAGAGAAATATGCCCAAAAAACTCATTTTAAGATGTTAGACTTCGTTGGTAAACCATAAAGAACAATTTTATGGTAACTGTTCTTTAAAAGAGCCAGGTTGACATCTTTCCAAGTTCTCTTGTCATAGATGGGACTGAGGCAGAATTGCCTGTGGTAAAAGCATACCCGGTCTGTGAGACAGGTGTGAGAATTTAATGACTGCTCATTAAATTTAGCACCTGGAACACTATCACGTGTAGTAAACAGGTAGATTTTGAATGACACTTCTGCCCACATGTACTACATTATATTGATGAAAGTCACTGGTTGAGTGAATGAACCTTAGTGTTTTATTTAAAATGATGCAAATTTCTATGTACTATATGGGGAGCTAGGAGATGGAAGACTAGAAGGAGAAAGGTATGAATAGTAATGACAGAGTAATTTTCACTTTTGTGTGTGTGCTGGGGATTGAACCCAGGGCCTTGGGTATGCTAAGCACACATTGTTCCACTGAGCTACACCTCCACCTCCCAGAACAAATCTCATGTCCACTGCCTAATAAGTTTCCTGTAGGGTTGAAAGCAGTGCCTCCCACTGCTTCTAAATTTTTAATTGAAAACGTAGGTACATACGGTGAACATTCAAATGATAAAAGAACATAACCAAAATAATTTTATTTTCTCAGAACTCCCCAGGTCCCTTGCTCCTTTCCCTAGACTCACCCACTTTTACCTTTCCCCATATATGGTTCCAGACAAATTGATTATTGCCCCTTATTTGCATAGGACAGTGTATCGATCTATCCTTTGCTATTTTCACAATCTCATTCTTATTTTGATCTGTTTTCCAGGGTAAGAATACTGGTAGAATCTTGCTGTAATCTTTGGGAAAACAATACATTTTTTCCTTAAGGGGTATAGTCACAGGTTTTCTGACTATTTTATAAATTCTAGTATTTCAGCTATAAGAATCTAGTCACGTCTGGATGTGTCAGCAGGTTCTTATTCCTAAGAAGCATCAGCAAAGCATCAAGAGGAGTTGCAGTATCATAAAGGAGGAGTGAGAAGACGGAAGAAGTGTCATTTAAGAGAAGGATTGAGGATTCCCATTGTAATTGTGGTAGCAGCAATCTCCTCCCACAAATCACTAGCATCCTGGAAACCAACCCGAATGTAAGGTCGCTCCAATCTCTTTTCTGTAAGATTTGTATTCTTCATGAAAAATTAATGAGCAGATCAAAAGAGAGATGATCTAAATTTGGCATTCCTGGGTAAGATCCCTGACAGGCTTGCCTGATATCCAAAATACTCATTTAGCAAACTTGTAAGAATTTTCTGTCCATGAAGCACTAATGTGTAAGACACAGTGTGAGTCCTGGAAGGGCTTTGTGGTCAGAGAAGAGTACATGCTAATGCAAAGTACCATGCACTGTTCCAAGGAGCATCGAACATGATAGGTATTTACAGAATCCTTAGTAAATATATATATATTCTGGTTGAAATCATCAGATTAAAGAAATAAAATTTGATCTCAACTTTGAAAAAGATGGATAAGGTTTTTTTTTTTTTTTGTCATATATTCTCAGGCCTTCCAAGGCAAAAGATTGAGAGGCAAAAAAGGGACAAAGTATATTTACGGTAAGGAAGAAAACATTTACTTGGGGTCATTTTGAGAGTCATGTAGGGGAGAAACGGCAGATAATTTTGGAAATGGAAGATGGAAGTGGTATGTTTACACCAAGACTGAGAAAGTACATAAGAACATTCAGTGAAGCCCCCACCTTGGTCTAGATAAATTCTTCATAATTTGTATTTCAAAGAAATCACAGAAAAGGGATTAGGAGGCTGCTCATGAGCTTTTTACCCCCTCCTCAAAGATTTTCCCTTGATTATCCGAACAATATGTTCTCATTGTAGGAAATTTAGAAAATAAAAATAAAAGGAAAATTAAAACATGACACTTAATGCTTTGATGCTTTGATGCTTATCTTTCTATCTGTCTTGTCTTATGCTTATCTTTCTACACTTACTGTAGATTTTTTTTGGCTGTGTTGGGATTTGAACTCATGGCCTCACACTTGCCAGGCAAGTGCTCTACCACTAGCTACTCCACCAGCTCAGGTGTTCTCAGTTGCACTGTTGATCCAACGTTGTGTCCTTTCTTTTTTTTTTTAATTTTTATTTTATTCATATGTGCATACAATACTTGGTCATTTCTCCCCGCTTCCCCCCATCACCTCCCTTATCCCCCCTTACCCCTCGCTACCCAGCAGAAACTATTTTTCCCTTATCTCTAATTTTGTTGAAGAGAGAGTATGAGCAATAATAGGAAGGACCAAGGGTTTTTGCCAGTTGAGATAAGGACAGCTATACAGGGAGTTGACTCGCATTGATTTCCTGTGCATATGTGTTATCTTCCAAGTTAATTCTTCTTGAACTAACCTTTTCTCTAGTTCCTGGTCCCTTTCTCCTATTGGCCTTAGTTGCTTTAAAGTATCTGCCTTAGTCTCTCTGCGTTGAGGGCAGCAAATGTTACCTAGTTTTTTAGGTGTCTTACCTATCCTCACCCCTCCCTTGTTTGCTCTCGCTTTTATCATGTGCTCAAAGTCCAGTCCCCTTGTTGTGTTTGCCCTTGATCTAATGTCCACATATGAGGGAGAACATATAATTTTTGGTCTTTTGGGCCAGGCTAACCTCACTCAGAATGATGTTCTCCAATTCCATCCATTTACCAGCGAATGATAACATTTCGTTCTTCTTCATGGCTGCATAAAATTCCATTGTGTATAGATACCACATTTTCTTAATCCATTCGTCAGTGGTGGAGCATCTTGGCTGTTTCCATAACTTGGCTATTGTGAATAGTGCCGCAATAAACATGGGTGTGCAGGTGCCTCTGGAGTAACCTGTGTCACAGTCTTTTGGGTATATCCCCAAGAGTGGTATAGCTGGATCAAATGGTAGATCAATGTTTAGATTTTTAAGTAGCCTCCAAATTTTTCCAGAGTGGTTGTACTAGTTTATATTCCCACCAACAGTGTAAGAGGGTTCCTTTTTCCCTGCATCCTCGCCAACACCTGTTGTTGGTGGTGTTGCTAATGATGGCTATTCTAACAGGGGTGAGGTGGAATCTTAGTGTGGTTTTAATTTGCATTTCCTTTATTGCTAGAGATGGTGAGCATTTTTTCATGTGTTTTTTGGCCATTTGAATTTCTTCTTTTGAGAAAGTTCTGTTTAGTTCACTTGCCCATTTCTTTATTGGTTCATTAATTTTGGGAGAATTTCAATTTTTAAGTTCCCTATATATTCTGGTTATCAGTCCTTTGTCTGATGTGTAGCTGGCAAATATTTTCTCCCACTCTGTGGGTGGTCTCTTCAGTTTAGAGACCATTTCTTTTGTTGAGCAGAAGTTTTTTAGTTTTATGAAGTCCCATTTATCTATGCTATCTCTTAGTTGCTGTGCTGCTGGGGTTCCATTGAGAAAGTTCTTGCCTATACCTATTAATTCCAGAGTATTTCCTACTCTTTCCTGTACCAACTTTATAGTTTGTGGTCTGATATTAAGATCCTTGATCCATTTTGAGTTAATGTTGGTATAGGGTGATAAACATGGATCTAGTTTCAGTTTTTTGCAGACTGCTAACCAGTTTTCCCAGCAGTTTTTGTTGACGAGGCTGTCTTTTCTCCATCATGTATTTTTAGCGCCTTTGTCAAAGACAACTTGGTTATAGTTGTGTGACTTCATATCTAGGTCCTCTATTCTGTTCCACTGGTCTTCATGTCTGTTTTTGTGCCAGTACCATGCTGTTTTTATTGATATTGCTTTGTAATATAGTTTGAAGTCGGGTATCGTGATACCTCCAGCATTGTTCTTTTGACTGAGTATTGCCTTGGCTATTCATGGCCTCTTGTGTTTCCATATAAATTTAATGGTAGATTTTCCAATCTCTTTAATGAATGTCATTGGAATTTTTATGGGAATTGCACTAAACATGTAGATTACTTTGGGGAGTATTGACATTTTTACTATGTTGATTCTACCAATCCATGAGCATGGGAGATCTCTCCACTTTCTATAGTCTTCCTCAATCTCTTTCTTAAGAAGTGTATAGTTTTCCTTGTAGAGGTCATTCACATCCTTTGTTAGGTTTACACCTAGGTATTTGATTTTTTTTTTGAGGCTATTGTAAATGGAATTGTTTTCATACATTCTTTTTCTGTTTGCTCATTGTTATTGTATAGAAATGCTAATTATTTTTCTATGTTGATTTTATATCCTGCTACCTTGCTGTAGCTATTGATGGTGTCTAGGAGCTTTTGAGAAGAGTTTTTTGGGTCTTAAAGTATAGGATCATATCATCTGCAAATAGGGATATTTTGACAGTTTCTTTATCTATTTGTATTCCTTTTATTCCTTCTTCTTGCCTAATTGCTCTGGCTAGGAATTCCAGTACTATGTTGAATAGGAGTTGTCTGGTTCCTGATTTTAGAGGGAATGGTTTCAGTTTTTCTCCATTAAGTATAATGCTGGCTATAGGTTTGTCATATATAGCTTTTATAATGTTGATGTACTTTTCTTCTATTCCTAGTTTTCTTAGAGCTTTTATCATGAAATGGTGTTGGATCTTATCAAAGGCTTTTTCTGCATCTATTGAGATGATCAAGTGGTTTTTGTCTTTGCTTCTGTTAATGTGGTTTATTATGTTTATTGATTTTCATATGTTGAACCATCCCTGCATTCCTGAGAATGAAGCCTACTTGGTCATGGTGAATGATCTTTTTGTTGTTGAATTCGGTTTGCCTTTATTTTATTGAGGATTTTTGCATCGATGTTCATTAAGGAGATTGGCCTATAGTTCTCCTTTTTGGAGATGTCTTTGCCTGTTTTGGGATAAGTGTAACACTGGCTTCATAAAATGTGTTAGGCAGTTTTCCTTCCCTTTCTATCTCGTGGAACAGTTTAAGGAGGGTTGGTATTAGTTCTTCTTTAAAGGTCTTATAGAATTCAGCAGAGAATCCATCAGGTCCTGGATTTTTCTTTTTGGGGAGACTTTTGATTGCTGCTTCAATTTCATTTTGTGTTATAGATCTATTCAGGTGATTAATATCCTCTTGGTTCAGTTTTGGATGAACATATGCATCTAAAATCTGTCCATTTCTTTAAGATTTTCAAGTTTATTTGAATATAGGTTCTCGAAGCAGTCTCTGATGATTTCCTGAACTTCCATGGTGTTTGTTGTTATCTCCCCTTTTGCATTCCTGATTCTACTAATTTGGGTTTTTTTCTCTCCTCATTTTAGTCAGGTTTGCCAGGGTCTGTAGATCTTGTTTGTTTTTTCAAACAACCAACTTTCTGTTTCATTAATTCTTTGTATGGTTTTATTGGTTTCTGTTTCATTGATTTCAGCTCTTATTTTTATTATTTCTCTCCTTCTATTTGTTTTGGGATTTTCTTATTCTTGGTTTTCTAGAGTTTGAGATGTCTCATTAGGTCATTGATTTGGGATCTCTCAGTCTTTTTAATATATGCACTCATGGCTATAAACTTTCCTCTCAGGAATGCCTTTGCTATGTCCCATAGGTTCCGATAGGTTGTGTTTTCATTTTCATTGACTTCCAGGAACTTTTTAATTTCCTCTTTTATTTCATCAATGACCCATTGTTCATTAAGCAATGAGTTATTCAGTTTCCAGCTCTTTGCATGTTTTTTGTCTTTACTTTTGTTGTTGAGTTCTAGTTTTATTGCATTGTGATCAGATAGAATGCATGGTATAATTTCTATTTTCTTATATTTGCTGAGGCTTGCTTTGTGCCCTAGGATATGATCTATTTTGGAGAAGGTTCCATGGGCTGCTGAGAAGAATGTATATTGTGTAGAAGTTGTATGAAATGTTCTGTAGACATCAACTTGGTCCATTTGATCTATTGTATATTTTAGATCTAGGATTTCTTTATTGATTTTTTGATTGGATGACCTATCTATTGATGATAATGGGGTGTTAAAGTCTCCCATGACCACTGTGTTGGAGTTAACATGCTTTTAGGTCCTTCAGGGTATGTTTGATGTAATTGGGTGTGTTGACATTGGGTGCATACAGGTTGATAATTGTTATTTCCTTTTGGTCTATTTCCCCTTTTATTAGTATGGAATGTCCTTCTTTATCTCATTTGATCAATGTAGGTTTGAAGTCTACTTTGTCAGAGATAAGTATTGCTACTCCTGCCTGTTTTCGGGGGCCAGTGGCTTGGTAAATCTTCTTCCAGCCTTTCATCGTAAGCCTATGCTTATTTCTGTTGGTGAGATGGGTCTCCTGTAAGCAACAAATTGTTGGATCTTCCTTTTTAATCCATTTTGTCAATCGGTGCCTTTTGATGGGGGAATTAAGTCCATTAACATTAAGTGTTAATACTGATAGGTATGTGGTGATTCCTGTCATTTAGTTATCTTAGTTGTTTGAAGGTGTGATTGTGTGTACCTAGGATGAGGTTACTCTCTACTTTCTTGCTTTTTCTTTTCCTGTAGTTTGGTGCTGCCTTCCCTTTCATGGTTATGTTGGGTTTCACTTTCTGTGTGCAGGATCCCTTGAAGAATCTTTTGTAGTGGTGGCTTTGTGGTCACATATTGTTTTAGTTTCTGCTTATCATGGAAGACTTTTATTGCTCCATCTATTTTGAATGATAGCTTTGCTGGGTAGAGTATCCTGGGGTTGAAGTTATTTTCATTCAGTGCCCGGAAGATCTCACCCCATGCTCTTCTTGCTTTTAATGTTTTTGTAGAGAAGTCTACTGTGATTTTGATGGATTTACCTCTGTATGTTATTTGTTTTTTCTCTCTTACAGCTCTCAATATTCTTTCCCTAGTTTCTGTACTTGTTGTTTTAATGATGGTATGCTGTGGGGTAGTTCTATTTTGATCTGGTCTGTTTGGTGTTCTGGAGGCCTCTTGCATCTGTATGGGAATAGATTTCTCTAGATTTGGGAAATTTTCTGTAATTATTTTGTTGAATATATTATGCATTCCCTTTGCTTGCACCTCTTCTCCTTCTTCAATGCCCATGATTCTCAGGTTTGGTCTTTTGATGGAGTCAGTGAGTTCTTGCATTTTCTTTTAACAGGTCTTGAGTTGTTTAAGTAATAGTTCTTTGGTTTTTCCTTTAATTCCCATTTCATCTTCGAGTTCTGAGATTCTGTCTTCTGTTTGTTCTATTCTGCTGGATTGGCCTTCCAATTTGTTTTGCAATTGTGTTTCTTTTTTTTTCTGAGGTTTTTCATATCCTGGGTGGTTTCCTCTTTAATGTTGTCTATTTTTGTCCTGAGTTCATTTATCCCTTTATTAATCATTTTCTTTGTTTCACTTTGGTGTTTATACAGTGCTTCTATGGTTTCTTTTATTTCTTCTTGTGCTTTTTCAAATTCTCTATTTTTGTTGCCTTGGAATTTCTTGAGCATCTCCTGTACATTTTGGTTGCCCATATCCAGTATCATCTCTATACAGTTCCCATTGATTACCTGTAGTATTTCTTCTTTTAGATTATTCTTGTTGGTTTCATTGGGTCCTTTGGCATAGCTTATCTTCATTTTGTTGGAGTCTGGATCTGAGTATCTGTTTTCTTCATTTCCCTCTGGTTCCTGTACTAATTTTTTGCTGTGGGGAGACTGGTTTCCCTATTTTTTCTGTCTTCCCTTCATTGCCCTTGGTGTTGTTATTGTCCCTGTACTGTGTGCAGTTAAGTATTTTCTAGCTTGTAATATTAACAATGGTGATATTTAGAATGGAAGTGTGAGAGGAGAGGGAAAGCAAAGAAATTAAAGAAAAAGGGAAAAATATATAAACAAACAAGTAAAAAAAAACCAAAACAAACAAAAAAAGTTTCAAAGATATAAACAGGGAGAGATAGTGTACTAATCAACAGTAAGCTAAACAGGCATTAGAGAGACAGAGAGTGGATTGAAAAAAAAAGTCTCCAAGTTCAAATGCAATAAAGTTTCAGTCTTAATAATTTTGGTGTTAGTCCCTCAACCTGCAATCCTGGAGATGGTGTCTCAGAATTAGTTCTGTTGTCTCATCAAAGGGGAAAAAAACCAAAGAAACAAAACAAAAAAATACCACAAAGTGTCCCAAGTTCAAATGCAATACAGTTTCAGTAAGTTTTTCAGCATGCAGGTGTAGTTCAGTTGTTGTCTCATCAAAGGAAGAGGGCAAAAAAAAAAGAGTCTGGAGACAGTTCTGGGAATGGCTATCTGAGGCTGAGGCTCATCTGCCCGCTGCTGTCAGCCTGCTGTTGCTGGAGGGTTTATTTATGCAGATCTCAGGGGTGATCTTAACACTCACCTGGCCCCTCAGGCTTTGTTTACTCAGAGTTCTCCTGGGCACAACTGCCACTGCTACAAGCTTTCCCCTTTCCAAGCACACTGGGGGAGGTGAAACTGCACTTGCTTTCTCAGGCCTGCGTGTTTATTTACAGTTCACGTGGGAAGTGGGTCTTACCCCTCTCTCCTGTGGAGTTTTTCCCCCACCACCACTTTTACAAGCTTTCCCGCTCCTGGTCTTTGGGCAGGTGCCGCTGCTCCTGCCTTCTCGGGCTGACTTGTTTATTTGCAGTTCTGTGAGGGATTCCCCTCCCCCAACTTCAGCACTCAGGATGCCCACCCTCTTTGCTATGTGTCTTTTTTGTTGTTATTGCTTATTATTCAGTTTCTCTTTTTTTTCCCTGGGTGGGGGTCGGTCTGTCCAGGGGGCTATGCTGACCTGGCCCAGGGTTGTCTGTGGAGTACCATATACCGCTTAGCTCACCTTGTGGTCCGCTTCTTCCCAAGCCATCTGGGCGCCGGCGTCTGGTGGCGGCCTGGGAGCCCTCCTGGTTTCTCCGTTTAATGTGAAGGGGATGCTATGCGTGGGCTGGGGGTGTGGAGGAGTCAAAGTTTTGCCTCTTCTCGGTGTTTTTTCCTGTAAGATGTATCTCCAAGATTTTACTTTAGGAAGCACGCTTTCTGTTTCTTCCCTCTAGCTGCCATCTTGGAATCCTCCATTGTGTCCTTTCTTATGCACCATACGAGATGCTAGGAGAAAATGAGAAGCAAAGCTAGGAGAGTAAGTCACAACTTTAGCATTCCGACCCTCAAAGTGCTGTGGAGGCCATGTTTCTCATGTCTTCATGGAGTATATGGATTGAAACAACAATCAACAATTGAAATGAAATTACACTTCCAGCATCACCATACTGACAATGGTCCTCTACATGCTAAGGAGAAAAATTGCCAAAGTTCTATGCAAATTATTTAGCAGATTGTAACACCAATGAAAGTGTTGCAGAAGCAAAGGAAAGGAATGCTGGTTTGCTTCTTTTTGTATGTTTTATTTTGAGATTTTCCGTCTCTTTTTTTATTAGCATGTAGTGATTGTTCAAAGGAGTTTCATTGTGATATTTTCATACATGCATATAATATACTTTGATCAAATTCACTCCATTATTATTACCCCTGCGCCCTTTATTAAGTAATTTAACATTGTTTGTGATTCTGTTTTCATGAATGTGTATGAAGTACTTAAACCATATTCATCCTCCATTACCCTCTCCTTTCATCATCACCCTCTTGTTGATTCTCACCCATAAACAGTCCCCTGATTGTACACTCCTGTCATTCATTTTGTCTTTCTTAGTCTGGCTTATTTCACTTAACATGATCTCCAGTTTTATCCAGTTTTCTGCAAACAACATTTCATTTTTCTTTATATGGAGTATTGAATAATACTCCATTGAGGTGTGTGTATGTGTGTGTGTATCTCACATATGCTATATATATGTATATCACATTTTCTATATCCATTCATTAGTTGATGGACACCTATGCTGATTCCATATTGTGGCTATTTTGAATAGTGCTGCTATAAACATGGATGTGCAGGTGTCTCTATTGTGTGCAGAATTACTTTCCTTCAAATATACCAGGAATGGTATAGCACAATCATATGGTTGTTACATTAGTTTTTTGAGGTACCACTGTACTAATTTCCATAGTGACTGCACTAATTTACATTCCCATCAACAATGTATGAGGATCCCTTTTTCCCCTGCATCCTTGTTTTTTGGGTTTTTTGTTTTGTTTTGTCTTGAGGTACTGGGGTTTGAATTTAGAGCCTATACCTCGAGCCACTCCACCAACCCTTTTTGTGAAGGTTTTTTTTGAGATAGGGTCTCATGAACAATTGGCCTGGGCTGGCTTTGAGCCACAATCCTCCTGATCTCTGCCTCCTGAGTAGCTAGGATTACAGGCATGAGCCACTAGGGCCCAGCTCATTTGTTTTCTTGATGGTAGCCATTCTGACTGGGGTGAGATGGAATCTCAGTGCAGTTCTGATTTGCATTTCCTTTATGGCTAAGGATGTCAAACATTTCTTCATGTATTTATTGGCCATTTGAAAGCTATCTGTTTGATTCACTTGTCTATTTATTCGATTATTTGTTCTTTGGGGATTTAACTTTTGGGGCTCTTATATATTCTGGATATTAATTTATCTGATGATTAGATGGTGAAGATTTTAACCCATTCTGTAGAATGTCTATTGATTCTGGTTACTATTTCCTTTACTATGCAGAAATTTTAAATTTGATACAATGCCATTGTCAATTCTTTCTCTTATTTCCTGAGCAATAGGAGTCTTATTCAGAAAGGCGTTACCTGTACCTATACATTCAAGGGTCTTCCCTCTGTTTCCTCTAGTAGCTTCAAAGTTTCAGGCCTTAGATTTAGATCATTGATTTATTTTGAATTAATTTTTGTACAGGGTGAGAGAAGGAGGTCTAGCTTCAATTTTCTGCATGTGGACATCTAATTGTTGAAGGGACTGTGTTTTATCCAATGTGAGTTTTTTGTGGCTTTGTTAAGAAATTAGATGGCTATAGGTGTGTGGCCTTATTTCTGCAACTTCTATTCCATTGGTCTATGTGTCTGTTTTTGTGCCAGTTCATGCTGTTTTTGTTACTATGGCTCTGTAATATAATTTGAAGTCAGGTATTGGGATGTCCAAGCATTACTCTTTTTGCTTAGCATTGCTTTGGCTATTTGGGTCTTTTGTGCTTGTATATGAAATTAAGTATTGATTTTTCTATTTCTGCAAAGAATGACATTGGAACCTTGATGGAGATTGCATTGAATCCATAGATTGATTTTGGTTTTATAGCCATTTTCACAATATTAATTCTGCCAATCTATTAACATGCAAGGTCTTTCTGTCTCCTGGTGTTGTCTTCCATTTCTTTCCTCAATATTTTACTGTTTTCATTGTAGAGATCTGTCATCTCTTTTGTTAGTTTCATTCTGTTTAATTTTTTTTTTCTTGTTTTACTGACTTTTTTCTCAGCCTGTTCCTTATTGGTATATAGAAAAGCTACTGATTTTTTTTACATTGTCCTGCTACTTTACCCAAAGTCCTTATCAGATCTAAGAGGTTTTTTGATGAAGGTTTTAGGGCCTTTAAATGTAGAATCACATCTTCTGCACATAGGGATAAGGACCTATTTGTATCCCTTTTTTTATTTCTCTTACCTTATCACTCTGGCTAGGAATTCAAGAACTATAATAAATGAGAGTGGAGAAAGTGGACAAGTTTGCTCATTCCTAACTTTAGAGGAAATCATTTCAGATTTTCCCCATGAGTATAATGTTAGCATACATTTCATATATAGCCTTTCTTATGTTGAGATACATTCTTTGTATTTCTAGCTTGCTCAGGGGTTTTATGTTGAATTTTATCAAAGGCTTTTTCTGCATCAGTTGAGATGATCATGTGGTTTTGATCCTTAATTCTGTTTAAAGACCAATAAATGTATTACATTTATTGATTTGTGTATGTTGAGTCATTCTGGAAATTACATCACCTTGATAGTGGTATATGATCTTTTTAATGTGTTGTTGAATTCAGTTTCCAAGTATTTTATTGAAAATTTTTTTACTATGTTCTTCAAGGAAATTAGTCTCAATTTTTCTTTTTTGCCTTGTCCTTAACTCATTTGATATCAGGTTAATACTGGCTTTGTGGAATGAATTTGCCAGTGTTTTTTCCCTTTCTATTTTATGAAATAGTTTGTGGCACATCTATGTTAGTTCTTTAAAGATCATGTAGAACTCATCAGTGAATTCATCCTGTCCTGGACTTGATTCTTCATTCTTCAATCTCATTGCTTGTTACAAATCTGTTTTCTGTTGTTTGAACCCAGGGCTTCTCACCTACAAAGCAGTTGCTCTGCCTCATAAGCTATACCTCTAGTCCTCAATATTCTTTCCTTATTCTGTATGTAGAATGTTTTAATTATATGAAGTGGGGAGATTCTTTTCTGGTCTTATCTGTTTGGAGTCTTTATTTTTATTTTTTATTTTTTGGCAGCACTGGAGCTTGAACTCAGGGTCTCCATACTTGCTATGCAGGTGCTCTACCACTTGAGCTGTTCCACCAGATGTGTGGAATCTTAAAAGCTGCCTATAACTGAATGATCATCTCTTTCTCAAGAGTTTGGAAATTTTCTACTATTATTTTATTGAATATGTTTTTGACACCTTTAGATTGCACCTCTTCTTCTATGCCCATGATATGTAGGTTTGGCTTTTTATGGTGTACCTGAGGTCTTACATATTTATACTTCTTTATTTTTTTTTCTCTGTCTCCAACTGTATGTCCTAACACATCTGTCTTATCTTCAAGCCCTGATAGTCCATCTTCAATTTGATCCAATTTACTGGAGAGATTTTCAACTGTCCTTTATTTGACTTACTGAGCTTTTCATTTCCACAATTTCAATGTGATTTTTTTCAGAATTTTTGTATCTTTATTGAATTTCTGTTTCATGATCTGCTTTCTTTATTGCATTCAGCTCTTTGAGTTTTTTTTTTTTAATGTATTCAGGTATTCATTTGTGTTCGCTTTAATTTCATTGATTATTCTTATAATCATTCTTAAAATTCTTTGTCTGCTGTCGTTAGTGTTTGTTACCATGGAGTTGTTGAGTTTTGGAGGAGTCAAGTTGGCTTATTCATATTTCTTGTGTTTCCACATTGGAATTTGTGCATCTAAAGCCAACATTGGTTGGAAGTTTTACTCACCTGTAATCTGTCAGTTGAAATAGTCTCAGTGTTCAGGCAAGACACTGTAATGATCAGGTTAGGTGCTATTTCTCACTACTGAACTGGAGGTGTGACTCAGTAGCCATGCATTTAACCACATAGCAGGGAACTGTGCCTGATCCCCAGTACTGCTCAGATTGAGGTAAAATAGCTGGAGTGTCTTGTAGAAGAGTCAGTTGTCCACCTCTGGGATGCTTTCCCTATAAAAGCTACCTTCTTTGGGAAGGTACTGGGAACCACTGCTGACTGTAGGGAGCTTTACAACTTGTGAGACAGGTAGGTTCCCACTTGTTCCACATGTCCCTGAGTTTTGTGTCCTCAGGGACCAGAAGCATCCGAGCCTTGGGGTGGCCCCCAAATGCATTAGAGAGTCAGGAGAGCAAACAGAGCACTGAGTTGTGTACTGGCTAAGGGAGAATGGTTTCTCTGTGCTTTTCTGCTGTCCTGCCACTTCTTTTGTGACTCCCTATGCTTTTCCTCTTTTTCTCTCTTCAGAATCTGTCCTGTGTTACCTAACTCTTCTCATTCATAGAGTCAAAATTGTGTAAGTTTCTAATTCATCTTCTCCGTTCTCCTGCTGGTTTGCTTTTTGTTGAAACCTATGTCCTTAGCCTCCAATTCCCTAAATAGAAGGCTGGGGGATTCAAGGAACCTTGAGCCTTTCAGTTGGTGATATGAGTATCTCACTGAGCACCTCTTAGTAATGTTAATTCTTATTTTAAAAGTAGACAATGACAAAGGGAAGAAGCTAACTGATAAATGGTCTTTTCCATTTTTCATGTGTCTTTTCCATGCCTTCTACAGTTATCAAAACATGTTGTGTAGTGCTGGTCCAGACAACCTCAACTCTGGTAGAGCTTGGCTTGTGGCAGCAGAAGTCTACGGTCTTCACATGGACTTCTCTGTGTCTTTCTGCCTTCTCCTCTTCCTAAAAGGATACTAGTCTTTGGATTTAAGGCCCTCCCTAATCCAGTGTGATCTCATCTTGACCCTTAGTCAAGTATATCTACAAAGATCCTCTTTCTAATAAGGTTATATTCTGAAATTCCAAGACACTGGAATGACAGTATTCAACCCAGCAAAAGATTGTTCTATATAAGATTTGATATTTCTGATAGCTCTTTTACTTACTATCTCTGACTTTGGTGGTAGTAAAACTCTTACGGTTGGTGTACCTGAGGTCTTACATATTTATACTTACATGTAGGGGTTGAAGCCAAGTGTGATGACTCACACCTGTAATCTTAGTTATGCAGGAAGCCTAGGTAGCAGGATCGTGGTTCAGGCTGGTCTGGACAAACACTCAAGACCCTATCTGAAAAAAAATAGCTAAAAGCATAAAAGCTAGGGGTATGGCTCAAGCAGTAGAATGCCTGCCTAGCAAATGTCAGACTCCAGTACTACCAAAAAAAAAAGTGAAGGGGTTGATTAAACTTAGAATCTTGAGGTCTGACAAGATGCTAGTCTTTTCTTCACCTTTTTTCCCCTTCTCTTTTTCTTCAGGAAAGACCCAGAAGTTATAGTAGGTGGCTGTGTCCGGAGAAGCATCTTTGTGGTGGTTAAGATGGTGTTGCCCGCTGCTCAAGCGTTTGTAGTTGTGTAGTCAAGTGACTACCTTCACAAGCCTTTTGCAATCTTGAATGCTAATTACAAGTTGACTAATTTTTTTTTTTGGTGGAACTGAGGATTGAACCCAAGGCCTTATGCCTGCTAGGCAAATGCTTAACCACTGAGCTGTATCCCCAGCTCATAAGTTGACTCTTCTTAAGGAAATTCCCCATACTAGGAGAAAATTGTAAATTAATTTCACGTGAAAGTGCTGATTCTAATAAGTGTCAAGTATTATAACATTTTAATTTAAAAAAATGAACTCAGGTCTTCTTCAAGAACTTCAAGAGATATTTTTCCTCCCAAAATGAGAATATCCCAACATAGAAAGTGTCAGACACTGTTCTTGTCTGCTTCCAAAGTACCAGTTGAGGATCCAGTCCCATTAAACCAATCAAAGCAATTGATTGAACACTGTCAGGCTTGCTTCTCAGGTGGGAATCTGCAATACTGGAAAAGGAAAGGAAGGAACAAAGCCCAGGATTACTGAGGCAAGATACACCATGAAAAGACTTGCAAAATAGTGAAACATTAAGGATAGATTAGGGCTAGTGGAGTGGCTCAAGTGGTACAGCACCTGCTTAGCAAGTGTGAGGCCCTGAGTTCAAGCCCCAGTATACCAAAAAGAAAAAAAAATAGCTCTAGTGACTCAATCACAGATACACCACTGGGAATTAGCCTCCGGAACTGGGAGTTGGTAGCAATCCCAGGGCCACTACAGACTGCTCAGGTTTAACCTAGTTCTTCTGTACCTAGAGTATTTTTAATCCTAATTAATTTTTTAAATACCAAGTATTTTTTCCTACTACAGTTTTGAAGGGCCATTCTCTACTACTTATGGATTTATTGAGTAACTAAGCAAACAGTAGGGTTTTCGGGAAAGGCCTTTAGAAGTTTGCATATATGAGAATCCTGCAGAAAAGTGTCTAATACAATGTATAAATAATATAAATTCATAATAAATTTATATTATAAATATCAGAAAACAGGCTTTGCCCAAAATGTAAACGTAGTAATCATCCACTTGATTCTTAAACTTGTTTTCATAACACAGTGCCTTCGGTCATCTCAAGGAAAGACTCAAATCTAAGTTTTAATTCATGTTTTGGGAAGATGTACAGATAGGACAAAGGATTGGGTAAGAAAGTGAAGTGGAATGAAAGGATGTATCTATCTGGTTAAGTCTGTTTCAAGGTCCCTGAGTGACATCAATTACTAAGATGCAGGCTAAGTTATAAAAACAAGTGTTTGCAGAACAAGGATGTTAACATGATCTAGTCTACTACTTTTAAATATAAATCCACTTAGAATCAAGCCCACTACTGTGGTCCTTGATATTTTTGAGCACATCTAAAGATTTAACAGGAAATGCCTTCAGCATCTCTGAGACAAGTCTTCTGTTTGCATAGTTCTAGCTTATCAGAGAATTCATCATTGAGCTATCCTATTGTTGCTATGCTCTGTCTTGGTTTGATTTGAAATCTGCATTCCTGTAACTTAACATGTGGTGTTCCTCCAAAGGCACTTAATGGCAATAGCAATTTGTTGAGCACCACCTATGAATCAGGTACTCTGACAAACTCGTAGTTTACTCACTTTATCTCAATTAATCTGCACAATAGCCTTATAAGAAAGTGGCAAAGACTGGCTTGCTGCTCACTAAACCCACTTCCTCCTGGGCACAGCTAGACCACATTCCCAAGCCTCCTGGAGGTTCAGTGTGGTCTGTGCCTGAGGTCTGGCTGGTGATGTATAGGCAAAAGTGATATGTGGCACTTATCGATATGGCTTATGACAACCTCTCATGTGTGGTCATGCACGTTCTTTTCCTTTCCACGGTGAAAGTCAGTGATGAAGATGGCAGAGCTACCTGATGGAAGGAAACTTGGGTCACTGAATCATGGTTTGGTATAAACCTTCCTGCTCATCAAGGGCACCCATTGTGTACGATACACAGAAATAAACTTCTAATATGCACACTGCTAACACAATATAGCTGTTATCACAGTCAGTATAGCAAAATTAACTCATACAGATATCTCCTGCTGTTATCACATGTGTACATGTGTTGACATGTATACAGGTTTGTCAAGAAATGAAGTCATTTACAGGAAGTCACAGAGAAAGTAGTGGTGGTGGGATTAGAACTGAGGTCTACCCAGCCCCAGAGCCTGCATGCTTGAGCCCATACTGAGATTTTTTTTTTTTACTTTTTCAGAGCTGATCTCTCTCCTGCATGACAGCCTTTTAAATAGCTAGGATACTAGGATAACCATCCATTTCCTTTCCTACACTTAACAACCCCTTCTCTAGGATGACGAATCACAGCTCTTTTAATTTTTACAATGTTTATTGCAGATTTCTCAGTATTTTGATGGTTTTGTTGATCATGCCCTAATAGTCACAAAGGCCATGTTAAAAAGTGATGCGGCTTGGAGAATAGAGCAGATAAGACCCCTTTTACAACATAAGCTGCTCTTGGTGCACAGTCAGTGGTGGCCTGTGGACCCACCACGTGAGAAGCTGTAGAAATGTAGGATCCCACACCCCATTTCCTACCTTCCAAACCACACTGTGTTTTAGCAAGACTCTAGGTGAGTCCCTTGCACACTCAAATTCAAGCAACACTTCTTTACCCAATCCTTTCCTGTATTGACCTAAAGAGGGACATTTACAACTGTCCTGTTAGACTTTACTTATTGGTTTTAGTCTGTTAATCTAGCTGATCACAATCATTTAAATTTTGACTCTGTCATTGATGAGGACATTTGAATTCAAGTGCAGTTCCATTATCCCTCTCAGCTTTGTGTCATCTACAAATTTCATAAGCAGCGTTCTATAGTAGTGTATTCATTCAACCTGTCCACAAATGCGATGAAAAGGACAGGGCCAGCTATGAAATCACAAGGCATGTCATTGTCTACCACCATTAATCTGCTAATTAGTGCTGATACCACTTCATAGCCAATTGTGATGATATCTAATTGACAATGTTGTTGTAGAGTTCAAGTTTTCGTGGCAACTCTGAAGAACAAGTGGCTGCTACATGCACCACCCAAGCATGTGGTTGACCAGTCTAGCAGCCATTTCAGAGAATGTTACAATGGTTTTAAAGGTCCCCAACTGTTAGGGACTGAATTGTGGCACACACCCACATTCATGTGTTGAAGTCTTGGCCCCCACAATCTCAGAATGGAATGGTATTTGGAGATAGAAGTCAAATTAAGATGACATCGTCAGGGTGGGCCCTAATGCGTTATGGCTATGTCTTAGAAGAAGAGATTCGGATGGGTACCGGTGGCTCACACCTGTAATCCTAGCTACTCAGGAGGCAGAGATCAGGAGGATCACGGTTCAAAGCCAGACTGGGCAAATAGTTCGAGAGAACCTAGCTTGAAAAAACCCATCACCAAAAAGGGCTGCTGGAGTGGCTCAAGGTGTAGGCCCTGAATTCAAACCCCAGTACTGGGAAAAAAAAAAAAAAGAAGAAGAAGAAGAGATTAGGACACAGACAAGGAAAACAGGAGAAGACATCCTTGCACAAGCCAAGAGGAGAGGCCTCAGAAGATCCCAATCCTACTGACATCTTGATCCTGGCTTTCTAGCTTCCAGACTGGGAGAAATTAATTTCTGTTGCTTAAACCACCAGGTTTTTATTGCAGCACCAGCAGACAAACAACCATCCCCTCCATTCTTCCACTATTGCTTTTTGGTAGAATGGTCACTCTGGCTATGACCAGATAATCTAAAGTAGTACCTTACTGTCTGTGAGATAAACTTGAGCATAAATGAGTCTACATTTAAAATGTCTTTTAAATTTAAATTTTCACCATGTTTGCTACAGTAAAATCCTGGGTGAAGTAAAGGATTGCCTCACAAGGAAGACCCTTCATTAGGGTCACAAGGCACAAGGTGTCTGCATTTATGGGGTTTAATGGAAGGTTCTAGAAAAAGTCAGAATACAACACTCCTGAAACAGTTTCCACACCCTTGAGCCAGGCTTCAGGGAGAACAACAACAAAAAAATCCCTTCATCAAGAGCACAAACTCTAGCTGCCTGTCATCTTATTCCCTTGATACCAGAATCACCTTCTTTCAAGTCTGGTGTCCCAGCAGTTTGCTCTGTGCCTACTACCAACTTTTTGGCTACTGCCTTTATTCTCTATTTAGTGCCTTCTTTTTGCCCACTTTTGCATCTGGGCACAATCCCCTGTGTGTCACCGTCACTCTTCGTAGGAGGTGGGAAGTGGCTGGGCCTTTGGGATACGTGTATCTTTGAATAGTGCTCCTGTACTAAACTGTCTCCTAGGCACCTGGCTGGCCCATGGGTGGCTGCTTTGGAGTCAGGGGCTGGTCCCTGGTGCAGACAACCTTGGTAGGTGGCAACAGCACAGGTGTAAGGCAGGGCTGATCACAGGCCAGCAAGCACCTTGGCCGTGTTCTGTAGAGGAGGATTGGGCCCAGCACACAGGCTACTCAAACCACAGTCCATGGACCAGCAGCATGGGCACCACTGGAAGCCTGTTATAAATGCAGAACCCAGTGCTGCTCAGTCTGACTCTGCTCTTTAGCAGACTTCAGATGATTGGCACACGCATAAGTTTGAGAAGCCCTGCACTGCCGAATCCCTGCACGAATTTAAAACAGATCTGGACTTCTCTGTATATGAGGTCTGCTTATATCTGCATACCCGTGAGTGAGATCCCATCTAGGCTGAGGAATTTTAAAGCAGAATTGAACCTTAGCCATAGTCAGATTTCAGAAAGAAAAACTAAAGCCCAGAGAGATTGGGTTGTTTGCCTGAGGACATAGAGCACTAGAATGCATTTTGATTTACACACAAGTTCTACGAACTCTGGTCATATGAAAAAAAACTTCATTAGCCTGGCAATGCAAGTCAGTTTCTAAGCCAGATAAGTATAAAAACTGTTCTAAACCTCTAAACCTCAAGCAATGGCTGAATGCAATCAAGTACATTTAAAGGGGGGGCTGGTGCAGGCAGGGCCCGGGTGAAGTTAGGATTATCTGCCAAAGGGAAACATGGACCACACTTCTAGTTAGAGGAGTGACACTCACAGGCTACTCTCGCTGTCTTACTCACAAAGCGAGATTATTAAAATCTACCCCATTTCTGAGTGATTCTGCACCACATCTTTTATATTCTGTGCTTTGTTTTTATTTTATGAGTCAAGGTCTCACTATGTAGCCCAGGCTGGCCTAGAATTTACTATGTCGCCCAGGTTGGTCTCAAACTCATGATCCTCCCTACCTCAGACTCCTAAGTGCTGGGATTATAGATGTGCACTGCCACGCTTGGCCCACATCTTTTATATTTTGAATTATCATTTTGATTCACGTCAGAGTGTCTGGCCCACACATTTTTCGTCACATCAGACATCATGAAAATAAAAGTGACTGTAGTAATAGCACTGAGCATAATACTAACTAAAGCATTTTAGCTCTCTCTATGTGCACAAGCTGTTTGGGAATTTGTCAATTTGACATTATGATTTTGAGAAATAATGTCATATTTATGGTCTTCAGCATTTTCTCTGATGAGCTGTCCATTTAATTCACATTGTTCTTAGCTTTAAAAAATATTTTTTTTGTGTTTTGTAATCATCCTTGTTCATTGAATCCATAGAATAAATCTATGGATTTTGATGTGGACATGCATACATGAATACTCAAAGGAATTTTAGAGGTTCTAGTGTAGGAACCTCACTTTACAGATGAGGAAAACACTACCCATGTGTGCTAGTCCACTTTCTATTATTGTAGCAAACGAACTGAGGTAATCAACTTTAAAAGAGGAAAGGTTTATTTTGACTCACAGTTTTGCAGGTTTTGGTCCATATTTGGTTGGCCCCTTGATTTTGGGCCTGTGGCAAGGCAGTGCACCATGGTGGGAGGGCATGGTGGGGAACACTGCTCACCTCATGGCAGCCAGGAAACGAAGAGCAACAGGAAGGGGCCGGGGTTCGAGTATTCTCTTCAAGGATGTGTCCCAGTGACCTACCTTCCTCCTGACAGGCCCCACCTCTTGAAGGTTCCACCACCTTCCGGCAGCACCATAGGCGGTGACAGAGCCTACAGCACTTGGCCCTTTGGGAAACACTCAAATCGTAGCATTATACGTGATCGACAGGGAAACAGAAACCGGAATACAGGGTCGGAGTCTGAGTCTGAATGCAGGTCTGAGTCCTCCCCCAGGCCACTTGGGTGTCCCCTGTGGCCTTGAGACTGGCCCTAGAGCTGCCTGAGAGTCTGACACCAGGGTGTTTGCTTGGGCTGCCTGGTAAAACACTGACCTCTGTGCCCCAATGATGGAGCTCAGTTTTGCTCTTCTTTTCAAGGCTGTAAGTGGTGTGCTTGTAAGTTGAAAATATTTCAAGCCTTTCTTCCATTTCCCCTCAATGTGTGGTACTGCCATCTTGTTCCATGAATTTCTTGGGCTTATTTATTTATTCTTTTTGTGATACTGTGGTTTGAACTCAGGGCCTTGCACTTGCTAGACCAGCCCTCTACCAGTTGAGCCATGTACCCTTCCCTTTTTGGCTTAGTTATTTTTTGGATAGGGTCTTGTGTTTTTGTCCAGGGCCAGCCTCCGACCATGTTTCTCCTACCTATGCCTCTCTCATAAATGGAAACACAGGTGTGTACCACCATGCCTGGCTTGTTTGTTGAGATGGGGTCTTGCTCACCTTTTGCCCACACTGGCCTTGGACCATAATCTTCCTGATCTCTGCTGACATTACAGGCATGCGCCACCACACCTGGCTGCCTTAATTTCTATTTCTTCTTTCTCAATTTCCTTATCTCCTTGAGGGGTTGGCAAGTGATTCAAGTGGTAAGAGCGCCTGTATAGCAAGCATGAAGCCCTGAGTTCAAACACCAGTGTCACAAAAAAAATCAATTTCTTTATCTTCTTGAAAAGAGTAAGTGCTAATTAAATAGCTTAAGGCCAATCAGACCTTTTTATCTTATCACGTGTCCACTGACCCTCAAGCATGGTGCTGGGTACTCAGAGATGAGCCATGTGGGGGACACAGTCATCACTGAGTGGCTATGTGGGGCATGCTAGGTCCTATGACAGGATGTGCAAGGCCCTGTGGTGTACACAGGAGAATGGCCTCTTGTGGAAAATTTGGGGCCAGGGTGCTTTTACACCAACACCTGAAGGACAAATAAGTGTGACTTAGGCTGATTAAGGTTTTCCATGCAGAGAGAAAGTTGCCATGACACGTCTTATTTGGGGAATTGTTAGTTTATTGAAAGTGAGATGTGTCTGGTGCAAAGTGTAAAGCCCCGCTAAAGAGGAGAGGAGCTAACCAGATTGTCCTGTCAGAGTCCTCTGCTGATCTTGCACGAAACAGGTCTCCCCAGTCCCCTCGACACTAGTGAATTCTAAATTGTAACATGCTGGTGTACACATGGGCACTTGTGAATGTCCCTGCATTCCTAGAGGCTCCATTCTGACCACAAATGATGTTCATGCCACCTGCCCTAATCCGCAGGTCTGAAGATCAGGCATCTTGTGTGGCCCTGTCTGCCAGGCACCACCACAGAAGAACAGCTGGGGGTGGGAAGGAGAGTGGTCACTGCCCTGCTGTCTGAGTCACTATGTTTTTTTTTCATCAAGTACAATTCAATAGGCTTAGAAGGAAAGGAGAAAAGCCAAGTCCTTGATGAAGGCTGAAATTCAGGTCAGTGACCATCAAAGCCAGAGCAATATTGAGGGAGGATATTCAGTGAAGTGTTTTTGTTTGTTTGTTTGTTTTGGTGGCACTGGGTTTGAACTCAGGGCCTCATGCTTGCTAGGCAGGCACTCTTACCTCTGAGACACTCTGCCAACAGTTTTGTTGTTGTTGTTGTTGTTGTTTTGTAAGACAAGGTCTCTTGATGTATCCCAAGCTGAACTTGAACTCAAGAACCTCTGCCTCAGCTTTCCAGGTGTTCAGATTACAGGTCTGTACCACCGTGCCTGGTTTGCAATAAAGTTTTTAACCAATTTTGAAAGAAATACCAAGTATGATAGTTGCTTTAACTTTTGGAACTTTTTCTTCATGTTTGTTAAGGTCATAAACCTTTTTTTCTTAAATGCTATTTCAGAAGAGTTAGCTTTCTATATCATCCTTAGTTACTAATCTCTGTCCTCTGCCCCTGTCCCCTCTCTTCCTTTCCTCTGCTGGGCTTTGCATTTGGTCCATGACGGCTTCATACTCCCAGCAGTCTATTCTTTCTGGTTCCTTGATGTTAATTCTCTCTCACACACTTGTGGAAGAGTCTTCTTCAGGAATAAAGTTACACCATTCCTTTACCCAAATCTTTGGGCCTTTAAATGACCTGTTCTCACTCCAACAATCAATGACTCCTTCATGGCTGGGCTCCCACTGAATCTGGATTTGAAGGGAGGCCTTGCAGAGCCCCTGGCCTTATAGGATCCTAGATCCTCTTTCTGGGGTCCCTCTACCACCCCCTCCCCATCCTCTTCTTCTCCTGGGTGGGACGGGTGGGGAGGGACTGGGTGTGGACACAGGTTGGCCACTGAGACCCAGAGTTGACTTGTGTTGTTGGTAACAAGCAACAAACACCCCTTCATTGCCATCCCATGTGGGGAGACCCTCTCAAAAGAGGTTTAAAGATAGAGGGAGGGACTGTGGGCCCCATGATCAGAGGGCTCAGGATTGCAGGCCCCCTCCCTGAGCACTCACACCTGGGGAGCCTCTTAACTGCCTGCCAGGTAGCCTGGACCTGAGGGGTAAGTGCCTACCAAAGTCATAATTAGGGATTTTTGTCACCTTTTGTTTAGCTCCTCTGAAAAGCCTGGCAATTGTCCCCTGACTGCTGGTGGCAGCACAGGCCACCTTTTGAGTCACATACATGTACTTCAGGTGACCTCCCCAGTATGGCTGGGAGGAAACTTTGGGTGCAGAACTCTTTTAATTTGCTTCACGGACACCACGTCCCTCAGGTTCCCTTGAGCCATTTAAACCACGCACCCTGGAGAAGTATCTTCCGATGTACTTAATAATAATAATAATAATAGTCATAATAATAATAAAAGCCCCCACTCTTTGTAGGCCTCATCAGTTGTCATTTGGGAGCTCTTCTGACCAAACAGCAGGCTGCATCTCTCCTTTGCCGTAACCCTGCTCCACCAGCTGATGGCAGTGTGGCATCCCAGCCACCACCCCACAAAGGACAGGATCTGTCTCTTACTAGAGAAGATTGGTGTGGCACCCCCTCATTGTTCTGGGAGCAAAGTTTCAGGCTCCACACTCAAAGTGACCAGACCTGTTTTCTTCCAAGCCCTTCTGCCTCTAACTGGAGTTTCAAGTTTGCATTTCCAGCACTTGTCAGGGACTATTGACCAACAGTTGGCTCCTTGCTATTTTGGTGGGGGATCTAGTGTGTGGCCTAGGAGCCTCATCTGGCCATTGTAGGAAGGGGTTCGAGAGAAAGATGTCTTCTGAGGGTCACCATCACCACAGGCTCCTGACTGACCCCAGGGAGGTTATGCATCAGTCATCTCTGCATCTGTGGGTACGAGAGTCAATGTCCCTCGCAGGCCCGCATAGCTGCTGCTGTTGTGGTGGTCACCATTCAGGCTGGAAGGAACAGCTGAGTGATAACCAGTCCATGGTGTGCTCTGCAGAGGGACAGGTTGGGGAAGGAGCAGCTGCTCAGCTCCAGGCCTCTCTGGGTGGGGTGATTTCACTTGTCACCTGGCTCACAGACCACATGTCAGCCACATCTCTTTGCGGCTCAGCTATGTAGGCGTGGAGTCCAGTCTGGGAGGAACAATACTGTGTTTCAGTGTGGGGTGGGCACAGGAGCCGCCCTGGACTGCGCTCCATGGAAGGCCTCCAAGGAGAAGTGAGGGAGGCTCACTGCAGTGGTAATACCATTGCCACACTTTCCCACTCAAACTCTTGACCTGTGACTTGACTGCAGGACGCCCAGCTACTGTGTCCCTAGTTTTGAGAGCCTGAGGATCCACGCAGGGCAGCATCTGGATGGATTGACATCACAGAGCCTGGGTGCACATGCTTGTCACGGTTCTACACCTGGATGGTGGAGGGCTCTGAGGGAGGTGGCAGAAAGAGTCCTGCTGGGGAAGATCAAGGACAAGTGAAAGGTGGCCTCCCAAACCCTGGGTGGCCAAGACGCCCATACTCTTGGGCAGCTGCTGTCCAGCTAGCCTCTGCAGGTGGTCTGCGCACAGGGGAAGGGGACATCTGGTGGTACATTAATGACTGGATCAGGGGCAGGGGTAGTTGAGGGGCTTAGCAAGCTAAAAAGTAAGCACTCAGCCAGGCTTCTTAGCAAATCTGACACCTGCAGCTATTCCCTCCTCACCCAGGACTTTGTGGCTTGAGGAATTCTTCCTAGGACACCTCTCCGCCCCCAGGCAGAAGGCTCGCAGTTTGGGAATCTATCTGCTCAAGATGCCTTGCAGTGAGTTTGCACAGCAAAGAACAGAACATAGCGTCAGTGGCCTGTGCATTGCTCCTGCGAGTGCACTTGTGTCTCCTGCTAAACCACTTCAGGGTCTAAATAAACAAGATGGAATGCAGTATGTGAAACTGACCTCGGAAGTCTCTTTTGCATCCTGGATTTAACAATTTCAGACTTTCATCTGATGTTATTGCAGGGGAAGGGTGAAGGGTCTTAACTTAATAAAAAAAATTTTTAAAAAAGAAAAAGAAAAAACAGACCATGGCGCTTGTTTGGAGCCAGGCCTCCATGCCCAGCCTGGAGCCCTTGAGCTCTGAGAATTTAGTGTAAACATCAATATCGCCAAAACCCACAACTAGTGGAGCGCGGTTACCGGGAAGTGGGTGGACCGGTGAATTTTTTTCTTTCTTAAATTCTGGAAATAGTGTGGCTTCTTTCTGTATCTTTACTTCTCAGGGGCTCTGGATTTGTCCCACTGGTCCCCTTTGATAGATGAATAAGTGCCCATTTCATTCAAACAAAGGCCTCTCCACTTGCAGGCCCAGGCTTCCTGCTCACTCCTCCTCATACATTCTTGTTGCAACCCAAGCGGGCGTGTTACTTTGATAGTCAGATGAAATAACCTTAACTTTGCCTGGGGATATTTATAACAAAACATGCAGAATTATTGCACCATAAAGCCTGCTTCACTGATTCTTGCTGATTAAAAACTTTTTCAAAAAGACTAATAAAATAAAAAACAAAAAGACCCAACAGCTGGAACTCTGACAATAGCTGAGCAGGAGTCACATTGGCTCCTGTGCCTTTTGATACCAACCCTGTTCTGGGTGAAGCCTGACCTGGCCTGCTTGGGGCCCTTCCCCCGAGGTACTTCACGCCTCACCTCCCTTCCTGCTCCAAGCACAGGCGAAGAATGAATGGCCTAGGAAGGACGGCCTTGACTCTCTGCCATGGTGAAGGCCAGTGCCAAGTTTTGCTTTAGGGAAAAATTGAGGCAAAGCAATCCCTGGTATTAGGCGAAGAGAACACACGTATTCCACCCTGTCCCCTGGCAGACAGGCCCAACAGGACAGGGGCCTTTTTAATTGATGCTAGAACCTTGCAAGAATGAGCAGAAGTCTGAGCCCATGTACCCGGCACGCCCTCAAGGGCATAGTGAAATTGGGCCCAGTGGGGCTTTGCCCCTGGCTGTTGGCCAGAGTCAAGCTGGTCACATCAGGGTTTGAGGGTAGACAAGATGTGTGTTAATTTATGCGTTGAGCCCAAATCCTCATTTTCTTTGGGTCCTATAAAGAGCTTCCCATAACCTCTTTTATTTTGTGTCTGGTCTTTTGGGCCTTTACCAGAACCACCACCGCCCTCATCTCTTCTTTCTTCTCCTCCTCCCTCTTCAACACCCCTTGCTCTGCCCTGGCCAATCCACATTCACACATACATAATACTTAATCCAGCAGAGAGTTCCCTGAATATAGCTAGGGTAGAAAAACCTGGTTTTGTTTGTTTGTTTTGTTTTTTAAAAAGCTTTATTCCTGAGAAGTGACTGAAGAGTTTTGCCTCACATGGCTCTGGAGGCTCATCTGACTCGATGCCAGGCCCAGCCTAGTGGGGAGACCTGTCCTAGAGTGAGCAGCACCTCTGACTATGCCAGTTGCCAATCCTGGTGTCCCTCACCAACTGTGTATAATCACAGTGAATGGAAAAAAAGAATCATGATTCAGGCATGCCCATGTGCCAACACCCAGTGTAAGTAAAAGACTATGCTGTTACTGACCTTTGGCTCTCCTGTGTGGTCCCCCTTTTCTCACCATTAAAAGTAGTAAATAGGGCTGGAGGCATGGCTCAAGTGGTAGAGTGCCTGTCAAGCAAGTGCAAGGCTCTGAGTTCAAACCCCAGTACCACCAAAAAAAAAAAGTAGTAAATCATTCCAAATTGAACCTTCACCAGTCCCTTGCTCACTCCTTTATATTCTATCATGTATATTAATGATGCTCACCAGAACACTCAAGTGACATGTTTGGTGGCTTTACATGGTGCAATAAGAAAGAATATATTTTTCTTCATTTTCCTTTTTTTTGAGCTAGGATCTCACTATGTAATCCAAGATGTACTGGAACTTGAGATCCTCCTGACTCTGCCTCTCAGGAGCTGGGATTACAGATGTTTGCCACCATGCCTGGCTTTTCAACTTGGCCTGGCTTTTCACTTTGGCTGCAGCTGTGAGTTGTTCAGTTTCACTGTGGCCTAGAGTCCTACTATATACTGATTCTGGTGGACATTTGGTTTTTGTATACTCCACTGTATAGCATGGTACATTCTAGAAACACATTGACAATGTCAAACACAGAGCACATAAATCCTTGATATGTTTCCTTGTTTGAAACTTTCTCTAGAAGTGAAATTACTGGCGTATAGGAGGTGTATACCCCTCAGTGTCCTACAGTGGCTAGGTCACGTTACATTTTGAGAGATTCCTGTGTTAGTTAATGAAGATGAGCAACTTTCCATGTACAAATGAGACATCATGAAGCATTTTTCAAATATTTTCCCTATTTCTCTTCACAGTTTTGTAAGTAGGTGCTCTTAGTATAGTTTGGATACCAGTCCTTAGTAGAGATTTGTATATCCACAGTCAATTCCCTGTATGCACAGGTTCCATGTCCACACACTGAACCAACTACAGTCGAAAATATCTGGGAAAAATTGCATCTGTATTGAACATTGCATACTTTTTTCCATGTCATTATTCTCTAAAAAATAAGTTGTGTTTTTACCTAGCATTTGCAATATATTGTCTAGTACATGTAATTTAGAGAGGATTTAAAGTATACAGGAGGATGTGCAAATACTAAGTCTTTTTATCTTTTAATAAAAAATTCCTTTTGAGATGGGGTCTTGTTGTGTTGCCCAGACTGGCTTCAAACTCCTGGGCTCAAGAAATCCTCTTGCCTCATCCTCCCAAGTGGGTTGGACTATGGGTGCACCCATGGCACCCACCTACTAATCCATTTTATGTAAGGGACTTGAGCATCCATTGATTTTGGAATCTGTGGGAGGAGTCATGGAATCAATGTCCCCAGATATGATTCTTGACTGTGAGTTCATATATGTAGGAATTTATTTGAGGCTGAATTGAGTGAATTTTTCTTGGGAAAATTTATATTTCCCTTTTCCATGCACGTAGGAGCACCACAGGCACCAACCTCTTTAAGCTAAAAACTTGAGGTTTTTCTTCCTTCTCAGTTCAAGGTTTCAGGAGGCAAATTCCTTGTCCCCTCCTGGAGGAGGTAGTGAGACAGAATCTCATTATGTAGCCCAGACTGGCCTTGAAGTCATGATTGTCCTACCTCAGCCTCCTGAGTGCTGGGATTATAGATATGTACCACCATGCCCAGCCTTTGTTCATTCTTACGTGGAAGATGCAATGTACTGGAACCTAGTTTTATTGTGAGGTGGGGGGCAGTTCTCCTTTTAGACATCCCATCTTGACTGGATCCTGTTTCCTTTATACTGAAAGACTATGAAAATAAAAATCCAAATTCTGCATGTCCTCCTTGGTTTTCACTTTCACTTTCAGTTAGTCTTCAGTCACTTGCCATTTTTCTTATCATACTCATCAACGCCTTTTCTAGATCGGCATTGTTTACTATTTTCTGTAGGAGGGCAGGCCAAGTCACCTTCCCTACACTTACTTCTCTACTTCCTATTCTCAGAGTGTTAATTTGTGCTACACAAATTCTCAAGGGTTTTTGTCTTCACGAAAGTCCATCTGCACTGCAGTCCCATCTCCATTTCTTTCAGGGAAGCCTGAATGTCCACTGCTTTTCTGTATCTTTGCCCTTGGCCTTGACCCCTGGGCCTCAGCTTTCTGAGAATCCTCTGCTTCCCTGCATTGCTAAATGCTGAGTTCTCTCCTACCCTGTCCTCTACCTTACAGCACCTCTTTGTCCTGCTTATCTTTTGCCTGAGTCCCATCTGGAGAACCACCCCTTGTTTCCAAGACCAGCTCCTCTCTCCTGCTATGAATCCATCTTGCAGCTGGAACTCCTCCTTCACCACACCCTTCTTTGCATCTTTTGCCAATCATTTTCTTGCTGATCGTTCAAGGCTGAGTTTTCCTTTCTGTGAAGCCTCTGAGATGGCCTTTCCCCTTTCATCCCAAATTTCCTCTGCGAACACCAATTGCACTTTGTTGTTGATGAGAACACTGACATAGGATTTATACTGCCATATTTATCAGGCTACCCTGCATTTACAATGCAGTATTGCTATTTGCATAGTAGAAGCTCCTGCAAAATCATAGCTCCTTAGAGAAGGCATGACTTTCTGTTTTGTCTTTACTGCTTCCTCCTCCCCCTCCCGGCAGTAGAGGAGTTTGAACCCAGAACCTTTGCTTGGCAAATGCTCTACCACTTGAATCATACTTCCGTCCCTTTTTTCATTGGTTTATTTTTCAGATAGGATCTCTTGCTTTCACCCAGTGCTAGCCTCAGACTGTGATCTTCCCCTCCATAGAGCTGGGATTACAGCATGTGCCACCGAGGCCTGCCCCTTCTTACTGCTTCTTATTGTGCTGAACACAATGGTTTGCTTGCAGTGGCTCATGGCAAATGCTATGGAATTAACAAACTAAACCCTTCTTGCCTTCTGCCAAACCAGTCTCTTTTAGGTCTCTTTTCCGTACTCCATCTTCATTAGCTCTCTCCCTTCCAAGGTTAAGCAAACTCAAGTATTTCGGAACTTGGGCTAGGAGTGGTGTCTCATGTTTATAATCACAGCTATGCAGGAGGTATAGGAGTAAGAGGACTTACAGAAGTAAGAGAACTGAGGCTAGAGTCTCATCTGAACAAAAGCAAGACTGTATCTGAAACATAACTAAAAGTAAAAAGGGCTGGGGACATAGCTCAAGTGGTAGAGCACCTGCCAGTAAGCACAAGGCCCTGAGTTCAAACCCCTGTACTGCCAAAAAGAAAAAGAAAGCATTGTGGAACCTGAACAGAAAGAAAAACTATCCTTTCTTGATCTGATCCTGTTACTTTCTTTTTTATCTTTCCCTTCCAAATATTTTAAATGGTTACAAATTATGTCTCCTTTCTTCACCCTGAGTCTTTCTTCAACATAGTAGCAATCTGATCTCCATGCTCCCTATTCTACCGAGACTGCACTGTAAGCAATGAAAGGTTTTCTTCTAATTCCCACCTCTCAGCTTCGGGGCATAGACATGAGCAGGCCCCGCTGGCTAAGCCACTGCTGACCCTGTGACCCTGAGTGGTCAGGTGTCTGCTTGCCTTCTGGCTTTTCCTTTATGCCCTCCTCTCTACCACACCACTTCTCAATCTGAGCTCTCCTCTCTGTGCTGGGGGATGACCTCCCCCACCTTTGTGACTTTAGCTACTACAGATGTGGCTGCTTTTTACGCCTTTATTCTCCATATCCCCATTCTCTTATAAAGCTAACATCCCATGTTCCTTAACTCTTTCCCAATGTTTTCATTTGGTTTCCCTAAACTCAAGATGGCACATGCCTAAATTTTTTGTGTTCATCTCTTCCATTACCTACTAAATCACTTAGGCTCAAAAATCTTTCTTTCCCCCTCTCTCTCCCAAGTTGACTCGGTCTTCATGGTATCTGTTTTCCACTCAAGTTGCTTTTGTTCTGGTTTAATACTCATCTCTTGGGCTGGTGCACCAGGCTCCCTGCCTCCATCTCTGCCACCAGGCTCCTGTCTCGGTCACCTTGCACATCAACGCCTAATTGAGGATATGATGGATGCTGGTGCCAGTGGCTCATGCCTGTAATCCTACCTACTCAGGAGGCAGAGATTAGAAGGATTACAGTTCAAAGCCAGTCCAGGCAAATAGTTTGTGAGACCCTATCTCAAAAAAACCCACTCACAAAAAAGGACTGGTGGAGTGGCTCAAGGTATATGCCCTGAGTTCAAAGCCCAGTACTGAAAAAGAAAAAAAAAATTGACAAATGAGGTTGATTGAATTAAAACGCTTCTGCACATCAAAGGAAACAATTACCAGAATGAAGAGAGAACCCACAGGGTGGGAGAAAGTCTTTGTCAGCTACTCATTGCATAAGGAATTAATATCCAGAATATACAAAGAGCCAACAAAAAATAAACATCAAAAGAATAAATGATCCAATTAATAAATGAGCAAATGAATCAACCAGACAATTCTCCAAAGAGGAAGTATAAATGGCCAATAAATATATGAAGAAATACTCCTTACCCATAAAGGAAGTGCAAATCAGAACTGCACTGAGATTCCTCTTACTCAAATTAGCAATAATCAAGAAAACAAACAAAAACAAATGTGAGGATGAGGGGAAAAAGAACCCTCACACACTGTTGGTGGGAATGTAAGCTAGTGATGGAACTCAGTACAGAGTGCCTCAAAAACTAAAAATACAGCTGCTGTATGACCCCGTGGTACCCTCTTGAGCATACATACAGGATGGAGTGTAAGTCAGCATACAGTAGAGGCCCCTGCACACCCAAGTTTAGAGCAGCACTATTCACAATAGCTACAATATGGAATCAGTCTAGGTGCCCAACAACTGATGAATGAATAAAGAAAATGTGACTACTGGGTGCTGGTGGCTCACGCCTCCAATCCTAGCTACTCAGGAGGCAGAGATCAGGAGGATCCTGGTTCAAAGTCCACCCAGGCAAATAGTTCACGAGACCCTATTTCAAAAATACCCATCACAACAAGGGTTAGTGGAGTGGCTCAAGGTGAAGACCCTGAGTTCAAGCCCCAGTACTGCAAAAACGAAAGAAAGAAAGAAAGAAAGAAAGAAAGAAATGTCACACACACACACACACACACACACACACACCACACACACATAGAATGGAGTAGTATTCAGCCATAAAGAAGAATGAAATTATGTCATTGGCAGGAAGATGAATAGCACTAAAAATCATTATGCTAGGTAGAATAAACCAGACTGAGGTGGATTTCTCACTTGCAGATGTAGACCTAAAAATAAAGAATGAATGACATGGGTGTGAAACAGGGGGTCTCTCTGTGGGGGTGGAAACCAGTGAAGGGGGGCAGGGTGAGAGGTGAATATGATCAAAGTACTTCATATGCATCTAAGAAAACAGAATAATGAAACCGTTTGTCAAAAACTATCTTAAGATGGGTAGAGGAACAGGAACAGTAATAGAGGGGTGAATTTGATCAATTTGATCAAAGTACATTATCACGCACGTATGAAAATATTAGACTGGAACCCTTTGTACGATTAATCAAAAAAAAAAAAAAGAAGCTTTGTCTACACAGGGGTTTGCTTTCTGTCTGGCTAAGAGGCAGGATCTTTCTTGCTCCCCAAATATCCCAAACTGAACTGCTCTCCTAACTCAGAGCTGTCCCCTGCACCAGGCTCTCACGTCCTGGCTGCCGCTGTGTTTGCTAAGGCTGCAGATGGATGTAAACCCCTGTCTCGGATCTATCTGCTTCCTTCATTTCTCTTGGCCTTAGCCATACAGAGGCGCTTCAGTTGTTCAAAAGAGCCTGTCTCTAGTTTGTTACTTCAGCCCTTGCAGTCTTGTGCATGGACGGTTTCTTTTAATTGAATAACTGAGCACCCCAGGGTGAGTGAGTGGCTCAGTCTCAGAAAGACAGGCTTTTGGCTGTGAGCGTCCCCAGGTTCTTTAATTGTCCTGATCTTGGGGTGGGTTTACTCCAGTGTCACAAACAAGTACTGGGCCTCAGGCCCCCAAATTTGTTTTAATTCTAATTTCTTTAAATTCAGAAGAAAAAAATGAATATAATTCACATATATAGGTGATACATGTCTCATACATAACCTATAAAGTCAACCTGGAATATATTTGTCTTCATACCAATGTAAGCACAAAGAATATAATTAATACTTTTTTGATGGAGGAAAAGGCCTATGAAAGCAAAGGTGGCTTGGGTTCTCAAAAGTCACAGTGCAGCCCCGTTATTGGACACTTTACAGCTTCTGCCCTTAGACTATATTGGCAGTAAGATTAAGCGGGATAGTGTTGGAGGTTGGTAAGAGTGGGTGAGAAAAACGCTCCCCACCTCAAAGCAGGCCCTGGCTTTGAGAATGGAGCATTTTCACTTCAGGCAATGGCATGGTCAGCGTCCTCCCAGGCCGGCCCCCACTGCCGTTGGGGACTTGGCCTCCAGCCACACCAGCCCGCTGCATGAGTCATGGAGCAGGGCTCTCCTCTTCCATGAGCGAATGCCCTCTCATATCCCGGGGACCCCAGCAGTTCCCAGGAGTCTCTACTGGAGTGCATGCCTACCATGCGAGCTTAATTTGTGTATAAAGTTTTCCAGGAAAGGTCTCTTTAGCCCCTGGAATATTGAAGTAATGAGAATGAAGTGCTGAACGGAAAAGGTTCACCTCACAGGGAAACCCTTTGACCTTGCTGCATCCTGGGCAGCAGGTGCCTTCAGACACATGTCCATGGGTAAGTCAGGAAACCCATAGGAGGCCAAGTGCACAGGGCCAACAGTGGGCAGTGGACATAAGGGGGGGCCTCGTGTCCTTGCATGGTCCCATATGAGCACTTAAGTGGTCGCTTATGGTCACAGTGCCAGCATTTCTAGCTGTGGGTAGGACAGGGTACTGCCCTAGCAGTGTCTGTACACAAGCTTCTGGTCAGAGACTCTGCACGCACTTGGCATTGCACTGTTGCTCCAGCCTGGAGGTAGGTGCTAGTGCACCCCATTTATAGATGGGGAGGCTAAGATTTACAGTCCTGCCTAATTGTTCAATGGATGACACTCAAATTGCCTGGCAGCAGGGTCCCCAAGCCCATTCCTCCTTTTGGGAAATAGCCCACATCTATGCTCAGACTTCCTGGCTCCCCTGCACAGTTTGTCCTTCATCCTCAATTTGTCTCCTTTTATGCTTAATAAAAAGTGGGAGTGGCAAGGCAGGATCTCTCCTTGGCTAACCATGGCACAGTCTCCTGTAGTGACATAAGCAGGGTAACAGGCAGAAGGCAGGACAGACCCAGACACCTGGTAACCCTTCTCCCTATGAGGTCCAGCAGTCACCTGTGCCCCTCAGCAGTGTTGTTGAGGTCACTGGGCCATTAAGGAGGTAGAGCCAGGCTCCCGGGAAGGTCCACTGAGAGAATATAGGCAGAAGCATTTCATTAGTTCAAAGTTCTATACTTCCTGGAGTAAGAATCCTCCCAAATCCTCCCACCTCTTCATCCTCAGAATCCTTAGTGAACAGTTGTCTTGATTTGGAGCAGAAATGGTTTCTGAAAAAGTTATTGATACGTACAAGTTCAAAGCCCTTTAGGTGGTTCCATTTCATTAAGGTATGATGATAGAAGATAGAAGGCTGACAACATATTTAATACTCCCTCCCTCCTGCCTGCCCTTGTTTCCTCCCTTCCCTTCCTTCCTGCTTCCTTCTTTTTTCCTCCATCCTTTCCTTCATTTCCTTCTTCCAGCATATATCCATTGAGCTGGCATTGTATTACACTGTCACAGTCCAGGGCACTATTCCAGGCACTGGATAGGCTGCAATGAATAAAATAGATCAAGAAGCTCCTCTCATATAACTCGGGAAGAAGAGCTGGAAGATTCTCAGCACATAAAAATGATTGCCATTAGAGGAGATGCAATCTCATCGCCTTGATTTGATCACGTATCAATGATCACAGTGCACCACCTAAAGAGGTATAAATATTTCTCTCTTGCTAAATAAGTAGAAGAAGCTCCTCCCATGAGGCTGGGAGAATGTTAAGAGGTGAGTGGGCAAAAAAAGTCAGCCAGTCCCAACCTGTTAATCTTTTATAGAGAAATATGAAATTCTGGTGTGATCTTATTATTTTTTCAGTTATTCTAAGTGCAGACCTCCATGTGGAGATGAGATAAGTTGGAAAGATAAGGGCACAGTGGAGGACAAATGGCAACACAAGGTCACTGCCAGTTTCTCCTAGAAACTCTCTCTGGGTTTATCTAGCTGGGCTGTGGGGTATTCTAAAGGTTGGCGTTAGAATGGGAAAAAAAGATCAGTAAGTCCAGTGCTTCCCCAAATTTCCAGTGGCCTTAGGAGCAAAGGACAGTAAATTATTGTCCCTGGAGAAGATTTAGACTTAGCATGAAGCTGCCAGACCCAAGGGAAATTTCTTTGAAATAAATCTTTTGTGATTTAAAACGAATGTAATTTTCTGCATGCTTTTCATAACATAACTGTTTGTTTTAATATAAAAATTATCCCTTCAAGACCACATATGTATGATTCCATTTGTATGAAATGTCCAGAATGGGCAAATCTATAGAGACAGAGAGTAGATTAGTGGTTGCCAGGGGCTGGGAGGGCTGGAGGAATCTGGGAGGTAATGGCTGAGGAGCAAAGAATTTCTTCCTTTGGGGTGATGGAAATGATGTAAAATTGATTGTGGTGATAGTTGCACAACTCTGAGAATATACTAAAAGCCATTTAATTGTATGCTTTTCGTGGGTGGATTGTATGGGATGTGGATTATATCTCACAAAGCTGTTTTAAAAAATGAAGAACTGTTGCTACCAACTTTTAAGTAGAATTAGCATTCCTGGAAAATGAGTCATTCACAGCTTTTCACCACTAAATACACTGGGGTTAAATGCACCCCTTGAAAAAGGAAGATTGTGGCTCAACTCCAGCACTTTACGGATTTATAGAAACCTGAGAAGGAGGCATGACTTGGCCACAGCCATCCAGAGCAGGGAGGACAGTCATGTTTCCAGAATCCCAGTCCAGGACAACAGGGTGAGTTTCTGAATAGACGTGGTTCTGGACTTGGATTCAGTTTGTGCTTTCTTAACTCTTAGACTCAGCAAGTCAGTTCACTCAAACCTGCTCCCTGGGCCATGCCACTAGCCCTCCTTCATGCTTTCCATACCTGGTGGCCCACTGAACCAAAGGCCAGCTCTGCCTTGAGAAGCTGTGGGAATGAGATCCACTATCTGCTTAATCACAGAAGAACCAGTGTATCTGAGTAACTCTCAGCCAGGACACTTTCATCCTAACCTGCCTGGCACTGGGCAAGCCGTGAAATTGAACAGCTGGGATTGGATGTGAGGACAGCTCATGCAGTACCCTGCTACCCCCATGGCCTCTCCTTTTCCCAGTGACCTATTGCTGGGGAAGTCATGGGTGTGGCAGGACAGTGACCATTCCCTGCCAGACCAGACCATCAATGCCAGGCAGGCTCAGATGGTCTCTGGTAACTTCAGGGCTTCCCTGTTGGTGGTTCTACCTGGTTCTGCCCTCCGTTCTTGTGTGAGATCTTCACAAAGGTCCTGGGAGGTAGAGAAGGTGGACACCCCAGGCTTAGGGAAGGTAAATTATCTGCCCAAGATTTCTCAGCCAACAAATGAAGGGGTTGGGTCTGCACCCTGCTTCTGGACCTGGCTATTTCTATCACAAACTGAGCTCTGTAGCCTGTGGAGGGTTGTCTAGAAGGTTGCCTGTGGCTCTGAAGGACAGTGTGAGCTGTAATCTCTATCTGTCACATTGATGACCACCTCTGTGATAATGGCGTTTTAAGTCTCTGCCCAGGGCTGAACTTGGATGGGAAAGATGTGAGACAGCAATCTAAATATACTCAGAAGTATCTCCTCATTCCCGGCGCTCTCTCTCTCTAACTTCCTTTCTTGAAAGCAAGAGGTGAGGGAGTGGTCTTAGGCAGAGACGGTAGCATGAGATACCTCACCCAGGAGATCTGTGTTTAACCATCACCCCATCCCCAGTTAGCAACTGGCCCCAGAGACGACTCTTAACAGGGAACTCCTTACAGAGCCCTGGAAGGAAACCTGGGGGTGTATGGGGTTTGGAATTCTGGGCAGGGCCTTCACACTTCCCCTGCCAGGAAAGATCACCTGTCTCACTGACATAAGTTCAGACATCATCTGATCTTTTAATTAAATTCATAGGATTAAAAATGATCTACTCCAGTATTTTAATGAACTTTGAAAAATCTGCAGAATCCTTTGTTTCAAACAAAATTAAAACCCATAAGTCTCAGGTAAGGAGAGCTGGAAAAGAGGAGCATCTTGAAGAATGAACTACTGGGAGTCCCCCTCCCCCAGGCATTCTGTCAACTTTTGAAAATTCTAGAATTCCTTTTCAAACTATTGATGGCTCTCATTTCCCAAATGGAGAAATGAAATGTAATAATAGTAATTGTGGTTTTATTTTATTGAGGTTTAGGTCTCACTATATACTTGTCTTCTTATTCTAACAACAGCCCCCCAAAATGTTATTTTCTTGGATAATGGGGGGAGGAAAGGCAAAAGGGGGGAAGAGAGGAGGAGCTATCCCAGTCTTCATGAAACCCCCAGCAACATGGCAATGATGGTGGCTAATAGCACCTGCTTTCAGGAGAGCGCCCAGAACAATGGTCACAGCTCGTTCACCCAGCAGCTCTCAGTGAGAACCTGCTGCATACCAGACACTGTTCCGAGGCGTGGGGTGCAAGTATGACCTGTGCCCCCAGGGAACCCACAATCTTGTGGAGCAAGTCAGACATTAAAATAATAAAATAGTGGTTTTCCGAGTTTATTGACAATGCAGTGCAGGAGTGCCATGTTTTTGGTAATGTTCCTCGTACATAAGTCTATTTCTTTCTAAATTATATACATGGCTTCTTTACTAGTCTATATTATGTATATTTAAATCTAGCTCTCAAAATAGAAAACATTTTAAAATGTAAGTTCTAATTATTTTCCTCTCCCTGGTTGAATAGTTTTGGAACACTCACTTTGGAGAGATCTGGACCAGCCACCCTACACCTGGAAGATTTGGGAATCCCGAAAACAGATGGTTAGTTTCAGGTCAGTGTTTTAGTCAGAACTGCAGCCCTTTTCTTTCTTATTTTTTTTTGACGGTGGCACTGGTATTTGAACTCAGGGCCTCATACTTGCTAGGTAAGCACTCTTACCACTTGAGTCACTCTGCCAGCCCTTTTCTTCTGATGATCTTTTTTGAGATAAGGTCTTGAGAACCATTTGCCCAGAACTAAGGCTTTGAACCGCGTTTCTCCTGATCTCTGCCTCCTGAATAGCTAGGATTACAGGCATGAGCCACAGGCGCCCAGCTTTCTTTTCCTTCCTTTCTTCCTTCCTTCTTTTCTTTTACTCCTTCCCTCCCTCTCTTTCTTTTCTTTCTTTCCTTTCTCTCTTTCTTTCACTCCCTTCCTTCCCTTCCTTTCCTCCCCCCTCTCTCCTTCTTTCTTTTTTGCTCTTCCTTCCTTTCTTTTACTCCCTCCCTCCCTTCCTTCCCTCCCTCCCCCTCTTTTCTTTCTTTTTCTCTTTATTTCACTCCCTCTCTTTCTTCCTTTCACTCCCTCTCTTTCTTCCTTTCCTCCCTCCCCCTCTTTCTTTTTCTCTTCCTTCCTTCCTTTTCTCCTTCTTTCTTTTCTTTCTTTCTTCTTTCTCTCCCTCCCTCTCTTCCTTCCCTTTCTTCCCTCCCCCCTCTTTTCTTTCTTTCATCTTTCTCTTTCTTTCACTCCCTTCCTTCCTTCTTTCCCTTCCTGTTTTCCCTCCCTCCCTCTCTCTTTCTTTTTTTAAGATTGACTCCAGGGCCTTGCACATGCTGAGCAAGCTCTCTACCACTGAACTGCATGCATAGAATTTTCTTTTTCTTTTATTGCTTATTTAATTTTTATTGTGGATAAATGCACATAACATAGAATTTACTGTTTCAATCATTTTGAGTGGACAGTTCAGTAGCATTAAGTTCATTCACATTGCCGTTCAACCATCCCACCATCCATCTCCAGAACTTTATCTTCCTACATTGAAACTTACACCCACTAAACAATTGCTCCCTATTCCCAACTCCCTGCAACTCCTGGCAACTACCCTCTACTTTCTACCTATGACTTGGACTACTCTAGGTCTATCATTATTTTTAAGCTCCTATGATGATCCAAGAGGGGGGTTGGCACATGGGGTTCAGTGGTAAGCAAGACCAATGAAGTAGTCTGATTTAACTACCTTTAACTAGTCTAGACTAGTACTTAGGCTAGTGTTCTTGGAAAGACAGAGAGGTGGGCTGTAAACCAGCTTGTGGCCAAGTGTGATAGACAGGGGATAGCCACAGCAGGTGGGATAAGAGGGGATGGGAGAGATAAGGCTGGAATGGAGTGAGATATGACAGGTAACAATGGGAAAAAAAGGTAAATATACCTTCCTGAGGAATTCCTAAAAATTTGGAGGACAGGGGACATTTCTTGTTATGGAGTTTGGACTGTATTTATTTTAATTGGATGTTATCGGAAGAGGTGGTCCCAAAAGGCTGGTGGACATGGGAAAATTAACATATCATTATGACCTATAACCTTCAAATGACTCGGGGTCTGGGAGGATTGGTGTGAACAAATAGGAGAGGGAAGAAGGCTGCGCCTCCCAGAGCAAACTTTGCTGCATGGCGAGAGCTGTCCACATTGGACTGGAATATACTCTGTTCCCCTCTGCTTGCCTTTACCTTAGGATAAAACTATGCATTGCCAATTGCAGGGCTGGTTAGAAATCAATACAAGGTGGGAGAAGCCATCATTTTTCTTATGAAAGTAACTATTTTCATTAACTTTTCATTAGTGCCACCTTTGTTTTGCTATCTATCACTGGCAGGGCTGTAGATTGCATTTCAGCGAGTGTGCATGTTTCTTGGATTCAGGAAAATAAGCCATTGTTGAATGCTCAGGACTTCTCCCTGTGGAACAAGTTTAGGTGACTGTTTCAAGATCATCATGTTTGTTAAAATGTGCTTTGATATACCATGTTTCTACTGACTGAAGCACAGTCCTAACTCTGTGTGGAAATTTATTTACAGGACAAGCAACTGTTCAGCCTCTATTGTATTTATTTTCAGGACTATGTAGAAGACAATCTTTGTGGATGCTTTTGGCAATGACTGTGGTTCATTTAGCTGGTGCACTTTGCTAAGGGCAGTCAGTTTGTGCTTCTGTGACTTGGGGTCTTGGACAGGGAGTTGAGGTGGCCAGTTTCTTGTCTTTGCACATGACTTGCCTGTGCTGATGCAGTTCCTGGATCTCAACTTGTCCCATCCTCTCAGAAGATTAAGCTTCTTCTCTATGAAGCCTTCCTTACTCTTGCTATGGTTGGTCAAGTGTCCTGTAAAGGTCTACATAGAAAGGCTTGCTCCCCAGGGTGGGACTTGGTGGGAGGTCCTTAAGTCAGGGGGGACAAGCCTTCAAAATGGATTATGGGGCCTCAGTTTCTCTCTCCCTTCTCTCTTTCTGTCTGTCTCTCTAGATGTAAGTGACACTACTCCAACATGCACTCTTCCATGAGATAACAACCTTGCTACAGCTCCAAACTAATGGGGCTACTTGTTCTTAGACTTGAACTTCAAAACTGTGATCTAAATAAACCTTTTCTTCATAAGTAGCCTGCCTCAGGCATTTCATCATAGTGACTAGTACAGTTTCCCACTATAGCAGAATTACTGCTTGTGCAACAAGTAAACTGTATCCTCCTTTCTTGCCCTGGTGTTCATACCATAATGAGTCATCTGTTCTGTGGGTCTTCCCTCACCAGCCTTGAGTTCTCTGAGAACAGGGACAGTGGCTTTTGCTTTTTGTATTTTCACACCTTACAGCATCTGGTAAGTGGCAGGTGATTAATGAGTATTTATTGAAATGAAAAAAAAACAACAACAACTGGAAGTCATTCACCTGCTTTGAGTAAGCAAGGATAAGAGCCTCATTAACAGCCCTTGGAGTCACTGTTGGGAGGTAAGGCATTGCCCTAGTTGACTTATTCTGCCAATGTAAAGAAACCACACTCAGCCCTTTATATCCATGGTTTGTATTCATGGGTTCCACCTCTGCAGATTCAAGCAACCACAGATCGAATGTATTTGAAAAAGAGAATTTGTGTGTGTACTGAAAAGCACTTTGTAGAGTACTAAACAAAAAGGGCTGGGGATGTGGCTCAAATGGTAGAGCACTTGTCTGGCGTATCGTGAGGCCCTGGATCCAAAACCCTGTACCATCAAAACGTAAAGGCCTTTTTTCCTTGTTACTAGTCCCTAACAACACATCCTTTCTTATAAACATCATGTAAGTTCCTTTGTAGCCCTGGTATTAAATTTTTTTACTGGAAGACTATGAGATGGTATAAATAGATATGGTTATTCTCAAATATTTGAATTGAAAAACAATGTGGGCACCATGCCCTCTGCACATACCTTGTCAGGAACTGCTGGAGTATAGATTATTTCTAGGAATTCTTAGGGTTTTTGGGGGGGTTTTTTGGCAGAACTGGAGATTAATCTGATGGCCTTGCACTTGCACTTGCTAGGTAATCACTCTGCCACTCTGATCTTCTTCTCTTTTTCTTCACAAGTTCTTTGTGTGTGTGTGGTACTGGGGCCTACAGGTTGAGCCACTCCACCAACCCTTTTTTGTGATAGCTTTTATTGAGATAGGGTCTCTCGAACTATTTGCTTGGGCTGGCTTCAAACTGGGATCCTCCTGATCTCTGCCTCCTGAGTAGCTAGGATTACAGGTGTGAGCCACTGGTGCCCGGCCCTTCACAAGTTCTTAAAAGAAGTCTGCAGTTCCTGTCTTCACTTCCTGGTCTCTGATCCACTTCTCAGCCTGCTGCAGTCTAGCTTTGGATCCCAGCACCCCACAGTACTTTCTCTAGATTGGCAGTGGCTTTGAAATTTCCACACCTACTGGACATGTTTGAGCCCTGCCTCTATCTGACTTTTCTCAGGTTTTGGAAATTCTCATTCTTTCCTCAAAACTCCCTCTACCTCAGTTTCCCATCCCCCTTTATCTCAGTTTTGTCTTCTTCTCACATTCCTGCTTTCTGGGTCTTTTACCACATCTGGAGCCGGTGGCCTCCCCAAGGCACTGGCTGACCACCTCCTACACATGCTCCAGCAATTTCTTGTCAGTCACCATTCCAATTCGATCGTGGTTCCTCTGCTCGGTGCCCACTGTGACTCCCTCATCCCTGGACATCAGGTGGTCCTCCTATGCCACAGCTTGCACCAGGCCCGACTGACATGTCCTTCTATCTGCCCTACAAATGCCAGCGGCTTCTTGGCCTCCATTCCTTCTTTCTCTTAAGGGTTCCCAACTGTCTTGAGAGCCCGAGGTAGTAACTTCAGAGTCATTCTGGACCTCTCTCTCTGTCACCATCCACATCTCATTGCTCCTCAAATTCTATTGTTTCTACCTTGGAAATATCTCATGCATTCACCCCTCTCCTCCTGCCCAATTGCTTTCATTTATCATCGCTCCGTGAGACAGCAGGGATAATCTCCTGATTTATCTCTTCTTCAGCCTCTGCCTACTCCGCTTTCTTCTCCATTCGGTACAAAAATAGTATTTCTTAAAAACAAATCTAGTTACATCGCTCTTCTGCCAAGGATCCCTAATTGGCTGTGCCTGGTTTCCACACTGGATCCACTGGCCACAGGGTTAGCTGGATTTAGGTTTCTGGGCCCCACCCCAGGATTCTGAGTCAGTGGGTAGAACTTAGGAAACTGCATTCAAAAGAGCTTCCTTCAGCCAGATGTGATGGTGCATACATGTAAATCACAGCACTTGGGAGGCAGAGGCAGGACTGATGCAAGTTCAAGGCCAGCCTGGGCTACATAGTGAGACCCTGTCTCAAAAAAACAAAGAGCACCCTTTGAAGCTAGGTCTCTCATCTCTCTTCCCTGCCCCTACTTCTGCCTTACAGGGACTTGCTGTGCAGGTATACTCAGCACCGGGCTTGTTCAGGGGGTGTCCCCAAATGCTTCTCCATCAAGCTGCTCAGAGGTGGCCAAGAAATGTTACTTGTGCCTGAGATAAGGCAGATCCAGTTCACTGCTGATTTATTTCTGTCGTGCTAATCTCAGAGAACGGACTTCATATTGGAAGGAGTACATGCACAGGTGGAAGGAACTGGACTTCAGTACAGGTGCGGTAATGTGGGTTGATACCTGGCAGCTTTACATGGATTTAAGTTTCATGATTGAGATGAAGTATACTTCTATGTAAGCAAGGGATTTGGAGATGTGTTAACTAGCAAGAGGTCCTGGAGAAAGCAGAGAGGAGAGAAAATGGAAAATCAGAAGTGTTACAACTTTCTAGAAGGGAGCAGAAAAGGATCTCAAAGACTATTAATAGCACCTTTTTCTGTGTTGTGTATCAGGGCATTTAAATTGTAAATAACATAAACCAATTTAAAGCACTTAAACTAGTGGAGCTTTTTACTCCAGTACACTGCTGTGTTAGGAAGTGAGGCCAGGGATCCACCCAGCCGCAGGAGTGAATTAGGAGGAAATCAATTGCTGTCACTGCTGCTTCTGTTGTACACCTGCCCCTCAGTTTTCTCATGTACTTGGCAGCTCACAGTGCAGAGGTTGATAGATCATCTTTTTAAGAGCCCAGCCAGACTAAGACAAGAGTGTCCTGGATTCTATCACATATTCTGGTTGGCACAGGCATTCCCTTTGGGCCAATCAGTGAGCAGGAGGGCCCTGCATAAACACAGCTGTTCCACCTACAGTGTGCTTGCATGTGCGTGCGTGTGTGTGTTTGTGCATGCATGAGTGTGTGTGTATAGGTTTGGGCATAGGGCACCATGTGTGGGGTGGTCTGTTCTCAGGAAAGTGGGTAGTAGGGAACTGTTCGAGGAAGGGGGTGTATCACTCAAATTTGTTGTTAAATTCTGGACTGGATGTTCATTAAAGTAGTTGCTTTAAGCCCTTCAAAGAGGGCATTTCCTACTCAGTGACTTCCTAACTGGATAAGGAAAATGGCGTAGCTATCACTGTCAGGATGCTCTGGTTGTGGAAGACCTCCAAGGACTCTCCGTTCGAGTGGCTGGTACGGAGTGTGGTGTGGAGCACAACAGAAGCTCTACCATAACCGGAACGCACGAACGGATGAACGGGCTGTGTCGAACGGGCGCACACCTTCAGGAAACACTTGTCCTCATACTACTGTGATCAATGTACAGACACCATCTGGAGGGAGAACTTTCATGGTGGGCGTTAGTTCAACAAGCAGGCCTCGGCTCAGGTGAAGACTGGATGGATCATGAGCACACAATTCTCAGATGATGTAAGACTTGCAGGACTAAACATTCTTCTATGGTGGGTAAATAGAAGAGTCTCAGTGTACCCAAGAGGCAGGAACCAAAGCCAAACACCAGTTCTGTGAAATTTCACTGGGGGTGGGAAAATCATGGCATCCTTGTTTGCTTATAAATGATCAGTTGCTCAATACATGTTAGATACTTGGATTGATCAATGTCTAGGTCAAACAGGATCTGCTCCTTGAGGTGCAACTAAGCTAGGTGTAGTGTCCACATTAAGAGTGTTTTAGTTGAAGAAAACTGGGTCACTTAAACTGGTGAAGAATATATTAAGGGCTGATCCAATGCCTTTCTTCAAATAGTGAAGGGCAGTCAGTAGACAGAGGAGAGGAAAGATCTGGTAGCAAAGATGCACTGCATCTGCTAGCAGGAAGCTTCCATAATGGCAGTGAGGGCTTAGTGTGCGCCTTACAGGCTGTGCCTCCCGTAGTCTCTTATTTGTTCCCCACAACAGCCTTTGGATAGACCCAAGGCAGATAATGTACTCTCCTTAGCTAAAGACATGTACAAGAAAAAATATTTAAGTACCTGCCATTATCACTTAGCTCATGAGAGGCAGAGCTGGGAATGGAACCCAGGCATTCTCTGCTTTCCAATCTTAAGAACTCTCAGGTAATGCCTGATCAGTGCATTGAATGAGAAGATGGAAGACCATGGCAGGGATGCTGTGGAGGTTGTTATTTCCCCAGGAAGGACATCAGCTGCCTTTACAGACATCAGGCTCTAAATGTCTGTGGTTCTGAGGATGTCAGGGTGTCATGTTCCCCTGAAAACAGTGTCTGTGACTATGCAGCTGATGAGAAGTTGAGAGCATCTGGTATTCCCATGTCACTTAGCAAATGGCAGCATCGTTTGTGAGGGAAATGTTGGATGCAGTGACTGAAAGACAATGGTTTTCCTGACTTCATGCCTTGCCCCATTTCTAAACGAGTTATGTCCTGTATTCCAAAGGATGAGCTAATGAAGAAGCTGCTCTCACCTTTTGGAATAGTGTACTCAGGGCTTTACTTCAAGAGTTGTTACTTTGGGGTTAAATGCAGAATCAAGTTTTCATTTATCTGAGATTTATTAATGGATGGAAGTTTCATTTCAGAAACACATTTAGTGTGGGAGGCTTGACAGGTCTCCTGGTGTTTACCACAGGCTGTGTTCTTATATTGACAGTATAGAAAGAGGAGGCAAAGTAAGCCTATCCCATAACACCTCAGTTTAGGCCCTGAGCCTGATCTGTATTGTGAATGGGGAGACATGGGCTGGGGAAGTGCTTGCCAACCTGACAACTAAAGGCCATGTCATCTTTCATTGGGTCCAGAAGCAGAAGGATTGATGTCCAAGGCTAGCCCAAGCAAAAGTGCAAGACCCTATCTGAAAAACAAACTAGAATTGGGAGTGTGGCTCAACTGGTAGAGCACTTGCCTAGCAAGCATGAGACCCTGAGTTCAATCCCAAGTACTGCAAAACCAAAAGAAAGCAATAATTTAGGATTAAATTTTCATGATGGTCACAACTTACTTTTCAATTCTTCAGCCAAAGTAATAGACATAGACAAAGGAAAGAGCAAATGTGGCAAGATGTTAACAACTGATTAATACAAGTGGAGGGTACATGGCATTACTGGTACTGATGCTTCAAGTTTCTGTACATTTGAATATTTTCAAATGAAAATTGGGGGGAAAGTTGTTGACCCTGAAATAAAGGCAAATTTCAGGACTACTTTTCTTGTACTGTCATGTCAACTGTGGGAGGCCCCAGTGTTAGTGGGCAGGTTAAGGCAAACCATATTATCTCTTTTCTTCTCCTAGCAGTGGAAAGCCAGCAGGCTAGAGAAAGAATTGAAGGCTATTTTGTGTGGTAGATAAATTCATTTATCAGCTGAGTTTCAGACTGGAGAGGCCAAGGGAGAGATCAGCCTGTTTGAGTTTCTTTTTCTCTGCACCATTCCATTGCTCTGATTAGCCCTATGGTTATATCCCAGTGCTTATCAACGGGAGCCCAACCTAAATCTCCAGCATAGACAGGACTCAAGCATGTTGCAAGGCAGAAAGCATCTTTGAAATACACGCCATAATTACTTGGTTTTTTTTTGGAAATACTTTTCTTTGGAAGGAAGTATAGAATATAAGAATCTATTTTTAAAAAATATTTTAATGTTGAAAAGTCAGATAATTTTTCGCATAAAAAAAGCAATGCTTTGTTTTAAAATTTGTATTATAGATACATCTAGAGGATAACAAAATAAAAGATGGTTTATAAATGGGTTGCTGGGAAATATTTGGGTTGAAAATGTGTACATTTTGAGGTCATGTAACTTGTTAGATGACCCAAGAAAACTTTGTTGTCAGTCTGGTGTGCCTTTCTGAATGCCCAGAAGTCTGCATTGGTTTGGGCTCCATAGTTGGTCTAGACTGGGTTATCATTTGTACTCCTTCATTACTTTATCATCTGTCTCATTCCTGCCATAGACTATCTATGACCTCTTGCTTTTTTCCCCCTGATCAGCTTGGATGAAGGTTTATCAATGTCACTGATTTTCTCAAACAGCCAACTTTGATACATTATTTTAATTTTTCTATTGCATTGATTTCCATTCTGACCTTTGTTAATTTGGGTTTCCTTTTCTCTTCTTTTGTTAGTTTCTTCCTTCCTTCCTTCCTTTCTTTTTTGCAATACTGGGGTTTGAACTCAGAGCCTACACCTTGAGCCATTCCACCAGCCCTTTTTTGTGTTGGGTTTTTTTCAAGATAGGGTCTCATGAACTGTTTGCCTGGGCTGGCTTCAAACCTTGATCCTTCTGATTGCTGCCTCCTGAGTAGCTAGGATTACATGTGTGAGTCACTGGCACTTGGCACTACTGGGAACCTGCTAGTTTCTTAAAGTAGAAGAATGGGGCCATTGGTTTGAAAATTTTCTTTTTATGGATGTTTAGTGCTATAAATCTCCCAAAAGTTGTGTTTCACAGAATCTCATGCATTTGGATATATTGTATTTTCATTTTCATTGAATTAAAATACTTTCTATTTGCCCTTTTGATTTCTTCATTAATCACATGGGTTATTTAGAAGTATATTATTTAGTCTTCAAATATTTGGGAGTTTATTTTTAATTCAATTTTTTTAAAAAATTGAGTGTGTTTAAGTGATGGTGTGGTCTTAGACACAGCCTTGCTATGTAGCTGGCCTTGAATTCTTGATCCTCCTGCCTCAGCTTCCTGAGGGCTGGGATTGCAGCTGTGAGCCACCATGCCCAGCTTCTGTTAATTCTCGACATAGCAGGGCTAAACTCTCTAGCTGGAATTTGCTTACATCTCCCTGAAATTTTCACAATTTTTAGTTCCTGTATTCTTCTGCTCTGTTATTATATGTTTTAAAAAATGGTAGGAAGTATATCCTCTTGAATTCACAAATATGAAATGATCTTTTTTGCTCCTGGTAATATTTTTTGCTCTGAAGTCTACTTTGCCCGATATTAATATAGCAGGCACTTATCCACTGATAAGTGTTAATATGGAATTTCTTCTTGAATGCTTTTACTACACCGTGAGCCACTCCACCAGACTTTTTTGTGATTGGCTTTTCAAAATAGGGTCTTGCAAACTATTTGTACAGACTGGCTTCAAACTGCGGTCCTCCTGACCTCTGTTTCCTGAGTAGCTAGGATTACAGGTGTAAGCCACTGGCTCACTTTTAAACCTTTTTTTCTTTTTAAATTGAAAGTGGGATCATCTTTCTTTTAGACACGGTCTTACCATGTAGCTCTTCCTCAGTCTTCTTACTTCTGAGATTTCAGGCATGAGCCACCATGCCTGGCTTAGCAAGTGAGATTCTTACAGGCAGCATACAGTTGAGTATGACATTTTAATTTAATTTCCCAATCTTTTTCTCTTAATTGAGGTGTTAGGCCATTTGCATTTAATGTGATTAGTAATATGATTCAGTTTAATTTTATCTTTTCACTTGTGCATCTGTACTTTGTTTTGTTTTTTCTTCTTTTTCCACCTTATTTTGCATAAAATAAATATTCTCAATGATGTCAGTTTATCCTTATTGGCTTATCAGGCATAACTCCTTGTCGCATTTCTTTAGTGGCTGCTCGAGGATGCATAGACGCTTCCACTCTTCACAGTCTGCTTAAGTGATATTATACCATTTGACATATAGTATAAGACTGTACAATTTGATTTTTGTTCTTCCAAGCCTTGGTGTTATTGTCGACATGTATTTTACTTCTACATATGCTAAAAACCCACAATTTGGTTGTGCATTGTTACTGATTTTACTTTAAACAGTTATCTTTTAAAGAATATTTAAACAGTAAGAAATAAAATCTCTCAAGCTTATCCACATAGTTAACATTTTTGGTGTTCTCCAGTCTTTGTTTCAATGGACATTCTTTTTAAAATTTTTTTATTAGCATAAATTAATTATATATATTTATAGCATGTATATAATGTGCTTTGATCAAATTCACCCCATCTATATTACTCTTTCTTAACCACCCTCCTTCTCCTTATGGAGATATCTATATAGGTTATTATTGTCCTTCTGCTTAAAGGACGTCCTTTAACACGGTTTGAAGAGAAGTTTGCTGGTGATGAATCCTGCTAGACTGTATATGCCTGAAAAAGTCTGTATTTTGCCATTGTTTTTGGAAGCTGTTTTCACCAGTTATACAAATCTAAGTTGGCAGTTTTTGTTTTCAGTACTTTAAAGTTGTGCCAGTGTCTATGGCTTGAGTTGTTTCTGGCAAGAAATCTGCCATCGTTCTTAGCGCTCTTCCTCTGTCCATATTGTATTCCACACCCCCCCCCGCCCCCCCATCTGCCGGCTGCTTTTAAGCAATTTGATTATGATGAGCCCTGGTGTGTTTTTCTTTTTGCGGGGCAGGGGAGCAGACTGGGGTTTGTGCTCAGGGCGTTGAGCTTGCTAAATTAGCAAGCTCTCTACCACTTGAGCCACACCTCCAGCCTGTTTTAATCTTCAGGTTATTTTTCAGATAGAGTCTCGCTTTTTACTCCCAGGGCCAACCTTGGACTGTGCTCCTCTTACCTATGGCCTCTGGCATAGCTGAGATGATAGGTGCTATCCACCACATCTGGGTTATTGGTTGAGATGGGGGTCTTCTCTGGGCTGGCCTTGAACTACACTCCCCCCAATCTCGGCCTCCTGAGTAGCTAGGATTACAGGTGTGAGCCACTGAGCCTGGCATGTGTTTTTCTTTACGTTTCTTTTGCTCAGAGTCTACTAAGCTTCTCAGTCCTGTGGTGTGTAGTTGTCATATTTGGAAAATAGTCACTCATCAATTCTTCAAATAGTTTCTTGTTCCTTCCTCACATCCCTTGAGAGATCCTCCAATTATGTGCTTGAAGTTGCCCCAATATGCTGTTTATCTTGTTTTAGCCCTTGATACATTTTGCTTTGTTTTAGGTAGTTTCCATTGCTATGGTTTCTCTTTTTGTGTGAGGTACTGGGGATCAAACCCACCTATTGTTATATTTTCAAGGTCACTATTTTCTTTCTACTCTAGTGTGTGATCTGCTGTTAATTCCATCATATGTACTTTTCAGACATTATAATATTTAATCTTAGAAATTTGATTTTATTCCTTTTTAAATTTCTCATGTCACCATTTAACATGTCTGATATTTAGCTCTTTGAACATGTTGAATGTAGTTTAATAATTTTTAATTTTCTTTGTCAGCTAATTCTATCATATCTATCATTTCTAGGTTGGTTCTGAGTTCCTTATTTTTTTCACCATGACTTTTACTTCCCTGCTTCTTTGAATGCCTTATGATTTTTTGTTAGATGCCAGCTGTTGTGAATTTTACCTTGTTGAGTGCTGAATATTTGTATATTCCTGTAAAGGTCCTTGAATTTTGTTCTGGAATGAAGTTGAGTTACTTGGAAACAATTTGATTCTTTTGGGTTATGCTTTTAAGCTTTGTTAGGTGAGACTAGAGCTATGTTTAGTCTAGGGCTAATATTTCCCCACAATTGCAGCATTCTGAGAATTATAGCCAGTGGCCATTACTTACGGGATTTTTCTACTCTTGCAGATGGGAACAGGAACTATTGTTGGTCCTGTGTGAGCTATGGGAATCGCTTTCCCTAATCCTTGTGCATAGTTTGGTTTTTTTGCCTAGCCTGGAGTAGTTTCCTCAGACACATGCCCAGATCATCGAGAAGACCCTCTTCATTTCTTGTCTTCTCTGTTTTTATGTAACTCTCTACTTTCCATTACTCTACCCTGTGAACTCTAGCTGCCTTGCTCCCCTAGAGGGAGACCCCTGGCCTCTGCCAGGTTACTGCTCCCTGCTCCAATGGCCTGGACTTGCTAAGTCAGCAGGGCAGGCATGGTAGGCTCACCTTGTTTGGTATCTACCTCTCAGAGATCACCATCTTCTGTTGCCTTGATATTCAAGGTCTTGAAAACCAATGGCTCATGTATTTTGTCTGTTTTTTTGAGTTGTTTCAGGAAGAAGAGTAAATCTGTTATTTCATGTTGCTCAAATGTGAAGTCCTCCCAAGACTTTTAATTGTGCAAAATTTAAAGTAAGCATTAAAAAACCCAAAGTGTTTGAGGGACTTAATATTACTAATAACTGATTCCCTGTTTTATGCCAGTTACTTTACATTTATCCTTGTTCAATTTAATACTTATAAGTACAAACAAGTTCTATGATGGAATAAGAAACATGAGAATTATAATTCCTATAAACATAGGAATTATAGCTGTGTTTCATCTGTTATCAACAAACATTTATTTAGGCTTTTCTGTTCTCTTGGGTTCTTGCTTCTTTCAGTGTGGGTCCACACCCTGTCTGTGCTATGCCTGGTAAAATTGAGGAAATCAAGAATTTTCTGCTCACAGTCAGGTAAAAGAATGCCAAATCTGTCAAGATAAAGAAAAACAAGGGCTGGGGGGCATGGTTCAAGTAGTAGAGAGTTTGCCTAGCACACACAAGGCCCTGAGTTCAAACTCCAGTACCATAAAACAACAACAGTAACCACAAAATAAAGATAAAGAGAAACAAGTATAACATGAAGCCTAAGGTTCAAGCAGGTGGGTACCTTTTTACCTAGGGCACCGCAGACCAGGAGGTGACAGAGAAGCTGAAGCAGTCCCTGCCCTGGCTTTGGCAATGAAGGAACTGAAATGAGTCAACAAGACTGACTTGAACTGTATTAAAATTTTTTAAAGTAAAAAACAAACAAACAAACAAACCATTTATTTAGCACCTGTTAGGTACTGAGTGAATGTAAGTCAGATTTCTCCACTGACAATCTGAAGGTTGGTCATTAGATTAGTAGACATGTAAACGGATCTTTCAATATTAGTGGTAAGTGTGTTAAGTCCTGCACAGAGTGCTTTAGGACCCTAGAGAAGGACAACCCGGCTGACAGGCATGTGGGGAAGTAGAGTTAGTTAGTCTTCAAGGATTGATAGGTGATTAATCAAAGAAGAGGGTACCTGTATTCTAAAGCAGAGACACTTAATACAGCACGAGGCAAGGTTAAAAGCATTGTGTGGGCCACAAGCCCTATATGGCTGGGGTAGCCATAGATGAGGGTGAGAGGTAAGTAGAGTTAGCCTCAGAAGTCCTTGGGTGACACACTAAAGGACATGATTCTGAAAGCAGAAGGAAACACTATCGCTCTCTTCACAGGGTAGTGAGTGTGTGTGTCTGGGTTATTGGGACAACACTCCCCATTCTTAACAGAAAAATGGGTTACGTCATATGGAAATAGCCCATGTGGGAGGACTGATAATGTGATGCTGGGAATTATTAGATGCAAAGACAGAGGCTGATTTGAGACATGTTTAGGAAATACTTTCTGTAGAAGTTGGTGACCAAGCCAATGTGGAGAGTACAAGAAATGACTTCCTGTTGTGGGAGAAACTAAGATAGGAAATTGAAAAGGAGAAAGAAAAAGCCTAAGTTCAGTTCTCGATAGACATTGGAAAGGTTTGGCAGACCCCATATCTATCATTGCTTATGAGAAAAGATACCGAAATGAGGGTTTACACATTTTCCCTTCTGCCTGCCTAAAAGTCCAATGGCAAGGCTGAGTCTTATTCATCCTCAGGGAAGTCAGTTCACAGCACAGGTGACTGGGAAGCTAAAGATGGGTGAGATCTCCTGGAGTAAGGAGAGTAGATGCACAGAACCAAAAGAAGACCTTTACACCCAGGTTGGGAGTTTGAGAAATGAGTGAGCTGCTGGCCTCACATTGTCCTGTGGTTCTTTCATGGAATTCATGAAATATCACCAGGAAACACCATCACAGCGAAGTCCTGCTGCTTTGTGGGTGTTTAGGCAAGCCATTCTCCTTGTCTCTTTTTAATATAAGTGATGGTATAGAAACCATCACTCGACTGACTTTGCTTTGAAGAAAAATGGGAAGGAGGTTGCAGGTGTGGGGTGATTGCAGACTGCATAAAGGCAGAAAGCTAATAGAAGGGAGGATTTAGGGTGAGAGAGTGTGTGTGTAGTTTTTCTCCTTCTTACCCGGGAACTAAGAAAATAACTGATAATGGCAGTAGGGAAAAGATTATACAGGTCAATATTCTGTTTTAGAGACACATCTACTCTGCTTAAAGTAAGAGATATAATTGAATTATTTTCATGAATATGAAACCTACTTAGAATTTCAAAATTTCTAATATTTACATATTTAAGACACCAAACACTTGAAAATGATTATAGGAGAACAATGTTTTAAATAACGAGACATTTTAAATAATGAAAAAGAGTGGATGAAAAATTTAAATATTAGTGCTCACAATTCATCCATCTCTCATTATTTCTTCTTGCCCATGTGGTTACCCATTACTGCTGACTAATAAAAAATCCAGCTGCATAGACTGCTCAGGTTGTGGACCCCTGGGTGATGTTTTAAGTCCTCCTCACACTGGATTTAATCAATTGTTTCTACAGGTCTTGCTTCTTTTCAACTAATGTGGTACTTCTGTGATAAGGATTTGAGCTGCATCTTCCAGGACAGGCTTTCCTAGTTGAGTTACAAAGTTTGAATGGAATGCACAGTAAGTGTTTCTCTGGCCTTTTCAGCCCTATCAATCAACAGTACACATGAATACCTGTAGTCTCTGTTCTTTCTCCTGACAAGTACAATCTGATAGATTGGGAAGAATGACAGAGCACTGTGTGATTCACACTGAGAACAAGGGGAAAAGGAGAGGTGAGAGAGGGTGAACATGGTCATGAAATGCTGCCAGATTGAGCTCACTGACTCTAACTTGCATCTAAGCATATGCTAGGAGTTTTGTGGTAAATGGTTGGGGTTATAGATTTACACACCCCTTCAGATTCTGAAAGATTGAAATAAACATTAAAGTTTCAAGGAAACTCAAAATATATAGGACCAGCTGGATTCTTGCACACCTAGAGTCTGCTATTGGTACAGGAGTTACAAGCTATTGTGATTATTTCCTGGGCTGGTTTCTGTTCACGGGAGCCTCTGATAGCTTTTAAAGAGGAGGCAAAAGAATTCTGTAGCTGGTAGGCTAGTCCCACAAGATCAGGCTGGTCTCTACCTAATTAGGAGAAGATGAAGACCCATGGTTACATTTCAGTGAAGTACTTCTCTGAATCATGCCTCCCCACCACTGCCTGATCCCCACTGCCCTCACCTCCATTTGGGAATACAGCCTTCAATATGGACTTCAGAAGAATGACAGATATCAATAGCTAGAGTTTAACCTTGGACATCTCACAAAGTCTTAGTCACCAGCCTATGGGGCTATTGGGAAGCAGTGTAACCTTTAAGAGGTGGGGCCTATTTTGGGAGAAAGTTAGGACACTGGGGAGTGCCCTTGAAGGGAATATTGGGACTCCAGCCCCTCCCTCTCTCTCTCTTTTCTTTCTAGCTGTCACGATATGAACAAGCCTCCTGTGCTTCATGTTCCTGCCCTGATGTGTTGCTACAGGCCCAAAGCAACAGGGCCAAGCAACCATGGGCTGAATCCTCTGAAACCCTGAGCCAAAATAAACCTTTTTTCTTATTAACTTGATTATCTCAGGTATTTTGCCACAATGATGGAAAGCTGACTAAGACTCCAATCACGAGATCAATGAACAGAAGCTGGATGCCAGTGGATCATGCCTGTAATCCTAGCTACTCAGGAGGCAGAGGTCAGGAGGATTGTGGTTTAAAGCCATCCTGGGCAAATAGTTCTCAAGACCCTATTTGAAAAAAAAAATCACAAAAAAAGGCTGGCAGAGTGGCTCAAGTGCTAAGAGCACCTATCTAGCAAGTGTGAGGTCCTGAGTTCAAACTCCAGTGCAGCCAAAAAACAAAGAAAAATAAAAAGACCAATGAACATCGATGAAGTCAGAAAAAGGCATATCACAAAAGTACCCCAGAAGATCCTCATCCACCCTTCCTATCCTAGATTCAGGAGAACACAATGTTTATTACTTAGTATTTTCCTACTCCCTTGATCCAAGCATCACCTGTGTTTGGTGGTGTTAAAGTAAGGGTCTTAAGCATTTTCCTTAGAGACCAAGATTCTGAAATCCATGGGGAGATGGGGCAGAGGGCTGGTAGTGGTCTGGAGTCTGTAACTTGAACAAATGCCTTTTGTATGTTTTATGAACAGGGAACTTTGGGGAGCTCTTACATAACCCATGGTAAACCGTCAATGAGAAGAGCTGCTTGACAATTACCGAGCCAGAGACAAGTCTTCTCAGGGCCTCACTCCATAGATTCATAGTAATTGGTCATGGATGTTCCTGGCTCCTCCTCCATAACCAGTAAGTTACTGTGATGACATTTTTGTCCAGTGTGTCTTATAGTGATGGATACTGCAATTATCAGTAACAAAGAAAAATCACTTTTTGCACACTCAAGAGTTGAGTTCAAGGTCTTACTTAAACGTGGTGTGTATGTGTAAGAATAAGTATTGTTCCAAGTTTCTTTTGGACTTTGGTCATTTTTTTACATTCTAATATTCTCATGTATGAAATTGGGATAATGATGCCGGCCTCGTGGGATTTTTGTAAGAATTAAAGGAGGGAATGTTGTAGGCCAATAGTCTAGCGCCTGGCACATAAACGCTTAATGAGTATGGCTTATTATTATTGTTGACAGTTATAGGACAGGATTTAAATCTTTATTGTAATATGACGATTGTTAGACAATATGATTATAACCTCAAATTTTCATTTTTAAAATAATAGTTATATTCTCAAACAACTTAGTTCTTATATTATTATCATGTGATTCCACCCAAATGGAATTTTTCTAGAATGTCTAAAATTGTTTTATTACTTCATAACTGAATTATGGACTGCTACTCTGAAGATGCTCTCCTTCGTCCTTATATATTTTTAAAAGAGTTCATACATTTACATATCTAGAGATAAAAATCTGGACTTCCATTTCATAGAAAAATGGGTGTAAGTGCATAGAACCCTTGCTCTCCTATGGCTGTGGCCTCCTGGAGTCGAGCAGGGACTGTCTCTTTGAATAAGGGACACATGTGCAGGTTTCTGCCTCCTACTAATAATTTATGTGATTTGCTTGGCCCCGGTAGGCATCTGAGTTTGTTGCTTTCACACCGAAGGTAATGTCTTATTTTCTCATACATCTTAATAATTGTCAGCTCTTAGGCCATTTTGTAGTTCATGGACAGATGAATGGAGAACACAGCAGCTTAACTGCCCCTCCCAACAGACTGTCCCCAGCCAATCACACCAGCGGATCCCTTAGATGACTGTCTGCAGAGCCCCTGCTGAGTCTCCATTAGCCCCACTGCCTTATGGTCAGGGTCAGAATCAACTTCACCCAGCCCCTATGGATTCCACCTTCCTTTTCTAGCTCAAACTCCCCTCATTGCCAGTGCAGTCCAGCTTCATCCACATCATGCTCTGACCAGGCCCTATCTCCAGCTTCAGAGCCTCTGTGCTCCTATACAAACCTTCCTTACAACCCTACCAGTACCCCCTTCTTGCACCCCATCTTTCAAGTGTCACTTCCCCAAGGATGCCTTTTTCTAATCTCTCCAACTAGATATAAATCCTTATTATCTGGCATTTCTAGACCTGGACTCTACGACTCAAGCCACACCCCAGTCTATTTGGCATTTCTATAACACTTGATTTGTAACTACGAAACACACATCCCAGCATGCTTCAGACTACTGTTGGATATGTACATAACTTCATTCCATAGAGCCCTGCTTCCCCACTCCCAGCAATCTACAGCAGAAGCCATGTCATGGTCATTATAGTACCACCCAATAGTGCCCAATAGATCAGAAAGGACGCTCAAAATATTAAACCACAGGAATAAATTTCCATCCTAAGGAGAGAATGTTACTAACTTTATCATTTCTTATTAGAACATGAACTTACTTTTCCTCAAACACTGTGGTTTGTTTGAGGCTGCCTTTAAAACCTTTAAGCTGGATGCTGGTTGCTCTCACCTGTAATCCTAGCTACTCAGGAGGCAGAGATCAGGAGGATCTTGGTTTGAAGCCAGCTGAGGCAAATGGTTCACCAGACCCTATCTCAAGAATACCCAATATGATAAAACGGTGGCAGACGGGCTCAAGCGATAAGAGTGCCTGCCTACTAAGCACGAGACCTTGAGTTCAAGCACCAGTGACTCCCCCCCCCCCAAAAAAAAAGCTTGACTGAACATTAGCCTTCTTTATATCATGTACTTGATATTCCAGAGTCTTGGTTACTTTATCCAAGAAGCAGGGGTAATACAGCATCTGCTCATGAAGATTTGAGCTAATGCAAGTAAAGAGCTTAATATAGTGCCTGGCACACAGCAACTACTCAGTGGAAGGCTATTATTAATTATGACTATGTAGAAATGCATCTAACACTTAAAAACCAGTTTAAAAATGGCTCACTGTATTCTATTTTTCTAAAGTACTTCTTAGAGAAGAACAGGAGGTCAAAGATTGTGGTTTGTCTGCCCTATACTAAACAAATGCATTTTGCTTTTAAAAAGGTTCTTTCAAGAATCAATTATTTGGGCAACAGTAGCTTTCAAATAACTATGCTTTTATAACTACCAAGATAACAATTAATTCAGGAAAAGCTTATCAATGAATGGTAAAACCATGGGGTGAATGTGAAAAGGATATTTACATGGTGTCATATGATTAGATGAGATCCATCTCATCAATTGAAGTAACTCATCAATTCCAAAGAAAAAATTCCTTTCATATTCTAGAAATTTGGTGGACATAACTTTAATTGAGACACAAAATTGTCATCATCAAAATGGGCCATGGTAACTCAAGTGATGTGATGCCGTGAGAAAGACATTCCATTAGCTAGGTATTCTTACCAAAAAAGGGAAAATTAACTAAAATTAATCTTACTCTACTAATGAGGGACCAAACAAATCCAAATGTGCAACAATCTGCAGAACAATTGGTAGACTATTCAAATAAGTCCATATGTGACCCCCAAGGACTTGAGATATTCTTAATAAATGTGATGTCTAACGCTTGATCAGATCCTCTAGAGGAAAAAGACACAGCTAAATGCAGATCATTATTGGGACAAGTGGTGAAGTTTGGATATGAACTGCATATTGAATAAAAAGTAAATAAGATAAGACTGTGACTCAATTATGATTAACCAACTCTTTTCTGAACTACTCCGATATCTGGAAATCTCTATGTTCTAAGATCTAAGAATATGAAAACTACAAATGTTTGCTCCACTGAATTGGGTCAGCTTCTGTAGAAACTATGTTCAATTGGGTTACAGTCAAATAAATGAGCATAAAAACTTACAAAAGAAAACAATAAGGCCAGGCATGGTGGTTTAATCCACTGTGATTGGGAGGATCACAGTTTAAGGGCAACCCAAGCAAAAAGTTCATGAGACCCCATCTCAACCAATTTCTGAGTGCAGGGTAGTGGCTGTCACCTAGGTACATGAGGAAGAATAAATAGGAGGATTGCAGTCCAGGCCAGCCCCGGCATAAAGTGAGACCCTATCTCAAAAATACGCAGAGCAAAAAGGGCTGGTGGAGTGGCTCAAGTTGTAGAGCATCTGCCTAGCAAGCACAAGGCCCTGAGTCTGCAAAAAGACAAAAACACACAGGGGATGCTCATAGCTAATGCACACAACTCTATGGGCACACATATTTGGTTATGATAATACTAACTGCACATAGCTGGATAAATGCTAACTCTTGACAACAACCAGCAGAGTCCCCAGGTGAGGCCCTTGCTTTATTGATTTTGGGACATTTTTGCCTAATGAGAATGGATTGCTGGTAAAAAGTCATAGAGAAATTTCATTCTTCTTTCAGTAGGATGTGGATGACAGAGCAGCTGGTGAAAGCAGCTGGTCATCCCCGTCAGATACAGTAGTGTATTAGTCTCAACTAAAGGAAATGACAGAAGGATGTGGCAGCGTGGCTGGCAGACATTAAAGAAATTCAGTGTTTGGGTCGCCTGCCTTTCAGGGAGTGAAAGGAGCCATTAACAGCTTACTTTTTAGTTTCAGAAATCAGAGATATTTTCATTACTACTGTCCTCAGGCATAGACTTTTTAATACAAAAAATGTAAGTTCAGGATGAAAATAGCCCATCACCACGGGAGCATCTCTGCAACGGAAACACATTATGGGTTACCTGTCAATCTTAGCAGCATGCCAGGTTGTTTTGAATGTCTGGAATGAGGAAGAGGAAATAAGGAAGAAAAGCGAGAGACAGGATGACTGAGAGAGGAACCAAAGTCACTAATGCCTTGGAAATTTAAGAATTAGGTCCTCAGCTTTCTAATTCTGGTATGGAAGTCTCAGGTCTTCTTACTTTTCTGGCTAATTGTAAAGTGATCACTCTGGCCCTGAGATTTCTCACAGCTTCCAAGGCCACAAGGGCCTACTTTGAAAATTTTTTGGATGGTGTTAAGGTAGATTCAAGATGGCCACAAATTCTTTTTCACTTTCCCCAGCAGGAGCTGGATTTCATTTCCCCTCTCTTCTTATCTGGGTTGGCTGTGTGTCTGTTCAGCCAACAGAACGCAGCAGAAATGCACCATGCAGGTCCAGGCCTACCCTGTCTGGGGACTGTGTCTTCCACTGCCTCCTTCTTGGAATACTAACATTTGGAACACTCTTTGTTGCTTCTTGGGGGCCCCAAGCCATGCACGTGGAAGCCAACAGCCATATGAATTGCCTGCTATCTGGGTGAGCCATCTTGGACATCCCAACCCAATCATGTTCCATGCAATGACATGCAGCAGCCCACCCAAGGCTAGTGAGCACACCTGATCACAGAATCCCAGCAGAGAGTAAAACATTTCCTAAGCCACTAAACTGTGGTTTGCTCTGTAGCAATTGACATCCAAAATAGGTGTAACTGAAAAGTTCCTAAGAAGAAAGATTTTGCTGGAAGGTGTAGCTCAGTGGTTGAGCACACACTTAGCTGACACAAGGCCCTGAGTTTGATCCCCAGCACCAAAAAGAAACAAACGAGATTTATCTTATTCACCAGGGCAGAATAACAAAGCACAGGAAACATTTTCTGAGTTGAAGGAGAACTTTCTAGAACAGGTAAGGACATCCATATCCCTTTGTGAGTTTTGACATTCAAAGTTGGCCCCAACTGTAAGCCTCTTTTTGATGTTCAACACAGGAAAAAAAGGAAAAAAAATCATTTTAATCCATCCTCACCCCAACATGTGTGTTTCACACAGACCTTATTTTTTAAACAGAGTTTATTGTATTTAATACATTATAAAATTTGAAAAATTGTAGGAAAGCAGCAGACTCAAACTGGAGCATCTCTAACAAGGAATAATTCTGGCCCCTTTGCAAAACTGATCAGTTTAAAAACAAAGTTCACATCTGTGAGGCAGACAAAAAAGTGTCACTCCTGTACAAACTACATTTAAAATGTCATGTCTATCGTTCTTCAAATGCGCTCACCAGAGTTCTTCTGAAGTCCTGCCTGGTCCCCGCCTAAAGAGACAAGAAAACTTCATATGCAAAGAAACACCATTCAAGGTGTCTTTTTTTTTTTTTTTTAAATAAAGGAAAAAGATGGACAAAGGAAAAAGAAACAATGGATGGCTGTTGGCAATGAAAATTGGAAGGACACTGTGTCCTCCGCTCATGGCTTCTTTATTGGGTCGAAGGCCTTGGGAGGCCCAGGACGCTTCACGGCCATCAGCGCCAACTGTAGCTATCATCTTTTCTTTCTTTTTTTCATTTTTGTTTCTTTGCATTTCCTACCTTTTGACATATATATATATATACACATATATATATATATTTATATATTTTTTACACCTTGAGGATATCACTATTCCAATTGTTCCCATGTGAATACAGGTGTGATTTCTATTGGATATAAATGTGTCTTTTATTCAATTTTAGGTCCAGAACTTGGTTTGCTGTCCAAACTGCACATAAATGTCCCTTTTCTGATTGCGTTATTTGTTGTGTATGTTTTCCTGTTTTTTTTTTTTTTTTTTTTGCATAAGAAATATGTCTCTTTAGTCCAGAGGCTCCTGCTTTATCCGGATGACAGAGGGGACGCGGGGAGTCCTCCTCAGTTCCCGCCGGAGGACATATTCACTGAACTGGGATGAGTCCACTCCTCCCCCACATGAGCCCACAATTTCAAATCCTCTCTGCTGCAACCTCTCGAGGACCTGTGAGGGGCCAAGACAACATCTGGTTAGGGACAAGGTAAGTCCACTGGCCACATAAACACCCTCCCCCGCAAAGGATCGTTGCAAAGTTTAAGGTTGCGTGCAGCTTTGGTCCATCACATCAACCTCTATGTCTCTCTGAGCTTCTACTGTCAAAGGAAGACCCTGGGTTAAAGGGTGGGGGTAGGGAAGGACATGCCTTTGTAAACTTGCCTGACACATCCCACTACAACACCTGGTGATCAGAGTCCCATTTTACAAACCCAGTGACAGCCCTGGGTTTCCATGGCTGCCCTGTTTGGTCTCAAATCCCATGTTGTTTTGAATATGCAATGCTGCCTTCCCTGCAAAATGTGAGAGTTCACAATTTAAAGCTCACTTGCCAATGAAATATTTCTGTGAGATGATAAACAGCATGGAAAGACAGTAGTATTGGAATTTACTTAGCCACTCATCCATTTGTACTCTCAAGTTCCCAACACTGAGCTCATATTTATAGTTCAGCTGCGAAGACCAATGTATTTCAAAACAGAACAAATGGACTAATGAAGACAGTCAAGGTTGACCAATAGGTTTTCAAGTTTGTGGCATCTGAAATAGATTTTGCCTTGCATGCATTCAAGTAGGGAAGACTAAATGCAATGGTCATGTATTACAAAACAGCAGGGCTGAAGCTGGGTGCCAGTGGCTCATGCCAATAATCCAAGCTACTCAGGAGGCAGAGATCAGGAGGATTGTGGTTCAAAATCAGCCTGGCTTTTTAGTTCACGAGACCCTATCTAGAAAAAAAAATCAGAAAAAAGGGCTGGTGGAGTGGCTTGAGGTGTAGGCCCTGAGTTCAAACTCTGGCACCACACACACACAAAAAATATATATATATGTGTGTTTATGTATATATATGTATTTATATATATATATATATATATATATATATATATATGCATATATATATAGGCTGAGAGTATGGCTTAAGTAGTAGAGCACCTGCCTAACAAGCCCAGGACCCTGAGTTCAAATCCCAGTACTGCAAAAAAAAAAAAAAGTTATAAAATAAAAACAGAATATATCCAGTGTATATTCTAAACATCTCAAAGAAGCATACTCCACACGGTCTGCTATTCAACTTTGAAATCAAATACTGAGTCCAGAAAGATCCCTGCGTTTGTCACAACATGGTGACATGGTTAAATGCAGGAAACAGAACCCACAATTCTTAGACAGGAAAAATACAGGAAGCTTACCCACAGCATGCTGTTTCTTTAAGAATCCAACAATTACTAGACTTGTGAATGTTCCCTACCAGGGTTCTGGATGTACTTACATGACTTCTACACCACTCTTACAGGCAAGAGGACACAATCATAAGTAAAGAAATAACTCTCAAAGTGTAGTCAGTAATAAAGTGGGGCGGTGTGAGGGTGCACATCTGTAATCCCAGCACTAGGAAGGAAGAAGCAGGAGTAGCCAGTCTGAGCTCAAAAAAGTGAACCCTTTTTTCCGTTTTTATTTATTTATTTGTATTTTTGGCAGTACTGGGGTTTGGCTGGAACCCTTGCAAAGCTTTACTGCTTGAGCCATGCCTCCATCCTGAACCCTTTTCGTTTTCAGTTACTATTTTTGCTCTCTGACTTCTACATGGAAAGTAGTCTGCTATCTTGCAAAACAGCCTACTAGATGCATTAGGAAGCAGGGTGTATTTTCTAAAAACTAAAACCTCAAATTCTAGCAAATTAAGAAAAGCCACAAGTCCTTCTGAGAACAAAATAACCATTCTATGTGCAGTGCTCTATTTCTGCAGGTGAACTCACGAGGCACCGGCGTGCCAATCAGCCTGAGGACAGGATGATGAAAGCAATCCCTAAGTTCAAAGTCAAGATGTGCTTTGGTGACAGGAATCAAAAGGCGAGGCACAGCTCACTCCAAGCAGGATTCTCCCGCACAGCTAGGAATGCAGCCTGTCAGCAGCAAGAAACACTCCACCTTGCTCTGAAAGGACGCTACCACGAGGAGGAGGAAATACTGAGGTGAGGCAGCTGTGAACGGTAACAAACCAGTAACAAACCTAACCTGATGCTCATTTTTCTTCCAGGGTTGTTATGGCCACTGAGTTGCTAATACATGGAGATCTCTAAGTATTGTCCTCCCCAGAGGCTCTGACACACACAACAGGATGCATACTCCGTATGAGCCAGTGCTGTGTTGGATGTGGTCAAGTGCTTTTTCACTGTAATGCAAGCAGTTTATGAAGCCAGTACTTTTTGAACACCAACTCAACAGCGAAGTTCCTTAGACTTAGCAATCATTTGAGAAGGTTTAAATAACTCAGTTGAGTTGCAGGTGTCAGATGGCCCACATCAAAGTCAATGCATACCTACTGGCAGGTGTCTATTTTTGGTGGGTGGAGCAGGAAGCAGAGAGGGTCATGGCAGTTTTGCATGATGACGTTAATCCAGATGAAAATTTCCACATCGGATCTGGGCAATGTGTCAAGCATATGAATGGATGAAAGGTGTTCACTGGCCTGGGGGTGGGGACCAAGTCTTCCTTCCTGGCTCTGAATGCTTGTGCCCCTCCCCCCACCCCATGGCGCACCTGGCAGGGTGTGTGGGAGGGGGAAAAGCTTTCAGCTTCACAGACATTTAGAAGGAGCAGACTGCTCAGGAACACTGCGTGGGGTGGTGCAGGAGTGCTACACACCTCCAGGGGGTGCCACCCACAGCAGTGAGAATATGACTGTCACCCTCTGGAACCATGATGAGAGTGTGTGTGCCTTCCTCTAGCATGAGAAGGGCTCATTTTCTGCTGTTCTGCCCTGAGACAACTGCTCACAAATTAAAAAAATTATAAATAGTGTGGAACAATCCTTTGTTCTAGGGAGTGTCTGTAGTCTCTGAGCTTTAGGAAAGGTTTGTTTGGTTAAGATTGGACAAAATCATGGGTCCATTCCAGTCAAAGAGTGGGGAGAAACAACCTTCACTGCATTCCCTTTGAATAGTTTTGTGTCTCTTCTCTTTTCTCCTTCCTGCTCTTCCTCCTCCTCCTTCCCCCCCCCAACCCCCGTGCTACTGAGCTTTGAACTCAGGGCCTTGCACTTGTTAGGCAGCTGCTCTACAACCTGAGCCACTCCACCAGCATTTTTTGCCTTACTTTTCACATAGGGTGTCACATTTATGCCCTGGCCAGCCTGGACTGCAATCCTCCTATGACAGGTGCATACCATCATGCCTACCTTTTTACTGGTTGAGATAGGGTCTTGTAAACATTTTTGCCCAGGCTGGCCTCAAACTGTAATCTTCCTGATGTCCATCTCCTGAGTAGCTGAGATTACAGGCATGAGTCACCATGCCCACCTTGCCTCTGCTTACTTATAGCAAGACAAGGCTTTAGCAGTGCTCACCTGTTCAGGTTGTTGTAAGTGGATGGTGCATGCACTGGCCATAGCCCAGGGGAGCACAGAGTTGGTGTGGTGTCTGGCTAAGATAATAACACCCACCAGCATGGAAGGCACATGGCACCTCACATTCAGACCATAGTTTTGAATCCCACCCCGATTCTCTTTCCCCAAAGACTTCTCCATCTCAGAAAATGTCAGTTCTACAATCTTTGTCACCCTGGGCTCCTGCCTTATGACTCACAGCCATTGTCAGAGCACCATGCTGGGTCACATTCAAGACACTCAGAAGCAGATGCTTCTCAACTATTCTTGGACCACTGCTTTCTAACTAACTCCCTTGCTTCACTGATTTCCACCTGCTGTGGGGGTTTTCATTTTAAAAGGCAAGCTACATCAGGCCATTCTTCTGCTCAACATCCCACAATGGCTTTCAGTTCACACAAGCAAATGAACTCAAACCAAAAATCTAGAGTGCTTACTACCCTTTTGACTTTTTTTTTTTTTTTTTTGGCAGCACTGGGGTTTGAACTCAGGGCCTCACGCTTGCTAGGCAGGTACTCTTACCACGTGAGCCACTTCACTAGCCCTAGAGTGCTTTGTAAGACTCTACACAATTGTCCCTGGTCACCCCTGGCTCATGTCTAGCACTTGCTCTCTGATTTACTTCCTTCAGGCAATACTGGCTTTCCTCATACTCTTCGATGTGCCAAGCATACTCCCTCCAGGGTGTCTTCAGAACATGGTCATCCTTCCGCCTGGAATATGCATCCCAGAAATGCTCTTTCTACTACTGGACAGCATTTGTGTTGCTTAGGGTTTGTCCCCCTCACCTCTCAGGAATGCAAGCTCCATGAACCTAGAGCTGTTGTCTGCCTTGTTCTCTTTGGTATCTTTAATGCTTATTCCAAGACCTGGCACGCAGTAGATGTTCAACAAAGACTTGTGGACCTACTGAATGAATGATTACCTACCCAACAGGAGGGTTCCCACATGACACTTTCCCAGCTCCCTGACGGAAAGGCATTATGTGAAGGCCAGGTTAATAACAGCATTCCAAGTGTTATTTGATGCCACATGGCACAGAATGCTCTACCTGGACTGAGTTGAGGTGACAGTAGCCATTGAGTGGAAACCTGATGACGTGCGTTGAGTCGTGATTCCAGCCTGCGTTGACAGAATTACACATCACATCGCCGATCTCTGGAAACACTTCTTCTATCAAGGATTTGTCACCGCTGAGTGTGATCCTTTCTCCGAGGTCTGGGGCCACACGCACCACGAGGCACTCACAGGGCCGTGAAAAGCGGCCAGTTTCTCTGTCCTGCTTCCATCTTTCCATCTCCAACAACATTGGCTGAAGTTGAAAATATTTTGCCTCTTCATATAACAAAGTATAGTCCTGGGTGGGGGAAACAAAAAGGCATTTTACAGTGCAAAATACAAGTATAAACCCCTGAAAATATCCATCTTTCTTGGTTTTTTTTTGAGATAGGGTCTCACTATGTAGCCCAAGCTGGCCTTGAACTCTCCATCCTCCTCCTAAATGCTAGGGTGACAGATGGGCACCACCATGCCTAGACAATATCCACAGATAAGAGTAGTTTTTTTTCTCTTCTGTTGTTATTTTAATAATCAAATCTAAGTGTAAAATTTTCTAACAACACATTTGTAAGGACTCAATTTGCATTCCTCCTTCCTTTCATTCAATGATGATAAAAAAAAAATGCATTAAGGACCAGGCTGGCAGGCTTTGTTAAATGCTTTACGTTAATAAGTCCTGAAATCCTCAAAATTGCCTGGTAAAATAGGAGCCATTACAATTCCCATTTTGCAGAGGAAAAACTGAGATGGCAAAGAGTTTACTCTAAACTTTTTTCTTTCAGTAGAAAAATACCCCTAGTTGTTTCAAGTTGTGATGGTGTAGTGGGAATCCAATTTTACATTCTCTCGGATGCAACACATACACTGACTAAGGTCAGGCACAACTGTGCAAATGCACATGCTTTCCCAAAGCCTGAATTCCTTGTCACCTTCAGCAGTGGCTTCAGAACTCACCATGGGAGGGTGTGGGCAGCAACATGATAGAAGAGGACCAGGGACAGTTGTGGGTGGGCACCTAGAGGGCACAGGTTTAGCTTTTACTTTAACTTGGGTATGGATCTGTGATGATTTAGGGGAGGCTGATTGAGATTTGGAAGGCCTTCACCCTGCTCTTGGCCACCTATTGGTGCTGCTGTCATAAATCAGAGATGTAAACAACATTCAGCCCTGATTCCTCCCAGTTGTAGGTGCAAAAAGGAGACCTGTCCGTTTCTTTTCTTTTTTTTCTTTCTTTCCTTCCTTCCTTTCTTTTTTGAGACATGCTCTCACTATGTAGCTTAGGCTGATCTTGAACTTGCAATCCTCCTGCCCTGGTCTCCCTAGTGCTGGGTTTACAAGCATGTACCACCACACCAGGCTCTGGGACTTGTTCATTTCTGAAAGTATCATCATCGTTTCCTCTGGCCTTACAAAAAATTGATTGAATTAAATCTAATAAACAGGTATTAAAATACATAAACACTGTGAGAAGACAAGAGAGTGGGGCAGAGGAGACTGCAACTTAGGAACAACGTTAACAAGCAAGTCAATATTATGTCTAAATGTAGCTATAGTCACAATCATTTCTGGGTGTCTGATAAGTGGACACTTGTCCAGACATGTTGAATGAGAACATTTTAATCAACTGACATTTCTGCCTTCTTTCCATGGGCTGGAGTTGGCAGATGGTGCCTGGTGTTCACATACTGTCAACCTGTGGCCTGATGCCTTCTAGGGCACAGGAGGGAGCATGAGAAACAGAGGATGGCCATAGAATGATTTTCATGTTGTACATTACTCCTTCTTTTGCAAATCAAGCTGCAGTGGTAGCTGTGTTATTCAAGACTTCCAGAGAAAATAGAGGAGAGACAATGGTACCAGTGGGCCTCCAGCTGGGTGATCCACTCTCTATACTGAGAAACTTGAGCCAGGAGGAAGATGCTATGTGGGTACTCATCTCAGTAAAATCAGCTGTGTCTTTCCTGTGTCCTTTTCCTGGAAACCCTAGCATATAGGCGTATAGGCATATTATAGGAGAGGAACCCATTGCTCTGATAAAGCTTCTTGAATATATTTCTACCTGTTTATCCTCTGGACCATGGTTGATACTATTTGGCTTTTAGGAGTTGAGAATTAAGCTGAGGTGTGGCTACTCTTAAGACAGAACAGAAATAGAGTCCCAAGCCTAGCCTTTAGGGTAGAAATCAGGAGATGCTGCAAATTCTGCCTGGCCTACCTGGGATCCCCATTCTGGAACCATCTCATCTGTGAATTCTAACAACTGTGAAATACTGACCTAAATACTTTGTTAAGATGACAGCTCAGAAGGAGACTTAAAAACAGCAGTGAGAGTTACATGAACAATCTTCATGAGAACTGCTTTTTAAAATTTTCTTGTAAGATTGCATTACAATTTTAGCACAAGGAAGGACCTACGAATATGCACTATCTTTCTAGAGCCTTCAAATCTTAAGAGTCAAGGTGCTCAGAGCAGTGTTCTTGATCAACATTGACCCCATGGAGGAATCTTTCCAACATGACAGAACAGGGACCATTTGGCCTCTGATCCGATGCTTCCAGAGACAGGAAACTTACTACCAAAGAAGGCACACCATTTGCTTTGTTGGCAGCTGTGATTGTTGTAAATGTCTTCCTTCATTAGAAAGACCTGAATTTTCCTAAACACCAGCTTATGTGTTCTAATTCTGCTTTCTGGAGTTTTAGTGGTCTAATATTTTGTTGACCTATTAACTCTTCAAACATTTGCAGGTAATTGTTAATACCTTCTTGTTGTTCAAGCTGTTCATTTGTTATGCCTCAACATCTAGTGTGCACTTGACATTGTCACGTTCCTAATACTGGAACCAGAACAGAACCTAACATTTCAGATGTGATCCAGTGAGTACATAGTACAACCTTAGTCCAGCTAGATGTTCTAACCATTTTTATTGTATCCCATGTTAGTGTCTTATTGTGATGGGACAAGTACCACAAATTTAGTGACTTACAACTGTGCAAATTTGTTCTCATAGTTCTGGTCAAAGAAAGTCAGATAGTCTAAAATGAGTCATCAGGGCTGTGTTTCTTCTGAAGGCTCTAGTGAAGAATCCACTTTCTTGCCTTGTCTTAGCTCCTACAGGCTACCTACAGTTCTTGACTGGTGGCCCACATCACTGCCACCTCTGCTTCTGTTGTCACATCATGGTTTCTTCTATCACTTATAAGAGCCCTTGTAATGACACTGAGCACACCCATGTAATCCTGGATAATCTCTCCAACTCAAGATCCTTAACTAAATCATACCTACAAAGTACTTTTTGCCATATAAGGGAACACATTCATAGCTCTCAGGAGTCAGGACATGTCCATCTTTGGGGATGGGCATTATTTTTCCTACCACACAGTGTAAATGCTGTGGTGTGCATCTTGGCGGTCTCATTTCTCTGTTAGTTTGAGTATTGCTTGTCATGAAATCCCCAAACCTATTTCACAAGGACTGCTGTGAGCTAGGTCTTTCTCATTCAGTGTTTGTGAAAAGTTTTTAAATTTGTTTTCCTTTAATTCTCCTACTGTAGATTCTGAATTTGTTCTAACTTACTGAGGAAACCTGCATTCTCTCATCCACTGTCCTAAGTCTCCCTGTCATTTTGAACTAGGCATTCTGTTCCTATATGGAAATCATTTTGTGAAGTATCCAAAAGACAGAGCTATATCTGGCCCTTTGTAATGCTCAGGCAATAAATGAAGACTCTGGGTTTTGGCTGTGCAAGCAGTTGCAATGCCTGTAATTTTAAGATCATCCAGCCGATAATCATAGCATTTGTTAGGGGTCTTCTGAAATGATATAGGTTTGGGTGCAACTCTGAGAAGGCGGGAGATCTAGGGGAGCCCAAGTCTTCATACTGCCCACAGATTCTTTTTTTTCAGTCTTGAGATCAAACCCAGGGCCATGTGCATGCTAGGCAAACACTTAACCATTGAGCTATATCCCTCCCTTCCACAGATTCTCCTTCGTAGTCTAGGGCTCCAGTCTCTTTATCTGCAAAATAAGAACACACTCTACTAAAGCTGTATCTGGCCCTAAAATTCAGAGTCCCCATCCATGACAAAGCCCTGGCCTGCCAATTTGTCTGTCCTAACCAAAGGCAATGCAGCTGGGGTATAGCTCAGTGGTAGATGTATACTCAACATGCCTGAGGCCCTGGGTTCAATTCCCAGTACCATGAAAAAGAAAAACAAAAATATAAGGCTGAGACCAGGGGTTATAAGTCCCCCAGTGCTGACTCTGAGTCCTCACTATCTTTTATTCTCTAAATTCACAGGCACGTTTAATAAACTGCTCTGGAGTGTGGTCATGGGTTCACAGCATCTCTTTACATAATGTTTCTGAAATTCACTGTTACCTCCTCTTTGGAAAATTGGAGAAATAATAGCCTGTTTATTTACTTATTTACTTTACTTATTTATTTATTGACAGGGCCTCGATATGCAGCCCAGGCTGGCCTTGAACTGATGAGCCTCCTGTCTCAGCTTCCCTAGTGCAGGATTACAGTCATGTGCCACTATGCCCAGCTTGTAAATAATGGCCCGTTTGGCTCTGGCTGGTGACTTCTGAAGGGCTTCTGGGTATTACAGTGAAGGTTTAGAAGCCCCTTGCCCCTGCTCTAGTAGGCCTTGACTATTTTTCCTATAGTCTGGTTTCCCAGAAAGAGGAACTGTCTGTGCTGGGTGGGGGTTAGGGTGGGGTGACGTCAGGGAACATCTGAGCCCATGTGGAAGGTTCACTGTGTGACATGCCTCTGAGCATCAGCCAGCCCCAACAGTAAAAGGCCACTCTTACTGTGCTACTTTTCTCTGCACAGTTAAGCTTATACTGGCCATTCATTTTCTTGGCAGGCTCCTTTTTGTTTGCCTTTCTGTACTTCCTCATACAAATTTCTAGGTCCGGCTTATCAGAAAACTCCCTGCAAAGTGAAGTCAGTCCTGCTGGCTGCTTTCTTTAGAAACCTCAGTCTCCTCTCCATCCTTCAGCAGGCATTTTTACCTTCATTATTTAAATCCCTTGCTTTTAGAGTTCAGCATGGTTCCTTTTAGAGTTTCAGTCCTGTGTTCTGCTCTCGGAATCTTTTGAAATCTTCCCTTATGCCTCAGTTCTGATCCAGCAGTGTCCTTTCTTTGGCTTTTACAAACTGTGAACTACTTCATTCCTCTTCCCAAGGTACTTGGTGGAAACAGTCAGGGGTGTGTGGAGCAGGTGGCACACCAGCTCCTCTGAAGGAAATGGGCGCAGAGCAGCTTCTGCGTGAGGAGCACTCATCAAGGCAACTTGATGATCATGAGCTGCCACCTGTGTGTGGGTCCCATGCCCACCTCCTCTTCTCTGATAAGAAATCAGTGTCTCTATCACTCACTCAGCTTCATATCCAGTTCAAAGGAGACCAGTTACTCATGGACCTACTTTCAAGTTGAAAAAACTTTAAAATCCTAGAATACATATTTAAAAAAAATTTCTTTGGAAGTTTACAATGATTTTTTTTTGAGGTAGAATGATCAAAATCCCATTTTATAAGCAGCATTCCCTAAGACCTGAAGACAGACACATGGAACAAGAAGGCAAATATGGATGGACTCCAAAATGCAAATACACTGGATTTTAAAACTTATTTCTTAGTTAAATATATAGAATTCAGAAAACATTTTCCCTGGGAAGGTGGAATGAAATATACAGTGTATTTATTTCCTACTACTGCTATAAGAAGTTACCACAGACTGGGTAACGTGATTTTATCCCCTTACAGGCAAGGAGGTCAGAAGTCTGAAATGGATTCTACTGGGCTGAAATGAAGAGGCCAGCACAGCTGCCTTCCTTTCTGTAGGCCATAGGGAAAATCTCTTTCCTTGTCTTTTCCAGCTCCCAGAGGCTGCTAGAATTCCTTGGCTTGTGGCCAGCGATCACTTCACTTGGTTTGTCACATCTTCTCTAATGCTGAGCCTCCTGCTTTCTTCTTACTGGGGCACTTGTAACTACAAAGGGCCCACCTGGGTATCTAAGACACTCTAGCTCAAACCTCTTAATTGAATCCAATCTGCAAGTCCCTTTTGCCACGTAAGGTGACATCTTCACAGGACCTGGGGTTTGGGATTGTCAGGGGAGGGATGTCATAATTGATCACAGAGTTACAAGTTCTACAAAAGTGATCACAGGCTTCTATAACTTCTAATGTACCTGAAGTTTTACACAGTGGTTGACATGTTCTTATGCTCAAAAGGTATCTCAACCACTCAATCATTTTAAAATCTGTTTCTGTGCCAGATGTCACATAAGGCACTGTGGACACAAAGAGGACTTTCCTATGGGGAATGCATCTGATACACACACCATGAGCTCTGGAAGCTCCTCTCTCATGCATGTTTGGGACAGTAGGACCTTGTCCTGGAGACCCTTGGGAAGTGTGTGGTTCCCTGCAGGTAGAGCATTACCAGCCAGGCAGAGATGCCAAGAGAATGAGAGGATTTCATATTTTACACTTCCAAAATAGCATCCAAGTCACCAGACAAGACTGACTTCTGCAGGACTTTGCTTTAATTTTAGAGCTTCTCCACCCCCAAGTAGGGGTGGGGTGGCCGCCGTAGTTTTGGCCAGTGTTTGGGGTATGGGGTAAAGTTCTTCATTGCTCTGGCCCTGCAGTACATCCTTGGGTTGTCATTCGTGCTTCAAAGCTTGGGGGTGGAGAAGCAGGGCTGGCCACTTCTCCTGTTCCCCTGCCCCCACCTGCCATTTCTTGCCAGGAACCCCCTTCCCCTGTCTAATTGCATGGACTCCAAGCTTCTCCTGACTGCTCTTGTTTTTCTGGAGCAAGGGTACCCAGCTTCAGATTTATCCTGATGGCTATTAAAGGAAACAGAAGCAGCAAAGTGTCCCTTCTGTGCCCTGTGACCATCTCCACCCCCACCTACAAATCTCATAGAGAAAGACCAGCGATACACATGTGATAGTGACAGGGTGCTGATGGCAGGCCCGAAGGCAGAGCCATCTGCATTTTGAATCAACACTTTGGCTTGACAAATCACATAGACACTAGGCTACAGGAGTCAGGCCTAATGTCAAGGCTGTGGCGAGGATACAGGCTCCAGACGCTATCTGGATAGGGCTCCCCTTATTTGGTTGCTGCAACTGGTCCTGTTGCTGAGGAAACAACCTTGGGAGAAAAGAAGTGGTATTGGCAGGAATGCCAGGCAGTGATGTCTCTAAGACCAGGAAGAAAATTCTAGGTGGCAACAGCTGAGACCATAAGCTGAGGCAGATAGCCTGAGTAGGTACTCCCTCAGACACTGAAGAAATTATTTTTGGGGAAATAGTACCGCCATTTTGCCACTCTGCCTTCTCTGACACAGTTCTAACCACAGGAGTGAGTATGTACAAGCTGTTTGTGTTGCCACAACTGATTGGCTAAAGAGTAGATACTGGGGCCAAGCTGAGCTGATGAGATGGTCTCTCTGTAGAACCAAGGAAGGGCAGAGACCCTGGGCATTGCTGGGGTGAATCCATTTTAATGGCAGTGCACAACCAAGGTGTGGTGTCCTCATTCCCTGAGAGAATGCTTCCACTAACTCTAAGAGATAAACTAGCAAAAGCCTCCCCCCCAATACTCTCTTTTCTCTTTTCCTTAACATAGACTATCAAAATCACCTGATTTTGATACCTGAAGGTTTTTAGCAATGTGCAGAATCATTCTTGTTTGTTGCAAACTGGGAGCGGGTACTATTGGCATTTGGTGAAGAGAGGCTGGTGATACTGCTCAAAATCCCACATTGCACAGGACAGTCCCACACCTAAGAATTACTTGGCCCCAAATGTTAACAGTGCAAAAGTTGAAGAACTCTGAGCTTGACACAAATCATTTTCCTACATGCGTGACTCACCCTGATTGAATAGTCAATCCTAGCATCAGCAATGTGTACACACCACCACTGGAGATGTAGTCTCACCAAAATGTTTAACTTAAACCAATCAGGCCTTTGTGTGTTCCAGTTTACAGGAACTTAAGGGAAAGATTGATGAGCACATCTTTGTATGACAAGTAAATAGGCAAATCTAGATGGTAAGATATTTTGCAGGACAGCTGGTGCAGCCTTGTTGACAACTTGGTATCATATCAACAGGAGTCACGCTTGATAATTAGAGGCTTATAGGCCAAAATATGATTCAATACATGATCAGATACTGCCTTGGAAAAACTACATGTAAAGGACATATTGGGTCAGCCAGGGAAATCTGAATGTAGTTATGGTATTTGAGGAAATAAAATTTTAGCAAAATGGAAATGTGGAGGATTATTGTTAAAATAAGCTCAGAATTAGATGTCCAGAGGACTATGTATTAATTAAGCTTTTAACACTGGCAATCAGAGTGATGGTAATATGCTAGATTTGATTTGCTTTATTAGATTTTCAAATTTTTACAATGTATATATACTTTTTCTGTAATATTAAAAGGTTATTAGGTTTTTGAACACAGCCAAGGACAGGCAAGTTAGGGACTGCCTTGGGAGCATATTTTTCTGTATCTAGGAATGAAGGATATTCACAGAGGCTATAAGATGTTATTAGCATCAAGGTGGGTACTTACTAAAGAAAATGTTAAAAATAAAAGGCTAGAAAGACTCTTTCTAGCCTTTGGTCCCTATAAAAATAGGACCAAAGCTCCAGAATGTTGGTGTACTGAGAATTGCAACCATGTGTGTGTGTATGTATATGTGTGCATGTTTTTATGAAGGGAATAAGGTGGCAGTGAACAAATCAGCACAATTGGGGATAGGGGAAATGAAGGGAAGAAGGTCAGTCATGATAATAATGATTATCTATAATAATCAATCTTATTCAGAGAACAGAATCCAATGGCCTTTAGTGGGAGCTGGGTAGAAGCAGCTGGCCCTGAAATGGCATTCTGAAATCTAAGTTACATGAATTGTTAAAAGGGTTTCAATCTTAGTGGCGCATTTTGCAGAATTAGATTTTAAGGGGTGTAGAGTGCTATGCTTTCCAGATTTCAGGCATTTGTTTATTCAGCATTAAATGGTTGGAGAGAGAAACAAGTAATCAACAAACACTACCTAGCACACATGCAGAAGATCTATGTCCCTTTTCCACGGCTGGGAGAAAAACTCTCGTGAGGGAGGAAGTCCCGAGTTCCTGTTCACACTGAAAGCTCACACGTGTACCTGTGTTTGTGATTCACATAAACTGCTGTGGGTACACCTGCATCCTGAATGCCACATCAGCTCCACCCACCTCTTGCTGCTCTCCTCAGTTTCCAGGAAGCCCTGTAATTTATGGCCTGTCACCTGGAGGTTCTGTGGGAAACATTTCAAGGCCCTGGCATACGTGAGTTTCTTTTGACATACTTTTTTTTTTTTCTCCAAGCATGGCCTATACTTAAAACCTTTAGCCAATTGAAGTCCTTCGAACTGATGAATAGCAGGTCTTTGAGGGCTCAGCGAACACATGAAAGGTACAGGGAGGGAACTGTCAGTCAGGTGAACTGCTGAGTGAGTCCTGAAGGGCTGGACCTCTGGGATTGGCCACAGCTGAACTCCACGGGGCAGATTTTCCCTCTCCGGCATCTAATCTGGATGCCCTTGGAGGAAACCTAATGCCTGTCATTATTTCTTTAATGCCTTAAAACGAAGTATGGATTTTTAAAACTTAGCTTAGTTTTTTGGACCTACTACAATGAAAAACAAATGGCTACGATCACTTTCTAACAGCAATCACCAATTTATTGCTTTGTGATTCCCTGGGCTCCACATCTCTTTTAATAATGGGAATTATAAATTAACAGGTCACCCTGATGAGTAGCTTAGGATAATGATGCTATAAACACAGGTTTTATATTTTCAATTGAGTCCTACATGATTGTAAGAGAAGTGCACTGTTCTGCTTGTATTTTTGCTTCTGACCTCCTTGACTCCTTTATGCTTTTCTGCTGTGTTTAAAATAACTAATAAGCAATTATTTTGGGCCCAGCATGCAATGTCCTCTAGAAAACCATACAACTGTCCCTACCTCTAAGAACCTTGCAATGCAGTGAGGAAGTCAAAATGTATACACAACATATGCAGATTCAGCTGCAAGGAAGTATAAGCAGGTTTGGGCTGGAGGAGTGGCTCAAGTGATAGAGTGACTGCCTAGTAAGCATGAGGTCCTGGGTTCAAACTCCAGTACCACTAAAAACAAATAATAATAACAAAATTTCAAAAGTCTACGAGCAGGCTTTAGATGTGCTGATGAGAATGGGGCAGGTGGGAATGGAAGACTCACTCTCAGGGAGTCTGTCATTCATCCTCGAATTCACTCACTCACGACACAGATCATGCTCAGCCTCCCTCCCCATGACCTATTCTCAACCTCTGTCACTTGCCTAAGTCTCTCACTAGAGAGGCTGAAAAAGAGGGGAGGAAAATCACTTTCTCAGCCTCGGCTGAAACTTGGGGAGGCCCAGTTCTGGCCAATGAACCATAAAGGAAGGAGGAGTCTTCTGGGGGAAGTCTTCTGAGGAAGATAAGAGTCCTCTGGCTAAAAACCCTTTTGTCTCTTTTCCTACCCTTGAATGGAGACAGGATGCCTGGATGGCACTCACCTTATGACAGTCATGAAGCCAGAAGATCAACACTGAGGATAGCAAAACAAAGAAAGAGTCCTGGTCCTTGATAATATCACTGAGCAGATACCTCTGCCAACAACCAGGTACCTCTGACTTTCCTGTGTAGAAAACAATTCTCCATTCATTTATGCCAGTGTTAATTGGCTGTTCTGACTCCACCAGCTGAAAGCATTACACCTATAACCAGGTGTGCAGTGTGAATTGAAAGAGATGGATAGTCCAAGTGTACTGTGTGTGACTATGGAGAATAGAGTAAAGGCAAACCTATGGGTAGACTAGGCCTGGGAAGGACTCTTGGGGGTGTGATGAATAAGATGAACCCTGAATTCACATACCGATCAGAGGAACAGCAGGGGACAAACTTCATAGGCAACAGAATGGTCTGTTCTGAAGGGGAGAGAAGATGATGGGTTTGAGGAACTAAGAGAAAAGTCATGCAGGGTATATGTGTAGGGGAACAGCTGGGTGAGAGCAGGGAATAGAACATTCCCAGCCTCTTGGGTCCTGACAAGGATGTAGTGCTTTGTTTCAGGAACAAGGGTCTGTGTTACATTCCTGCAGAGTTTCTGGCAAGAGCAAGTTATGATACCGTATCCATTTGCCTGGTCAGGGTTGAGGTGAGAGATGGGGGAGAAAAAGGGGAAGATGAGTGTGGCTATTAAGGGCAACAGGAGGGAGCCTAGTGGTGACAAAACCATCCTGAACCTTGACTGTGTCAATGTCAACATCCCGGCTGTGACGTTCTATAACCTCACAAGATGTTACCACTAAGTATAATTGGGCCACACAGGTGCTCTATAGTTCTCACAAGCTCATGGGAATCCATAATCATTTAAGATAAAATGTTTTACTGAAATGAGTGTCTCCTGGTCTCAAGTAGAGAGTGGATGAGTCAGGGCAAGGATGAGAAAGGGGAGACCAACTATGAGGTCATTCCAAGTAGTCCAGATGGCTGCTGTGCCTTGGACCAGGGAGGTGGGATGAGAGGGTAGATTGAATTGAGAAGATGGTCAGATTTACCAATGGAGTGTATGTAGTAGGCAAGGAGGAGGGGAAAGTCCAGAATGATCCCCAGGTGCCTACTCTGAGCATATCTGCTACTGAGACAGGATACAGAGGAAGAGGAGTGGGTTTCATGCTGGTAGTGGTAGGTAGTGGGAGGCTGCCAGAATGAGCCCATTTTGGGGCAGCTTACATTTAAGGAGCCAAAGAATTTCTCCAGGTAAGGATTCTGAATGGGTGTTTAGAAATGAAATCACCTAAAAATGATTTTTTAAAAAGGGAAAGATTTCTAAGATCTGAAGAAAACCAGAGTGGTGTCCCTTTGCAGTTGGTGTGGGGAGCAGGTCTCCTCTTTTCAAGCCCAACAGCCTTGGAACTGCAGTCTAGACCCAGTCAGCTTCCTCTGTGGTAGTGTCTGAATATGGGTGTCCCCGGCATGAGCGCTGAAAGTAGGAGACTTCACTTCAGCTGTAGGTCCACAAGACATTGTCTAATCCAGCTGCCAGATTTGTTTGCAAAGTTTCATAGATAAAAATACAAGAAAGAGATTCAAAACTGCATGTAAAGAAAAAAAAAACCATACACTGCAAACAACCCTTGACCAGCCTCTAGGAGGGCACCATATTGGAAATGTTTTCTCAGTACACTTCTTGTCCTGATTTGGAAGACATAATTACTGATGAAGCAGTTGGCTTTCATTTAGGAGTCATGTGGCACAAACTAAGCCCTTATGTCTTTGATCCTGGAATCACACCCAGCCCAGAGATGCACACCCTTGAGAGGCCCTAGGAACCACTATTGGTTGGTGAGCAGTTAGCTCATAAGCCTTCCTCAGGTTCATTCCAGGGCTGCAGGGACCTGTCCATTCTAGCTGCAATTATTACTCTCTCCTTATTTTCTCAGTAAATGAGCGTAGTTGTTTTCATGTAAAACACATGTGCACATGATGTAACTGCTCAGTACTCCTTTTTCCATTCGACTAATAAGCCTTGGCGTATGCCCAGTTCTTCAACATTCAGGAGAAGATGGATAAGAGGCCTCTGAACCCCTAATTAAGTTGAGGTCTACTCTTCTAGATCTTTCTTTCTGCATTTATATATACACATACATTTTTTTTCATAGATGGAACATATAACACATATCATTCTGTAACTTACTATTTTCACTGAATAATATAATTTTGGTGCTATCACCTTCTGCCTTGTATCAGTAGATATAGACGGGCCACATTCTTTTAAGCTATTCCATAATATGAGTTTTCTGTACTATTTGTTATCATCTGCCATTGTTGGACATTTTTTAGTATGTCCAGTCCTACTATTACAAACATGACCACAATAAACATCCTTTCTATACATATCTTTACATATTTTTGTGAATATTTGTAGAAGACAAATTAACAGATGGGAAAGTGCTAAACTAAAGCATGTACATTTGAAATTTTAATAGCTACTGCCTAATTGCCCCCCAAAATTTGATAATATTTACTTCCAACCACCTTGTATATTCCCCAAGTCTGTACATTTTCAACTTTGTCAATTTTGCCAATCTAGTAGATAAAAAGGAGTATATAATTTTATTTTTATATCTTTGATACTAAAGAGATTAAATACCTTTTCCAATATTTATTGGCAATCTCTATTTTTTCTTTGAGAAATTTTGTGTATGGCTAAAACATTTTCCACTGGGTTGTTTGTATATTCTTATAGATTTTTAGGAACTCATTTATAATGGATATTAATCTTTTGTTACAAATATTTCTTCTACTCTGACATCTTTTATTTGTATATGGTATCTTTAATTCACAAGTATTTTTTTAAGGTGACGTCTAGGTATTAAAATCTTACTTATACAGGCCCTTCCTGCATCAAATCATACTTTTGGAAATTTCTTTATGTTTTTTTCTAATAAGGTATGCACATCTCTTGTTACATTTCTTTTCTTGTTTTTTTTGGTGGTTCTGAGGTTTGAATTCAGAGCTTCCACTTGCTAGGCAGGTACTCTACCACTTGAGCCATTCCCACTGCCCTTGTTACATTTTTTGTTGTGGTATTTTTTCCCATTGTATTGTATGATTGTCTCACGCTATTCTATAGGATAGTTATTGCTTGTAATGTACTGATCCTGAATTTAGAGATTTTCATGAGTTCCTTATTGGTTATAATAATATTTAGTTGATTCTTTAGAATCTCCTATTTAGAGAAACATTATCAGTTGCAAAAATTACATTTTTGTATATTCCCTTCTAATATTAATGCTTTCTATCTACTCACCTGGTTGAATTCTATTGCCTGCAGTTACCAGCACAGGTGGGAAACACTTGTTACTGACTTTAAAGGGAAAATTTCTAAAAATTTACTCTTATTGTTTGCTTTAGATTTCTTGGAGACAAATTCTTTGCTAAGCTAAGGAAGTTTCCTTTTATTCTCTACCTTGCGAATATCAGAAGTGAAGCCTTGAATTTAATAAATTTCTTTTCAATTTATTAAAATGATTTATAATTCAATTCCTTAAATAGAATGTGATTCTCTTTTGGTCATGTAAAACTTCTGTGTCCATTTACTGTTTCACGAAGGTAGTATACGTATGTGAAAGAGACTTCTGATCCCATTAGAACTGGTATATGTTAAAAAGGTAATACTAAAAATATTTTTTGGAGCACAAGAAAACAAACCACATATTTGTTGTTAATTTAACATGGATTCCCTCACCTTGAAATCATCAGGAATGAGGAGTTTTGATGTTCGTAGGAAATTCAAGATATATCTGAACATCTGTCCATCTCTGTCAATGAAATAGTGCTGTTTGAGACTGTCCAAAACAATGGGCTCTGTACCATCAAAAAGTCTTCCGATTCTGTGATAGAAAAGAGGGAACAGTGAAGACAATTAGATCAATTGCTGGCCGCTAAGACTAAGAGCTACAGCTTTATGTCTCTGTCAGAAGTAGCACTTTCGCAGATGGTAGTCTTAAGTAGTTACGGTTCTCTGAGAAGTGCTGGTCCCTGTTCGATAAATATCTCAGAACTAGGTAACTCAAAATAGTCTTAGGTTTGCTCAAGTACATTCTTTTAGCCACATGTTCCTGTCATGGTGATTATGTCAAGGTACTGTCCTATAACAGAAGATCCTGTCTTTTCCCCGGTATGACTTAAAACAACCTTCTCTGCTACTTAAAAAATGTTATTGCTCCAAAGTGTCTTTAAACAGACTCCACTAAAAAGAAAAAAATTCTGCTTTTAAGAAATCTGTTTTCTGAGTTTTCCTCACCCATGAATGAATCCTAAACTTCTAAAAATAATGCCTAGATGCTAACATCTCTATTTCACTATTAAAAGAATAATTTAAACTATCCTTCATCTAGTAGAATAGGTTTTTCATTAGCAATAATACCATCTAGTTTCTTAGAAAGTAGAATTCTTATTAGCCAGGTATCATCATAAAAAAAAAAGTATCTGAGCACCATAGTTTTGGAACATGGGTGATTTTTTTTTTAAACAGGGACCTATAATATATTATCCCCATTTTTTAGACTTAACATTTGTATAGCATGCACAGTTAAAGCATTTTGCTTTTGGCCCATTAAAGAAAGTTGAAGCTACATCCTCTAGGTACATATGCAGTTAAGCAGGAATGGGGCACAAGTATACTTGGAACAACAGAGGGCTGGCTAATGATGCACAACTTTTATATTAATCAGAAGATAGAATTTACACACCAGAATAACTTGCTTTACCAAAAGGCTCATTTTACTTTTCATTATCACTGTAGGCAGGCAAATAGCTTCATTTTTTTTTAAATAAAAAGCTTTTGTTGATATTATAACAAGTCTATCTCTGATTTGGAACACCATTTTAATTCTTTGAAGATTATTTTAAAATCATGTATTTTCTAATGTTAGGTTGAAATGGGATAGGGGTAACAGTAAATCAATAGTTTCAGCCCTCTTAAAATACAACAAACAAGTAGGGAAGCTGCTTCCTTCTTCCCCCAAAAAGATATGTGAATTTTTATTTCAGTAAAAAAAAATCTGAAGATAATTTTAAAACTTAAGTCCTTTCTGAAAGTAGTATGGGCCAAGTGTGGTCGGGTTACATTTCTAACTCAGTAGATTTTTCTGATTAATGCTTTTGTCCAAATTTCCATGAACTCAACGTGGTCACCCTATGCGTAGATTACAATCATTCTGGATTCTTTCACTGGTCATTCATTTCTCATTGACACATCAATCAGACAGTAGTTTTGAAACTAAAATATGCTTAGTCACTTACTTGCAGTGTTTCCAGGAGTCTGATACAGGGTGGGAAAGAATGAGACTTGTTTGCCTCTTATGAAAACATTTTATTCTTTACTGTTAATAACATGATAAATTTATACTTGACAGGGTAAGAAAAGGGAGCCATATTAATTAAGTGCTTTCCAGATACTTTCACTCTCCTCAGCACTTTATACGTGCAATAAACCCATTATCCTCATTTTAAAGATGAAGAAATCAGCATGAAAAGATGAGTAACTTGTCTAACAAGTTAAGTAACACTGGGGGATTTGGACATTGTCTGATCCTATAGGGGCCTCCCTATCGTGGGAGTGAAAGAAAATTACCACTATCAAATGAAAGCTTTGGGTTTACATTTTTTGTTTCTATCTATATTTTTTGTACAGTAACTTTACAACGAAATCCAAGCCCCTATAGTGATTTAGGGACCTGAAATAAATCATTATTAATGATCTTAAGTCATTTTAGATAAAAGAGATGAAAAGTACCTAATTCTTAAATAAAGCCTATGCTTTCTATTCTTAGATAAATGCTCATTTTCAGGTCTAGAATCACTTGAGTGATTAGTAAGTCCATACTAAGCGAATGAGTAAAGAAACTCGGCATTCCTGAATGGAAAGTGTGGAATGACCATGAGGCCTGGCCAGTTACTGGCTATAACCTGAATCAATCAACTTCTCTGTGTCTCCATTTCTTTTATAAAATTATGTCATTTTGTTTTATAAAGTAAGCCTAACTTTTCCTCAGTGGGTCATGATGAGCAAAAATTGCAAAGCAACAGAAGGTATTCCAAGCCAGTCAACAAAAACTTCTGTGAAAGCAGCTTTAGAACACCGCAGGCATTAAGGGATAGGGTTTAAGCAGGGAAAAGAACAGCCTTGGCAGAAATACACTGCTATAAGAACTCTCCAAAATAGGAAAGAAGTGTCACTGAAATGGTTTTTAGCATGCAAAAACCAAAACTGACCTTTTGGAGATACAGGAAATGTGGCATGGATGCAATCAAAAGCATCTTCCCTTGAAATAGGAAAAAATTTTTTTAAAGTGTAAAGGAAAGTGCAGGAGGGGACTATGAGCAGACTTTGAGCAACAGGAACACCAGCTCAGCCTGCGGACCTAGAGGTAGCTGTGTCTTCAGGGCAAGGATGTGGGTGGGGAGATGTGCGATCTCTAGGACAACTCAACAAGTATGGAAAGAGATGAGCAGCTCAGGAAGGACTGGCCTCCACTCAGGAAATCCAGCCAGGACCACAGAGGACAACCAGGAAGATCCAGGCCCTGTCTGGAGGCTCCCTTGCTCAATGAAATCACTAGCAGTGGCCGGACTACCTTCAACCAACTTGGGCCAGGAGAAGTCTGTGGGGCCCTGGAACCTTTGTCATGACCTCTGACTAGGTAGGATGGAAACGCCCCAGAGGATAGGGAACAGGGATGGGTCAGGCAGGCAGAAGTGCTTATGGAAGAGCAGGGGCAGGGAGAGGCTTGGGTAGTAGTTGGTGGCCAACCGCTTTGGGCAGAAAGGACTGTGTGGGCTGTGGGAGCAGAGAGGGCAAGGACTATGGAGAGAACAGGGAAAGGACTAGAAAGAAAAGGACACTTGGACCATGGATGCACACTACTGACTCTGCTGAAAAGCGTGTCACAGAAGAAAAAGTTCCCTATTGATGCAACAAATGTTAGAAGTAATAAAATGAATTGTAGTGTTGCTGCTTTTCTGCCAACTTTAAAAGGAGGAGTTGTGAAAACAATGCAGAAAGGGAGGGAAGGCAGTGCCAAAAATTGTAAAATGGCGTCCCTGGGCGGTTTTGAGATTGGGCTGACTGCGCTGTGGAAAAAGTATTGTTTGGCTAAGCAAATAAAGGGGAAAATCAACACCGGCTGTATTTCTTGTGGCCATATGAATGAAGTTACAAATCAAACTGCAGTGATTTGTAAACTCTGGTGCTTGAAAACTATGTGGAACTGATTACAGTTTACTAACCTTGGAGAACATTCCTGTTTTCCAACTGACCACGACCAAGCTGGCTCCAGATGATGTATGGCTGGGGTTTTCTTGTTTTTATAACTCACTGGACTAAATGGCCATGCTGAGAAAGACTTCCACGATTTCTTTTACAGGATAATCATTACTATTTTTAAAAAATATTTTCCGTTTTTTTTTTTTTTTTTTTTTTTACATTTTAGGCAATTTCAAACATGCCAAAGCAGAGAAAATAATATAACGAGCCCCTAAATGACCATCACTCAGTTTCAAAAGCTATCAGTTCTTGGCTAATCTCATTACAAAGTATACCTCTTATGCCTCACTGTGCGCCACTGGGATTTTTGAAGTAAGTCTCAAAAATCATTTTATCTGTAAATATTTCATGAGGATTATAACATCATGCATTAACTGATATTGAGTTATATTCTTCTTTTGGTGCTTTTTAATACTAGAAATCAAGCTCCTTTTGGGTGGGAAGTAAGTCTGGTTCCCTGCTATGGCTTCCCTTTTCTTTGGCATATAGTGTACTCACACTACACATTTACAGAATGAGCTTATGTGAAAGAGTATAGGGCTAGGATCTGATTTACGTGGCACTGTGAATCATTTAGAATTTTTTTTGTGTGTGTATTTATTCATTTGTAGGACCTGGCTCCTCTATTCACTGTGACCCAATTCCTTAAACATTTTTGTTTCTTTCTTGTGTAATTATACAGTTATACATTCATTCTTCCCACCAATATCCGTTTAGCCTCAATATACCAGACACAGGGTGTGTGTGGTGAATAAGCCACTGTCCTTGTGTTTGTGAAATGTTAACAGTCGGTGGGGCTAGGAATGCAGGTCAAGTGCAGTATGATCTAATGGGTCACCGCGTGTGTAAAGTGCACTATAGGAGTAAATGGGGTGCACCTAACTCATCAAACTCAAGTTGGGTTGGCAGGGAAGAAAGAGAGAGAGCTCACTGGAGACCTGAAGGACAAGGATAAGTTCAGGGGTAAGAGATAAGGTTAGGTAAGAAAGGAGAAGGTTGGGGAAGACACAAAGGCTTGTAGCCAGAAAAAGCCTGCCAGGTGGCTCTATATACCCACTGGGGTATATAGAGTGAGGCTGACTGAAAAATGAGGCTGGAGTGGCAGAAAACAGATGGCATGGAGCCTTATAAGCTGGGAGAAGGAGTTTGATTTGGTCTTGAGGATGGTGGGGCCTGACTTCAGGCTATGCTCTCAGGGATCTTAAGAAAAAGAGCAAATTTAGAAGGAGACAGAATTGAAATGCCATATCTGAAACCTTATCTCCTCACAGACATAGCTTTTGGCTTATCCAAGTCTTCTCTTACTTTTGACAATGTCATTTGCATAGTATGGTGGTTCTTAACTCTTGGAGAGCTTTTAAAAAACACTGATGCCAGGGACCCCCAGGTATTATGATGTTTTTGGTTGGGAGTAAGGCCTAGGTATCTTTGTGTGTGTGTGTGTGTGTGTGTGTGTGTGTGTGTGTGGTACTGGGATTTGAATTCAGGGCCTCATGCTTGCTAGGCAGGTGCTCTACCACTTCAACCACTCCACCAGCCCTAGGCCTAGGATTCTGTATTAATGCTCCCCAAGTAAGTTGCGACTGAATTGAGAAGCAGTATAAAGGAGGAAGAGCAAAAGACTAAATAAAGAGGAGCAAGTCATCATCAACCTGACATGCTTTCTGCTAGTCATTCTGTCACTTTGAACTGTCACAGCACTCTCTTAAACAGTCCACCATACTTTTAGCAGTAAAGGGTTCCCATGGTGACCTCATGCACCCTCTTGTTTTACAAATGTAGAACATTCCTAACTATTATAACCCTCAAGGATGCACAGCTGGCTATACTTAGAGCTGCTCTAATGTCACCATGCTGCCCCTGGATGATCGGCAGAGAATGGCACAGCCACGCCCACAGAGACAACTACGGAAATGCTAGTTCCTAGTCAGTAAATCCCTGGCAGTCTTACAGGCTTTATTTCACTTGATCTTTACAATGATCTTCTGAAGTGGCCTTACTATTCTCATCTCACAGATGAGGAAACCAGATGGTTAGGCCACGTGGCCAAAGGGACACACAGCTTTTAAATTATACAGCCTGGGTGCCAACGTGGGTGCCGACTCTAAAAGCTTGTTTTCTTAACTACTAAATCTACTGCCTTTTCTTTTATAATAAAAAAAATGAACTTCCCTTAGGAAATGTACAACTGTAGTTTGATAGAGCTTGATATCCCAAGATATGTCACATTACCTGGTAATCAGTTAGTTTTATAGGGGAAATAATTTAATAGCTGGGATCAAAATGTTGAAGCTCTGGGGCTTGGCCTAGTTGAGGTCAAAGGAAGACTTGGTATACTGAACAGATCTATTAAACCAAACCACACCAAAATGAGGCACCCCACGACTTTTGAGGTGCTTTCAATATTGTTGGTAGAACTGTAAAGGAGCTTAAGAAAGGATGGGGAAGTGAGGATTCTTAGGGCAACGAAAACTGCTTCTGGGAAGTGTAGTGAACATCTGACCTTGTACTCTGTAACTCTTGTTCCCTTGTGTGCTGCTTCCTTATATTTAATCCAGACAAGCCCCTATGGGATTTATGGCTTTGCAGCTAAGGAAACAGCTTACAGAGGTTTCCCACCCTTCTGAGGCCACTGTCTGTCTCCGTGCACCCAGTCCTTTCTATGCTGCCTGGTGGACACCTGGTCACATCCTGCACCATTTCATGTAACAGGACACCAGGCTCTGCTTTACCTAGAGGGAAGTGGGATAATCCTTTCAGCTCCCGAGCAGAGCAGTTCCCCATGGTAATTACAGAGGGAGTGCTCCTATTGCAGGATGGATTTGCCCAGGGACAGTGGAGAAGATCCTCAGAGAATGAAGTGCAAGGACTGAGCAGGGATAAAGTGTGCGAGAAAAGGAAAGGATAACACTTGCTGGTCCCTTTTATCCATGTAGTTCTCCTTTGCTCAGAAATGCCTCTTTTTCTCTACCTCTGGGCTTCCAAGCCATGAAAAATATGGGTTGAACTTGAAGAAAAGATCTCATTTAGTTTTTGCCCTAGATCTATTTTGCTGGCTAAGAGATTCAGAGGCAACTTCCAAATTACATCTTTAGCATTTGGAGATATTTTTAAGTTATAAAAGTGATACCTACTCATTGTTGAAATTTGGGGTAGTGCAGAGGGTGGAGAAACAGCAAAACAGAAAAACTGCCATAAGCCTACCACTTATGGGGGCATAAAAAAAATTTAAAGACTGTTATGTGGTAAGCCAAGCACAGAAAGACAAATACCACGTGTTTTTGCTCATATGGGGAATCTAGATCTTAAAGAAAATATGACATGGTTGTAAAAAGGGGCCTTTTTGAGGGGAGACAGGCAGGAGGAAAGGGGGAAAAAGAGGGTGATAATGAGACCCACTAAAAACTGTTAAAAAGGGGGGCAGGAAAGGGGTTAATAAAGAGTAATAGATGGGGTGAATTTGGTCATGTATTCCATACATCCATTATGCATGTAAGGAAATATCAGAAAACCATGTATACAATATATGCTAATAAAAAAGTGTTGGTTTGGCTATGAAGTGTTCCCTGAAAAGGCTCATGTGTTCAAGACTTGGCGTCTAGCTGCTGGACTATTGAGAGGTGACTGGATCACTGGGTGCTAACTTCGTCAGTAGGCTGTCAGGAGGTGGGGCCTGGCTGGAGGAAGTAGGTCCTTGAGGGCCTGGCTGTGCAGTGACCAACCTTGTCCCTGGACCCTCCCTCTCCTTTCTCTCCCTGCTTCCTGGTCACTGTGTGAGCAGCTCTGCTTCATCACATGCAACTCACCGTGATGTTTCTGCTCAACAGAAAATGCTGAGTCTAAAAGCAACGGAACCAGCCAACTACAGACTGCAACCCCTAACACCACGAGCTCAAAATAACCTTTCCTCCTTTAAGTTGGCTTTGTCACACAACAGAAAGCTGACTGACACAGTCATTTCTTACTGAATTATTTCATTTTCAGTTTTTTATAAAAGTCTACTCATTTGGATTCCCAACTAAGTTTCTGTTCTAATATCTGAGACCTAAGATATTTGGCAAACAAGGCAGAGATCTGGGTGAAGTGTGTGCACTTGTGTGTGTGCATGAACAATGATGAGTGTGTGTATGAGGGAGGGGGCATGAGGAGAGCTGTCACCCCAGAGGGAACCTGGCCTCAGAACATCAGGGAGGATATCAGACATGGGTAGAGGGACAATGTTGCAATCAACAGATATCTTTGTCTCTATTTTCTTGAGATGGGATAGGAAGGAAATGCTAGGTCTATATCTGATAGTTTTGAAAACATGGGGGTCAAGGTTGTATTTTCCCTATTGTTGCATTTATTTTTAAGTGTCTATAATAAAATTTTTCCTTTTTTAAGGGAATGCTATGCTGGAAATTATTACAATGTAAAAAAAAGTCACCAATCTACTGTTTTAGGAGTCTGAATGAAGCCAAGTGTGGTGGTACATGCCTGTAATCCTAGCACTTGGGAGGCTGGGCAGGAGGATGGTGAGTTAGAGACCAGTCTGACCAACATAGTAAGACTGTCTCAAAAAGAAAAAGTCTGAATGATCATAAAAAGCATTTAATTTGCTAAAAAATTTCTAGGAATAGTTCTCTAAAGTTCTCAGGCTTGGGAAATTTCATGTTTCATGGAGACAAATAAAAATTAATTCAGAGCTTGTTATAGAGACACATAGAAGTAATTTAAGGAAAGAAAGAAAATAATTTCTAAGTAAAAACAAACAAAATAAATTGTATCTACTTATGGGGAAGGAATGTTTCCAGTACTGGTTCCCTAAGGCAGCATCATTTTCTTAAATGATATATAAAACTGAAAAAAGTAGGGGAGAAAGGAAAGGCAAATTTAAAATGTAAGAAAAAGTATGATGCAATAATAACTTAGGAACTCAACATTTTGGAGACTCAATCCCAATGGAAATATTGATGGCTCAGGGGTAGCTCGAGGACACTCAGAGCATTGCTTATTTTCTGGGAATTGATGAATTCTTCCATGACTCTTTGTCTAGAAATTTTTTTTCTCGAAATTAGGGCTGGATGTGGTGGCTCACACCTATACGCCCAAATACTCAGGAGGCAGAGATCAAGAGGATTGTGGTTTGAGGCCAGCCAGCAGAAAAAGTTAATGAGACCCCATACCAACCAATAATAAATTGGACATGGTGGCATGTGCCTGTTATCCTAACAATGTGGCATGTATAAATAGGAGAACTGTGGTACAGGATGACCTGGGCAAAAGCTTAAGATTCTATTTGAAAAATAACTAAAGCAAAAAGGGCTGAGTACTTGGCTCAAGTAGTAGTGTGCCTGCATAGCAAGCACAAAGCGCTTACTTGAAACCCTAGTAGAAAGAAAAAAATTTAAATCAGAGTAATTACACTGACTGTTTACTATGAAAAATGTACTGATGTGAAAAAAACACCAGAATTTATGAAAGTAGGCTTTTTATTTCTATATTTATTGGGCATCCTCCATGTTCCCAAAGCTGTGCTGGTAGAGCTCCTAGATGGTGCCAGATACAATCCCACTGAGTGTCAGGAAGGACCTAGGAGAAGGATGTCACTGGGGAGGCTTCCTGCAGAGGCAATGCCTGTATGGGGTTTTAAGGTATCACTAGGAGTATGGGGAAGGGGGAAGAACCTTGGAGAAAAGATTTTAGACCAAGGGCTCAGCATGAGTGAAGCCATGGAAGCAAGAAAAAACAAATGGGCAAAGTAGGATACAGCAAGTGAGGAACATTTCTCTCAAAGTCTCAACCTGAGTAGGGCATATAGCACGACACTACTCATCATAGCTTCCCTATGGCACAGTCACTCATGTCTTAGGAGCACCTAAGGTTCATAGACTTACATTTCAAATCTGATTTTAGCATCTTTGAGATCACATCAGTGTGAGTTCTGAGGGTTTTTTTTTGTTGTTGTTCTGGGGCTTGAGCTCAGGGCTTTGTGCTTACTAGGCAGGTGTTCTACTGCTTGTTCCAGGCCTGAGATCTGATTTCTTTATCTAAGAAACAGGTCACACCTAGCTCAGAGATTTCTTATAAGAAATAAGACTTTGGATATTTCATGTTTCATGAAGATAGAGAAAAATTAATTCAGAGTTTGTTGTAGAAATGGACATAAGTAATTTAAGGGAAGGCAGGATAAATGGGTATCTAAGATATCCTACATTTACTGAGTTTTCTATGTGCAGCACATGGTACTGAATCTGTACCACTCTATGGGTTGGGTACTATTGTCCCCACTTTACAGGCGAGGTCACTCTAGCCAGCTAATAAATAATGGTGCCAGCACTCACATCAGGCAGTTAGATTGCAGAGCCTGGCTTGGACCCACTCCCTTACTGCCCAGGGGTCTTTCCTCGCTTCTGTAAAGCACTGTGCATGCCTGGCCTGGGCCCAGTAATGCTGGCAGATGTTCCTTCTTAGGAGATTAAGTGCTATGCCCCCAAACAGAATTCTCACTGTATGTAAAATCTTGTTGAATTGGAAGAAAACTTTTAAGATCACCTAGCTTGCTCTTTGATTTCAGCAAGGATCTGTTTTAAAACAGTTTCTACGGAAAATGGGTATTTTTCAAAGATCAGTCCAGGATCAGATCATTCTAACATCCTCTGGAAGCCCAACTGGGTATTTTCAGCAAGCAGTTTCTGTTTAGGTTTTCTCTTGCTTTCTATTTGGGCAGGCAAGCACGAACATATGCGCACAAGCCTGCCCCCGCACCCCTCCTCCCCCCTCCCAACAGTTTGTTCTATATTGGGAGGTATTTCTGACACACTCCTTAGGCTTTCTCTTGACTTTAAACGCCAGTGTATGTTTTCCATCTTATAATAACAATTACTATTCAGAGAAAAATGCTATAAGAGCTGACATTTACTGAGAGTTCATATTAGGCCCTATTAAGTGTTTACAAGTAATATTTTGATTGAGCTAATGAAAAAACTCAGGCATAGAGCCACCAAGTAACTTGCTGAGTATGCTAAGATATGTGGTCTGCTTTCCCTGAAGAGTGAGGTTAGCTTATCCATGATGCTGTCCCCAGCCCTTAGACACTACCACCCTCTCCGCCCCCCAAGAAAAACAACCTAGGCACACCAAAATGTAAGGCTGGGATGTAACTCAGTGGAAGAGTACTTGGCACGGACAAGGACCTGGTTCAATCTCCAGCATCCCAAAACAAAATACAAAACAACAAAAAACCTCAGGTATACATGTTGCCCCAACTCTCAGTGTCCACCCGTCTCAGAACTCCTACCTTCTTCCTATTTGGCACTTTCTACCAATCTTTCTTCATCTTGCCGTTGTGATTTACTTTTCTTGTGACAAGAAAACTCTTTTGCACATGTTCCTGAAGAATTTGAACTGTGTTTGAGGACTGCCTTTATTCCTGGGCTTCTCAGTATTGGTAATCCTAACTATGGAACCAGTACCTTCCTGTACGATGAGACTTTCTTAATTCTTCTATCCACATCCTCGATACCTCTATCAAATGCAGCAGGTTCTGGGCCCATCCTCCTGCTGCTGCCGAGTGGCCCCTTCTTTGCCATACTTTGAGATCATCAATGAGAGCAGGGCATGGGATGGAGCTTGCCCCACTTGCTTTGGGGTTTACTATTCCAGGCTATTGAAATTCACTCACAACGTGTCATAGATGCCACTTCCAATAAAAGAATCATATTGACGATAGGAGAGGATGATAGCCAAGCCAGCTATTTCTTTTTTCAACTTAATAGTTTTTCCCATTTGTAACCATGCCAGCAAAACAGCAGCTTACAATGCAAGTATTCAAATCTTTTCCTTAGTATGTATAAGTGAAAAATCAGACATTTAACAGTGTTTAATGAAATGAACAAGAAAATATAGTTTACTCTATATAGAAACTAGCTAAATGCTTTTTGAACACCTAATGGAAGACGGATAGAAGAAAATAACCGAACCCACAATGACTCTTTGTACCTCCTTATTTCTCCATATTCAGAGACACAAAAGTGTGCACATATGCACACGCATGCACACAATACACATCTTCATTACTATCATCACTCAAGGGTCAGACATAACAGAAGAGTCTTATTTAAATGTTTAGAGTATCCAGGGCTGGCAGAGTGCTCAAGTGGTAAGAGCTCCTGCTTAGCAATCATAAGACTTTGAGTTCAAACCCCAGTGCTGCCAAAAACAAACACACAAGGAATCCCAAAATATTTAGAATATCCAAAGTGGTTGGATGAATGAAAATGAATAGCCACTTCCATGATTATATGACTTCAGAATGACCAGGAAGCTTAAAAACACAAGCAGAAACTAAGTTCTCTAATGACAGGGCCAAAAGGCAGGAGACTTAGTCTTAGGATTGCAAGTTCTATCTCCTTCAAAGAATAGAAGAAAGCTGAAAATCAGACGGCAATCCTCCTCTACAGTGCAGAACTATATAAACATGTTAAAGAATCTATCAACTATCCCTGTTGTCCAACAAACTTCTTAGAATATCTAATTGCTTCTTCAAATCACAATGGATGATGTGCTTGGTTGGTTTCATACTCAAGAGAAGCTTGACATTTCTTATTTATGTTGCAAGGTTACTTAAATAGTCACCGAATCAAAACGACATGTGAAAAATATTAAGTTTATGCAGGCAACACTGGCGGGTGTGTGTGATTGGGAAATACCCAGGGAGGTCGCTGACAGCACTCTGCTCTTGGCAGCAGCAGGGCCAACAATGCACGCTCAGTAGGTGTGTGTCTTGTGCAATCGTCTACGCCCTGCTGGGCTTAGGCTTGGTTTATCATAGTTGAAGAATTTCCCTAGAGGCGCCATACTGGTCCATAGGCATACTGGACAATGGGAATATCTACAGGTATTTCTCCCTTCCAACAACAACAACAAAATAGAACCAGCCCTAAACTGCAAATCATTTAAAGAAATAAACATTGCCTGGCTAATAACAAGAATTTCTCATTTTTTTTCTACTGTGTAAGGTAATCAGATATAGAAGTGAAGAGTTTTAGGAGTCATTTGATATCATTGCTTCTCATATCTTCTCATATCTTTTCATTCAGAAGCCCTGGTAGAGAAAAACTTCTTTTGTGAAGTTTTAAAATTGTCACGAAAGATAACAAATGGATCCCTGAAGAGCATGGCACACCAAGTACTTGGAAATAAAACCGTATCTCTACTGTCTGATTTTTTTGGGGTGGTACTGGGGTTTGAACTCAGGGCCTCATGCTTGCTGGTAGGTGCTCTACAATTTGAGCCACTCTACCAGCCCTGTCTGGCTTTGTTAATCGTCATAGATACCTTCCTACCAGGGTGAAGGAAGGAATATTATTTATCTTAACATGGTTCCCTGAGTTGGCTTGGTTGTTACAACCTATTCCAGCCCATTTTAAGTCATCTAATAATGCTCTCTGAAAGCCACTCTTTACGCCATCTTGTTCCTTCTTCAGTGCATCATCAAAATGGTGATGTTTCAATGAGGTGCCGTCCTTTGGGCCCCTATGACTAAAGGTCAGTAGGATAACCTCAAACTATCATTCTTTTTTTTTTTTTTATAGTGACTGAGCTGTTTTGAAACTGGAAGAATTTTCTTTTTCTCTTTTTCTTTTCTTTCTTTCTTTTTTTTTTTTTTATAAGTTTGAAAGCTCTCAGGATCTTCCAAGCTATTTTTAACAGGTCAATTTTTGGAGGGTAGAGGGGCATCACCAAGCATAATGAGGCTGGGTGGGAGTGCTGGAACTCACTGAGCTCAAATCAGGGAAACAAGTTTTGGCAAGCTCAGGTTCATCTTTCTGTGATAAAGCCCTCTCAGCCTGGCAAGCTTTACCACTGTTTGAAGGCCATGGTTAGCTGTTCTGCACAGCTGTAATTTTCTTCTTGATCTGGAGAGCACAGTAAAAAAAGTCACATAAGTGCAAAAATCACCATTCCCACCAAAAGAGACAAGCAGCCATGACATTACTAAGAAAAACTTGATGTATGCATTTAGGTAAGTGCAAGAAATCATGGTCCAGGGACAGCGTCACTCCCACTGATACTGTGTCTTGATTAGATCCAGCAAAGAACTGACACCAGTTGTGGGACTAAACACTTTCTTTTGCCACTAGATTGGAGCTGCTGTGTGACTGCCTTTGGCACACCTGACTTCTCATCCCCTGCCAAGCCCTCTTGTGCCCACTAGGGGCATCCTGTGCACAATCTAATTGCCAGTGTGGAGGGATTATATACCCACTTCAGCTAGCCGCTGGGGACAAACTGTTGGCACTTTCTATTTCCAGGCATCTTGAGAGTAACTAGGACTATGTCCTAATCTTTAATGAAAAGAAATGGTGTTTTAACAGGTGACGTATAATGGTACTAGACTAAGCAGGTAGATGTGGTAGATAGAGCTTTTCATTGACACACCTTAGGTTCCAGCAGAGCATGGATGTGTTTAGTGGAGCTGTGAAAACTCCTAACACTACGCATAGCAGATTTTCTTTAAAAGTGATCAAATTTTATTATTTCACTTATTTTTTTGAGATAAGGTCTTGCTATGTTGCCTGGGCTGGCCCTGAACTCCTGGGTGCAAGCAGTCCTCTTGCCTCAGCCTCCAAAGTAATGGGACTACAGGCAGGTGCTCAAATTTTAAATGTAAAGCACAATGATATATTTGGATGTAAATTAATGCTTCTGTTTGGAAACATTATTTTCTTTACATTGGCTTAATAAAAGAGCCTTCCCAACTTGAGAATAATTTGCATAGTTTTCTTCCATCCAGAGAGATACACAGCAGACACTGTGTTGACATAGGATTGCTTGCTCACTGACAAAGAGACTTCAGATCTGTATGGAGCTGACTGTGGTGGCCCAGAAAGATGACATTGAAGCTATGTGGTAGACACAAGAATAAGACTGTAGGGTGCAGTAATTCCTTCCTTCAAAACTCCTACATGCCTAGGTACAGTGGCTCAAACCTGTAATCTTAGCTACTTAGAAGGCAGAGATTGAGAGGATGGTAGTTTGAGTCCAGCCCAGACAAAAAGTTCTTGCGATCCCATCTCAACCAATGTCTGGGTGCGGTGGTGTACACCTGTCATCTCAGCCACGAGGGAAAGCACAAATAGGAGGATCCAGGCCTGTTCAGGACAGGCAGAACATAAAGCAAGACCCTATCTCAAAATGGGCAGAGGTGGGTGTGTGACTCAAATGGAAGAGCACCTGCCCCACAAATGCGAGGCCCTAAGTTCAATCCCCAATACCACTAACCAAACCTACACTGCCAAAATGCAGCTCCTCTTTTGGAAATTCACCTAGAATGTTTTGATGTGGGTCATTATTTGACAACCAGAAGCTCTCAAACAAGGCACTAAACCAAAATCATAGTTCTATGACTGGCGCAAACAATAGAATTTGTAGAGCCAAAGTCTGCCCCTAAAAAGAGACAGATGATATTTGTGAGTTGGGCTGGGTGAAGAACATTTCACATTTTAAGCTTCTTTAATGGACTCACTCTCAAGAAGACAGTAAAGTGGGACATATTTCTTCACATACTAATCTTGTAAGAAATTACCTCAAACTTCTATAAAATACCTAATTCATTTTTCAAATGAATCAATAGATCATAAGGCTGGTTATAAAAGTTTTTCTTGCATGCAGAGGGGAAACATGAAAATATCATTAAGTATTTCTAAATGATTCTACTCATCACATAGATAAAAAAAGGGTATAGTCAGTATTGTCCCAAGTGACATGAATCGTACCAGAATTAATTAGAAAAGCCTTGCTTTACCAGAGTGTCTCTGGCTGCACCACCATGTCACGCACAACACAGCCTGTTGACATAGTTTTTATAACTCACTATTCTTCTCTGAAGTTCAGGTACCCAAACTCTGAGACACAAGACTTCCTGGATAGTTATTAAAACTGAAGATTTCCCTCACATCTCAAGAGAATGGCTTTAAATAAGCAGCAGGTGGAGCCCAGGAATGTGAGTCTTTCCAAGTTCCTTGATAGGATACTGCTATGGGAGTTTGGGAGGAGGGATAGACTAGAGGAAAGCAGAAGTCATCCTTCTGTTAATGTCCCTCATTATTTCCCTCCAGTTAAGTAGCCTACAAAAATCCCTTTCTGGTTTGTGCCTTGAAGAAAAAAAAGGCATAAATCTTTGCTGCCCAGATAGAACTAAGATAGTTGTTAGGGTCACCCATGAACCTGAAGATTCATAGTATTTGATCTTCATGCTGCAGCAGCAATGGGGTAGTTGAGTTGCTCCAGGTCACAGAAAGAAATACTAACAAAACAAATTCTACTATGCACCGGACACAGTGTACAAGATAGTGCTGGTCGGTGATATTTGTTTTAAAATTTAGGGCACACGCTTAGAGGGGATACTTTAAAGAGTTTTTAAAAGAGTTCTGTGGTTTGATGTGTGGATGTGGATGTGTACGTGCACATCTGTGTTTTGTGCAGGAACAGGGCAAACCCTGAGTTTTCTTCATTGGTGGGCACTCTCGTGAGCCTGCCATTCCCTTAGTACCAAGAATGGAGGGACATGAGCAAGGGGGTAACTGACACAGGGGTGTAGCTACTCCCAACCTGAAGGACTGCCCTCAATATCCTGGTGTTGTCCAGGGCACCATGCCTTCTGGTGGACATAATGAGATAGGGTTGAGGCTGGTCACTGACTGCTTTGTTAAAGATTATCTCTTCAAAGGTAAAACCAATGCAAGATCATTGGTCCAGGTCAACTTTGTCCTTTGCTGTACAGGCAGATTTGAACATAGGACATGGGGGCTACAAGAAGGAATTTCTGGAAACTCACCAGCAAATAAGAACAAGATCCATATATCCCATTGGGCAGTCAAAGGCAGTGTTTTCCAAATATTTTAAAGTCTTAAGGGGGAAAATTAGAGCATCATATTTGCATAACAATGGGATAGTGAGAGAGGTTGCTTGGCAGGGGGCGAGGGGGACAGTCCACTGGCTGGGAACTCTGGCTCCCTTAAAGGAGGGGTGAAGGCTTGGCATGTGACCCAGCAGTGATGGAGGCTTTCAACTAGGGCATAAGGTGGAGGACACCCTAGGAATAAAGTGGTCTGAGATATTGTGGATGACCTGCCCTCTTGGCTAAAGACCACTGTTAGAACACAGCTCTGAAAGGTGGTATGATGGATTCTTCTATGGTTTGTTCTCCAAAGGTTCATACATTGGAAGCTTGGTCTCCAACACAACAGTATTGAGAGGTGGGGGGACCATTAAGAGATGGGTCCTAGTGGGCGGTAATTAGGTCATGAGGGAACCAACCTCCTGAATGGATTAATGTCCTTCTCTTAAGAGACTGGGCTAGGTTCTCTCAAGACTAGATTAGGTCTAATGGGAATAAATTAATTCTTGTGAGAGCAGCTTTTTATAAACGAACGTGGCACTCCCTTGGGTCTCTCTTGTCATGTGATCTCTCTTGTCATGAAGGCCTAGTCCCCTAGACACCCTCACCAGAAGCTGAGAAAATGATAATACCATGATCTTGAACCTTCAGAACAGTAAGCTAAATAAACATTTTTAAAAATAAATTTCCCAGCCTTGGGTATTCTGTTATATCACCAGAAACTAGATAAATACAAACTGTATGGCAAACATGGAAAGCATTAGAAATAATCTCGTGCCCAGGCTCCTGCCCCAAACCAATAAAATCCTATCTTGGGAGCAGGACCAGGCATTGCTTTTCATTTAAGGGTCCTAGTTGATTCCAATACAGTCCTAAGGTTTGGAACCATTGTGAACACACAGGAAAGGTACTAGAGTCAGACTGGGAGCTGGAAACTTGCTCTTCCTTGTTTCCAGAACAAGACCGAATGTTAAATTACTTAACCTCTCAGATCTCAGTGTTCTTATCTGAAAACTGGGGTTGATGCAGTCCCTAAGATAACTTAAGATTATCACGGCACATAAATTTGATCACACCAGTGATGAACCTAGCCTTCTTCCTCTTTGAACTGAACTTCCTAATTTGAACAGCTTCACTCCATCATTTGCCCTCAGACTGAGGATCTGGTCTCTGTACATGGTATCTCCTCCACTCATTCATTCATGAGTTAAGCAGGCACAGTGGTAGGACCCCAGGAATCCAGGGATGAAAAGTAATCAAGACAGAGCTTTGCGGGGGCAGGTCTCTATCTCAGAAGAAGTTGAATAAGAATATGACTAACATTGACAATCTGACCACAGTTCTGCGCCGAGTTTCTTCACATTATGTTATCCAGTGTTACCCCCAAGTGACTCTGCCACCAAAGCACCCACAGGGGCACAGGTACAAGGAGCCTGAAGATGGCAAAGTGGCCATCGTTTTCTTCCCTGGTCTAATCTGGAAGAATGAGAGGTGGGCTAAAGGAGAAGTCAGTGTTGTTATTTTCTTCCATGGGGCTTCTATACATATTTACTTCAATGCTCATTTGCTACTTTGGTCAAAATCAAACATAACGTCAGTGGCCAAAAAAATGCAAAAGAAAGTGCTAATCAGAAACAGCATTAGAGGCAGCCTGCTAGGAAGGTGATCTGGGGTATTGCCTTGAGCTGCCTACCCTGTGGCCTCAGTGGACTTTCCGTGTTGCTCCTCCCCAGGATATGTACAGACTTGCTACATATCAGCTAACAGATGAAGAGCAGGACTGAGAAGAAACACTCCCAGATCAGGTGCGACTTGTGATACTGAAGCAACAAAACTCTGCTTCTAAATTTAAACTAAAATGCGTACTAGATTTGGTCTTGAAAATTTAGATGAACAAAGATGGTTTAGGGGGAAAATAACTGTGGGAATAAAATTATCTTTGACTTAATACAGGGGACAAACTATATTCCCCAGATGGGCCTATTTATTCTCTGTGTTATTATTTACATTTGTTTTTATTGTGTTCAGACAGTGTCTTGCCATGTAGACTTGCAATTCCCCTGCCTCTACCTCCCAATTGCTGGGATTTCAGGTGTGTGCCACCACGCCCATCTAGTTTTCTTTTCTTTTGTTGACAGTACTGAAGACTTGAACTCAGGGCCTTGAGCTTACTACACAAGCACTCTACCACTTAGCCATGCCCCCAGTCCTTTTGCTTTTAGTTTTTTTTTTCAGATAGGGTCTCATGCTTTTGCCTAGATGGGTTCAGACTGCAATCCTCCTATCTCTACCACCTCAGTAGTTGGGATTATAAGTATTCACCCTGGCTATTTTTCTTAATAGCACTTACTAGTTAATGAAATACTACTTATTGATTAATTGATTGTTTATTGTTTGTCTGCCCCTCCCCCATATGATAAAATACAAGAGGGATGACTTCTGTTGGCCATTGTGTGCCCTGGCAGATGGGCTCACATAATAAATCTGTTGAATGAATGATAGAACACGACAGGGAAAACTAGACACTGTGTGATGATCTTTTATCTAAATTATACTCTAAGACAAGACTAAATCACATTACTTTAAAAGCAAGTCCAATTTTATTCCCTGGTAGAAAGGAATCCACCAGTAGTATAGTGTAAGTTACCAAAGGATTATAGCACTAAATAGAAAATTCAGTTTCATTGTTTAAAAAAGAAAGTCTTTTGAAGTCAAACATTTCATTTGTTCTTTGCCTCCATACCAGAGGAGCAATTTTGAAAAAGCAATATTGTAAGATGAAGAGAAGAGACAGAGAGGAGGAAAATTTCCCTGCTACCCTAAAGAGACACTCCATTTTTCCATCTGGCAGGTGCTTTCCTCTCTCCAGATCCCTCTGCAAACTAATTTGCTTTTTCAAAAGATCACCTGGTTTCAGCAATCGGAGCTATTCGTAGTCAATTCGTATATTTCCAGAAGAGTCCTCACAACAACAGTGATGGGCGCTCCCTTTCCATACGTGCAACAACTATCTAAGGTTGACTTCTACTGTAACACTCCTGGGAACCTACTCTGTGACTCTGTAAATTAATACAGACATTGAATTATCCAACATGTGGATATATAAAAGGTAGGATATGATAAAATCTTTCTATTTGATGCTATGCAGTAATTCTCTTTCGTTTTGTTTTTTGAGACAGGGACTTATTATGTAGCCCAGGTTGTCCTCAAATTCTCTGCCTTGGCCTCCTAAGTGCTGGGATTACAGGGGTATGCCACCATTCCAGGCTCCAACCAATAATTCTGAAAGAAAAGTTCCGTGAATTGTTTGGCAAATTGATGCATTCATTTGGGGGCATTTTTGTTGAGATCCTTGAAACACGGGCTTGTCTGATGACACTGAAGAACCCATATCTAGGGACTATAGTGTTAAAACTGGAGTTGTGAAGTTACAAAATATGACAGCACAGAAACCCAGCCCTAATACAGCATTACAGAACACTCCCTAGGCTGGAATTCAACAATTGCACGGAAATCCAAATGTTAGAAATTATCTTCAGAACACAAACACCAATCCTTTCTTCTTATTCTTTTTTGAGGGGTGGAGAGGTTTGAGACAGGGTCTCACTATGCAGCCCAGGCTGGCCTAGAACTTGGGATCCTCTGGCCTCAGTCTCCCCAGTCCTTCCATGTTGCGCTCATCTGCCTTCCCTTTCAATGTGTTTCCATAGGAACAATCCTGTAATGGCTAACGCATCTGAGAGTGACACTTGCTGGAAGCCACATGGCTGCTGGCAAGGCACACACGATTGGCATCTCCACCCTAAGCTCCAAGTACACACACCCCTTGGGTGGCCATGGGTGTTGACTGCAAGGCTGCAAGTGGAGTCTCTGGAGTTTTGCAATTGCTACATATGCCATGTGCTTACTAACTCTGCCGCTATTTTGGAGATATCAATTTAGGATAATCTACTTATGTAGGAGGTAACTCATGCATGGGGTTTAAAATGTACAAAAGCTCTGTCAAGCCATCACCTCGGATGGCTCAGGGGACTGGCAAGGAGAGTTCATCTTTCACCTCGGAGTCACTGGCTGACAGCCAGCTCTCTCCTAAGACCCCAACCGTATTACCACCCAATTCTGTGCTGTTAATTAGTAATACCAGTCCACTTCCTCATCTGAAAAAGTCCACATCTGAATAACTCTCAATCCTACTGTTACTAAGAGTGTTTTTGTTAGAGGTGACAGTACAGGATGAAAGAGACCTAACTTTGATTTAGAAGTATGTCTTCCTTAAGGAGTTACTGAGGGTATTTTTAATATCACACATGTTGTCAAGACTAGATCTTAAGATGCCATGCAGTTTGGTACCAGTCTTAATTACCTAACAAATTATTTACACACATCTAGATCATTCATTATCAATGGCATTAACGCTGTGACCCCAGCCCTGTAATGACTCCTTTGAGTTTTGAATCAGATACAATCAGGTCTGCCCTTAAAATTTATAGGGCCCAGGGAAAGAGTACAATTATCTGTAAGCTACCTCTCACTTGTCTACTTACAAGCTATAAACCAACATAAAAAACAGTTAAATAAAATATCTCTGTATCTCTATCTTCTTTACATATCCATTGAAAATCTTTTCTTGATGGTGATACATTTTTCTTGACTTTTAAAAAACTCATTTGATCTAAAATTATTGTGGACCCAAACCAAGTACCCTGAGGATCACAGTTCAAAATGGCAACCAGAATTGAAGGCTTGCCAGACACGGTGGCTCACATCTGTAATCCCAGCTTCTCAGGATTTGGAGATTGCCAAAATCTCCAGCGGAAAAAGTTAGCAGGACCCCATTTTAACCAATAAAGCTAGGGAGCATCTCAGTCTAGCTGGCCTGAGCATAAACAAGGAACCCTATTTGGACAATAACTAAACGAGAAACCCCATTGAGAAAATAACTAGAGCAAAAAGTGTTGGGGGCATGGCTCAAGTGGTACAGCATCTGCCTTGTAAGCACAAGGCCCTAAGTTCAACCCCTTAAGGCCTCCACCCTGCCAAAAAAAAGGCCTGAAAGCTCTTAGGGAAGCAGGATTTACCCTGAGATGGTGGAGGTCAGCCTTTGTCTCACATACAGCTCCAAAGAACTGTGTTGCTGTTCTAGGAACATTAGTTACGACTGAGTGTTATCACTAATGGATACAATACCTCAATAACTTTGAAGACTTCAGTCCTGTTAGCCAAAAATCACTTGAGACAGACAAGAATAATAATCGAGTGATTAACATTAATGTGAGATATAAAAGTTAGCTTGCTTATTGACTCACTACTCATGCTTTAAAAGCCACCAAAAAAGGCAGAGGTAGGCACATGAGTAAACATGCACAACGATGAAGCCACTGGTGACTTTGGTATTAAAGAAATGACACTGGAAAGGTATTATCTTTTGGCGAAGTAATCACTATGATACAGAATAATCATTCTGATGATTCAATGAGGAAGAGACCACCGCTCTCTGGGATGGACCATATGTCTTGGTGGCATTCAGAGGCAGACAGTGAACACCAGGACCTCTGCACAATTGCAGAGCTTCCTATTTCCTATTTTATTGGTCTGGGTAGAGCCTCTCATGACTTTTTAATGCTTCCCAGGTACCTCTGAGGTTCAGCTGTTTAGTGCAGTACACCACTTTCTGGGGGTGATATTCTAAGAGAGGCCTTTAGCCAAAAGGACAGGTTAAATAGAGACAGTCTGGAAAAGAAAATCATTTGTAATGTTTCAAAAATGGAGTAAAGGTTCTATGTAGGATTTTTGAAATTATAAAAAGACATTACATCATTTTTCTTTTTTTGAGTTCTGGGGATCAAACCCAGGACCTGGCACATATGCTATGTGCTGTGTACTCACTGAGCTATGCAGCAGGCATGTGCTCTACCACTGAGCTAGCATCTTTTAAGTCATGTGTTACATACAAATTAGTAGTTTTAAAACAAAAGTCTTCCCTGAAATCCTAGAAAAAGCTCCCCTCTCCTCTGGTTACTCCAAGGAAGAGTCAAGTGAGAGAGAAACCAGGTACTGGAAGGGGCAAGGCAGGGAATGGCTGCACAGGGAAAGCAGAGCTTGAAGCATGCTGGAATTTAGAGATTCAGAACTGGAGCTGTTTGTAATTCCATGGTTAACCTAATGCTCCAAGGCTTAACCCCAAAGGGTTCATTCTGTGCAAGGGATTTCCCCAGAAACTTGAAGGAGCACCTGACACCTCCAGGGAAAGCGTGAAGATGTATTTCTTCTCTGTATCTTTGACTACTACTATGTGGGTATGAGTTCCAGTAAATGGACTGAGGCTTTGACATGAACACTTAATTACTTACAAAACCCCATAAGACTCATGGAGCAAAGCAACACAGTTGTCAGTCCAGCATCTAAGCAAGTGCTTTATGAGCAACTGGAATTAGTGTTATTTTGCAAAACTGGTTTCCAAGAATCTTGATATATGTGTATGGATATCTCCCAATGACAAAGATGAGCTTATCATAAGGCAGGGGATTTAAGAGAAAGGACAAAAAGGTGCAAGCAAGAAGCCCCCTGAGACTGTAGCAAGACAGATGTCAGGCTGTTTCCTGGGTCTGGAAAATGAAGGAATACGATATATTTGGGATTTCAGTGGGGATAATTGCTGGATTGGGCAGAAGATTAAGTATAAAGGCAATACTATACATTGACCAAAGGGACACAGCATGCTTTTCTTTTCTCCTTTCCTTTCCCTCCCCTCTTCCCTTCCCTTCCCTTCCTTTCCCTTCTCTTCCCTTGACTGGCATTTGAACACAGGGCTTCATGCTTGCAAACAGGCTCTCTACCACTTGAGCCACACCTCCAGTGCAGTTTGCTTTGGTTATTTTGGTGATGGGGGTCTTGTGCACTATTTGTTCCACCTGGCCTCAAACTGTGATCCTCCCAGCCTCCCATGTACTTAGGATTCCAGGTGTGAGCCACTGGTGTCTGGCTGAACACCATGCTTTTGATAGTCATGCTCAACCTTCCGATAACCTTGCAAGGAGACAGATTTGTGTCCCTTTTATAAAAGCAATTGGACTTAGCAACCCACCAAACGACTGCTAGGTGAATTGCGGAGCTGGTATCCAAATGCAGACGTAATAAATTAGATTCTTTTTGCTTGGGTGAGGGTGCAGCTCAGTGGTAGAGCACATGCTGAATACGCACAAAGCCTTGGGTTCAATCCCAGCACCCCAAAAGAAAAACATATGCTGCTGCTCCTGTGATACTGTGGTAACACGAAGTACAGGAAAAGATTAGGAAAGGAAGACAATTCTCCTTTCCAATTATGTTGGAGAAAAAAAAATTCAAACTTTGATGCACACAAGTATGAGACTGGGGGAAGGGAAGGTTTCATAAGATGTTTTGGGGTTTGGGCTTTTTTTTTTTTTCCCTTCTTTTGAAACATGGTCTTGCTACGTAGCCCATGCTGACTTCAAACTTAAAATCTTCCTTCCTCGGCCTCCTGAATGCTAGGATTATAGATGTGTGTTACCATGCCTAGCAATTAGATGTTTTCATAAAAACATCGATTCATAGTTCAGCACTGTCCGATGGAAATAAAAAACAAGACACGTATGTTATTTTATGTTTTCTAGTAGCCACATTAAAAGCTAAAAAGAAACATGTGAAACTCATTTTAAAAGTATTTTAACTCAAAGTACCATTCAACACAAAAATCAATATAAAAATTGAATCTTTCACATATTTTTGGTACTAACTTTTTAAAATCCACTATGAGTGGGGTGTAGAGGGAGTTGAGGGGGAGAGATGGTGGGGACAATGTAACTGAAGTACAATATAAGTCTAATTGGAGTTGTCACTAAGAATCCCCCCTATAATGAAAATATCCTAACAAAAAATGTATTTAAATAAATAAATAAATAAAAATAAAATCCACTTTGTATTTTATACCTAGAAGGCCACATTTCAAGTGCTCAATTTCAGCCTGTGGCTACTGACTACCATAGAGACGGTGCAAGTGTGCAGCCTTGAGATCCACGGAGTTTGACATACGTCCTAGGTGCGGACGATAAGGGACCAGAAGTGGACTCTCAGAAACACTCACGGAAAGATGGACTAAGAAGAATCTCCAAACAAGACACCATTTGAGGTCTGTGCCTAAAACAGGTAGCTCAGGGCTGGGGCTGGAGCTCTGTGGTCTAGCGCTTACCCACAGCTCAAGGCCCTGGGTTCCATTCCCAGCACCTCAAAAAAGTAAAACTAAATGAATAGAACAAAGTAAAATATACCGAAATGTTGAAAAGTGGCAATGATTTGAGAGACAGGAAGTCTTTATCTTTAATTCTTTGTCTTCTACCACTGCCAGCAGGCCAAGTGAGACCAGTGGGCTTCACACAGGGTCAGCCCCTATAGGATGTTAGTCAGTGGAAAGAGACCCATTCCGCTGCAATGAGCAACTACAAGAAAACCAGTGGTCCGGGGCAAAGACGAATGGTGTTACTATAGGTTAAGCATTCTTAATCTGAAAATGCTACAAAATCCAAAAACCTCTTGAGCACCAACGTGACACCCCAAATGGAAAATTCCATACCATGAAACTTTGTTTCACAAAAATATTAAAACTAACTGTATAAAACTGCCTTGTTGGTATGTATATAAGATATAGATGAAACATAAATGAATTTTGTTGGGTCCCATCCCTAAGATATCTCATGTATATGCAAATATTCCAAAATCTGAAACACATTTGGTCCTTGACATTTTGGATTAACCTGTATTAACTTCCTTCTGATGTCACAAATTTTAAAACCAAACTGAAGCAGAAGGCTGCCAGACCAGACCAGTGATTTTCCTACACTTGAGGTTGACTTCTGACCTCCACAACCTTTGGTAATTCTCCTGAATTATCTCCTCATCTGAAGGGTCAGCACTGATTTTCTACTGTTGATGTTGGTACTAGCCTAAGGTTGGAGGGAATGCAGATAGGTATGTTTTAAAGAACAGTATACACTATAACAATATTCTTGAAAAATATGCCATCATTGCCACATGATTTCGTAGCACCACCTTAGGGAAGGTGGGAACTCAGTAATGCTAACAGCTGGCTGGTAAGATCACTTCATTTAAAATACATAGTTCTGAGACTGGCAGAGTGGCTCAGATGGTAGAGTGCCCACCAAGTATGAGGCCCTGAGTTCAAACCCCAGTGGCCCAAGACAAAAAAAAAAAAAATATATATATATATATATAGATAGATAGATAGATAGATAGATAGATAGATAGATAATTAAATGAATGGGAATATATTTTAAAAAATCATTTCATTTTGATTATAGAAATAAAATCTGGAAATCAAGAGAATAAATATTTTGGCTTTTTTCATCCCAATTTTCATATTCTTTCATAAAATACTAGGTAGTTAAGGGAGATTTAAAAAAAACAAAATACCAGTCTTCATGATATTTTCAAGATGACAGTGATTTTTATTCAGTTCTATCTACTTAGGCTCTAAGTTACAGTAGGCAAGTATTGTGTTACTTTGTAAGACTTTTTTTTTTTTTGAGGTACTGAGGATTGAATTTAGGGCCTCATACTGGGTATGCAGTTGCTTTTACCATTTGAGCCATGCCCCTAGCCCTTTTTGCTTTATTTTTTAAGTAGGGTCTCACTTTATTTCTGGGATGGCCTAGACTATGATCCTCCTATTTACATTTCCTACGTATCTGGGTTGAAAGGTGTCAATCACACCCAGCTATTATTAGTTGAGATGGGGTCTCTTGAACTGTTTGCCTCAACAAACCAAAAAAGGTATGCTTTAGAAGTAGAGGACAGAAAACAGGAGGGGAGCCTTTTTTGTACTATAGTGAGAACCATGAAGAGCTCTGTAGAGCAGAATATTACAGAACTCCAGTGACATTTGAACGAGGACCCAGCTAAGATGTGGGTTGAATCCTGCCTGTGGAAGATACACAGCTACATCTAAGAGCAGCCTCTGCAGCTCACGGCCTACCCCAGTCCTAGCTAGCCAACACGTTTCTGCAATCAAAGGAAGAACAGATCATCAAATGCATGCACTTCTGAGACTGACTTTCCCATTTTTCTGATTACCTTGATTCAGGGTATTTGGTGAGGGTAGCCAGGCTGCTGGTGTACATGTGGCCGCCCACATCGATGTGGACAGGTGCATTGGATTTTGTGAGTTGTGCTGGAGTAGGAATGCCTTGGTTGTTCAGTGGAGATGCCGGGGATCTAGTGATCAGAGGTCTTGACATATTGGGCCGACTGTCCTACAGAGAGATAAACAAGTTTAGACATTTTTTTTCTTTTCAGTGGAAAGGAAATACATAGATCATTCTTTAAAAATAAGACAGTGACTAATATTGATATTCACTTGGTAATAAAATCTGAGAAATCCATAATTTCTCACACTTTTGTTATAATGATTATCAGCAAAACAAACTTCTGTAACAAAGAAGAAAACTTGATGTGCTCAGAATCCAGAAGCTGAACTAATGTTCATTTCAAATAATTCTGAGGACTATTGGGGTTTATTACACTAATGAATTCTCACATTTAACAGTGGGCAAGTGGTATACGGAGAAATTCTAGTCATCCCAGAAGACAATCAATGCTTAAAACAATACACATCTAAATAAAATATGTAGGCTTTATACTTTTCCAAAACTTCCTCATTGCTATGCATGTGGAATCAAAATAGACCTTCAGCACTGTGTTCTACAAAATGTTTTCTTAAATTTCCATTTCAGAATCAGGAAGAAGAGGGAATGAGTGGTCTAGCCATCAGCTCACAGGCTTTGTAACCTTGCAAACCACAAGTTTCTCAGTCAATAGACTAAAATAAAAAATCAACTGACCTACTTATTTGTTCCCTGTTTCTCTTCCTACAAAACTGCGGATCTGGTGATGCTTAGAGAAAAATATACCCTTAGGGCTAGGCACGGTTGCACATGTCTATAATCTCAGCTACTTAGAGGTAGAGATAGTAGGATTGCTATCCAAGAAGCCAGGGCAAAAGTATGAAAACCTATCTGAAAAACAAACTAAAAGCAAAAGGTCTGGGGGGGTTGGGGGGGCATGGTTCAAGTGGTAGAATGTTTGCCTAGCAAGTGTGAGGCCCTGAGTTCAACCCCCAGTACCTCTCACTGCTGCAGGGCTTTGGGTCTGCCAATTCTTTCTTTTGGTCTCAATTTTCTTAGTTGAGAAATAAGAAGATTTGCCTTCCCTAAGTTCAATTCCCAGTACTGCTAAAAAAAAAGAAAAAGGAAAGACTATACCCAGAATGTACCCTCAAGTGAGCTACAAACAAGCTGTTCTTCTGTGAGCCTGATTTCTAGAAGATATCAAGTGCCCTGAGTGCAACTGCGGCAGAAGCTGCTGCAGTGTGCAGTCACAGAAACAAAGGTGTGATGTGAGCAAAGAGACCAGGATGAGGTTGGCACATGGTGACAGCAAGAACATGTCCAGGTAACTGTACTCCCGAGAAAATAAAATTCTACATCCTTTCCATGGATGCATCATCAGTGCTTCAAATACTACCTCAACATGCTTGATCGCTTTTCAATTAGAGCCCAAACCACATACAAGTCAAGTCAGGTCTCTGGCACTCCATAAAGGGTCAAATATTTAGAGTCTACAATTGATGAATCAAATGAAATAGTATTTATGTACGAATTCTGTAAGACTGACAACACACACATATTCTGAGATTTAGAATTTAGCCAGAGACTGTTTTCAAACACCACAACAATGTGAGCCAAAGCCAGTGATAAGGCACACTGAGGGGATTTTGAAAAATGTCTTTGATGGGGATTACAAAGGGGAAGTCCTTTAGTCTTTGTGCTTAAAACACAGCATGATAAAATATAAATTTGCGAAACATCACAGGTTCCCTGATCTGGAACAGCTGGAGGAGTTACCTGGGGCTCAGCTGTTAGATTACTTAGCATCAACCACATGTCGAAGCAAGACTGAAACTCACCATTACCCTGGACGGGTGGTAATGGGGCCCTTGCACAAAATGTTTACCATCTGCGTGCTGCGGTTCTGCACAATGAATTCAATGGAGCCCAGGACCCATCACAGAAAGAGAGATAAGCTTTTGGTTCTTAAACTGGGTGATGGGTGCATGGGTGTTTTCACTATAGTATTGTCTCTACATTCCTGTGTATTTTTAATAACGCAAAATAGAGACTTAAAAACACAAAAAGATGTTTGCAACACAAAGGAAAGGAGTTAAGGGGGAGGATTGGGTAGGAGGAAAACTCAAAAAGTCATAGATGGTGGGACATAAAAAACAGTTAAGGTTCAGAAGTATTAGAAGTAGCATTTTAAATTCTGGATGGGAGAAAACATATTTTTTCCTCTAAAAAGCAACCAAATACCTCCATTTTAAAGAGATGCATACTACTTGATTTCCTACTAGAAAATGATTTCCTGGATCCACACGCACACACATGCATGGGCATATACACACACACAAACACACACATCCACACACACACCTCCCTGTTACAATTCAGCCCATCACAGCACTGCAGATTCTGTAATAGTTTTTCAATTGGACACATTCTATATCCTGCCTGAGGGTGCTCACGCGAAAATGAACAGATTTGCAGGGTTAATACTGTCGTTAGACTGTGACCTCATTCAGCACAGCTCTAACATTGCGAGGTCTATATAGAAAGGGAAAAAATTAAGGCATAACTGATTGGTTGACGGATTCCAGAGTTCTCAGAATATATACCATTCACATTGTAAATCATAAATGGATGAATATTGCTAAATTTAAAATGAAACCAGTATTTCTTCAGCTGGGGCTGAGGGTAAGGTTTAACCCTTAGGAACAAGGGTTCCAACCAGTTTTGCTGAGCCTCCTGGCTCTCCTCCTAGACTCCCTTCCCATCCCTACTCTGCACATGTTTCTTCAACAGGATCATTTCTAAGGTGTTAACTGATACTAACTGCAGAGTCAAGGGGTTCACTTGCTTTTCTCTGTACTGGTAATGATTGAAAGACCATTGGTGAAGGATATTTGAGATGGAAGGTCTTGGCGTTTGTAATGAAGATTGGAGTTTCACTCAATATTGATCCTATCTACTTTAGATCTATCTTGGCCAGTGATTGGAGCTGACAATTCCTCATCTTCATCTGTGCAATGAACTTTTGAATGGGATATTCCTACCTGCCATGTAGTAGCCATCTCCCTACCAGTCCAAGGATGAAGTCAATGCCCAGGAAGCCAGGGTGGAAAATTACAAAGAACCTGGGTCTTCACTGACTTTGTTTTTTTTTTTAATTAGTGTAAATTAATTGCACAAAGGAGTTCATTGTGATATTTCCATATGTGCATGTAATGTACTTTGATCAAATTCAGTTCCCTATTGTACTTTTTAACATTCCTGTTCCTTCTTTTTAACAGCTTTTAATGGGTATCATTATGCTATTTTCATATATGTGTGTGTTTATGTAATGTACTTTGGATCAATTCATCCCCCCATCACCCTCTCCTTTCCTTCTCCAATCCTGCTGGTCCCCCAACAGTCCACCTTTTAAAATCAGGTCATATTATTATTTTTAGGTCTAGATTCTGCATACAAGTGAAAGTATGGTATTTGTCTTTCTGCTCTTGGGTTACTTCTTTCCCATCAACATTGCTGAGGCACAGAATCAACCAGTTCTGAGGAAAATAAATCTCTCTATTCTTAAAGCAAGTCTAGGTGAGGATTTCTGTCACCTGTTCTGGTAGAGTACCCTTCTTGTCACACTCTGCCTCCTGTGAGGTGGCTTGGCTTTGGGAGACTTGGCCTACCCTGCTAAGAACAGCTGCTTGTTGGAAGATGACCCAGAATTTTCTATCATGTTACCACCCTTCTTCAATTCTATTTTCCATCTGTCTGTCCCTGTAGTCACTTGCTCATCAGCCCCTTTGTCTGCATATGCCTTCGGTATTAGTTCTGAAGACAGGAAAACCATAAACTTGAACCAGAAAGAATACAAAGGACTTAGATATGCTATCACTCTACTGCAGGATCAGCTCAGAGCACTGAAGTATATTTTGAAGGCTGGTTAGACAGAAAGTTGTTTCTGATAGATCAGATCCCCTTCTGGAACTGCCTCTTCCTCTGGGGGAAAGGAACTCGACCCTAACACTAAGCTATGTGGGTACTGCCCTTCCTTGCTCATGGTTCCTTCATTCCACAATATTTAGTAACATTTCCTAAGTGTCAGGTGCTGGACCAGGTGGCAGCTATACAACAGTGAATGAGACAGACTAGTCCCTAGCCTTGCTAGGCCTGTAGATAGTGGAAGAGAGAGAGCGAGAGACCAAGAAACTACCATTAGGACTGGAGAATGCCAGGTTACTATGACAGCTTAGTGGAGAGTCACTTAACTCAGGCATGGGAGCTTGGAGGGAGGATAAAAAGACCCAGGGGAACAATTTAGGCTGTGATCTAATGAATAAGAAGTTAACAAACACTGGGATGCTGGAAAGAAAGTTTCAAGCAGCATTGCCAAGACCCCAAAGTGGAAGGAGGCATGATACATTCTAGAAATTAAAAGTCCTAACAGTGTTGAAGATTCAACCATTTATTTTCTTCCCCTCAAAGTAGAGGAATAATGCAGCAAACAGAAGCTTGAATGTTGATGATCTGAGAACAACATCAAATGACAATTTACAATTAAAAATCCCCCAACCCACCATAACATCCTATATATGGAGAAGAGGAGAGGAAAAGGAAGGGAGCTAAAGCCAGCTTTCTAAACTGAGATGCTGAATGGAACTTTCTACAGTAATGGGAATGTTCTCTGTCTACAGACTCTACAGTAACCACTGGCCACATATGGCTACTTGAGCATTTGAGGAGTGGCAAGCATGGCTGAGGGACGTAACTTTTAATTATAATGTATATTAATTCACTTAAAATTTAAGTAACTATTTAAATTAAATATAGCTATTTAAATAGCTAATGGCTATCCTCTTGGCCAGGAGTAAAGTGTGTTGACTTTTTCTTTTTTTTTTAGTATTTGGAAGCCCAGATCAAGAAAAATTTGAACTTATCACCTTGTGATGGAGACGCAAGGGCATTTTATGGTTTTGTTTTGTTCTGAGATGGGGTCTCACTATGTATCCCAGGCTAGTCTAGAACTTATGATCCTCCAAGTAGGGGCAATTTAGAACTGAACACAAATAGCAGCAAAACCTAGTACACATAACTTCCCTCACCCTTTCCAACTGTATATTTTTTCCTTCTTCACTGATTTTATGCAAATAAGAAAAATTAAAAACCATATAATGAGGGAAATTCTAGATTGGTGAGACAGGTGTCAGACACACAAGAGCATATACTATATGACTCTGTTCAAACAAAGCGACAGACAGGAAAAGACACATCTGTGGTGACAAAGATCAGGACACTGGACACATCCAGCATTACTTACTGGGAGGGAATAAGAGGAGTACTTAGAGGGCTAGAAAATTCTGTTTCTTAATCTGGATGGTTTCACAGGTATACATATACATACACTCAGGATTTTTTCACTTTACTTTAAGTTCTATTTAAATAAAAGAAAATGAAACCAAAAAAAATCTTCAAAAAACTCCTCCCATCAGAACTCTTTCCTGTTCAAATAAATATTCACTTAAATTTCTGTGAAATACTGTCCCTTTTTAAAAATTATAAGCTGAGGATATAGCTTAGTAGTAAAGCACTTGCCTAGCATGAGGGAGGCCCTGGATTTGATCCCTAACAGTGAAAAAAAAATAGCCAGAAACATGTTTATTATTTGCTTTCATAGAATTCACTAAATCTGACTAAAATACTCTGACATGAAACAGCCCTCTGGTGTTCTCTTTCTACCTCCTCCTTTCCTGTATCTGGCCTGTACAGATTTTCCAGGTGTGTTGATCAGTTTATCTTTAAACTTTGCATTTCCCAGTGGCCTCTTATTTTCCACCTCCCTGTAGCTTAATCATCCATCTCACCTACTCAGCAGAGTAGCAATGATTTTTTGGTAGTAGAATCCTTCGAGGGATTTGACTTCAGGCATCTTCCAAAAGAAGCTAATGAAAAATTTGTCTTCTAAGTCTAACCTGGCTGTGTGCCACTCAAACAAGCACTGCCTTGAACAAATGTATAGTTTAAACTGAAGATTTTCATGATGTTATCTGTTAAGAATGTACACTGTCTTATGTCACATTTCACTGTCAAGTTGGACCACATCACCTCTCTAACTATGGAAAGAAACAGGCTTCTTAGTGACATCTCTAAAAAAGTAGGCAGAAAGGAAAATAGATTCTTTTACATTTTAATTCATAATGTTCAATAGAGCAGTGAAAGAATTTAATGCAGATTGGAACTTTTCCACTAATTTCAACCTGGATTTGAAATGCATAACTCTCTCTCTCTCAGGTTTCTCTCTCACACACACACATACACACAGCATCTATATAGTATGCATTCAGATTCATTCTATTTCTGACAGTAAGGCAAACTACAATCAAAGCATCTTAAGCAAAGACCCTGATTCCTAGGATAGAAATTTGTTATTGTCCTGGGAGTGTTACCTCAAGAATGACACAATTCTGTTGGCCTCTCAGTAATGGTTCTTATTGAAAAACAACACTTTCCTACCCATATCTCCTACAGCTCCTACCCATAGCAAGATTCTCAACCACAGAGTTGATGCATTTTGAAAGAAGCCTCACTCAAGCATTATTTATTGGGCAACACTCATGTGGTAAATTCCCTAGTTTCTAATGACTTCAACTAAATAACAGAATAAGCCTGGAGAGAAAGAGAGAAACTCTTTTCTGATAATTCATACGAGTTTTAAAAAATCAGAGTGCTTCAAAATTGATGAGTACTTTATTCGAAATTTATGTGTAGAACAGTTTCTGTCAATCTGAACCATTTGGAAGACAGCAAAGAACTAGGCCAAAAAGTCTTCAAACTTGGCAAATTCAATGCCAAGACTTCTTCATGGGATCTGCCTTCAAATTCTCAGAGCCTACTGACTCTGAATTCACACATTATAAGAAGTGTGAGTCTCCAGTTCATAGGACAGTAGTAGTTACCAAAATCATCCAAAATTAAATCATTCGAAAATCAAACTCCAGACTCAGTTAGATGGGAAGATATATAATATCTTGAGAAATATTTCCATCAAAAATAGTAATGAAAAACATATTTTAAAGTGAAGGCAATTTTCAAAACTTTGTGGAACGGAAAAGTTACATGGACAGAATACACTTAGGGTGCAGGAGAAAGAGTCCTGTGTTTTTGGAATCTGAGGACCTGGCTTAACAAGCTCACCCTGTCCCTTTGCTTGATCATAGAGTAGGTACAACCCCATCTGCCTCCAGCTGCTTCACCTCTGGGATGGAGATAACCTTCCCACACTTCCAAGGGTAAAGGTGGTGGGAGATGAGACAGTGTGAAGACATTTAACCCAGTGCTTGGCACAGAAAAGGGCAAAATTTATAGTTGGCCTTCTGTATCCGTGGGTTCCACATCTACAGATTCAACTAAGGAAGGGAAATATTAAAAAACAAAAATTGTGTTGTCATTACAGTCCCCTGAACAGTACAGTATAACAGCTATTTACACAGCATTTATATTGTATGAGGTATTAGAGATGATTTAGAGTCCACAAGAGGAAGTACGTAGGTTCCGTGTGAGTCCTAGGCCATTTTGTATGAGACACATGGGCTTCTGCAGTTCTGGGGAGAACACAGACACAAGAAGGATACAAAAAATGAACATAACAAACCAGTAAACCAGATTTACAGAGAAGCCATCTGTGGACCTACTGAGAACTACAAGAATATGTAGCTGAGAGGCAAAGTCCACAAAAAGACAGTGTCTAGCATTGACAGGACATTGTGAGGTACAGACAAAAAGAAAATAGGACAGAGCATACTAAGACTTGAACTATGCACTTTGGACAAAATGCATGAAAGAAAGAAGAGAATGAAATCATTGCAGAAGGTTCATTAAATGAAACAGCACTAGTACTGCATTGATTTTTCCTTTCAATAAAAATCTCAATTTTACAGAGTAAAATAAATTAAAAAAATACAGTGCTTCAAACTTGTCTCAAAATGACTGGCAACCATGTTAAATCAATCTGCAATTCTTCCTTAATCTGAAGTCATAATGTGTTACTCTCCTTGTTGGGGACTAGGACAAGGGGTCACTACTGTTTGTGTTTCAATGCAGTCTCCCTGCCAGGTAGGAAGTGAGTGCCCCAACATACCTTTCTGCGTTTTTCTTTTTCATAATGAAATATGTATCTGAGATGTTCTCTTAGATTACCAAGCTGGGGCCATGAAAAGAACACCTATTCACCAATATTTCTCTGTTGTTTTTTTTTTTAAAGGAAAATGAACTTGAGAAAAAGATCATTTTGGTGGAATTTTGCTGTTTGTTAGATATTTTACTGCATTTAAGTCACTAGAATACTTTAAACACATACTGCCACTCAAATATGGATATTCACTTTTTAAAAAGTGAAGATGTAGCATTACAGTGACAAAGAAGGATCAGGGATAATAGTTGCACATGGCAAGGAGATTTAGCAAAGTATATGTATAACGAAAACTTCTGAAACCAATTCTCCAAAATAGGAGTCAGGACTGGGACTAGGTGATAAAGTTACAGGCAAACTTTCTTTTAAAATGCTTCCATGCTGTAGGAATTGAACATTTATCACTTTTGAAATGTAAAAAAAAATCCTACTTCAAAAAAAGAAAAAAAAAAAAACCAACCCACCATTACTCCGTTAAATCAATTAGTAATACTCAGCAATGCTGCTGTATTTTTACCTTCATAATAAGGACTTTTTTTTTTTTGGACATTGTTAAAGGAATTGAACGAAGAAACACAGACATGGAACTCAACTTGGGGATAATGCTTCTTTCCCTTTATTTTCTTGCCAGGGAGGAAATGTGCGGAACAGAAAATTAAATGGGCCTCAGGTCATGGTAGGCTCATATTCAGCTGACACAGACGGCTATTTAGTTTGATCCTGAGGGCAAGGGGGCTGGAGCCTATGGTGCCTACACTCTCGGGTCCTCTGCCCCTCCTCCCAGATGCCTGCATCCCAGCTCTGAGACACAGCAAGCAAAGAATGATGTGAACTGCACGTGTACACCTCCTGCCACCCCAGAAGTCAGCGCTTGCACGCTGTCTTGGAGGGAAAATGCAAAATACAAGACGGGGCAGAGGCTATCAATGAAACACGTGTAACACTCACTGGGAGCTTTCTAGGCTGAAATCAGAAACCGCTGCACGATGTTAAGCGTTATCAGCATTTCACAGGGAAGGAAGTTGACTCTGAGGTCGAGTGGCTTAGCCCAAAATCGCCTAATAATGAACTCACTGTGATATTGTACATGCTGGCTGTGTGTACCAAGGTAATGTTACCACTCTCCTATTACATATGTGCTCTGGCTTCCCCAGAAGGGGTGGATTTGCATTTGTTCCATCCACATTCTTTCACCTGGTCTGTCTAGGCATGTCTAGAAGGCTAGACGCATGATCAGTGGTCATGGAGGAAGCAGGAGCTAGCTGGCCCAGGAAGTAGACAATCCTACCTGGCATCTCCCACTGTGGACCTTTACTTTCCCATCACAGAGAAGTGACATTTTATTTACTCCCCCAGTTCCTAGTTCTAGGTGCTAACTACAGGACTCATCTGCCTCTAAATTGACAATCAACTTGACTTTACTGACTACTTGGATGAGATAAAAAAATTCCTTGCTCAGTAGAGTACTGAATGCTAAATGTGTTCTTTCCCATCTTAACTGACTCTCTGGGGACCTCCTCTTAGATTCTCAGATATCCATTTGCCTGAAATTTCTGCATTAAAAATAAAAATTAAGATTCACAGATTTCTATGGCTTGCTCTATGTCTTCATTAAAAGTTCATTTGCTCATTCATTTTGAAACTGTCAGCTGGCTACTATTTGGTGCCAGGCTAAAGCACAGAGGATATACACTCAGGGAGTTGGGAGTTTACTGTGAGAACTGCCACACACATAGGGAATTTCTGATGACAAGAGTTACTCATGGAAATGAAAGTTTTTAAACCAAATTATGCTGCAAATGCTCTGAGAGCTACTTCTAGATGCTCATACATGAGTCATCTGGAAGGCAAATGATATTTTGGTACAGAGGAGAATGTACCTCTGTTGGTTTTATGAATCCAGGGCATTTATGTTAAAAACAAGGCATACCTATATTTATATTTCCATATCACAAGAATCACACTTCTAACTTTTGACCCAATCTTTTTGTTGTTGTTAGTACTGGGGTTTGAAATCAGGGCTTCATGCTTGTGAGGTATGGGCTCTACCATTTGAGCTATGCCTCCAGTTCCCCAATTACTTTTTAAAAGGTGTCTAGTTGGGGTGCTTCTGATGGTGTTGATATTGATAGGTTCCTGAGCCCTGGCACCGATGCATCATGTGCCCTTGGCAAATTACTTTTTGTTGCCAGGCATATTGGCTCAAGTCTGTAATCCTAGCTACACAAGAGGCAGAGTCAGGAAGGATCAAGGTTTCGGGCCAGCCTGTACAGAAAGTTAGTGAGACCCCCATCTCAACCAACAAGCTAGGTGTGGTGGCATGTACCTGTCATCCCAGTTACATGGGAGGTAAAAGTAAAAGAAGCATTATCTGAAACCAGCCTGGGGAAAGACTCTAGATCCTATCTGAAAAATGACTAAAGCCAAAAAAGGCTGGGGGCATGGCTCAAGTGATAGAGCATTTGCTTAGCTAGAGTTCAAACCCCAGTACCACCCCAAAAATAAAATAATAAATTATTTTCTCTCATGTTAGTTTTTCACATATAATATATGCAGTGGGACCAGATGGTCTATAATGCTTTCTAGTTCTCGATTTTTACCATTCTATGATTCTTTTAAAAAAAATATAAACCATCAAAACTCAACTATGTTACTAAAGCTACCCTTTTAGGAGGCCAGAATGGAACTTCTAAATTCGCAAGCTAGTCATGAAGTGAAAGGCATTCCATCAGTGTGAGTGCAAAAGCAGCCAACACAACCCGTAGAGATTTCTTAACAATCACACCATTTTTTCCAGCTGACTAGGAAGATTACATTTTATTCACAACTGCTTTTTACTTGTCTTCACTTGCAGGAGGACAGTCAATAAAATATGGTGTGGGGGGGGTGGGGGTGGGCAGGAGGAGTGCGGAGGTGGCCCAAACAATGTATCTACATGTAAGTAAATGTAAAAATGATAAAATAAAAGAAAGAAAAAAAATATGGTGTTTGAGTGCAAAATGCCTACTTCAGAAAGACTCTTCCCTTAGTGTTCTTGTATTGGAGTATTATTTGTTTGTTTATATCATACATTAAAACGTAAGAGTGTACAGATCTGTAAATCCAGCACTCAGGAGGCTAAGGCAGAAGGACCATGAGTCTGTGGTCAGTCTGAGCTACACAGTGACAACCTGCCTCAAAAAAATAAATAAATAAATAAATAAATAAGATATCTGAAAAATCTTAAAGCAGTTTATTTGGGATCATCCTTCAGAATATAAAAAAACTGCTTTAGTGATACAAAGTGGTGCTTCTGAAAAATAAAGTAACCATCTCTCCTAAACAGAGACAGTGTTATCTTTTCTAAAGGACATACTGGGTCATTTAAACAATCAAAAGGAAAACAAGGGAAAGGAGCATTTGGAGGGAGAAGTGTTAATGTTTATACACTAGACCCCATGGTATGTGTCTCTTGCTGGGTTATGCCTGAAGCCTACTGCTTGGCAAAACCCTCCTTATAGGTGACATCTAGTGCTTGTTGGGACCTTTACCCTCAGAAGAAGTAGAATGATTCTCTTCTGGCTGTTTGGTTCATCCTATTTGGTTCCCAATGGGAACTGTTATCAAATGAGTAAATTTGGGAACAAATGAATAGGCTCCTCTGGTTCTACTTCCTATGATGCAGCAAACACACAGATTTGCCAGCAGTCAGTTGTGTCCAGTGAACTGGGAGGCAACATGGAACCCACAACAGACTGCTAGTTCTGGTATTAGCACAGGAGACTCATCTGTCAGGATATTTTGAAGGACAGTGGTTTATGGAGCTCTGGCGTAAGGGCAGATGGTGAGATGGCAGCAACGGAAGCAGAGGTTAAGAAGAAGGTATTGGAATGAGCATGAAGACACAGGGAAGTAACCAGCTTTCTTAGTCTTTTGTTGCATTGAGCTATTCCTTGCAAGTTTCACACTGTACGGGAGATATCTGTGCTCTTAGAGATGTACCTTAAAATAAATACCAACAGGATTGAAAAACAAACCAACTTTTAAAAGATCAACCTGATTGGAAAGAAAAGTTTCCTATAAAAATGGAAATGCATTAGAAAAAGATCATACCTTGTATTTTCATGCTGCTGATGCATATGAAGGTGTTATCAGATGTCCAAAGACTTTATGAACGAACCACAGCCCTTAAGTCTTTAAAAGGTCCAGAGAGGGAAGAAGGTCAGGTCAAGCTAACACAGAGGTAGAACATTGAGATCAGGTGCTGGAGGTCAACAGTTAGTGGATTTAAAGTTAGAAGCCTTAACTTAAGCTTGCATCCTCCAGCCCAGAGGTTCTGGTTCCATCCAGGGCAAGGTGGTGGTGTCTGATCCAGCAGGGCTTGGACCAGACTCCAAAAATGGCCTTTCATTTGTGCATGAACTGGAGCACTTCTGCTCAAGGAAATAAAAAGTGCAGACGTTCTTTGGTGCTCATGAGAGCTCCAGCTACATGTTATTATGTGGTTATTTAAGCACTAGACACAGCATAGCATACCAGGACAATGGTGCAGGTGGGAAAGCAAGGTGGCTAAGTGCAATTTCTTTGAGAAGAAAAGTGATCAAGATAGAGGAGGGGTAGAGTGGTCCAAGAAGAGGCCAGGAAGAAAGATAAGGAAGGGAAGAGGGGCAGAAGTGAGAAAAGGACACTAAGAGAGATATAAAAGAGAAAATGATGGAAAGGAAATATGAGAGACAAGACAAAAGAGGGGTGTGTGTGTTGGGTGGGAGTAGGGGAAGGCTCAGACTATCCTGTCTGCCTCTTTGCTTATTCTGGGGGTGGTGTCTGATGCCCACTCGCCTGTCCATAGGTATTCCCATCCTGTCCACAGCAGGGTCTCACGTGGCCATTCTGTCCAAGGGCTGTTGTGCTGCACAGTTGGGAGAAGGGGTTAAGGGTTGAGGATGGTCTTGCAATTTGCTCTGGTCATACTGCTAACAACTCTGAATGATCCTTCTCTGTACTGCTTCCTTCTTGGAAGCCTAAGTTTTAGAGAATCTGGTCCATAGATCCTTGGCCTCGATGGAAAGTTCACCAATGTAGGGACCCACAGAGAAGTGCTTATAGCAAGTAGACTGGAAGATCTAAGTATCAATTTAGATAGCAGACAGATAGAACCAGCTCTGAATTATTTTTCCTGCCAACTCCATATAGTACTTCATGAAATACTTTTTCCTTTTTGCAAACAGTAGAAAATGAATAAACAGTACTGATGGTGATAAGGCAAATCTTTTAAGTCTCTAAAATTAACAGCTGTGATATTTTTCCAGTAAATGACCTCAGGGATTTGTCCCTAAGGGCAAGGGCCCTCAAATGTTTTTTGATTTGTTACCTACCCATCCCACTCAGCAAACAAAAAGAACCTCCTCCAAAGAAAGAAAAACCAGAACATTCTCACAGTGTTAATAGGCACACATGTCAATTAATGAAAACTTAAACGTTAATGAGGTTAGGGAGATTTTGTGGAAACAAAGTAAATGCACAATACTTCTCATGACAAAAACATAGGGGCTGTCACCACTGCACAGTAAAGTCCCCCAGGGTTACATGGACCCAACAGCTTGTGCTGGTCCTAGGTTTATTATCAGCATTCTGAGAAGAAGGACCTCAGGAATGTGGTTATTGGTATGGTTTTAAAAATGACAAGAAGCTGGCCAAACAACTCTGTGGGGCTGATGCTGGATCATTGCCTTAGAAAGAGAACAGGGGGAAGGGGAAAGAAGGGGGAGAGGAATGGGAGACTAGGAGCAGGTGAGGTGGGGTGTGACACATAGCCAAAAAGCCAAACTTTCCCCCAAAACCCCTATTCAGATAAAGCCTCTTCACAAATGAAATGTGGTACCCAGAACAAGTTTGGACATCCCCCAGAATGCGGGCTCCATGGAGATGGAAACAGTGTTTTGTCCTCTATATCTACCCACCCAAGTGCCTAGCACAGAGTCATTTAGCAGACACGAAATACACATTTGTTGAATGACTTAAGATGAATTCAGAAGAGAATTTAAGAGATGGTACATGATATCGCTCCATCTTTCATTTTCTTTCACATAGGCTTATTTCCTGCTCTCCAATAATCATACAAGGTATCAAAAACCACATTAGTCTAAAGAAAACAAGCGCAAGGGGAAACGAAAAACTAACATGGGCAGGAATAGGCACAAAGCTTCAGGTAGTAATACAGCAATGTAGCTAAAAGGTATTTAAACCCAAAGACTGAGAAATGCTACAAATAACTGAGGTGGACATTTATTCTGTGATAAAAGTAATAATACTTTAAGATGAAGTGAACTATTTTAAAGGATAATCTTATGAACTGACAGCCACTCTTTAAAATTTTCTATTTGGAAAAATGTTCCTAAGATCTGAGCCGTGGCACACAGAGGCAGAATGGAATGGTGCCTGAGAGCATGGGCTCCTGGACCATGTTGGTGGGCTTCTACCCTACTTCCAGCAATGTGCTCGCTGTGTGACTTCACTGCTGTGTTCTCAGTTTTCCCATCCTGAACAAGGTAATAATAATGCCTTTTATGATGACTGTGGAAAAAAAAACAGTACAAAAGTAGCAAGTCATGGAAAATACTTATTTAATACCCAGAACATAAATCAAAAGAAAATTCAAAGCTATCATTTTTAATGATGGTTTTCAAAATTTTGCAAGTGATCATTATTATTTTGAGAAGACTCTTGAATGATACAAAATACCAATCTACACATCACTTACATACCATCCTTATTTCTTTATTCCCTCTTTATTTCTAGTGGTTCTAAACTTGCTATGGAATATTAGCTTTCTCCATTCTGTAGAAAATGAAACTGCTAAACAAATATTCAGAAACTTAAACTTTACAAGTGTCCTCTTTGTAACTGAGGAAGAGTACGTACCAACAAGCTTCTGACATTATTAATTAATAATAAGTAAGCAGTAAATTCATTAGTTTTAAGCTTTTACTATATTCTGAAAGCTGTTCAGATACAACTTCTATATCAATTAAGACACTCGGTGAAAGAAAATTTGCCTGACTTTCACAATTACGCTTAAATCTCATGAAGGTTGCTTTTAGCCCATCTTCACAAACTCCTAACTAATAATGATGGCCTTACTCCCTGTTCAAGGAACTCCCATGTAAGTGGAAACGCTCTCAGAAATACAGAACATATTTCGTTTCTGTACCCCTACGCACCACAAATAAGCAAAGCTGAAACTCTGGGGTGCAAGTGATACTAAAATATTAACCACTTGCTTGCATGCCAGTCCATCATTTTTATGGAGAAGTATTTTATTGAGACAAATTTTAAAATATTCTAAATTTCTACATTTGAAAAAATGTGCTGGCCTTTTAATGGAAACCCTAAACTCAAAGGTAATACAACAAAATGAGAATAATAGCACTTAACTTTTTGGCCTGCCTAGTACCACCTGGAAAGAGACAGCTCAAGTAGAAATATTCGCTCAACTGTTTATAAACACTAAGATTCTAACACTAGTTATTTATCTGCTGATGAAATAATATACTTGCTATCCTGTTAATGTTCTTGGTGGGCAGATATTAAAATGTTAAGCAAGTTAAGTGGTGATTGCCACTTCTCTTTCAAAAAGTATATTTGATTGCACTAATACAATTTGGTTGAATGGTAATAAAGGCAGAGATAGGAAGAGGTAAGAAATTAGCATATTCAAAATGTAAAAGGTAATTGTGGCTGCTCTAGGTAAAAGGCTATGTATTTGGAGCCAATTACTACCATTTGTGACTCCTAATTTAAAAATCTGTAAGAAGGCATCAAAATCAACTCAGTTCAGTCTTAACGAGACAGCTCTCACACGAGTCTGTTCACTGTACCTGTTCTAATTAGCATGAATATGGCCTCAATGTCAAATCTGACAATACACTTAACTAAATTAATGTTAAGCTCCTAACACAGAACCATATTTGAGTTAGTAGCTCTAAAACAGAATTTGCATATTAGCTTCTTGATAATGGAATAGCAAGTGAAATCAGGACTGGAAAGAGATGGTTTGTGATTGCTTCAAAAAAAATTGGGGGAAACTGAGGCTAAGGGAGGTAGCAGCCCAGGGCTTAGAAACAGAATGCCCATCTTCAATGGATCTATGCACCCACCCATTTTTTTTTTTTTACCATTGCCTTAGAGAAAACTGGAGCCTATATAACCTTGTAAAACTAAATGGAAGTCAGAGAATACCCACCTACATTATTGATGACTAAGACTGCAGAAGAAGACCTCAGGTACCCCTGTGGAGGTTATTAAGTATAATTCTTGCTTTTTAATTGCCACTTAAGCTGAAATTACTACCTCTTCAAGATTTATACAAAGATAATTTAGAGATTTAGTTTGAGGTGGATGTCGACACACATGCTAATTGACCTTAATTCACACGTATTTCTAAAATGATATGAAGGATAAGGGATGAGAAAATGTGACAAATTAGAACTAAAAAAAAAAAACCCACAAAACTAAAAATAACTGCTAAAAAGATAGTGTCCACCAATTCCATAGCCTCACTCTAAAACGTTTCACATGTCCCAAACATGAGGCTAAAAGGATTATCTTTCAATTTATGTCTACCACAAAGTTTCACTGCAGTTTGGCTGGCCCTGGAGATACTGAGATGGGTAAGGACAGCCCCTGCTTTAATTGGCACAGCATGAAATACCTCAGCGCTAGACTGTCATCTCCTGGTTTTTTTCCTAAAGCCTGGAAGTCTGGAGAGCTGAGTTCAAGTGCTCCTGTGCACACCTGCTGCCCAGGTTTCTAAACCTTCCCACGCTGTAGAAACAAGGAAGCAGAACTCCTTCGGTGGAGAAGCCACATTTGCTCATTGTGGAACCTTCCCTTTTTACGGAAAGCTTATAATTGAGCTGAAGGTGAAAAGTACAGACAGAACTACTGGGGGACAGAAGTTAAGGAGGGGACAGCCTCACCTCTCCCTGGAGTTGGATAGAATGTCCAGGGTGAAGAGCTGGACCTGATAGCATCACAGAGCGACTTCCATGGTGACAGCCTGTGAGTCCACCAATAATTTTAATGACAGGTAGTGTTCTGGAGGCATTTACTGTGGTCAGTCACCATACTCAACTCCTGACATGCACTACCTCATCTCATCTTACAGTGACCTTTTGGCCCCTCACTAAAAATACCATGACAGGGATACTCCAATATTCCGAGGAGCTAATGTTGGCAAAAAGCTCAGTTTCCCTCAACTAAACCCATTTTCCAGGTAGCAGTAATCAAAGACTTAAAAAAATTCCCTAAGAAACTGTCTCTTTCATAAATGGGGAAAAGAGCACTTACCTCACAGGGCTGATCTAAGGGTATGATGTGTCTAATACAGGGCCACAGGCATAGCAAAACAACAGTTTAAAAAAATAGGTCTATGGGCTCATGTCTGTAATCCCAGCCACTAAAAAGGAGGAGACTAGGAGGATCATGGTTTGAGGCCAGCTCATGCAAAAAGTTAGCATGATACCATCTGGACCAACAAGCCAGAATTGGTGGTGAGAGCCTGTAATCACAGTTGCTCGGGAGGCATAGGCAGGAAGATCACAGACCAAGGCTGGTCCAAGGCAAAAAATTTGAGACCCTAGCTGAAAAATAACAAAAGCAAAAAAAGTGGTGGGGGCATGGCTCTAGTGGTAGAACACCTGCTTAACAAGTGCAAGGCTCTCAGAGCAAACCCTAGTACTACCAAAAGAACCTAACTGCCTCCCAAATCTGTAAAAATTGTAGCTCGAAGGGCTCCAGATTTAGTAATTAAAAACTTCTACACTAGATTCCTGTGGACTCACCATTCACTTTAAAAGCAAGCTAAAGTTAAAAAAAAAAATCCAGAACAAAGAATATATGCAATACAATTTCTGGAACAGGTACAGCTAGAACTAACCTACTGTGGCAGGTTAGTTAGGTCAAAGAAGGCTCAGGTGCTGGTTTGGGGCAGTGGGCCAACAGAAGGAAACTTCCAAGGTGGTAGAGGTGGTCTGTACCTTGGCAGGGGCAGTCACGGCACAGGTGCATATAATTTTCATAACCAATGGATGGTACACTTAAAACCATAGCTCAATAACAGTAACTGAAAAAGGAAATTGTAAGAGAAAAATAAGCATAATATTTCACAGCTGATGTTTAAGCAAATCTCTTCTCTGCTGCACATGCTCTTTGAGGCTGGCATGTTATATCTGTGCTGTGGATTCAATACATCTCCCAGATATTCCTCTGTTGGAGTCCTAACCTCAGAATGTGAGCTTATTTGTAAACAGGGTTGTCACGGCTATAATGAGTCAAGATGAAGTTATACCACAGTAGAGTGGTCCTAAAGTCAATGGCTACCAAAGAGGGATATTTGAATGGGGACAAGCACACAAGAAGCATGCCACATGACTATTAAGGCACAGATTGAAGTATGCGTCTATGAGCAAATAGAATAGGAAAATAGCTGGGTATGGTGGTACACACTGTGGTCTCAGCTACTTGGGAGGCTGAAGGAGGAGAATCCTTGAGCTTAGGTTTGGGACCAGCCTAGGCAAAATTCGAGGCCCTGTGTCTTCAAAAAAAAAAAAAAATTCAAGAAGAAAGGAACACCAAAGTTTCCTAGCAAACCACCAGAAGCTAGGAGAGAGGTTGGAACATTCACCCTCACAGCTCTCAGAAGGAACCAATCTTCACAATACCTTAATCTCAGACTTCCGTCCTCCAGAGCTATGAGACAACACATTTGGGTCACATAGCTACTCTGTGGTACTTTGATATAGCAGCCTTAGGAGACTAATATACTCAGGTGCATTTAGACACTTCTTAATCACTCTTGATGGCATCTGTTTCTAGACCGTGACATTGCTGTCTGTCTCTAAGATAGAGCCCACTAGACTTTTCTGAATAGCAAATCCACTTGGAGATCACGAACTAATACTTAACGTGAGTATTTCCCAAGTGCTTACTGTGTGCCAGGCATTAAAGGAGGCTCTTAAAACCTCATTTTGTCATGAAGTGGGAAGTAACAGAATACCCTTTTCAAATAGAGAAACTGAGGCCTATACTGACTAATTTAGTCAAGTCCCAGAGCTAGTTAGTGACTGAGACTTAAGTGAGAAGTCAAGAACCTCCTGTAGTACGTTATACACTGCTCCATAAATCTGGAAATGATGTCAGCTGACAGCTATGTGGGTAACTTTTGGAGTTTCCGTATTATAACTAAAATTACGTTAAACAGTACAAACTTACAAGGTTTGTAAAGTTACTGAAAAACGTATTTTTTCCCCTTCGTGATGTTATAGACTTGTGTTTTTCAGAGTATTATGAGAATTATATCAGATATTACCAAGTGGGGTAGGGGAAGGGTTCACAATCAAATAAATGTAATAACAAGTTTCTTTTTGTTTGTTTGTTTGCTTGTTCTTTGTTGGTGCTGGGGATTGAAGCCAGGATTTTATGCATGCAAAGCACAGGTTCTACCACTGAGTGACACTCCCAACCCCAACAGGTATATTTACATGGGGTATCTAAGAGTACCTTGGAGCCTATTTGGTTTTTTTGTTGTACACACACACCAGTGTTCCCTCTAACTTTGGGGAAACTTGCAGACAATGGTTTCCCCATTGAAACTGTCATTGGACCTGGCTATTCTGAAACTCAATTTCTGTGTTAAGAAAATGAAGTAATAGTCCTTTTTCCCCCGGCTACTATCATCTCAGGGGGTTGGGGTAAGGATCAAGTTAGATATACGTGAGGACGTTAAAATCTGAAAAATCATATATTTAAGGTAAGCCATGTGTGGTATTGTGAAAAAATATTACTCTTTAACACTATTTTTTGTGTTTGCAAAAATAGTGGTAGGGAGCCCCCCTGCAACCTACTATTGTTTCTTCACTTGCAAATTAAGTAAAATTTCTAGCAGGTTAAAAACACAGTGTGTAGAAAGATAACAGGGTTTAAGTCATCAAACTTTGATTGGTGTCTTGGAGAGTGACCAGAGGACCCTGGGGTCTGAGCATGTAAGTCTTGGTCAGTGGGGCTCCCTGCAAAGAAAGGACTCGAGTCTGTACTGCCAGAACTCCTCCACTTGAGCAGGATTTGGGGGCCAAAGGATATCGTCGGGATCTTCTCACCTCTTACGCTGGTGATCTCTAATGAGAATACCCCAAAACCACCAGCTTGGGGATCCCTGCTGCTGGGTTGGGGAGGGCCACCTTGGAGCTTCCCTCTGAGAAGCTCCCCATAACAACTGACTTAGGATCTGGCAGGCACACTGCCTGTCTGCTCTCCACAGGTGCCTGCCTGTCACTGGGGATAGCAACTGTACCGCATGGGGGCCATGCTTCCCTGCTGGAGATGCACCTGAAGGTGAAGGGCCTGGTGAGGCAGCACTCACGTACTCCCACCACTTTTCAGTTTGGGTGAGAAAGAAGAAAAACCTCCAAAAGATTCCCCTCATTTGTAAAAAAGGAGAACATTCAGAGTCTTGTTTTATTTCAAAACACCCTCTCTCTACAGCCAGAATTAGCTCCATGCAACAGTAATTTCCACTTTGTCCCATCACAATGTCTTTTATTTACATGAGCTCCCCAAATCACTAATGCTCAGGCACCAATGTCCCAGTGACATTATTCCCTTATCTTTCTATATTATTCTACTTTCCCCGAAGCTTTAAGCAGCTGCCCTACACCCAAAATTTAGGAAAGTACTACCTTTCAGAAAACATATGAGATGCATACACACACGTCTGAAGAATCCGTAAGAAGATGTAATAGTGGTTGTCTCTAGGGAGGAAAATGACGGACTGGCAGTCAGAATCAGGAGCCAGCCTCATTCTTCATGGTATATTTTTAAATCTTAACATGAACATGTGTTAAACTTTAAGACTCTTTTCATTAAAAAAAAAATCCAAAGGCACAAAACCACATATGCTTTTCTGAAATCATTTGTTAGTTACAAGTTTTAGTCTTCCTCTACCAAAATGCCTGTTCTCACTGTTTCTATGTACTGCTTGGCACAACTGCACTCAGAAAGAGCCTCTGGAAAAGAAGGCTGAATATCAAAAAAGTTCATTTCCCTCAAAAAGAAACCTCTTTTCTAGAAAACCCGGCCAATTCCAGCTGCCAGTATCCAAAGCCTGCCTTTGTGAGGGGTACAGAGCAGAATTATCAGCTTTTGAATTTTTGGTTTATTTCTCACATGCAACTCTCTTTTTCTACCAAGGAAAACTTCCCAGAGGCCTTCAGGGGCTGCAGTTGTGTTGGGAATCCCCTGTGGAAACCCCAGTGAGGTCCATCCAACCAGCCATCATGCCTCATTCCCTTCTCTGCACCCAAGTCAAACTCAACCAATCTGGTATTTCCCAAAGATTGTCCAAAACTTTTGCACAAGCCAAGCGCCTGTGCCTGGAACACTTCTTCTCCCATCAGCCTGCCATGCCTGTGCGATTTCTTTCCTGAAGGCCCACCTAAGCAGCCCCACCCCTCGGATAACCACCTGTCCTGACCTCTTGCTTCATTTTTTGCAGAACACTTATTACCCTATCATATTTTCTTACTATTCCTGAGTTTTCCTTCTTGTCACCTCATTCCCTAAAACAGAAGCTCCTAGAGGGCAGGGCCCTTGGTCCCCTTGTAAGCCATCATTTGCAGAGCAGACATAGGACCTACAGTAGATACTCAAAGAACAGTAGCTGAAAGCAATATGCAAATTACTAATCTCAGCCCCCAGGGCCTGGGGGCTCTCAGTGTGCACTGAACACAGATCCTATGTTCCTGCAGGGAGGAGGCCCATCTTCAATAGCATTTTCCTTCCAGTGGGAGAAAAAAAGAAAATGAAGGATGCAGAAATTGTGACAGTTGGTTAATGTCACATTTAAAAAAAAAAAAAAAAGACCATGTCACCCATGTACAAGGAACCTCCTGGGGCCTCAAGAAATTCATGAAATTCTAGGTGTCTGGCTCTAGGAGGCTGGCATCTTGATGGGTGTTTCCAAGTGGGACTATGCACCCCGGCTGGGTTGCACAGGTTATTTGAGGTGTGATGTGGATGACCATTTTGTTATTTCTAAGTAGTTATGCACAGTTTTAGTAGGTATTAGAAAATACAACTATTTCTAGTTCTAAATCACATCAAACCTGTGATTTCATGCCTACTAACAATTGAGTTGAATGAAAATTGCCAAGTGAGAGGAAAGAAGGATGGGAGAATTAGAAGCAAAAGTCAAGCCATGGGTACATGGCACAATCCCACCAGCGATTCCTCATTGATTCTTTCATCTCCTTCAAGGCACCCAGAAGGACAATGGAAACCAAGACCTTACTAGCGTGGCTAAGCAAGCTTACCACTGAGGAGACTCTCTCCGGAGAACTGGCATTTTCAGTCCAATTCATCCTGCACATTTGGGGATTATTACCCCAAGGACGTTCGTACCACAGGACATACAATGGCCAGTTTCCCTAGGATTCAAAGCAGTAGTCAGCAGCAAAGCAGTGAACTCGAAAGCCTTAACCTGTTCAGCCCCAAACTGTGCTTCTGTTTGTTCTATTTATCTTCTAATGTCCCTGTTCTCTGCCTCCAATGCTATTGTCAGTATCTTAAAAAGCCACACTGTTTCCCTGTCAGGCCTTTAGGGACACAGGGATAGAAATGTGGAAGGCCACAGGAGAGGCCAGGACACAGCCTCAGCTGGCCACCTGCAGCCAGTAGCGAGGGCAGGGTCAAGGGCAGGTTTTTCCCTCCATTGCCAAAGAAGGGGAATAAAGCTTTTGCTAAATTGTTAACTATAGAGAGCTTTCAAGGGGGAGGGAATCCTGACAGAGAGAAGAACAAAGCTGGAATTAGATAAGGACAATTACCCAAATTAAGTAGCTTATTGCTTTATTGTCATTAATTCCAGGTCAGTGACTTAAAGTTTTCTTTTGTGTACTCAAACCGAAGCAAAGCTATTAATAAGGATGCATCTAGATCTTCTGGAAAGGTGAGACTGAATAACAGACTTTCATGTTTACATGGAAGATGACTACTGCAAATACACTTTTTTAAAAAAAAAGAATAAGTGAATAAGTAAATGGGGGATGGGAGGGATGTATTCAGGGCAGAGTGCAGAGATTTTTAAGCACTGAAACTATTCTGTGTGATATATTGGTGGATACATGTCATCAAACATTTGTCCAAATCCATAGAATGTTCAACACCAAGTGTGAGCCCTAGCCAGGTGCAGGGGCTCACACCTGTAATCCTTGGGAGGCAGAGATCAGGAGGATTGTGGCCCCAGGCTAGCATGGGCAAAAGGTTTGTGTGACCTCATCTCAACCAATGAATGGATGGCCCAGTGCAGTGGTACACACCTGTCATCCCAGCTATGCAGAGAATCACAAATAAGGTGATCATGCATCCTCCTGGCATCAAGTGAGACCTACCAAAAACAAAATAACCAATGCAAAAAGGACTGGTAGGGTGGCTCAAGTGGTAAGAGTGCCTGCCTAGCAAGCACAAGGCCCTAAATTCAAGCCCTAATACTGCCAAAAGAGTGAACCCTAATGTAAACTACGGCCTTTGTGACATCATTGTCAATGTTTCATTGAGTAGAACAAATGCACCTGTTCTTGTGTGGGGACAGGAGGTGTATGAGAACTCTCTGGACTTTCCACTCAGTTTTCTTCTGAACCCAAAACTGTGCTAAAAAATAAATAAATAAAGTTACCAATTAAGAAAAAATAATAAAAGTAAAAAAATTTACAAATATCACAAACTACAGTACTATTGTAAAATTGTTCCAAATCAAGGTAATGCTAACAACAGTCTATTTAATTCCCAAAAACACCAGGCCCAGCGTGGTGCACAGAAGGGAACTCTTGAGTTTTGCTTTCTGGTTGGAGCAGCGTTTTTAGACAGTATTCCTGTTTTATCTAGTTTTTCTTTCAATAATATGTGTCCCGATCTTGAACCTGACCCTCAGCTTGTTACTGATTCAATTAAAATCAAAACAGTGTGCCAGGTCAAGTTGGGTTAAATAAGGAACACTCTTTGACAGGGAGCCAGGATTCTCTGTGGACTCCTAAGGAGACACAGTGAATCCCACAGATGAGGAGAGTCCCCTCTAGCCCAGCCAGGTAAGTGAGGCCACAGTGCTGGTCTAGGTTGGGTCAGTCTTTTCTGTCCGTGCTTTTAGAAAAGTACATGAAAAAGTTAATGAAAGGAGCAGGTATGGTGATGCACACCTGTAATCCCAGCACTCAGGAAACAGGCAGGAGGATAGGGAGTTCAAAGCCAGACTGGGCTACATAATGAGACCCTTAAAACAACAAGTAAAAAAATAGCTAATAAAACCATCATTCTACGTACCCTCGGAATCCTGTTACACCCAACCTTTCCCCATCTTTCATGCTCTCTCTGAAGCAGGTTCAGATGGCTTTCTCTCCCTCTTTCTCTCCAGTCTTAAAAACATCCGACTCGCCCACCTTCCTCTAGCTGCTGTTCACTGCCCTCCTGGATAGTCAGACCTGAAAAAAAGCTCCTGGCTGCTCCCTTTCCTCATAGTGGAGTGGAACTCACTCCACTATGGCTTCTGCCCCATCCCTTCATAAAACTGCTCTCACAAAGATGACTAATGGCCTCCCTACAGAGAAGCCAAAGGACATACACTGTGGTCTCACTTGAAATCTCAGCTGCATTTAACAAAATCGACCACTTGCTTTGCTGAAACCATACCCCGTGAGGCTCTCCCTCCCTTGGCTTCTTGTTGTAGCCCCACACCAGCTCCCCCTTCTTTGCCCTGCCTCCAGATATTACAGTTTCTTGGGCTCTCCTCTCTTCACCCCTTAGATTTCTTTCTAAGCAAAACAATCTACCCAAGTGGCTTCAAGGGTTAGCTAGAGACTGAAATGAAATTCCAAATTTAGTTCTCCAGCCTCAACCTTTTCCAGGCTGCTGGTTGTCCCATAAGCCTCTCAATCCAATTTTTTCTAAAAGTGAACCCATCAAGTTCCCCATGTGGTCCCCCTGTACCGGTCCCTGTTTCAGTATGCAAAACCAGCCATTTGCCTTGTGCTATGCCAAAAATCTGTGGCTCTTCATGCCCTCCTTCCATCCTCTCAATACCATCTGCATGTCTTGTCCCAGTATCCAATTCTCACTGGCTTCACCATGCTAGTCCTGATTCACCATCACCTCTCCCCTTGGCCTGGTCCCATTGCAATCTACAATCCTTATATCAATGGGAGAGAACTTGTGAAAAACAAAAAGAAAAAAGAAGCAAGTTGTTTTCTGCTTAAAACCCTCTGTAACTGCCCTGCCCATAAGATGAGGTTTGAAACTTTTACCTTGGCCTTGGTACTCTGAGGATAGGGCCCTTGCCAAACCCTTCAGTTTTCTCTCTTACCACTTCTCTAGCACTCTTGTTGTTTCATGACCACTGAGTTTCTATTCTGGAGTGTTCCATGTTCATTCTTGTATGGAGGTTTTTGATCATATACTTCTGTCTACTATGCCTCTCAATTCAAATCCTTTTTCTCTTCTTTGCTCTCTCTACACTCCACACAATGAAAACAAAGAGTAAATTCCATAGCACCAAGATAAACAGACCAACTGAAGAAAAGCAGAAGAAGAAAGAAAAAGACAGGGAGGTTTTTGTTATTTTATTAACTGCATGTACTTTGCCTTCTTTGATCATATTCTTTACATTTACATGAAAATGTGACCAAAGTGTCTAAACCCTAGCAGAACACACATTTACAAATGGTATTAAATAACTTTGGAAGTACTGATTTTAATTTCTGTAGTTGTGAGTGATCAAAAAGACAGCTTTCGAAAGATCAAAACCTATAAAACAGAATTAGTGACAGAAATCACTAATGTAGCATATTATACATTCTGATATCAACAGAATTAAACTAGGAAAAGAAGAAGAGGATAATAAACAATGGCAACATCAACAAAACCCCAAAGCAGAGACAGACAGACAGACTGGCCCCCTTCTTCTCTAGAAAGTTGCTCACTTATGGATGAAATTCTATGAAGGGAAAGGAAATGGAAACAGGAGACATACTTCTGCACTGCATTGAGATTTATCCACTCAGTATTTCAAAGCCGCATGTGTAGCATCCCTTTTATTCTTTTCCCTAAACCCAAGTTGTAACGCTGACCTCCTAAAGTTGGGGCTTCCACTGGAAGGAATTCTTAGTTTTGTTCTGTCAAATTATATGTGGAACAAATACTATATCTTGGATGCTTCTGTGAGAGGAAATGAGTACCTTTTATAAAAATGTTTCTCTTAGCTGTATTTTTATGGATTGGAGGTTGAGCCAGTGAAGGATGGAGGAAACATGAAGGTTATGGGGAAAGACAAAAAAGAAAAGAAAGGAAAGCAGAAGCAGGCTTGGGCAAGATTGGGGAAGAACATCTGTCCTGACAGAAACATGGAGGAGGCTGAAGGCTCATATCTGGTGACTCTGGGGAACAGTCTATCTTCATCCTGACCTTCTCTCATCCCTAGGAGACACAACCTGCCAACCAAGTAGACCCACCCCTCCACTAGGATGGCATAGTTCACATAAGCAGTGACTTATCTAGGGTGTAAGTAAGTTCCATGGTCTGCTAAGACATTAATAGAGGAGGAGAAATTAAAATTGGAACACCCACAGTAGAGAACCTGTTCTAACCTTCAGGTATTTATTTATCTCCTGATCCTTCAGAACACAGCACCAACACAGCACCTGTACCATCCACCCAAACAACAGCAACCTTGAGTTCTTAAGAAAGTTACTTCCTGCCTAGCACTGGTGACTCATGCCTGTAATCCTAGTCTGTGACCCCATCTCCAAAATAACAGAGCAGAATGGACTAGAGGTGTGACTCAAGCAGTAGAGCTCCTGCTTTGCTAATGTGAAGTCCCAAGTTCAAACCCAGTCCCATCAAAAAAAAAAAAAAAGGTATTTCCTTAACACCTGTTCTGTACAGTTTACCTTTCCTTAATTAAAATTAACATCTCATGCAATAGTCACCACCATTATCGGGAAGAGCAGGTAAGACCAGTCAGAACTTCATCTGCCCAGTGTGTGTGGCCTGCGTCTCTGGGGTGGATATAAATGATGGAGAAGGAGACTGCATATCTAGCAGGTGTGCAACAAATACTTATAGAATGGTGTGCTTTTTTTTTTTCTAATTGTGCTATTGGAAAAGCTCTTTACTTTTAATCTTTTTAGCTAAAAATTATTTTCATATGAGGTAAAATATCTAGATTCTTATTGTTTAAGGCTAAGAGAGCAAAGGTGATCAATTAACCTTAAAATGACACTCCAAAAATATTTTTTATTTATTTCTACAAATACTGTTGAGACCCTAATGTGTGTCAGGTAGGGAAAACAGACTGATTAGTAACTGAAACAGTGTCCCTGCCCTCAAGGGACAGACTTTATTTAAAGCACAGAATGAATAAAAATCACGAAAGCACTCAATCTTAAAAATAGTCAAATGTTATTGTTTTGAAGGACTTCTCTACATACAACAAATAAAAAATAATCTTATATCAATTAGAAAATTTCAATTACTGGTTGAAATACATTAGATCAAATGCATGTATATTACATTAAGTCATTATTGTTAAAAAAAAAAAAAGACTGTGTGTGTCCATCTGTCTGTCTTAAAACATACAAATGTTAAACAGAAACAGCAACAGATACCACAAAGTACAGCAAAGTATGTTTACCATTAAACAGCCTGATCCAATTCTGGAATTCATACCAGGGACAAATGGGAACTTTAAGAATTTCCTTCTGTGTGTTTAAACTTTGATCTAATTTGTAAAAGTCTGATTTGCAGACATTTTGCCAGGATAGAATCACAGGTCTTTAGGGTTCAAAGGAATTCTACAGATCACCTGGCCAGGTAATGATTCCTGGACCCTCATGGCCCCATGCAGCAGGGCTTCTCCTAACCTGGTTGCTGGGAATTCGATTGACACAGCGTGGGAATTCCGGGCAGGATACAGCTTGGCCAGCAGCCCTGCCAGCACATCTCTCATTTTCAAAAGCTAATCCCATGATTCACAAATATGGATTAAGTGTTTCACAAACAACTGTCGACCTATGGTAATAGTTTCTTTTGAGTCCATTAATAACATCTTAGCTGCTTTTCTTTTCTTTTCCTTCTTCTTCTTTTTTTTTTTGGTGGCACTGGGGTTTGAACTCAGGGCCTCACGCTTGCTAGGCAGGCATTCTGATGGCTTGAGCCATTCTGCCAGCCCCTTAACCTGCTTTCTTTCACAGGCAATGGGGAGAAAGGAACAGGTTTTCTGACAGATCTTTTCAGAGAGAGGTAGTTTGGGGAAAGTGTGTAAGGGGAGAAGACCTCAGTTCTGAGCAACTCATTCAGCTGCTGGGTGTCACAGAGACCTGCTCAGGGTGAAAAAAGGCAGAATGAGGCATCAAGATGGTTAAACATGAGGAGAGGGGCTTTGTCAACAGGAAAGAGATTCTGAGTCCACGTGTCAGGATAAAGTATTGATCCTGCACAGATTCTGCTACTTAACCTCTCTGACCTCCATCACCTCACTTGCATGGTCTACCCAAACAGGAACTCCAAGTTCTAAAGGCAGGTACTTCCCTAACACCTTTTCTGTATGTTTTACCTTTCCTTAATTGAAATTAACATTTTAATTGGGGAAATGTTCATGCAACAATGACGTGTATTGGAGAGGGTAGATGAAACCAGTCACAGCTTCACCTGCCCAGTGTGTGTGGCCTGCTTCTGCAGGATGGGACCCAAATGATGGAGAAGATGACTCCAAATTCTAAGGCATTCAGGAGTCTACAGTAAGTGCTCAGTTACGTCAGTCCACACTAATGTCAGTTTTGTTAGTTTCAAAGTCTGTCTTTCCCACACAAATGTCCAGGACATGAGAAATGAGACCTTCTCTGGTTCTTTACTGGGTCTTCCGTGACTGACACACAGTAGGCACTTAACAGTGAATTGTTGAATGGATGAACAAGTGAGAAACCTGAGATACAACCTTAGGTTTGACATTCTCTAGCCATTTCCTGAGACACTTTAACCTACAAGATTTTTATGAGGACTATAGAGAATAATGGACACTGAGTATTTATGGTAACATTATATATATATAAACATTATATATCTATAAATATATACATTTGTTTATTTATTTATTTTGGGTTGATCTTGAGGATGGATTGTTCAGGAAAGGTGTTCCTGTTACCAAGCAAGGCATGGAAGGCTAATAATCTAATTATAATTCATACTTCATGATGGAGACAGTGCTAACTGGCATCAGTTCTAAACAAGTTGGTATAAACGAAATTAAGACTAGAATGTAAATTATTTCATGATTTATGTCAACTGAGAGAACATTTTATTTTGGCAATAACACAATCTCTCTCAAATGAGCACTCTGACACAAAGAAAGCCTCTGTTCTGTGTAATACACTGCAAGAAAATTTCATATTTTTATTGCATTTAATTGAGATCACTTCTGGTTAAGTGACTGTATGAATATTTTTAAAACTATTATTTAAAAATCCAGAATTCCTACAAACATAGTCATATGTGTTATTCCTTAACAATAAAAGCTTAAAAGATCCTAGCTCCATATACCAGATGATTTAAGTACTTTTATTCATTTATTGAGGCAAATTTAGAAAAAATTCATTTATTGAAACAAATGTAGACCATGCTTTGTGGGTATCACATCAGCTTAATGGAAAAAAGTGACTGCTATAAAAGCATTACTTATAATCAGAAAAAATCAAATTATGTATTGGCAAGATGGAAAATTTTATCGAGCACTGAAGACATACTGCCAATACTTGCAAGTCATTTTATTTCTATTTAAAGTCTTATTAAAGTTACTCCAAAATTAGTCCTTTAGACATTTTACATTAAGTATATTTAAGTTATCCTGTTTGTGGTATAAATGAAAAGAGAATACAAGTTTGAGAACTTAATTTTATTTTTATATTTTAGTGAGTCACACACTGGTTCAACCAGGATAACTATAATTTAATTTTCATTAAAATTTACGGCTTTTGTCTCTTGATTATCATTATTTTACCTTTCCCATAGATGTGAGCTTTCCAAATAGCTTCTGTATGTATTTCTAAGCTTTACTCTATGTTTACAAACATTTTGTGAACTTTTTTGGATATTGTCTTATCTTTAACAGAGAATGATGAGAATCACTCATAAATTGTATATAATCCTCTTCTTTTCCTCTAGCCTGTCAATAACCTCTAAACAATAGAATTTTTTTTAAAAGCTATCACTTATTGAGTACTTACTATGGGATTTGTGTGTGTATGTGTATGTGAGTGGTGGTAGGGATTGAACCTAGAACCTCATACATGTTAGGCAAAGACTTTACCACTGAGTTACATCCTCAGCCCCACCATGGCTTTTAATACAAGTCACTAGATTACCCTTTAATCCATGATTTGGCTTTCAGAGGTTTAGTGACCTGTGATCAGGTGTGGTCCAAAAGTATTCCAGAAATACATCATGTACAAGTTTCAAATTGCATGCCATTCTTAGTAGCATGATGAGATCTTGTGCCCTCCTACTTGGTCTCACCCGGGACTCAATCATCCCTTTGTGTGACACATCCAGGTTGCATATGCTACTGGATGGTGGTCACTGTATAGCCATTCTGCTATCAGGTCTGACTTGTCATCCCAGGCTTGTGTCCATATACCCTTATTTGACTTAGCAACAGCCCCTACACACAAAAGAAGTGACACATGGCAATTTGTATATGCAAAGAAAAGTTATACAGCATTTCCTTTGAAATGTGAAAGTTTTCAATCTAATAACGAGAGAAAAAATTTTACCCTGAGGTTGCTAAGAATAAAACTCTGAAATTGTGAAAGGAAAAGATATTTGTGCTAGTTTTGCTGTGATAACTGAAACTACAAAAGTTACAGCCATGATGCCAGGTAAGTACTTAGTTACAATGGAAAAGACAGTAAACATGTCTAGTATACATAGGAGAAAACAGTATATACAGGATCTGGTGAGTTTCTGACAGTCACTGATGTCTGGGAATGTACCCCTCAAAGATAATTCTCATTATCCCCATTCAACAGATGAGAAGTAAGCTAGTGGCCATTGAGTTTAATTATTCGTGTAACTAACTTTGTCTCTCCTGTGGTAATTCTGTAGGAATCAATGCACTTCTTCCCATAAGACTGGAGGGGCCCTCCTACTTACCTTCCCTACATTTCTTCATACTGTCTTTTCCTTGTTTCCCTTTTTACTCCCATGTTACCAAAGTGACGTTTGCTCCTTATTTTCTACCATCACCAACCACATATCTGTAGTTGTTGCTTCCCAGTGATAGTCTTGCAATGGGAAGTCAGGTGACTCCTAGAGGGCTGAATCACTTGCACTGGGCTATTCCGGCTGGGCAAGATCTGCCTGCCAAGAACCAGGAGGGAGAGGCCTGGGCAGGGAGGGCCTGTCATCCCGTGCCAGGAGGTAAGCCCTTGCCCTATAAAGCATCTAGTGTTATTAAACATTTTCTATTTGTCAGGTACTTTATAGTTATTTTTATTGGTTCTTTTTACTGGTTATAACTCTGCATCAGAACTATGCTCATTTTTTTTTCTTTTAATTACGCACTCTGAATGAAGTGGAATAGATTGAAGGCCTTGGGGAGTAAGTCTTTGGCTGCCAAACAATCAGGGACCAAATAGAGAACTGCAGAGACCCAGGCTGGCCTCAGTGAGTATCAGACCCTTTGTAGGGGGTGAGCTTTGCGTGAGAGGATATCCCCAGACAACCCGAGACTGCAGTGTTCAGCTACTGATGTCTGGGGTGTCTGGGGTGTGTTCTGACAGTTGGAAGCTTCGATCATCCTATTTCACCCGAATCCATAAGATTTTTTTATTCTTTTTTTGAATCTCGAAAAGCACAAAAGTCACATTAAAATGCTCCTAATTCTTTTTGTTGTTATTTCCAGTTTTTGAGACAAAGTCTCACTATATAGTCTAGGATGGTCTTGAACTATCGATCTTCTGTCTCTCTTCTGAGTGCTGGGATTCCAGCTATGTACTATCACACCTGGCTAAAAATGCTTTTAGTTTTTAAAAGACACACATCAATCACCAATTCACTCATTGTCTGGTATCCTTTTTTTTAATGCTTAATTGTACCATGTATATAATGTTAGCTCTCAAGCTAAAAATAGTACCACTGTATGAGGCTTGCCTGGATCTCAAGTAGAACTTTTGCTTTGCTTCTTAGCAGGTAGGTGACACTGAGAAGTTGAACTCTGAGGGCTAGGATTTTTTCATCGAGAGAAAGGGTCTCATTATGGTTCCTTCCTTCCCGTCAGCTCACTTTTCTCCTGAGTGTTGTATCATAGGACTTCGCACGGTCTGGGCTTACTTTTCTGGTTACTGCCTTCTCCGTGATTCCAGTGACTAATTCCTCCAAAAGAGAGGATTTTGTCTGTTCTCCACAGTCTATCTAGCTCAGTATTGACAGTAGGAAGGGCCCTGCAAAGCTTCCTTAGAATGAAATCCCATACAGGAGAAGCTACATAAACAGTAAAGCACTATTCAGATTATTCATTCGGTGATCCCCACAGATCATGAGACAGGGAGGAAACAGTGCCGAAGGGACTGGGCTGTCAGTGGTCACAGAAGTGGTGATTGAAACTTAAATGGTGACCTAGTACTGGTTTGCAATTTCTTTGGGTTATTACACATATCCTCAATCTTAAAAATATGTGGGTTAACAATGATGAACATTTAGAGTGATGGATATATGGTGAAATGTGGCAGCTTACTCAGTGAGGGGACATATAAAAACTAGTATACAGATAGAGCGTCTCTCATAGAAAAAAATCCAGTGACATAGACACTGAAATGCCACCAGAGTGTACATTTTCTCCACTGATCTTATGTGATGGGTCACAGTCAAAACACAGGTGCACAAAAAATAACTTCAAGAGACATTCATATATACATAATGAATTTCATGTTCAGACTTGGGTCTCATCCCTAAGACATCTCGTTATCTGTATGTAGTTATTCTGAAAAAAACAAAAACAAAAACAACCCTGAAATCTGAAACATTTGCATTGTGGATAAGGGATATTCAACTTGCACTAAGTCTTGCCCAAGAGGGCTATAATGGCATAGCCAACAAAAAGCTTAAATTTTTGTTAAGTAATATTTTATTTTTCTGAGTTTCCAGGTTTTCTTTACACAAATTTCACACCTAAATATTTAGTCTTTCAGTTTGGTAAGGCTACCTTTGTTCTCATTTCTTCTCTCTGTTTTTTTGGCTTTTGGTTGTGCTGGCATTTGAACTCAGGGCCTCATGCTTGTTAGGTAGGTGCTTTACCATTTGAGCCACTCCGCCAGCCCCCCATTTCTTAAATACTACTGCATGCCATTTGCTCTCCAGGGTTTATTTGTGAAGTCACCAAATGAAAGAAAACCTTCCTGTTCCACCAGGCTTAAGAATTCCACTGCAGTTTCTCCATGTTCTCTCATAAATACACCTAAGTTTTCCCTCACCTCCAAATTCCTACCCTTGCACACAACAGTGCTCAGTAAACACTTTTATAAATGATCTAATTTTCAGTGTTACCATATAGCATTTTCTTTCACCTAACCCCCTCCCCCACCTCAGTGGTACTGGGATTAGAACTTGGGGTCTCACTGGCTCCCTCTCTCTTCTTAAATCATAATTCACATCCCAAAAGGAAGTGGTGCTAAAAACCATCACTGGAGACAGTGGGTGATAATGAGATGCACTCTACGGTTCCATGAGCCTCTTTGTAAGTCTTCTTAAAAAAAACAACCTGAGCTGGGCATCAGTGGCTTGCACTTCCAATCTTAGCTACTCAGGAGGCTGAGATCAGGAGAATCAAGGCTGTAAGCCAGGCTGAGCAAACAGTTCAGGAGCTCCCCATCTCCAAAACAACCAGAGCAAAATGGGCTGGAGGTGTGGCTCAAGCAGTAGAGCACCTGCTTGCAAGTGTAAAGCCCTGAGTTCAAATCCTAGTCCCACCAAAAAACAAAAACAAACTAAGAAACATTCTAAGAACTTCAGCATCATAACCCCATAAAATGAACCTGAAAGGCAGTGAAATCACCAGCTATGTGGCTAACTACCATTAACTTTTTTTAAATTAGCATGTGAGTGAACACTGAGTTCTAGGGAAAAGAAAATGAAGCTATTGTAATCAGTTTCTAAAGTTATCCTTTTACTCAGCTCTATATGTTTCTACAACATGCTTTTAAGTTGCTATCTCAATCTACTGAAAAATAAATATTTTGCAAGTCTATCTTTTTCTGGAATACGAAAGATATTTATTCAAGATAGAAAAAATAACCTAAAATATCTAAAATCCATTAAGATAGTTTTGTCAGAAAGACTATCACAAAATAGGAGCCCATATTCCAAACGAGCTGACTTAATAATAAAACAGACTTCTTGAAGAGTGTACACATTTATCCTTCAAGGCTGAGTACTGTGAGTATTTGAAAGGCAAAACAGAGTGGATAAGTCCCTGCATTGCTATATTACACAGTTCTATTTTATAAGCATACTTTGTCACACTAAAAGTAAGTCACAAGAGGTCATTAACTGGTCAGCAGCATTACATCAAAAATCCGGTTACCCTAATTCTGCAGTCTATTCAAAATATATCAGCTCATGTCAACTTTAAGAGGAACTTCTATTGGTTTACATAGTATCCAAGACAGAATCCAGGTATTATGAAACTGTAGTCCATTTGTCCATTAGGGGAGTGCAAACATAATACCACAGGATCTAGCAAATGCAGGCTTTCCTTCTAGAATACCGAAATGAGAAGATTTACGAAAGTGATTTTAAAGAACCCCAGTGTGATGAGTATTCCCTTAATCTCACACCGTTCCAAGATTTGATCTCTTAGGAAAAGCTGTTGATTTCATTCTATGTCACCTTTTGTGAGTCTGCTGGAGTTTGGGCAGGAGTTACAATGACACCCATCAGTGGGCTCCCCAGCCCTGTGTAGCACTTGAAAATTCCCAAGGCTTAGAAGGTATGTAGTTTTTTTTTTATTATTCATATGTGCATATAAGGCTTGGGTCATTTCTCCCCCCTGCCCCCACCCCCTCCCTTACCACTCACTCTGCCCCCTCCCTCTCCCCCCCACCCCCTCAATACCCAGCAGAAACTATTTTGCCCTTATTTCTAATTTTGTTGTAGAGAGAGTATAAGCCATAATAGGAAGGAACAAGGGTTTTTGCTGGTTGAGATAAGGATAGCTATACAGGGAGTTGACACACATTAATTTCCTATGCATGTGTGTTACCTTCTAGGTTAATTCTTCTTGATCTCACCTTTTCTCTAGTTCCTGGTCCCCTTCTCCTGTTGGCCTCAGTTGCTTTTAAGGTATCTGCTTTAGTTTCTCTGCGTTAAGGGCAACAAATGCAAGCTAATTTTTTAGGTGTCTTACCTATCCTCACCCCTCCCTTGTGTGCTCTCGCTTTTATCATGGTATGTAGTTAACTCCTGCCTGAGCCACAACACAGGCAAATCTTAAAGAGAAGTAGAAGAGCAAAAAGCTGCCTTTGGGATTAAGCTTGCACATGGATGAGCTTTTGCAGTAAACAGGCAGGGGGAGGCTTCCCCAAGATTTCCCATCTACCAGGAGACCAGTGGCAGTGTTACTGGCCAAAGTGCATGCCCAGCCCCAGGACAGGCTACTTCTGAGAGAAGAGCTGAAGGCTGAGACAGGAACTTGACCCTGAAGAACTGCATTTTTTCACTTGTAACATTCTGTGTTAACAAACTGACACAAATGTTCCTCTAGTGCCCATGTCCTAAGCACTTCTTCAACAGAAACTCATTTAACACCGAGAGACATCTGTTTTGACTGAGGACTGACACACAGGGAGGTCTGGGCAGAGCTGAGATTTGGTCCAGGGCCAGGCTCTGGACTCTGTGTGATTTAGTTCCTCAAGAGAAACTGGGTTCCTGAACCCAACAAAGGCTGAGGCCGCACAGGGCCACGTGGAGCTCGCTTCCCACAGGAAAGTCTTTTGTATTTCCAGCATCCCTATGTCATTGTTTTGTATTGTTGTGTTTTCACAGCTCTCTGTTTGGTTGTCCTGGGAAAGTGCCTCAGACAGCAATGGGACCCAATGCTCTAGCATCTTCTCTAGTGAATTCTTTAATTTCAACAGTTGAGAATTTTGGAACCAACAGATCATGGATTTAAAAGCACAGATTCCAGAATCAGAGAAGCCTAGATTTAAATCCTAGTCTAGATACTTGCCAGCTGTTAGGCCGTAAGCAAGTTAGCTGATATCGCTTAAACTTAGTTTCCTTCTTTGTAAGATAGAAAGAACCCTAACTCCCCGAGGAGCTACGTGAGGATCAAATGAGCCATCACGCAGACCGGGGCTCTACAAGATGCCCAGTGCAATAAACCATAAGGGAGCCTTAACCAAACAAAGGTGCTGACTGGGGAAGCAGAGTGGTACATTCTGCATGCCATGCTTTGAATACAAAATGTTCCCTCCACGCTCATGTGTTAAAGGTTTGGTCCCTACCTGGAGCTATTTTGGGGGGACTGGAAACTTTAGGTACAGCCTAGCTGGAAAAAGTAGGACACTAAAGATGTGTCCTTGGGTCTTACATCCTATATCATTTCCTGGCCCATTCCCTCTCTGCTTCCTAGCCACTATGAGATATACAAATTTGCTCTGCCAAGTTCTGCCTCACCATGCGCTGGTCCAGAAGTAACAAAGCTAAGTGACCATGAACTGGAACCTCTGAAACCAAGAGCCAAAATAAATCCTTTCTCCTTTAAGTTGTTCTCTCAGTTATTTTGTCACAGTGACAAGTGTGACTAATACACCGCACTTCCACCAAGCTCCCAAGTGATGCACATGGGGCTGGTCAGTGGACCACTTCAAAGTGTGCCTTGGTTGCTATTAGTGCCTATACAGATTGTCTCTATATATATTTCTCTTTTTGGTAGGATTGGGGAGTCTGAAAAACTCAGGGCTTTGCACTTGCAAAGCAGATGCTTTACTGGCGCTACACCTCCAGTCTATCTTACTGTGGTTATTTGGAAGATGGGATCTTTCAAACTATTTGCCCAAGCTGGCCTCAAACCATGATCCTTCCGATCTCAGCCTCCCAAGTAGCTAGGATTATAGGCACAAGGCATCAACATCAGGCTTCAGTGATTATATCACTTCATAGCTTCAGAGCCAATTAGAGGTCATAGGAGTTTACACCGAAACTCTGCAATGAATGAATGGTGTTTGTCTCTGCAGACTGCATGCCCCAGCGCTCCTGCCTGGATCTGGTCTACTACTCTACTCACTGACCCATGGCAGTTAGGAATGTGAAACAGTTCACATTGCTAAGTTATGGCCCTTAAAACCATGTCAGAAACCACAACAAGCTAGGGTGTCAGCATTAACACACAAGTTCAAGAAACTTGCCCTAAGCACTTATTTCTCAGTCTGTAACAAATGAAGAATTTTTATTAACTATCAAATTTATTTGTGGGTGTGTGTACAAAAAGATTATCTATGACCATTTTGTCTAAAGAGAGGATAAGACAGAGAAATCTGCAAATATTACATAAGATTTTACACACACACACACACACACACACACACCCCATGCATTTACACTTATCCTGGCACGTGGTAGAAATGGCCCAGGGAACTGATGCTATTAAAAAAAAAAATGCTTTTTTCTTGTGTCCAGAAAGAAAGGTTGGGGACTAACTGGTGAGACAGTGGACTAAACTGGGTGAAGCTGGACTAGGAGCAGGAAGTAGAATGAAAAATTGATGATTACAAGTTTCCCAACTAGTCTTGACATTTTAATTTGGTAACTGAACTCCTCACAAAGGAAGAAGCATCCATCTCTGTCAGTCGTTAACATCCCTTTCTCATCTACTCTTCTTCTCTCCAGAGGCCTTCCACCTAATGCTGTCTTAAATCTGTCAACCCCTTCACATGGCACATTAAACCGCTTCCTCTCTGACCAGATCAAAACACCTCGTGGTCAGACAGTCAGGAAAAAAGGAGTAATTCAAGGTGAGAATGATCTCAGATACTCCCAGGAAAGGTTTGCACTTTGAAAGGGATTTTCAAATAGCACTGGCTCTGTATTCCAGTGGAGGCGGGCGAGGGGTTTGGAGGTGGAGGATGGATGGGCTGGGGGAGTGGGAATGACCAAGCTGCACACTAACTGCCTTCAAGGTCACCCTATGTCCCCTCAGTCCTCACAGGTTGCATAAAGGGACTCATTAGAAGAGACCTGCACCATCCTCACTTAGCCCACAACCAAAATCACTGCCTGGGAGAAAACAGAAGTTGAAATCACCCATCTCAGAATGGTAGAGGGTCTCAAAAAAAAAAAAAAGGAAATTCCTACTGGGTGGAAAACCCAAAGCAAACTGCATACATGAAGGCTGCCTAAAAGCACACGTGATTAAAAACAAAAATTAAAGCTCCGATGCTCCAGCCTTACAAGACTGTAGGATAGTTCCTGCCTCCATTATTTAAAAAAAAATTCTGTTACCCAAGACTTGGGCAAAATTTAGGATATGGTATAAAAATAATTGTGTTACACAATGAAAGCTTATCATCATTCTACTTCCTGCTCCTAGTCCAGCTTCACCCAGTTTAGTCCACTGTCTCACCAGTTAGTCTCCAACCTTTCTTTCTGGACACAAGAAAAAAGCATTTTTTTTATAGCATCAGTTCCCTGGGAGAAAGAAAAGATATCGTCAGGTTGTTGACATGTAAGCCAAAGGAAGGTGTCCGACTGCTAGAGACAGTGTGGAAACCAAATGCCACCTCATGGGTTCAGTCTCCTGGAGTAGCAGCGGGCACAGCAGGGTCTGCTACCCACAGTCACAGGCATGAGATAACCATGCTCCAGATTCAAGCTTAATGTCAGTACTAGCCTTGACTGTGGTGAGGCATCTCGAAGGCCTAAGTCACTCATCTATTTCCTCATTCTCTGATACGGAGACTTAGAGAAGAGAGTACCAAGAGAAACCTTTATGAATCTGAAAATCTGAAAGAGTTTACTGAGTCTAAAACTTCAATAAGAACTCACTTGTTTGTACTCTGATGTGTACAATCAGGCTATTTAGAGGTATTAGTTCACTCACTCACGTGTCCAACCCCGGCAAATCCCCACTGAGTGCAGGGTCTGAATCCTACCTCTTTGCTCAGTTAACAATGGCTGAAGTGAACTCAACATCAAAAATGTTAACTAAAAGCATGCCGTGTCAATGTTTTGAACCTAAAGCTGCGGTTTCTTTCATTTCAGTTAATCAAGGTCAATCAATACGCTTTATTGGACCAATTAATTCACACTACCCTGTTCCTTACCTAAATTCTCTGAAGAAGTCTTTGTTAGGCACCTTGACCAGTTGGTATAATATAGTGAACAATAAGCAAAGACAGTAAAGTATGGTCTAGAAATAAAAGTTTGATCAAATGACAGACTCACAGATTACTAGTTTATATTTTACTTCTAAGATCTTGAACACGGGTAACTACTTCTGCCTTTAAGAAGATACCAAAAGATAACTGGAAACCCAAGTTTTTAACACAAAAACCCTAAGTGATCTCACATACAACTAGCAGTCCTCAGAAAAGAAGGGCTTTTGCCTGTTTGAAATCCACCTAGTCACAAGCGGGTGGTCCTTAAGCGACATTTGCTTGGAGAGCCAGATTTTAAAGTCAGGGTGATACAAAGATTTAAGTTTTAGATGAATGCAAATACTTCTTTCTCTATTTCATACACCAGTTTTAATACAGAGTGAATTGATATTTAATGGGGGGGGGTAGCTGTAATCTCAGCTACTCAGGAGGGTAAGGCAGCAAGATTAGGCCAGCCTGGGCAATAGAGAGACCCCATCTCAACAACAATAGCTACAAAAGATGGGTGTGGTAGTGCATACCTATAATTCCACACTCAGGAGACTGAGGTAGGAGGATCATGAGTTTAAGGCCAGTCTGGTCAACATAGCAAGATCCTGCTTCAAAAAACCCCAAAATAATAACAATAATAACAACATACCCAAATAGGAATTGTAATATTCATATGTAATAGTATACAAGAGAATGCAAAATTACAGATTTCTTTTCCCAAATGACTGCTTCAAAACACAGAGTACATCACCTTTTGACCTTCTTTATTTTGATCTAGTTTTAATATGTAATCAGGCCAGAATCTTGTCAATGAGACTACCTGCCAAGTGGAAAATTGATTAATTTATAATTCCTGGCACAAAACAGTAGGTGCTCAGAAACTATTTCCTGAATGAATGAAAAGGCTCTGTGCTTATGAACAAGACATCTAGCTCCTCTACCAATTTGAACTTTCTCTAAAAGAGAGACAATATTTTGCTATAGAAAAAGGAAAGTGCCACAAACTGTATTAAAAACCAGGGAAATACCCATATTAAACAAGGCAGTTATTCCTAACAGCTCCAAGTAACCATTGCAAAGAAGTCTTGTTACAATCACAAGATGCCTTTCATGTTTACAGAAATTTGATTCCATTTTCAAGGGAAAAAAGGTATCTCTCCTACCTACTCTACAAATCCAAAACAAGAACCTCAGCGATTATTTTAACAATACATGAAATGCATATGCTTTTCCCCCTATAAAATACATAGCACTCAAATAGTGCTGCCAGAAGCCAGACATAGTGGTACTAATCTATAATCCCAGCACCTGGGAGGCTGAGGCAGGAGGATTTTGATTTCAAGGCTGGCCTGGGCTACATAGTGAGCAAGACTCTATCTCAAAAGCAAAGCCTGGATTCCCAGTGTATTCCTGTCCCTGTTAAGGAGCAACTCTGTGCATCTACTGGTGGCCATTCCTGTGTCCTGCTTGGGCACTATAAGGGCCAACTCTGGGTCACAGTGAAGTCCATCAATATAAAGTGGCAGACATGCACCACGAAAATCTTTATGCTAATACGATTTCCTACTTTCAGAATTCCTTAAAAGTATTTCCGGAACTAATCTGGGTCAGGGCCAAGCAAGTGCAACCAGACACCTCTGTCAAGCTTGCAACTACTCCTCCACACTTTTCTCTTTGTTTTTCTGCAGTGCTGCCTGGTGCCCCCTGCTCGCAAAGCACTGCCTGAGCTCCATTCCAGCTCATTTTCACATTTCTGTTTAGCACTAGAGACAGGCACAGTCTGCAAAGACTTTAGCAACAGAAGAATGACATACACTATATAAAATTCTATTAGTATTTTCCCCTCGAATGATAAAGAATAAAATTGTTAAGTCTATAAAGAAGAATGAAATTTTGTTGTTTGCAGGTAAATGGATGGAACTGGAGAACATCATCTTCAGTGAACTTAGTCAGGTTTAGAGAGCCAAAGGCCACATGTTTTCACTCATATGTGGAATACAGACTTAATATAATACAAGTAATATTATGAAAAACAGGTCATGCTAAGAGGAGGTCACATACGAGAGAGGGAGGGTAAAAGAAGGAAGTTAAGAAGGTGAATATGGTTGATGTACTCTCTATTCAAGAATGAATATAGAATTTAAACCTGTTGAACTCGCTATAAGAAGGGGACTAAGAAGAAAGGAGAAAATGGAGGAGATGAACTAATTTGGGTTATAATACATATATACATGGAAATGTCACAATGAAACTCCCTGTATAGCTATCTTAACAAACAAAATGTCTTTTTTTCAAAAAATAGAGAACAGGAAGGTAAAACAGGTCTTGTCTGGGGGATGGCACCATGGGAGGGGGGAGGACATAAGGAAGGGTGTAGGAGAGTGAATACAGTAGAAATATTAAGGACTCATGTATGAAAATGTTCCAGGAGTGTATGTGGGGGAAGTGGGGAGTAAAGGAAAATGGTGAAGGCGTGAATTCAACTATGATACATTGTATAACTGTGGTAAATGTCACCGTGTACCCCCAGCACAACAAAAATTAATTAAATAAAAAGAAAAAAAAATGACAAGTCTTGATCATCCCTTGAACCTGAAGTATCTTCTCTTAGGCAGGAAAAAATGCTCCATTTTCATGCAAAGAGAACAACTGTGAATATGAAGGATGCAGTGTCAAGCCTTTTAAAATAGCCCAGGTTGGCCTTGAACTCAAGATCCTCCTGCCCCAGCCTCTCAAGTGTTAGGATTACAGGCGTGCACCACCATGCCAGTGGTGTTCAATCTTTTTAAATGGAGCACTTGGGCAGGGGGTGCAGCTTGGTGGTAGAGCATGTGCAGAGCCCTAGGTTCAATCCCAGCATCAAAACAAACAAACAAATACAACAAATGTAGCACATATAATCACCACCTGGGAGCTAGCAAGCTGCAGCAAAAACTGGATCATCACAATAGCTCTTTGAGAGAAAAGAGAACTGAAACTACCCTTTCCTTGTACTACAACTATTAAAGAGAATTAAACAGTGAACCAGTTAAAGCAACTAATACACACCCCCTCAAAATAGCCAAATGCTTCACAAGAGCAAAAATCACAAATTCCATAATCCTTGTTCATCCATCCTTGAGCGCATTCACTTTTCAATCAGTCCCATAAATAATACACTTGTTGACACCCTCAAGAAATAAAAAGGGGGCAGTAGCCAGTCCCTTACCCATAGTTTTGCTTCCCAAGGTCACCTGTGAGCTGTTGTTAAATGGAAAATTTCAGAAATGAACAATTCATAAGCTTTAATTAAGCTTTATTATAGTATAGTTATACTAGTTCTGTATTATTACTAGCTATTGTTGTTAATCTCTTATTGTGCCTAATTTATAAATCACATTTTATGGTAGATATGTATATCTAGGAAAAAAGACCCCCAAAAACACAGGCTATAGAGGGTTCAGTACTATTTGCGGTGTTTGGGGATCTTGGAACATATCCCTGGGGATAAGGAGGGACTATTGTAAATTTCTTTCAATAAGAGGCTCTTCATTTATAGGGGAACTTGGAACACTAGAAGAGAATAAGGCATCAGTGTGATCTCTGCATCATTAGGAAGTTATAACACCACCATCACCAGCGGAGTTCATGATGAGTTCAGAGGGACTGGAAGAGGTCCAGTTGGTATTAAGGTTAGAGTGCCATGTTTATAATTAAGAAATGATGACTGGAGTGAAGGCACAATCAGTATTTAACAAAAGAAAAGTTGATGACCTCAAGCAATGCCACTGACCAATAAGTCCAGCCAGTCATTCCAATCCTTGGGAAATGTCCTAGACCTCAGATATTACAGTGGTTTTAATAAATACAGGATAAAAAAAGTTTAATATCAGCTTTTCACCTAAACTAAACATCTATTTCTTATTCAGATTGCTCAGACTTCTTTGAATGAGTTCTACATTAGTTACGAAAGAATTCTCCTAAATATCTTAAATGCTGATTTAAAATATTTACTCTAACATTAGGAAAAAAACTGACCATTAAATACATGCACATAGGGCTGGGGGGTGTGGTGTAGCTCACCGGTAGAGCGTTTGTCCAGCATGTACAAGGCCTTAGGCTCCATCCTCAGCACCACCTCCCCACAAAAGTGCAAACAACTTTTGTAGTGTTTTAACTAAAAAAGACTCGAGTTAAGATTCTGTTTGAGAGCCATAATAGTCATAAGCAACATACACGTGAATCTGTATTTAACTTGGGAGTTGCCTGATGATAACACAATAATAAAAGTATCAGTATATAGTTTTATAGAACTGATTTATCTCACTTAAGCAAACAAAATACTGTAATGGGAATTGCCCAAACCAAAGGTGGAGGAGCCCTAATCTTTTGTGGGCCTTTAAGTCACAATTCTATATGATACTGGTGTCAAGAAACCAGCAGACAGATGCCAGTAGACAATCCGTTTCATTATTATTCCAAGCACACACATGCTTTAATAAACTTCCTGAGGCTTTTAACTCTTAATCAGGTGCAACCTAACCCAGGCACTGTAAGGATTTTTACTTTATCAGAAGAATGTGAACATTTATTTTTACTTTCACAGAAAAAGCAAACCCAAACTCTCTTCTCCGTCCTTAAAACTCTTTAAAACAACCTCTCTGTCAAAAATGGACTAGACATACCAGAAGCACGAAGGCACACAGCCTACAGGGGTCCTGTGTGTTTTAGGGAACTGTGCTATTTAGATTGTCATTCACAGCCCCTTTCTCCCTTGGCCTTAAGGCTTGCCAATTAGCTGGTAAGCCTCTGAAAGGGTCAGTTTGTCCAAAACTGGAATTTCCACTTTGGAAAACGCACAGAGGTACCTGACATCTGTCTCTGAAAGGCCTGCAGGACACCTTTCTGCCATCAGGGAGGTCAAGGTGGTAAAATTTCCTGTGGCCACTCCTGCCTGCAGAGTAGACTCCCCCAGAGACCTCTTGTATCTGCCTTGTAGAAAAGCATCCAAAAAATGAATATAACTTTAATGACACTCATGAATGTATTCCTTGAGGCAAATTAGTAAGGAAAGAAGCATCTCACTCTTTAGGTCTCAGTGTCAATCTAGACTTTGTTACTGTTTAGGATCACTTGAAGCCCAGAGAAGTGAACCAACAGAGTTTGTACATCTGATGTCCTGCACTTCAATTATCTTTCTTCCTTGTCTGCCCCCACCCCCACCCCCAGCAAAGGATGAGTTTCATGGAGCTAGGGACAGACAGCAATGCTTCTTTCAGTTCCCACAGTGAGCTGGGCACCTCACACTGCACTCCCAAGTGCACTTACCACACTTACATCTGAAAACTAACGTTAGACTAGTGAGCGACTCTGGTTTACTGAAACTTACATACATTGGATGACAGGTTAGATTATAAACTGGCACTCAACTACCAGTCTCTCCAGTTCTCCAGTTTCCACCCCTTTTCTTAAAAAAAAAAAAAGCTACAGGAAGTGGAATTGGCATGGTTTCTTTTTAAATAATTTATCGTGTTTTTTCTGACTTCAAAAGTTAGGGCGAATAGGTAATGGAGTATTTTAACAGTAACTTTATTCAAATCAGCTTTAAGTAACTGTCTCCTTCCTTACATGTACAGTGCTCCACACTCTGCCTTATAAACTACGCACTCAATGAAAAAGAGCTGCAAGAGGAGCTATTCCTTTTGTTCTGCGAACTTTTGAAGTTTCTAGTGTTACTGAGTAGCAGAGATTTGCTAGGTAGCGGGCCCTCTCACGTCTTTTAAGGTTAGGTGTAAACTTTCCCGAAAAGCATGAAGAGAGTTAAACTTCTAAGGGTGAAATCAAATCTGATGGCAGTAGCTGGCTACTTTAGAAAACTTCCCCCAACCCAGACCTACATTAGCACAAAAGTTAGTCCCAAAGTGGAACCAGAGAAATATTTCATGCATAGAGGTTGGTTTGGTTACCTGGGTGGGGGGAACAATAGCAGGTGAAACTACTGTGGGTGAATTGGTGCTTCTGTGCCCATTGGCTTCTGGAAGAAGAGGCAGGGGGTCGTGTTTCACGGAAACCACCACCACCGCATCCACAGGCTCCGAGGGGCGGATACAAAGTCTTTTGGGGGAAGAAGGGCCGCAGAGTTCCCCCGACCCGAACACTGACTCGTACAGGGCGCGCTTGGGCGCGGCCTCGGATTTCACGTCGGGCCCGACCTGGCTGTCTTTGGGGAGGATGTAAGAGTTCCCCAGTGAGGGCGGCTGGGGACGGTGGTGGTGGGAGGGATGGGTAGGGGGGTGGTGGGAGTGGTGGCGAGTCGCCCCGTTCAGAGCCTCTGCGTAGCAGCCCTGCGGGACCGGCGAGCCCAGCTTGGTGCCTATGCCCGCGATGCTGTTGAGCGTGGCGATGGACACGGCGCCGATGCAGTGGTTGGTGTAGGTCTTGGAGAGCTTGGCTGCCTTGGAGAGCATCTGCATCCTGGTGCCCAGCAAGTTCTTGCCGATGGCTTTGTTCTCGTACCAGGTCACATCGCCCTCGCTGCAGTGGTCCCGGGGCCGCTGGAAGAACGCCTTACAGAGGGGATTGCGCTTCGACAGGTACTTGACGAAGCTGGCATAGGGACAGAACTCGGTGCCCGTCTCGTACATGCGGGGCAAGTTCTCCTCGTCGCTGCTCTCCGCGCGCTTCTTGCTCCAGGACGATGAGCGCGACTTGTGGTAGGGCCCCAAGGATTTGAAGTAGACGAACTTGCGACCGTCCTCGTCCATGGCCAGCCCGAAGGAGTCCTCCTCCAGCTCGCGCTGGTTCTCGCGGCCACGCGTGCAGAAGTACATGCACGTCTCGAACCAGACCTTGTTGAGCAGCCCAAAGGGCGTGTTGGTGCTGAAGACGCTGGAGGTGTAGAGCTTGCGCAGGTCGGCGCGCGTGATGGCTTGCTTCTGCACCACGGGCCCCGCGCCCTGCTCTTCCAGCTTGCGGATGACCGCGGCCAGCGTCAGGTTGGCGCTGCGCAGCTCGGGGTCCTTGGTGAGGTCGAGCGTGCGGCAGTACGGGGGCTCGTTGAGGTAGCGGTTGAGGGAGCTGCGGATGCTGATGAGCGACGACTTGCTGTAGAGCTGGCCGCTCTTGGAGCGGGCCTCGGCGTAGAAGGAGCGCAGCACGCGGCACAGCGCCCCCTTGTCCATGGTCTCGAAGTCGGGGCTCTGCGCCTTCTCGCTCAGGTACTCCCGGAAGATGCGCACGGCGTAGCGGGTGGCCAGCCGGGTGTTCTCGCTCAGCCGGGCCCGCTCGGGGCGCTGCAGCACGTCGGGGTCCAGCTCCGCGCCGTCCCCGGGCGGCCCGCCTCGGGCCCGGGGCGCCAGCAGTCTCGGTGGCGCCTCGGGCTCCAGCGCGGCGCTCTGGTCCATATTGATCATATGGACCGGCTCGGGCTCCAGCTCCTCCCCGGCCGAGTCTTCGGGCTCCAAGGGCTCGTCCCAGTCCAGCCCCATCTCCTCCTCTTCCTCCTCCTCCTCGTCCTCCTCCAGCCCCCCACCTCCGTCCTCCTCCTCCTCCTCGTCCCCCGTTATCTGCACCTCCTGGATCTCGTCCTCCTCCTCCTCTTCCTCCTCCTCCTCGCCCGCGCTGCAGTAGTGCGGCCGGCTGTGGCGGCGCCCGCGGCCCCCCGCACCGCGCTCGCCCTCGCCCCGCTCCCCATTGTTCTCGGCGGCGGCGGCGGCGGCGGCGCTGGCGCTGCCGCCCGCGCTGGTGTTACAGTCCCCGCTGCCAGGCATTCTCGCCATATTGCCGTCTCTCTGCCAGTCCTCGGGCAGGGCGCATGCGCTATATTGGACCGCAGCGCTGAGAGCTTTTGTGTTTAATGACCTTCAGCTACCGGGAGGCAAAGCCGGGCTCTTAAAGGAGCCGCGCTCCAATTGTCATTCCAGAGCGCTGCTCTGGAGAGGCAGCGGCGCGCAGGGGATGCAGGGGAGGGAAGATGGGGGTAGGTTAGACAGGGAGAGGGTAAAGGACGGAGGCTGGCCGGACCTTCTTCCTCCCCCAGCCCGCTCCCTACTTCTAAGAAAACTTTGAAGGAAAAAAAAAAAAAAGGAAGGGGAGGGAGAGCTGTCGGTGGGGGCGAACACTCCCAACTTACCCTCTGGCGGAGCGGCGCGCGGGCCCGGGCGGGAGAGAGGGAGGGCCGGCGGGAGGGCGGGGCGGTCTCGCTTCTTTAAGTAATGCCCGAGGAGCAGTGCCCCTTCCACCGCCCCCTCATTGCCCCCCGCAGCCGGGGGGTTCGGGGCGGCGGCTGCACCGAGCGGGCAGCGGGCGCTGCTGCGAGAAGCCCTTGTCTGGGGCCGCCCGGAGCGGAGCGGAGCAGGCAGGTTAATGAGCAGGGTGGAGGAGGCACGGCGAGGCCCCGCACCCTCTCTGCGCCCGCGGCCAGGGCGCAGCGGGCGAGGCTTGGGAGCGGGATGGAGCTGGCGGCGGCGGCAGCTCCCCCACCTACTTGCTGGCGGCGAGGCGCGGGGGCCTGGGGCCAGCCGCGCGGCTCCCAGCTCCCTTTCCGATTCTTGCAAAGGAGCGAAACACGCCCCACGTCAGCCCCATCCCTCTCGACTTTTCCAACTGCCACTTTTAAGCTGTCATTAAAGACCTGCGGCGCTCCCCGTAGGTCTGGGGCAAGTCCGCGCCGGTCTAGCCAGCCCCAGAAAGGAGCGAGAAAGAAAGGCTGTGAGGGCGGGCTGGAAGGGAGACGTGGGAAGAGGCGCTCGGGACCCCAGATACCCCCCGTCCCATCCTCCCAGGCCCCCGCCCTCCCTTGCCCCAGAGCAAACTGACACAACTCCCTCCGGCGGGGCGCTCCAGGTCGGCGCTAAAGCAGTGCGGGCCTAGGGGCGAGCGGGCGGAAAAAGTGAGCCTGGGTCTCTCGGACGCCCCCGAGGCCGCCACAATTCCAGCCATTTGGATCCCGAGCGCGCTCCCACTCTGTTTGCTCACTGCCTTTCGTTTGCCCTCGGGGCACCGCTGCCTCCGGCGCGCGGGGGCGGGCACCTCGGAAACTGGAAAGGCAGCCAAAAGCTCGCCGGGTCCCGCTTTCCCATAAGAGACACTGTCCCACTTCCAGCCAAACACCCGCCCCCGGCGCGCCCAGGCTCCCGGCGCGTCCTCGCGTCACTGCTCCTGCTCGCCCGGCCCAGGGACAGCGCCCTAGTGCCGCCCGGAGACCTCAGCTGTTCTGTTTGGCCGAACAGTCTCGTCGGTCTCCGGAGGTCGAACTGCATCTTAACTTTCTCCTCCCCAGGCAGTCTCAAGTGTCCTCTGGCGTTTCGGTCAGTTCGAGTCCCAGGGCCCAAGAGAACCCACGGAGCCGGATCCCAGCAAGTGAGCCCCCGGTGCCAGGCTGGGCCTCTCCTGGAGTGAGTCCTCGAATTTGCTTCCAAGACTAAAATCTAGGCAGTTTGGCTGTTCTTGTCAACTGCCCGATCCCCCTTCCTCGGCCCTCCCGTCTGGCTTACATGACTTTTAACACTTTCCACATTAACAGACTCCATCCATCAGTTTATAATTTAAAGGGAATGGCAGGAAGAAAGGGAGACTAGGTCTCTGGGCCGCACAGGCATCCAAACGCGAGTCGACAGTGTATTTTCTGCAACGATGCTTGCTCGCCCTCCTCGTGCCTGTGCCCAGGACGCCGTGGAGCGTCGGGGAAACCGCGCCAGGTGAGAAACAAGTTAAAGCAAGTTCCTGCCTCGCGGGCCTCCTCAGGCTCCTTGGGGAAACACACACACACACACACACACACACACTCACACTCACACTCACACTCACACTCATTCGCTCTGCTCAGCGCGGAGAATCGTCCTGGGAGGCGAGGACCCTAGAGGTTGCCCTTCTTGGGAATTGTCCCCGAGGTGGCCGGCTTTATTCACAGCGCACTGTTATCCCCACCCACCCCCGGAAATATATAGAAAGATGTATTTGTTTCCTGGAGCCCAGGGCAGTGGGCAGCAAAGTTAGTTGCACACATGGACCTGCGCTGCGCCCACGACCTGGCACACATCAGTGGCACACTGGTACTTCCGGAGGGCCGACGCTTTGGCTCAGGTTTTAGGGCTGCCAGACGCTCGGGCGAATTACAACGGAGCTGGTGCTGAGAACTCGGGTGGGCGACGAACAGGTTGTCTACTAGGGACTACTACGACCCCGGTGTCTCTCCCTGCCAGCGCACTGAACAGAGAACTTGGGCTGCCCCTCTGGCTACTGCTGAGGATTCAAGCCCACACTTGGGCTCATGACGGAGCTGATCCCCAGGTCTCCCCACTTCTACAGGCGTTGGGGCACACCCCGCCTCCCCCAACACCCGCTCCCCTCCCCTCTGGGTGAGCTGCTTTGAATTGCTCGCTGCTTGCCGGAGGCGGTGTGTTGGGTTGGACGCTCCGGGAAACAAAGCGACCAAAAACAGCTCCCAGTTGACGTCAACTTATTTCCAGAAAAGAAAATAGTTTTGTGCTCCCAGGACCAAATGCCCCCCAGGGCAAGTCTGTACTGGCAAAAGCCAGGGGGAAGGGGTGGAGAATAGCAGAACTAAAAACCCCAAGCAGGAATGTCTTTTTAACGGACTTGGAAAAACAACAGTTTCGGTGCTCTTTTGACATTGGCAAACAACCTGCCTGACCCGCGCTTAAATTAGATAGGAAGAACGTACCTTGTAAGTATGCCTTGACCTGATTACCGGATGATTGGGTGTCTGCTTCGTCGCACCAACTCCTGACACGCTACCAAAATTGTTTGCTCATCATGATACTTCATCAAAAAGTGGAAAAAGACTTCTCTAGGTTAGTATTTACAACAGTCACCAGGTGGAAGTGTCAGAAAAAACAATAAAACGGAGATAAACATTCTTTCCCCATTGTCCCCCTCAAAAAGAGAAAGAGAAAGTGTTGCTTAATTTTTAAAACCCAAAATTACAGTTGAGTTCATAAAGGAATTCAATTCCAGGTTTAATAAATGATACCTTAAAAACATCCTGTGGTTCCATACACTCAATTCCAAGGTAAGAGAACCAAAAAACACCTTCTTATTATTTTTGTAGAGGCAATATTAGTTGTTCAGCCTGTTAACTTCTAATTCCTCCACTTGACTCTTCCCATCATGAAGTCACTCAGCCCACCACTTCGAACTCACAGCTGCTCATCACTCCTTTAAAGGATGCTTGCTTTCTTGTGCAAGATGTGTGGCTTCTTTATTTTGAAAATAATTCCAATACAATATGAAACACTTCAATTATTTAATTGTCAGAACTCTTTATTGTAAGCTGCCTTAAGATATTTACCGCTTCAATAAAATGCCCCACATTTGCTGTCTCTTTTATCATATCAAGTCCATCTATATATTTGTGTTTCTCCATTTTTTCAGACTCCTTCAAAGAAGAGATGTGGTCATTTGGAAGGATAAAAAAATTCCCATTTACCCCCTTTATTTTATAATCCATGGCTCCCATTTCAGGTTCACATTCTATAGTAGTTTACACCATGTGGAAACACATTTCAAATGCAATTCTCATATTTTTATTGTTAATATCCATTAGGATCGCTTTGGACAATGTCTCCAAACACCATGAAAGTGTTCGTGTTTTTTGGGGGGGTGGGGGTACTGGGAATCAAACCCAGTATCTTATGCATGCTAGGCAAGCACTCAACCACTGAGCTACATCCTCAACCCAAAATGTTTATATTCTTTGACCCAGAAATTACTTCCAGTTTTCTGAACATCATCTGTTAATATATGCGGGTCAGTTGCTTTTAATGTGTCTGTGTGCTCTACTAAACCAGTACACTTTCAGTTTCACACAGGTGTGCAGAACATGGTGAGCACTTAGTCATTATTTTTTGAATGACTGAATCTACAAGATCTGTGTTTAGTTAAATCCCACATTTGGCAGGAAAACTTTTTTGTGAAAAATCTAAAATATCATAATCTGAATTCTACATTTCAAAATCAAGACAAAAAAAGAACAACATGGGCAAGTGAGCTTAATGATTGCTTTGGATTATTATTTTTCTGTCATTAGTTTTTTTTCTGTAGTGGAACATGTCATAGAAAGTTATTGCACAGTAGAGTGAGGACCGTTGCTTGCCTGGTGGAGTTAATGTTGATCCTTTCAAGGCAGATCCAGGGAATGGAGGTGTCTGTGTATTAAGAGAGGTAGGTTGGAGAAGATTTAAATTGGTAAATCCAAAGGATTTTGTGGGCTGTTGGGCAGTGGCCAGGAAAGCATTTAGTTAATCACTTTAGAGAAACAAATCAAAAGAGAGAGCCCTACTCTCTTGATTCGATTACTTAAAGATTCATAAAGTGCTTTTGAGGTTAAATATGAATTCAGATCGAAGCTATTTTGACATCTTATTTCAGTTTTACTATTAATTCTGTTGAGTTCAATTCAAGCACATCTAGAGTAATGTTTTTTGAACTTGGATGAAAATTGAACCCATGTTATCTGACTCTAAAAAGTGGAAGAAAAAGAAAATGACTCCAAAGGAAAAAAACACAATGTCTTATTTCTCTAACACCCATCCATTTACCATTTGGGTCCTTTACATATTTTAGCAGTGTGGCTGGCACATAGTAAACACTCAATAAATGTACAAATATTTATTCGTGGGGAGAGAACTAACTATAAGTAAAGCCCCAGTGGTTGACAACTGCTCCTTTGCACCCAGACTGCCTGGGTTTGAATCTTATTTTGCCTTTTCAGGGGCCCTTTTCTATGTCTTAGTCCTCTCGTTACTATTTGTTCTGGGATTTGATAATAATAGTTGCTAGCTTATGGGATTGTTTGAGAATTCAGTAAGTTAACATGCATAAAGCATTTAACACAGTGTCTGGAACATTAGTAAACATTTACTATTAGCTCTTTTTTTTTTAGCCCAGACTGGCCCGGAACTCTGGATCCTCCTGCCTTAACCTCCCTAATGCTGGGATTATAGGTGCGTACCACCACATTAGCTTAACCATTAGCTCGTGTTTATTAAGGTTTTAATAGTTCCCAAGCTTCAGTATAAACAGAGCCAAGGCTTTAAATGGTTAATTCACAGAGGGGCGGTGACTCAGTGGTAGAGCACTCACTAGCATTCAGGAAGCTCTAAGTTCAATCCCCAGCACTGCTAAATAAATAAAAATTGAAAAAAGTTAAACCAAGTGCTCCAGGACTTCTAGACCTAGCCAGAGCAGGCAAGTGGATTCAGTAAACACATTCAGCCTATAAGGACCAAAAATAAAAAAATCCTCACACTTCAAAGGAACACTTCCCTAGCATTAACATCCCCTTTTTATGTCATTTGATTTGCAAAGTTTAGAAAGGCAGAAGAGAAGTAGGCTGAGGCCTGGGACTCTGAGCACAACAGAAATGGGCAAGGAAACAGGGTTATCCTTGTCACTTGGTCACCTAAAAACTAGTACTATTTTCCCTGGGCTATTGGAAGTAGGAATGCATTTGTGTCACAGAAAAAATGACAGTGAAGAATTTACAGACAAAAGGAATTTAGATACAAACCAACCAGATTTGAATGAGAGGCATTCTACTGAAATCCCTGGCTCTTCTGCATACATCTTTTGGGACCAAGGAGGCATATTTATCTTTTTTTCTCTTTAATGCTTTGTCAAAAAAAAAATTGGACAGAGTTCAGAGCAAACCTAACATCATCATTGACAGTAGTAGGTATTTAGTTTCTAATTCCCACTAGTAACTGCAATTCTGGGCCTTTCTACCCAGCAGTTTCCTATGTATTTTTAACACAAGTAATGTAAAAGAGGAATGTAGTTTTTTATAAGTAAATTGTGTGTTTGTGGAGCCTAGAAATGTGCTTTCTCCCTTTGTTATACTGTTCTGATAATTGAAACTTCACTTGGTTAATAAAGAAGTCAATTGTAAATGTTGTCTAAGTTAAACATAAAATTAATAATGGTAGTATTTATTTTTTAGTCATATATCTTTAAAAGGTTTGTGAGATTGGAGCATATATTAGTCCTATTATTGAATAAAATTTACTTCTATTTCATTGTAATATCAATTAAGGTAGAAAAGAAGCAAAAGATATTTGTTAATATATCATTAAAAAATTCATGTTTTTTAAATAATGGGGGAACAATTTATAATGGTCTCAAAATAAAAGATATCCCTGAAACTATTTTCTATATTCAAATAAAGTGTCTATTAAATTAGTAACTCAAAACAAAATAAACAACAAAAGGTTTTAAACCACTTCATGCCCAAATGTTGGTGTAAAAAGTGTTATTCTTATATTTTTGTCAGTATCAACTAGGATAGTCTTTTGAAAAAGTAATTAGGCAACCATTTCAAAACCCATGAAAATGTTCATATTCTTTGACCAAGAAATTGCTTTCAGTAGTCCATCTCCTGAAGGAGGAAGTTTAAAAGGTGAATATAGCTGATGTACTTCCTATACAAGAGTGAATGTAGAATGTTTAAACCTGTTGAAATCGCCGTAAGAAGGGGACTAAGGTTGAAAGAAGAAAAATAGCGGGGAACCAACCAATTTGGGTTATAATACATATATATGGAAATGTCACAGTGAAACACTCTGTATAATAGCTTAAACAAACAAAAATGTCGTTTTTTTTTTTTTTTCCTTCAAAAACAGAGAACAAGAAGGTAAAACAGGTCCTGTCCAGGGGATTGGTACAGTGGTGGAGGGGATATAAGGAAAGGGAGTAGGATGGTGAATGTGGTGGAAAAACTATGTACTCATGTATGAAATGGAAAAATGAGACCTGTTGAAACTATTCCAGGAATGGGGGTAAGGGGAATAAATGAGTATAATGAAGGGAGTGAATTCAACTGTGATATAGTGTAAGGACTTTTATAAATGTCACCATGTACCCCCAGTACAACAATAATAAAAAAAAGAACAAGAAAGAAATATCTCATTTTATTTATATTTTGGTTAGCTTGGTTTATTGTATCTAGACCACTTGGACCAATGAGTTTTCCAGTTCATGTTTCACAGTGTTCTTCAGAATGATATTTCATAATGTCTTGGAAACATACCTTTGTTGAAAAAAGTTTACAGAGTAAGTATTTGTTGAATACAGGATGAACTGCAAATGAGGGTAGAATCCTGTCTTATGTTCTAGAATGATGTCAGATGAATATTGATGACAGCGAATTGAAAGATTATTAACTAAAAGAGCAACACAAGATAACTTTAAAGGTCATATTTCAATATCTATATGACTTTGAGAAAGTTTAAGGGCTAGAATTTGAAGCTCTAGATATCAAAGTTGGTATCTAGGTATGGCGACATTCACAGGATGTGTGGAGTGGGTATGTACCTGCCCTGTGGCTGTGTTTCTAAATGAACTAAAAAAGAAAAAAATCCCCTTTTTAAATACCCAGAAGCACTAACCCACATTTTGAACTAATTGACTTACTTTTTCTTAGGAAAGCTTAATTTAACTGATAGGGGCACATGGGTTTATCTGAATATTTAAAGAAGCTCTGTGATGGGTTTGTTCTATTTCTTTAATTTGATGCTGAAGATACAGGCTTTGCACCTGATGAAGGAAGGCTGCTCTGGAAAGGGGCAAGAAAGCAGGAAACAGTGTGGCCTGTTCCTCTATCTTGTGATCCAAGATTACAGAGCTGGAGCACAGTTGCTACCAGACAGGGTTAATAATTTCCCACATTTAGTTTTCCTACAGTCTGTCAGTCCTTTGATTAGGGTACCCCAGGGGTCACATGTCATTACTCCAAATTAAAACAAAACAAAACTCCCCTGATGTTGATGGCATCTGCTTTAGAATCTTTTCCTTCATTCCTTAAATGTAAAAACACAAAACAAAACTGTGGTCTATCATTCTTTCCTGACTTAGAAAAGCAGGAAGTGTTCATTGGCAAAGACTTATGAAGTCTAGAAATCTGGAAACACATGTACGTGTCATATTCTTGCTAACATTTAGTGAGTGCTTGCTGGAGTTCTGGTCTTTGACATAATCACTCTGAGCTCTTTCTTATGAGTGCATGTGAGGATGGTTCCTATTTTCCACATGAGTAGAAACCCAGAGAGCTCTAACAGTTCTCCCACCATCATCCCATCTAGTCAGTCAGACTCCAACACAGGTACTTTCTGAACAATTCTCCAGACTAGTCCTTTTCTGGTCTATTTCCACTGCCCAGAGAAAACCACTCTTTATATTCTGGTGTTCATTCATTTCCATGAATTCTGTCTCAAAAAAAATATCATAAATCAAAATATGTAATCAGTGAATGCTATGGATTGAATCTATCCCCAAATTTTATTGTTGGAGACTTAATCCCCAAAGTCATATGTTAATAGTATTTGAGAGGAGAGATCTTTGGGAGACGATTGGGTCATGAGGCCTCTGCCCTGATTAATGGATTAATCCACTCATGGATTAATGGGTTATCAAGGGAGTGACTTTGTTATTAATGCTAGCTCTTTCTGGCATGCTTGCTGTGTCTTGCATGTGATCCCCTGGACTGCTTTGGAACTTTGCAGAAAGTCCTCATAAGTAAAAAGGCTCTCACAAGATTTGGCTCCTTCACCTTGGACTTCCATACTTCCAGAACTGTAAGAAATTTCTTTCTTCATACATTACAGCATCTGTGGAATTCAGCAAAGGAAAATAGGCAGTGGATTTTGGGCAACCTCTGCCAAGCACAGGCCTTATAAGGCAGGCAGTAAGGAGGAGTCTCTCCAGGAACACGCCCCACCTGGCTCTGGGGAGGAGTGAGCATTCAGTAAGTCACACAGGGTCAATAACAGTTCATCTTCTGCCTTTCTTCTGATTGTCTTAGTTCGGTCTGTCATAGAAAAACTCATGAATTTATTCTGCATCCCACTCTGGGAAGCAGAGTTGAACTGTCAGGGTTTGAAGATAAGGCCCACACCAGGCCCTTCCTGCTGTCCATATGGTGACATACAGAACACAGCTTTTAAGTGGATGATTACAGAGAGGCCCAGGAAAGTGCTTGCTATGGCTTCACTCCCGGTTCTGTGGCATTTAGCACATTGTAAGGGCTTTTCAGACCTTAGCACTATGCTTTGGTGATTTTCTAGATCTGCTGGCTTTTAGATTTAGAGCCCAAGGCAGAGGTTGTTAACCGCACGGTGCATCAGAATCACCCAAATCACCTGGGGAACTTGTTTAAAATGCAGATTCCTGGGTGCCAGCTCAGATTTATCAGGTCGAGGGTGTGGCCCGAGGATATTTCACACCCAGCGCAGACAGTTCCAATGCCAATCTGACCACACTTTGAGAAATGAGAAATGCTGCCTCCAAAGCTAACAAAATTCATCAAGTCATAAAATAATTTCCTCTCTTGCAATGACTCCTAAATCACTTTGGGGCTATGAATGCATTGAAAATCAAACGAAGTGGGTAAATTCAGCTATGATATATTGTAAGAACTTCGGTAAATGTTCCAAGTACCCCCAGTACAACAATAATTTAAAAAGAAAAAGAAAAGAAAACAAAAGTTAGGAGGAAGGATCTTCCTCAGAAGATGCACACCCCTCCGCCACGTGACCTATCATTTCACAGGAGGTTGGGGGGTAAGGTTGAATTCTTAAAACCTGGTCTCTAACACCAATGTGATATTTCTCCTCCCCTGGTCAAAACATCACTGTAACTCTTCTTTCCCATAAGTCCAGCTCCCCAGCATCTTACCCCACTGTAATTTCCCATTGTCCTCTGCTGCATCTCTGTAGCATGAATCCAGCCCTCTGTGGGGGAGGACTCCAGAGAGAACAGTGCTGGGAAGAAGCTCAGACACCTGGACTTGAGGGTGCCTCTGAATCACCTGGAAGATCTGTGGAAACACTGAGTACAAGGCCCTCCCCCAGAGTGTCTGATTCAGCCAGTCTGGGTGGGGCTGAGAAGGTGCCAGCTCTTACCAGCTGCTGCTCCCAAACCCCACTGAGAACTATTGGCCCAGGAGAAGGTGGATAAGACCACCTGCTATGGTTTGAATGTGGTTTGTTCCCTCCAAAGCACCTGCTGAAATTTGGTTGCCATTGTAGTGGTGTTGGGAGGTAGGGCCTTTAAAAGGTAATATGGGCATAAGAGGGATTAATGCGTGGGCTGGACATGTAGCTCAGTGGTAGAGGGCTTGCCTGGCATGTGTAAGGACCTGAGTTTGATCCCTAGCACCACCAAAAAAGAGGTGTGTGTGTGTGTGTGTGTGTGTGTATTTATGTCTTTCTTGGATTAATTACCCTGAGAATGGGTTGTCATGCACAACACTGTCTGTGTGCTTTGTATCCCTTCCACATGTTCCTGCCTGCCATTCTGCTATCTTATGTTGAAGCAGCACCAGGCCCCAGCCAGCACCATACTCTATGATTTCCCAGCCTCTAGAACCATGAGCCAAAATAAACTTCGTTCTTTATAAAATCACCCATTCTCTGGTAGTCTGTTATAGTAGCAGCAAATAGACAATACCCAAAGTGGCTTGGGCATGGGGATTTGTCAAAGCTCTGCAGGTGACTTCAATGTGCAGCTAAGATTGAGTTTCACTATTCTCCACTGAGAGACCCATTCACACGTGTCTATTCAAAGGTCCTTAATATAAGTAAGGTCTGGGGGGCTACTCCTGGGTGGTTTTCCTGTGGTCTCTGAACCCACAAAACTTCAGGCAAAATGTTCTGAATATGGACATCTGCATATTTTTCTAGAACAAAGATCCACAGCTTTCAGCAGAATTTTAAAGGAGTCTGTGACCCAAAATAGTTTAAGCAAAATCCACGTGAATGTGCAGAATTAAGCACATGCATGCTGTATTATTGCTAGAAGTGTAAGTCACTGTGGTCTTTTAGAAGACAATGTGGCCATAGCCCTTAGTGGGTAAAAATCACATCCCTTTCAATCCAGAAGCTCATTGCTAAGAATCCGAGCTACACACAGAGGTACATATACAAGATACTCTTGAAGCATTGTTTGTAACTCAGAATCATTGGATATAACTAATTTTAGAAGTAGATGGTGAATAAATCATGTCCTAGCCAACAGAACCATAGCTTATAGACATAAAGAATGATACAGATTTATAGGTACTGAATCTATGAAATGGTGTTGAAGATATTTTATTAAACAAGTAGTAGGACATTAATGAGAGCAGGGGACATAGCTCAAGCGGTAGGGCACCTGACAAGCAAGCTCAAAACTCCAGGGCTGCAAAAAGAAGAATATTAATGAAAAGTATAAGTTTATTTGCTGAAAAAACTAAACTAAAACGATATGCCCATATTTCACAAATGTAAATGCACTGGGAGAAAGAAAACACATGAAAGCCTGCACAGTGGCGGCTTTTGGAGGGGGGAGTGATATTGAGGGCCTTTAATTTCTTCTATCCTATACTTCAGTATTGTTTGAATTTTGCATCCTGAAGTATGTGTTCTCTTGCTGCTATTTTCTAGAAAATGGATTCCTGTGTGACAGTTCTGAACCCTGTCTCTGTGGCCCTTACTGACCTACTGAGTGGCTCATGTCTCCAGATACCTGTTAGATATGGCCAGAGCCCTCTATATTCAGCTCCTCCAAACTGAACAAGCCTAAAGTCAAAACAATGATCTTCTTACTCCACCCCTCAATCTTCCACCCCAGATGCTTCTACTAAAGTGCCTGCCACCTCCAGACCTTGTCCACGGCCCCTGATGAAGGGGCAGATTTGTCAAGCCTCATAGTCTTCCATATGGCAAGCAGCTATGATATGACCAAGGATGGAGCCCTGGACAGTCAATCCCTAGGCCAACCAGAAGCTTGGGTTGAAACTCCTAAACCAAAGTCTCTCGAGGAATTGTGATGAAAGTAAGCCAGTCAGTATTAAGAAGAAAGCGGGGGTGGGGCAGAGCAGCCAGGTTCCTTGACTTGGTGTGAGCTCCTGCTGAGAGTCCTGGGGCTACTCTGTGTCCTGACCCTCTGGTCTCTAGTGGGCTTGACCTCCTAGAATTCTGACATTGAGTTTCAATAAAGTTCCATTTCCATTGTAGACCCACGACATCCCTACAAGTCAATCACCACCAACTTAAATTTCTCCTGTTTACAGCCAAGAAATCCTAACTATGACTTTACCCTATGCCTACGTCCAACTGTGTGGTTCTCATATCTCAGACTCAAGGACAGGCACCACAATTCACCTGCTGTCCAAGATAAAAACTGGATACCCCACCCCCTCCTTCCCAGCTCTTCTCACCCTCTACTTACACAGAAGTACCAAGCTGGACTAATTCCAACCTATGATGTGCTCTAAATCTGTCTATGGTATCTTCATCCATATGTGAATTAATTGTCATTCCCTTTGTATCCATGGACTTGGTCTGCTTAAACAACAGAAATTTATTTTCTTATAGTTCTGGAGGCCACATGTCCAAAATTAAGGTGCTAGCAGGGTTGGTTTCCAGTAAGCCCTCTCTGGTTGTAGGTGGCTGTCTTTTCTCTGCATCCTTACATGATTTCTTCTCTGTGTGAGTGTGGAGAGAGAAAAAGAGATCTCCAATGTCTCTCTCTCTTGCAAAAAAAAAAAACATAAAAAAAACCCATACCCACCAAATTAAGGTCCCACCCTTATGACCATATAACCAAAGTCACATTGGAGGGTAAGAGCTTCAATGTATGAATCTGGGGCAGGAGAAGGAACACAATTCAGTCCACAACCCCCTCCAAAGTTGCTCTTCCTCCTTCATTTCCCATGTCTGCAATGTGACCAAGCGAGTAGTCTGTAGTTACCTTCACTGCCTCTTCCTATTCATGTCAAATCTGTCCAGTTCACGTCATGCTCTCTGATTCCAAACATGACCCTAATTCAGGCCACTTCCACTGCTGAGTGGTGCAGGAAACAGAGTGAAGGTCGCGAGTGGAGGCAGCATCACCCAGGGAAGCATGTCCAGTCTCCCCATGGGTTGAGCCTCTTGTCCTTGGATGTCCATGGAATGCCTTTGTGTCCTTTACCTTGAACTATTTATGTAAGTTTCTCCTCCTTGAAAGTCAACAAACAAACCCATATGTGCCCCCTGCCTTCTCTTTTAGAGACACTGATGTCTCATCCTGCATACCTTGGCTTCACCTCCCTTGGGGTGACAGACATCCTCTTCATCCTCTTGCTCAAAAACTGAACTCCCTGAGATTTTTTCTTTTGGAATAATTTTAATGTTACCTCTTCTTAGAAACCTTCCCCAACTTCAGCAGGCTTAGCTGTCTCCTTCTCTACAGCAACAAAGAATCATGTACTGGTCAAGTGTATAGACTTGCACTTAGACTCAAATTCTGACATTGCCAGAAGTGATCTCAGCCAAAAGCCTTCAGCTCTCTGAGTCTATCTCTGTAGAATGGGGATACTGGTGAGGATTAAATTAGTGAATATGGGTGAAGTGCTAGAACAGTGTCTGCCACACCATAAGTGCTTAAGATGTGTTAGCAACGATCATGACTTTGCCACCTTGCTGTAAGTCTAATTATTGATTTGTGAATCTCAGCTCAAGCCTTTGGAGGCAGATTCTCAACCTGACCATGATGAATGTCCCCTATGATTATGTGGCACTTTGGACACACCCATGTCTTAGCAGTTGCATGCATTAGGATGGCTATTCACCTTAACCACACTCTTTAGGTTTTATTAACAGAGAAGGACTTCCTTACTTGTTTATTTGTATTCACTTTGCCTAGCATAGTTGTGGCACATAGAAGGCATTCGATAGATATTTGCTGCATGTGTTTTGTAATTGTGACTTTACTTGCTTGTATCACCCTTCAGGCTGTGAGCTCTGTGTGCCCATTTTATTCTTTGTATAAGGAGAGGCAGTGGGGTGACAAGTTAGACTGAGCATGGGTCCAGAGCCAGATAGCCTCACTGAAATCAAGCACTTCTGTTTTCAAGTCACTTTTCCAGTCTTATTCCAATTAACTCAACCCACATTGGGCCATGGCTTCCCTGCAGTGTGCCTTATATCTGGGTCATTAAAGCCTGTTTGTGTCCTGGACCTTTGTCCAAGCAACTGTCCTCTGCCTGGGATGCCTTTTCCTCTGACAAACTTGACATGATTTCTTAATTATCTGTTAGGACCCAGCTCACTTGGGTGAGATGCTTTTATGAATCCATCTCTGATCTTTGTCCTGTGGTAATACTCCTGTATTATTCAATCATAATAATATCTCCCCAGAAATGCTACAGTTGTGCCTATGTATTTTTAAAAGAATTCTACAGGGTCATAAAAGATACAATATTTATTCAAAACTGGGCAAAAAGAAACATCACACAGCACCAAAAGGAGAGAGATACTTGCAATTGGATCCTAGAATTGATATGGTAATGTTGAGTCAAGTCTTCTCAAAAGTTAGACCAACTTTTCCTTAAAAGGCAGCTACTCTGGAGTAGATAAGAGAAAAGAAGGTGAAGAATCCATTTCTATTTTTATGATCCTTTGGACACAGAGACTGCCAGGTAAGAGTGCTAAGGATTGGATTGGATGTAATTAGGGACCAGCTCTGTTCCAGATCACCTCCATCTCTGGCATGGTCCCATTTTATTTTTGCAAACAATTGAATTCTTTCACTCATAACCTTTCCTTTTGCAGGGATGTGGTTCTGAGGGGATCCATCAGACTTAGCGGTGCTCAGCTGAATCACGTTGTCTGTATATATCATGCTATGGAGATGAAATCTTCACTTTCTTCTCTGTTTCTGAAACAGAATTAAATTCCTTTTTTGAAAATGAAACAAGCCTTCCCAGAATGTGCTCTGGACCTTAGGTTTCTGAGACATATATAAAACCCATCAGGAATGCCTGACAATGCTTTCAACATGTTTTCCTGTTCACCCACAAGAAATAAACGTGCACCTCTTTTTTTTTCAGTGACTTGCATTTTGTGAGCATTTGTTTGACTCTTCTGAGTCTCACTTTTTTGGATGGATTGGGCTCTTTAATTTGCTGCTTGATGCCTGTGTGGGGGTGAGAGTGCTTTGTTTCCAGAACTTCTTTGCTGTGGGATGTTGAAGTGTTAGTGCCAATTTTTTTTTTCTTCCTTAGAGAAGGATAGAAGAGTCAGCTTTAGTACTAAGGCTTAACTCAGCAGTAGTTGCTAAACTCTTTGAAATTATTAGACGAAAGGCAAAAAATAAGATCTGGGCAAAGCATACATATCATTGCTACTTTTGTTATTATTGTGGGAATTTGCCACTCCAAGTATTTATTAATCCTGGATAATTCTTTCTCTGAATTTATGACATTTAGTTTTATTTAAGAAAAATTAGTTTTTTCCACAAGTATTCTTTACTTTTTTTGTAATCCAAGATAACTTTCATATCTTGGTAGACTCTGAATCCTGTGGGCTATTCTGTTTCTTCATTTTATATCCAGTGCCTACTACAGACTCAAGAACATAGTAGGGACCACCAACCATTTGTTGAACTGAATTAAATCTAATGGCTTGCCATTTAAAAGCATGATTGAATAGCTGTAATCAAATATTGGTTTCCTCCTCAACTAATTCAATGCAGGATTTTGGTATTTTTAACCACTTTCTTCAAATTCCAACATTTTTTCTTTTCTTTTTTTTGCATTGGTGGGAATAGGACCCCTGCACATGCTAGGCATGTGTTCTACCACTGAGCATCACCCCCAGCCCTGAACTTAGAGTTTTCAAGGCTTCATGGTTTGTTCAAGGATCGCAGGTGCTTTATCTGTGACCTCAATAGGAAGTGGGAAGCTAGATTCCATAAGGACAGTTTCTGCTCAGCCTCCTGCCCTGTGTTTTCCCTGGCTGTACTTCCTACCCAACTAACCCAACACCTGCACTGTGACAGCACCAACCAGTTCCACCAAATCCTCCTATCTCAAAACAAAGGGAGAGAACTTGCCACTCCCACTGCACCACTAGGCTCTGAGCCGGGTAGCAATTCACTCGGAAGACTGCCCTTGGTGGTTTCTGCCTATGGATGGTGAGGATGCATGCAGATGCACGAGATTTTCTTCCACCTTGACAGATCCGTTTGGGAAGTCTGAACTTGCAGTTTGGAGAGGGAGTTTGTTCACAGAGCATCTGCATGAACATTCTGTGGAGCAGCCTGTGTGCTGAAATCTACAAGGCTGGCACTGAAGGTTCAACTTGACTCTACAGGCTCTGTGGTCTTGTCCCAAAGTCACAGCCCACACAACTGGCACTTCCTCTGGTGGCTTGGAGAACCTTACACAACAATCCCCAAGCTCTGTTTTGGAGACAAGATATTGAAGGAGAGAGACAAGGGACTGTACCCCAGCCATCAGTTCATTGTCCCCAATATCCCCAGGCTGGTTGAGGTATTAGTTGTGAGCGCAGTGCAAGGAAGGGCTGCTCCCTGAGACAAAAGAGCAGGCAAGAGGTGTTTTCTGGCTGTGGGTGTTAGGAAAGAAATGCGGGAACTGCTTCTGAGGGTCTCCTGCAATCCCTGTCTCTCCTATTCAGTTCAAATAGTCAGCAGCCTGCCTTTGATATTCATTGTCTAGCATTCCACAAATCATTTTTGAAAGCGATGCAGGCAAACATCACTCAGCTCTCTGTCTTTCACTACATCCTCCAGGACAGAGAATTGCATGGTTTCTGTTAATCCCCATGTTAGAATGAGAAATTCCCGGGCATTCTAAAATGTTTCAAGAAATGTGCTAGCAATTCAAAGGTGCCGAAATTGGAAAGTTATTTACATAGAAATTATGTAACAATTGCTGTGGAATGTGCTTGCAATTCCAATGGGACTTTCCTGAGAGTAAAGGCAGACTAATTGTCCTGCTCCAAACAAGAATCTTGTCTAGTGGCAAGTGGGAATTAGAGGGACTTGGTGTCATTTCAGAGATAGAGGGCAAGGAATTCTATTAAAAATACCCCATAGCAAAAGTAGAAAATGAACACACACTTTGAGGATGATGATAGAGATTTTTCTTAATCTATTATGAAAAGTTCTCTCTCTCTCTCTCTCCTTCTCTGAATAGCATTTTTAATATAAGAATTATTTGTCCCTTTCCATCAGAAGAAAAACAATGGAGTAATATTGAAGTGATACATTTTCAGAAAATATTGCTTACAAATGAAAATCAAGATGAATGATTTTCTTTTATTTTTCTTTGTTTTTGGAGGCAGAGTCTTGCTATGTAGCCAAGGCTGACTTCCAACTCAAGATTCTCCTGCCTCAGCCTCCTGAGTGCTAGGCTTACAGGTTTGCACCACCACACCCAGCAAGGTCTCATTTTCTTAAACATTTGCAGGATTTTAAGTTAGTATAATATTTTAGATCTTTTTCTTCTACAATCATCGGAAAATTAATTTCCTACCTGTTTCCTCTATGCTTAACTGAAGCATGATGAACAGATTCCATAAGGTAATATGAAATTAAACCCCAAATACAGCTGAAGTAATATAAGTGGTATTATCAAGGGGAAAGATTAGAATCGCTAACAAATAAAGATGGATCAGCTCATGCTCTGTGTGTGTGTGTGTGCGCGTCTGTGTGTGGTGCTGGGGATCAAACCTGGGTCCTTGAAAATGCTAGGCAAGTACTTTAACACTGAGCTACACACCCAGCCCTTGCATTTTAAAATGTTTTTTTACTTTAACATTTTAAAAAAGAGGTAGACTATAAAGGTAGTCATTTATATCATCTTGCATCTAAACCTTTTACACTTTAGAATAATATAAGTTAAAAAAAGCAATTAGCATGACCCATTCAGAGCTTAATCAGGGTGGATACGGTTTGCCCCCTGCTAATTTGTAACTAATTTGCTGCTACTGGTACAGGTGTGATACTCAGCTCTGTGGACTGGAAGCCAAGCATTCCAAGTCCAACAAACTGCCCTGTGCAAGGTGACCTTTGTTGGTACTGTTAAAAATCTAAAGGCGCATTCCAGTTGTATTTTCTTTGTGAAGACAGTGTTCTTCTTTCCTTGGTTTGGGCATAAAAATTTGACTTGATTTGGATGGAAGAGGGAGGAATTACTGTTCAATATTTTCAAAATGGAGTTAAGGGTGTTAATTGACCCTGCCTCCATTGCCTAAGCAGCATTTTAACATAGACTGAGCTAACTTTAATAATAATATGTAACTGAGTGTTGTATGCTACATTAGAGTTTATAAAGCACCTTCTCAGGTATACTCTTATCTAAACTCCACAAAAAAGTCAGTGCTATTATTATCCTCTACTTGACTGATAAGAAAACTAAGGCAGACAGCATTTAAATAACTTGCCCCCAAAATAACCTAGATATTAAGACACAAAGTTAAGGATTGAACCATGCAAGGGATCCTGTATTCCTTCATACACTCCAGCTGCCACCTAAGAATTGTAGAAGTGCCACCCGGGGCTCTGAGAAATCAGCTCAGTGCTTTGGGCAGAACTCCACTCAGTAACGAATAAAAACCCACTCAGATCTCTTGCTTCCTGACAACTCACAGCCCAAATGTCAAGGAAAAGAAACACTTCCTACCTCTCTAGCCTGCCTTCCTCCCACCCCCAATAACAACTCCTCTCTTCTATTCAGGCTGTCAGATTCCTCTTGCAAAGCATTGGAACTCCTGTCAGGGAGGAGGAGGGGCGCACATTGCCTTGATTCTCATGATGCTGACAACTGAGCTGTTAGATTAATTGTTGAGGGGGAAGAAGGGGTACAGATTATTCACAGTTTACCTAGGGTCACGAAAGACCTCCTCTAACTTGGTCTTAACCCTCTCCTTTCTCAGAGCTGCAATCATCTGTTGGAATTTTGCTTTACACAGAAAGGGACTAGATTTAAAGTATTCACTCCCAAATGATTAAAAATAACATATTGTCTGAGAATCTGAATAAATTAGGTATCAACAGTCTATTAATTAAAAGGTCATAAAGAGGGCTGGGGGTGTGGCTCAAGTGGTAGAGTGCTGACTAGCAAGCTCAAGGCATTGAGTTCAAACCCCAGTACCACCAAAAACAAACAACCAAATGTATACTGACAAAGACCAATAATGTAATGACCCTGTCCTCACATACTAGGTAGGAAAACAATTTAGTTCCAAGTAGGGAGAGCTAAGTACACTTTGGAGTAACCATGAGGGCTTCATGGAGACAGGAGGGGTCTCCTGGTACCCTTTGGGGAGCCATTGTTGATCTCATATGGAGGAGTATTGAGGACACACAGAAGGTTGTGTTCTGGGAATATTAATTTTGTCACAGCATGCCTGGAAATCTGGAAGAGATGAGGATGGGTAAAATCTGAAGAACTTTGCAAAGAGAAGTGTGGGTTAGAAGCAATCAATTGAAAAAAAGCCTCATCAATGGAACTACTGTGCTTAAGTCTTCTTTCTATTTTTCTATTACGAGACTTCTAGTTTGCAAATCCAAACTTTTTGGACATCAGTTCCTTCATCTAGAAACAACCAAGTGCCTTCTTTCTCTAACATTAAACAATGAGTCTGAGTCCAGTGGTTCAGACTTTGGGAGCAGAGCAATCATGTTTTAGTTGACTAAAGTAAAGAAACCTGGACAAAGGATTCTCCTTAAAGGATTATATAACTCTATTCTGTCTGAGGCTGCTCCAGGAAGGCTCTAAGTATCACTCCATTCTGTCCTAGACTGTTCTAGTGTTCCTCTGGTGATGAATATTACTTTCTGAGGATATCTCAGTATAACTCTACTCTGTAAGGATGCCCTAGTCACAGACAGCTCCATTATATTGGGAGGACATCTCATTCATACTCTGCGTATCACTCAATCACTCTGTGTTTGATCCAGGCATTTCTATGGTTCTAAGAATACCCTTGCCAGATGACATTTCCAAATTCTTCACTTCTATTGCTGTTAGTAGTCATAAAATATTTTTACTGGTACATACCCATTACATCTAAAATTCCTCAGCTTTCTTTTATGCATGTAAGGGCTTAATGGTACATTTCCATGTAAGCACTGAATATGGAAAATAAAATTCTCTCACTAGCTGAAAGGCAGGAATGGAGTCTGCATTCATTGTCGAATTACCAGAAATCAGTGTTGCCCCTTGCAGAGGCCAGTAAATACAATGAATGTTATTGAATGAACAAATGGGTAAGTAAGGAAATGAATTATAGAGTTCTAATTCTCCAAACTTTGGAAAAAGTGCTGCAGTCTTCACAGTAAACAAAAAGAAGAGAACACTCCATATTGCAGTGCTAAAACAAGCTCACATCTGGCTATTTATAGACATTTTTGAATCATGTATGGAGATTGTACATGTGAACTAGCAGTCACAGTGTAGCCCATTTCAAACAGACATTTCTTTTTTTAAAAATCACAGAATAGCAATGTAACCTTTGATAAAATGTATCTACATACATAACATTCCATATTGCTTCTTTAGACAATTGCATAAAGTGTTTGTGTAGCAGTCACGAAGAACAAATTAACCCACTAACTGAATTTATTCAGTGTGAATGGGAAACAGTGATGATACTTAATTCTGTATCCATTTAATTGACCTCATGTTAGTGGTAAGGTTTTTTACTCTTAACTGGCACTATTACAGAATGGCAAGTGAGATTTCTGTCTGTGTGAGAAAATTACTTCAGGTAATTCAAGGAAAGTCAAAAGTCATTGGCCTGGTTATAAAGCAGTACACGAGTGAAATTGTGTCCTCTTCTTTTTATTGATTTGGGAGGAATTTTGTTAGGGCCAGAGTGATCAGCTGTGCTAATGGATGTGAACTTCAGGATGAGTATGGCAATATGATGACCCCATTAGATCTGATCAGTGTGTGTGACTCTGACAATGGGTGACGTGCTTGGTTGCCAATGTAGAAACCATAAAATGGAATGTGGCATTACATGGATGAGCCACTTGGGTTGGTGCTCCAACAATTCCAAGTTTTCTTCTCTTTAATGTATCTTTCAACCAACTGACCAACCAACCAACCATTACTTATTTATGAATGGTGCCCCACGGTAGTAAATCCTGAGATACTAAATAAATTCCATCTCCATCTAGGCTGACTAGAGTAACTTTCCTTTCAAGATGGCCAAACTAGTATAGAAGCCAAAACAATACTGGAAAAACTCAAGTAAACAAAAGCCCTCTACGGAATGGCTTAGTTTTGGAGGAAATGATTTTACTTTAAATATATTACTACTAAGTTAAAGGTTGATTTTCTAAGATACAGACCACGCAAATGTATTGTTAGCTGATTCATAGTTATCAGTGATTCTAACCCTATCAGGCTCAAAATGCTTGATAAAAAAATTTCATAACATCTTACTATCCTGCAATGAAATTTATAGGTACTATGACTTAACTACACATATGATCTCAAAAATTATATTGCTAGATACCTGGAATAGTCAAATTCATGGAGACCAAAAGTAGAATGGTGGCAGCCAAGGGAGAGAGGGGAGAGAAGGGAGTACTGTTTAATGGCACAGTCTCAGTTGTGCAAGGTCGAAGAGTTCTTGCATAGGTGGTGGTGACAGACGCACAACAGGATTGTACTTAATTCTATGGAAGTATACACTTAAAATGGTTAAGACGGCAAATATTATAGTCCACATATGTTGCCACAATTTTTTAAAAAATGATCTTGTCCTACTTATACTATGAAAGAGAAATGACTAAAGTAATTTATTATAAAATAAGAAAAACAACAAAATGTTAATATTTGGCCATAGTTTTGCCCAAAATTGCTGGAAGAGGTGACCAGGTTGTTAGAAGCTTGGAATCACCACAAATGTGAGTACTACAAATGCAGTGTGATGAAGTGTGGTTCCAGAGCAATGCTGACGTGGGTGAGGCTTGCCAAGTGGTGGACTACTCTTGGAAAATTCTCCATAAAACAAGGTATGGATGTATATGGTAGCTACAGTTTTAGAAAATTCAGTGTTTTAAAATCTTTTTTAAAGAGAATGATGGAGGGCATGAATTCAACCATGATATATGGTAAGAACTTTTGTAAATGTCACAGTGTACTTCCAGTACAACAATAATAAAAAATAAAATAAAATAAAATCTTCCCCCACATATACACCCATCGCCGGAGATTAAACTGAGGGATTTCTTGAGTTATGCTTTCAGCCCTTTTTTTTTTTTTTGTCTTTGAGATAAGATCTCCCTAAATTTTTCTGGGCTTCTCTGGAGCTCACAATCCTCCTTTTTCCACCTCCTGAGTAACTGAGATTATAGTCCTAAACCACCATGCCCAGTGGTGTTTCAAATCTTAGAGATACATTGTATTTGTGTATAAAACAAGTTGAATTTGTAAATAATTTATAAGCAGAGTTTCACCTTCATTCTGGGTTGTATTTAAAAATCATGAAGAATAGAGAAACAAATCTTTGATGTGTGAAACTGTCCCTAGCATTTCTCCCATCTCTGGGCCCTGCCCACCAAATACCAAGAGCACCCCACAGTGATTGTGACAGCCAAGAGTCCCTGCAAATTTCCATCATGCCCCTTCTGACAAATGCTGACTGCATTTTGTGCCCCAGATTAAGGTATCTTCTCACTGAGGCTGGTCAGATTTCTCATTCCAACATGATGCCTCCTTCTGGAAGTTCAGAATTCCATAGTTTTTTTTATGGATCATTATTAATAAATAATAAAAACCATTTTTACCAATGCCATAGAATTAGCAGAAGACCACAGCCCTGGTACATGATGCCATGGAACTTTATATTGTAGCACATAAAGTTCTCCAGTCAAAAAGATTAATATGTCCAAATTGACATATGCTTTTACTGTGGTCACACACACCACACACACACACACACACTGAATACTCTTCAAATGCAAGTGCTTTGGGAGCAGGCTTCCTTTGTCTTTGAACTTCTCACAGTGCCTCCCATGTAGCTTTGAGCACAAAGAGTACTCAAGCCATATCTGTTGAGATGAACTGAATTTGTCCATCTGAGATATTTATAGTAATTACCAATCTTAAATTAAAACATTCTAGCATAGAGTTTTCATGTACTCTATTTCACATTCAAGTGTGTCTCACAATAGATGAAGACAAAGGTGAGTCGGAGTGAAGATCAAAACTCTTCATGTGGGTTAGTCCAGCGATTTCATTGGAGATAAATGAAATAACCTGAACTCTGCAGCATAATTATGTCAGAGAGTCTCACGTCACCATCATTCATTCCCAGGACAAAACTGTTTCTCCTGGGCTCTACAAGAAACAAGTTTGGCTAAGACACGCAACCTCCAATTATAGCTATATCTTTGCTGTAGAAAAAAAAACAAACGTGTAATTAAATTTTGCAGGTGCAACCATCCTGCTACCACAAACCAGGGAGGAAATATGTGAAATTATCCTAAGCAATTTTCTCCAGTGTAATTTGGAAATTAGCCCACCTGGAGACATAAACCCACAGCTTCCTCTGCCATTGTCTTATCACGTTTATCTTGTCTTAAATGCTGAGACTCCTGTTGCAAAAAGAAAACAGGTTTGAACACCCAAATCCCCCTCAACAGAGTAGGATATGTTAGAAGTTTGAATTCCAGGCCCATTGACTTTCACGGTGGCTTTAAAGACCATAAAAACCAACCGAAAGTACTGCAGGGCATAACTAACCTGCCAACAAGGCACTGCCGAGTCGTGGCAACTCGGATGCACGTGCAGACTTGAAAATGCTGAGTGCCTTGCCAACGCCTGCGTTCCTGGGAAACCACGTGCTATGTTTCCTGAGAACGTGGTGAAACAAAAGCAGGTTCACACCACAGACGGCGACCTCCTGGACACAACCATTTATTAACCGTCCTCTAGGTCTCTTCGGTGATGCCAAGTCAGAAATGATGTGCTCTGTTTGTGCACATCACTGTCATTGTGACCCGAGGAAATAGCTTTCTCAGGCCTGGGCTTGGTGTCTAGAAGAGTCTTATTTGCTCAAGTGCTTTGGGACTTCAAAGGAGAGACGCTCAACTATTAGTCAAATATTTGTACATCTTTTAGGCTGCACTGGTCCTACTTCTTATTGCTTCCTAAATTTCCCATTTGGATCACTCCAGAACTTTAGAATGTTATCTTCCTTTCCTCCTCATGTCCTTCCTAAAGACTTAATAACCACACTTACCTTTTTATTATGGGAGTTTCTGAAACAGAGCCAAGGATGGAAGCTCCAATTGCCACTGTGAGTACATTTGGTGTTACTTTGCTGTTATTAACATGCTTGGTTGCTTTTACTTCATAGAAATACTGTACATGCTGGTATTCTGGCACTTACAAGTACGTAAACCTATGGAAGGCTGCACCCCTAGGAACCTTGACCAGGATGTGTCTTTACTCCTCTGACCATCATGGCTTCCAGGAAGGCTTCCTGACATTGCTCCACCCTCCTCAGCAGGGCAACTCTCATTCTCTCTCTCTCTCTCTCTCTGTCTCTCTCTGTCTCTCTGTGTCTCTCTCTCTCTCTGTCCTCTTTCTCCAGTATTCTGTGCCTACATCAGTCAGAGCATTTAATAATGTATACCATAATTGTGCTATTTGACTATGAATTCCTCAGACAGGGATTGCGTTGTTTATCACTATTTCTTCCATGATTAGTGCAAGGCATAATACATGGTAGGAATTCAGTATATTTGTTAAGTGGATGAGTGGAGACCTGTATTGAGATTTTAATGTATTTTTGCCAATCTCTTGATTTCTTTAACTGATTAAGTTTTATGAATTGCTTTTATGCTTTCACGAACTACAGATGTTCCTGTAACCATTTCAAACAGTTCAGAAGTACTCACGGAGGAAAGTAGAGTTTCCCAATGTTCCTCCTTATCAATCCCACTCCCTTCCTAGGAGGAAAAGACTGCAAAATCCTTTTGTTTGCATTACTAAGCATGAACTTAATATATCAACAAAAATGGTTTTAAAATAATAGAGTTACTATATTTTAGGAATTGTTTTGGGTCTTACTTTTTTCTTCTTAGCATATAAAACATCTCATTTTTTAAATATGAATAAGCTCAGAGTATTTACTTATTCAGGTATTCATTTACGTACTTGTTAATTCATTGTAAAGATGTTCAATACACTTCCTGTAAAAAAATCGACAGTGCAAAACACTATAAAACAAAGAGTAAAAGTGACTTTGTCCATTGCTGTTCTTTGCTTGTTCCATGCCTCTGAAATAAACACTTGCAATCATGCCTACTTTTAATACTTTTGGCAGTCATCCCCAAAACTAAATTATTTTTTGATCTCCCATCATTAGATTGTCTCTATCAACTGCTTGATAAGTTGAGAATTTAGTGCTTTTATTCTACCTCCTCTTCATCCTTCTACCTCCTGACTTTCTGTTGTTATGTTTAGTTATTTTGTGGTTACATTTATGATCATATGTAAAGTACTTAAAATTCTATCTGATCTCACCATCCTTAGTCAGCAGGCACTGGTACCCTGCTGCCTGTTGGGTGCCTTGCAGATGTTAGAGCACCTCTACTGTCCCTCTAGCCTTCAAACTTCTCTCAGCTACACCATCCATCTCTGTCAAGGTTTATAACACTTACATTTGGGCTTTAGTAATTTTTGTTTCTTGTGTGCATTGCCTCTGCTTTTGGCTTCCAGAAGATTTTTGAGATGCCTTGTTTATTGGTAACATGTATCTTATGGTTAATGTTGTTATAAAGCAATACATTTTGGTATATCTTTGTTATTATCTCCATAGGCTTTGGGAGTGGCAGGAAAGAGTACAGAGCTTAGCCTAACATCTTGAACTGGCCTTTCTTGCTTCTTTGAATGTGATTATTTTTTAGATAAACTCATGAGCATTTTAAAATTCTGATGCCCATAAGTACAACAGTGTCTGAGATTTGCAAGTTAAGGACTTGGGATGAAGTCAATCAAGGTTATCATTTCTGTGATCTCACTGGAGCTCACCATAGTTTCTCCTATTTGCCCATCTTCATCTTGCTTCATACACAATAACAAAAAGTTCTCCTATATAAGCAATGATTCATTTTTTCTCTTCCATATGTCACTTTTAGAAATGTTGATAGTATATTGTTCTTTATAAAAGGCCAGAAATACCAGGTGTAGTGGCTCACATCTGTAATCCCAGGACTTGGGAGGCTGGAGCATGAAAATCAGGAGTTTTAGGCCAGCGTGGGTTATGAGAACTATGTCAAACAAAACAAAACAAGAAACAAAACAAAACAAAACTCCAAAAGCTTGAGAGGCTGAGGTAGGAGGATCATGAATTTGAGCACAGCCTGGATTACATAGTGAGATAGAGGCCAGAATGGGCTACACTGTCTCAAAAAGACAAACACAAGACAAAAATAGATAAATAAATAAAATACTCAAACTGGCTTCATGAAAATATATTTATACTGAAGTTAAAACTATATCAAGGGGCTGGAGTTGCTGGTATCACAAGCTATCATCACCCTTTGTTCTTATATTCTGTTCCCAGGTACAGTAAACTTCTTGAAGAATTATAAAGCACTTCGGAGGCTGCATCTCTTCTTTTTCTCTAGTTTTTTCTAGCTAGCAATGTGCATGTTTTGTTGGTGGTGCTGGCTGTGGGTGGCTGAACTAAATGGAAACCGAGCTCAGCAGTTCCTACTGATTCTTCAATGTAGGCTTCTGGGCGCTGGGCCCTGGGCCCTGGGAAGAGGATGGTTTTACCCATTTCTTTCCTAGGTGACGACATGAAGGAGCCCTTGAAATGCCTGACAGACTCTCTTTTAATCATAATTTTATGACTTCTCTTTGCTTTCTTGGTATGCCAATATTAAATGCACCAGGGAAACCGATTTCAATTATAGTGGATGCCTTCCCCTTCCAGTTCACAAATTACACACACATCCTTCCGCGGAGGTGATCCTGTGTAATTCTTAGTACTGAGGAGCACAAACAGGGTGCCAATTACTTAAGAAGTGCTCATTAGGAATTAGAAAGGAAATATAATTACCACATGCCAATTGGATAGGAACTAAGAATGCTTTTCAACAAAGCCAGACTTATTTTATGTGTCCCATATAGCCCCACAGGATGTGCCCTTGCCTGTTTTTTTTTCCCCACTCCACCAAATGCTGAATACATATAGAAGGTAAAGACTACAAAGAAGACTGCAAACTCCCTCTTTATCTTTCTTTCTTTCTTTTTGTATTTCTGGTACCTAGGTGGGCTCACAGTTGATGCTCTAAACTTACCTATTGGATCTGTTGAATACTTACTGTTTTAAAAAGGAAGTTAATTTAAGGTGGTGTGAGCTTTCTTTGCTGTCACAAAAAGGCATCCAAAGCCTTGTATGTGTCAGAGTAGTATTTAAATGCACAAAAGTTTTACAGCTAGAAATTACTTTTTTAGTGCCTAACAGCCCTCACACATCAATTTCACAGTGGGTGAAATTAAAGTATGACAATGTGACAACCAGGCCAACAGGCTCTTTCCTAGGTTTGTGCCCTGTGTGTGTTCTCTACTTGGTTGTAAATGTCCCATGGCCAAAGACAGAATTCAGCATTCCTGTTGTATCTGCCCTGAACCTTGCTCATAGTTACCCTTTGGATTAGTGTTCACAAATGTTGTCTTACACACTTGGCAATTAAAACATATTTGATAATTTTATCTATTTTATGTGTGACCTTAGGGAACTAATCAAACAACTATTTTCAGATGATTATAGAGAAGGCAAAAACTCAGAGCTTTTTAAAATAACTGTCATCTGGTGTATTCAACCTGATTTTGATAAAATTCAGAGATTTCTACTGTTTCCCCAAAGAGGCTCATTTGCCTTTTTAGAATTTAGCAGTATTCTGGTAATATAGAAAAAATATACACAAATAATTTTGTAAAAAAGTCAGCTTTTCCATAAATTATGTAGAAAATACAAAAGTAATTTCCCATCATCAACTTTTCACATTTTTTCCCTCCCTCCCATCCTTACATCAGTAAGGAGGAAATATGCCAAACAGTGCTGAAAAACCTGTGGGTTTTGATTCTTAAGGTAGAAGGAGAAAAGTGTCCTTCTGTTGGACACCACGCTTGGGCTTAGGTCTCCCGGTGGAAGGAGGAAGGGAAGGGAAATGAGACTGTGAACTGCCCCTATTTTTACTGTCTATACCCCATCATATGCAGAAGTTGGCTAACAGTAACCTGGTCCTGGTAGATTCTCTCTGGAGCAGCTAAGTTCCATTTTGCATAAGGCTTTCCATGTGTACAGGTGTCTGGCTCCACCTGCCTAGTGCCCAGTAGGTGATCTGGGGCACAGGGGATTCCTGCAGTCACCTACCTTATGCCAAGCACCATTCCAGGCCTGCGAATAAGCAATAGGTGAGACAAAGTCTGTGGCCTGATTCTCGTAGGGAGACCAGAAATATGTGATTAGGTAGTGTAGTGTCAGGACTCTGGTGTCAGGGTGAGGGACACCAGGGCATGCGTGGTGGGTGGGGTTTGCAGCTGGTTAGGAAGGAGCGGAGAGCTCCCAGGGTCTCCAGCGACTCAGCGTGATTTGAGGTGCACCTGTCTCCTTAACTGGTCAGTCAGATGGAGTAAGCCTTATTCACCAACGCAGCAGGACAAGTAGCAGCTGAGAGCAAACCTTTGTTTTCTGCAGCAACAGATCTGGAGTGACTGAAGCCCACCCTGGCAATGAAGTTCCTCTTGTTTTAAATGTTTGGCAATAAAATGAAAAAAGAATATTTTGTGACATGAAAGTTACATGAAACAAAGATTTCAGTCTTCATAAAGTTCTATTAGAACACACCCCTGTACATTTTCAACCTATTGTCACAGCTGGTTTTGTTTCATGGCAGCAGAATTAATCATTGTGATGAGACCATGTGACCACAAAGCCTGATATAGCTAAGAAAAAGTCTGCTGACCCCTAGCAAGGGTATGTGTTGTACTCAGTAAAGAACTGGCTATAACATTTATGCTATGTCCTGGAAAAAATACTATACAACCATGAAAAATTAGATGGTGATTTGAACAACATCTGTGTGAAATAAAACCAACAAAAACAATTTGAGTGTAAAACATTTGAGTCTTCTAAATATTACACTAGGTCATAAACTTACTAAGTGCAGTTGTTGATCTGTTTGGCTCACTATTGTATCCCAAATACCCAGAATCTTCAGAACCATGGTACACTCTTAAAAAATGCTTGTTGAATGAATGAATGGATGGATGCATGAAACACAACATCTAGGGAGCCATAAAAGAAAAGATTTATGTATTTGGCTACATAAAAATTTTAAAACAAAAATACATTTGTGCATGGCAAATCAACATGAGCAAAATCGACAGACTAATGTAAGGAATGATAAACCTCAAAAAAAGTACCAAGAGCTATTTCTTTGCTGCTGTTTGAGACAGCTCTCACTATGCAGCTCAGGCTGCCTTCCAAGTCATGATCGTCCTGCCTCAGCCTCCTGAATGCTGGGATTACAGGCGTGAACTACGTGGACAAAGGATATTAACAGAAAGCAACTGCAAATCGCTCCTTAAGCCTGTGAAAAGATGACCACGTTCATTCATAAGAAAAGCAAATCACACTAAATGAGGTATTATTTTTCCAACCACTTCAGGACACACTGTACTAGTGAAATTGTAAGTTGGCCAAAGTTTTTTGGTAGTAAATTTAGCAAAATCTAACAAAAATCTAAACTACGTCCAGTAAGCCTGGCATATTCTCAGATTTATTACTCCCAGTTTTCACCAAGTGCAATCAAAAACAAATTTTTTAAAAATTAAATGGGAGGGGGGCAGGGTGGAGAAATGACCCAAACAATGTATGCACATGTGAATAAATGAACAACAACAAAAAATTAAAAGAAATTTCAAGAACCCAAACTTTAAATTCCCAGGCAAACATTTCACAGCTCAGCTCACACAGAGCAGCTCTTAGTCCTGCGTTATCTTCTGTTTTGTTTAAATCGGTGTGTGATCTGCTGTTTCCCCACCCTTAATTTTGTGAAAATCTGCCTCCCACAAAGCAAATGGTGGCCCCAAAGCAAGGTAAACTGAATGTGCTTAATTGAAGTGAGAAAGGGGAAGTTTTAATTTATTGAAAGTTGGCACTTCTTTAGCGGAAGTTGGGTGGCGGTGCAGGAGAACCAATCAAGATCCAAAGTAAGGCTCTTCGCACTGTGCGTGTGCGCATGCGTGGTTTTCCCCTCAATGCTCACCTCCTTGGAACCAAAGACCTGCAGCTACCAAGGGTTTACTGTGCGTGCTTTGGTTTAGTGATTCTAATTCCAGAAAGTCATCCTATAGAAACTTTCACATTTTTTTAATTGTTGTGCTGGGTGGGGGTACATTATGGCATTTACAAAAGTTCTTTCAATATATCAAATATAACATACTTGAATTCACCCCCTCCACCATTCCCTCCTCCCCCTTTTCCTGGAATAGTTTCACCAAGTCTCATTTTTCAATTTACCTACATGTGTCCACAGTATTTGTACTATATTCACCCTCCCACACCCTTTTCCCACCTCCCCTCACCTCCCATTGCTATCAACCTCCCCCCACCTCACCAGGCAGGACCTATTTCACCCTCCTGTTCTCCCAGTTTGTAAAAGGAAAAAAAATGACATTTTTGTTTATTTGAGATAGCTACACAGGGCGTTTCCTTGTGACATTTCCATGTATGTATGTATTATTCACATTTGAAATGACACAATTGCACAGTTATTTATTGAGCCCTTACGTACTTACAACTCCAAAATATTGGAAATAATTTAAATGTCCATCAAAAGGAGAAATAAATTAATGTGCAGCCTACAAAATACCATGCAGCCTGAGCAAAGAATGAGGCAACTTTTCCTGTACAGATATGAAGGATCTTCAAATTATATTAAGTGAAAAAAATTATAAAAAGCACAGAACAACAACTAGAGGAGGAGCAGCACTGGCTGTGGAGGTGGTAGTGGCTTCCCCCACCTCTCCCCTGTCCCCACAGTCGCTGCCTTGTCCCTGGGGGCTGAAGGAGGGGCCAGTGGATGGACTAAACCAGTCACCTGTAGGTATTTCATGCACGGGTTTCTAAGGAAGGAGTAACTGTCGCTATGAGCTTTGAGGTGGGCAAATCGCTGCTTATGCTTTGGTCTACGGCAGGAGGATGAGCTGATAGACTCATCCTCAAAAGGATGAAGGAATTTGTTTCACGATGAGCTAGAAGATTTTTATGACTTGGAACTGGCCTGCCGAACCTCAGACAGTAGCTGTTCCCTGTGCTGTGTGACAAGAGTGTGACTGTCCTAGGCAGGCCTCTCAAATCCACATGCTGCTATGCTCACTTACTCAGGGCTTGCTCCTCTACCCCTTCCTTTTCCCCAAGAGTGTGTTGTCTTCTCTGCTTCAAAAGTTACAAAAGGAAATCTTAAGAATTTTTTTGTGACATGAGTATAACTGTCAGATAATTAGTGTGGGTTTTTTGTTACCTGTTTTCAGCCAGGGTATATTTATGGACTTTCCATGCTCATTTCAAAGACCCCCAGATTCAAAAGTAAAAGCATCTTGGGGTGCTTGCTTTAGGGTTCAAGAAACAGAGTGATAGGTGAAGTCACCTATGCTGGCAAATAGCCTTCTGCTATAGACACAAGAGGTGAGTGCCCCAGGTTTCTGGTGAAATCTGCACCTCGTGGTTTTTATCTGTTCCTTACCCTATAATCCCTGCCACGTGCACCTGTCTTGTGGTTTTGGTGTCTTGTTTAATTGCACACCAGAAATACTATTAGGTAACAAAAAGCGGGTGCAAATGTGTTGAGTTTAGAATGACAGAAAAATCTTGGGAGAACCCATGAAAGATGCAATTGCAGACCATAGATACCCAATTGAGTTAGTAGTTGACTCTCAAGGGCCGTGGTGTTGGTGTGTGTGAGTACAAGCGAGCTGGAGGTGGTTTCCCATCCCTACACAGATGTAGTATTCTTAGCCTTAGTGGACAAACCTGGTTTAGTGGTTTCAGCCTCATGGGCCAGGTAGATCTTAAAGCACAATGCAATATATTGGTAGTTGTTAACACAGCAGTACTTTGTTACATAATAGAGAAATTGGATTTGCCATAGAGGTGGAACCACCTGCTTATCCCATATATCAACACAAGCTGGGTCTTGGATACACAGTAGTACTCAATGTTTTATGGCCTAGTCTTTCCAGTCCAGGCACTTTTGGGAAACCCTTTGTGCTCATTTGAGGGGTTCTGTTGTCAGGGTTTTGTGTTTGTTTTTGTGGCATTTGCCCTATTCCACCGTGAGTTTTGTAGGTAGACTATGCTCTATAGTGAAGTGATTGGTGTGCAGTAGTAAGTCACACTTTTCCACCAAAGGAAGAGGTGTGGTAATCCACGGGCAAGCTAAAGTTAAGTTGTTAAAAGAACTTCCTTGATGGAAATCTTTACGTTCGCATTTTGTTGCTCTATTTCCAAAAACAATGTGGGAGACGCTCTGGTTTGTCAGGCTACCACTTTAATTCTCTCGATTCCACACACTGCTTCACTTGAAGAAAAAACAAGTAATTGTTGCAGAGGGCTCTGTATTTTGCAGCTGTCCTTTTGTAAGAAGCACTTTTCCCAAATAAAACAATTTTTTAAAAGTACAAAGAGCATATGTAGAATGACACCACTTGTTTAAAAAGAAAAAGGAAAAAAGGGGTTCACATGAAATTACTTGTATAGACCACCTTTAGAAAAATGCAGAGGAAACAGGGAGTGCTGATTGCTTTTGAGAAGGGAAACCTTGGCTGGGAAACAGGGAGGAAGGCAGAATCACTTCTGTTTGATACCTTTTGGTCTTTATTATATCGTAGTTAGCAAATGTAATTAACATTGAAATAGGGATTGTGGAAACATAATTTTTAAGACAATATTGCATATATACAGAAAAGTCTGAAAGAGTGTTATATGTAAATGATTAACTCTATAGGAAAATTTTACTTTTAAATTATTTGAGTACTGGGAATTTAACCTGGGGCCTGGTGTTTGTAGGCAAGCACTCTCTATGGGTTAAGCCACACCCTCAGTCCTTTTGCTTTTAGTTTGTTTTCAGACAGGGTCTTAAGCTTTTGTCCTGACTGGCCTCAAATTAAGATCCTCCAACTTCTGCCTCCTAAGTAGCTGGGATTACAGGTGTGTAATACTACCCCTGGCCCTTCTGCAATTTTTAATAGTGGAATAGATAGTAACAAAAAATAAACCATAATGCAGATACAATAGAACAAAACTGTGTATGGGCTTTTATTTAGAGAGACACAGGTAATAGGACTTAAAACTCTCAAATCATCTAACACATGTAATCTGGCTTTTGATATGACTTTCCTTCATGTGAATAAGATCTGATATCCTCCATTTTACCTTAGAGGAATTTCAAAAGCACTTAGCCGAAGATAAGTTACATTAAAATAGATGAAGGATTCTTTCCTCTGACCCTGTTTTCTAAATTTTTAGCATAACAAAAATACAAAGAGATCGTGAATCAGTTATTTTTGCTTTTAATTTGATTACATGATATTAACCTTAACAGTTTTAGGAAATTAAACAATATCCTTTCTGCTTAAAAAAAGTTGTTGGCCTTCTTAGTTCATCAAGATCCAGAAATTAGCTACTAAGGAGCATGAGGAAAGATCGTAATGGTCTCAGCAGCTATTTTCTTGGTGATGCTAAGACTTAAACTCAGGGTTCCATGCTTTCTAGGCAGGTACTCTGCTACTTGAGCCATGGCTCCAGCCATTTTTGTTCTGGTTATTTTGGAGATAGGGTCTTACTTTTTGCCCAGGCCAGCCTGGATTGCAAGTCTCTTATTTTAAATTTCCTGCCACCACTGAGATGACAAGTGCCTGCCACCATGTCCATTTATTGGTTGAGATGGAATCTCTCAAACTCCCTGACCTGGCTGGCTTTAAACCATGATCCTTCCAATCTCATCCTCCCAAGTAGTTAGGACTAAAGGTGTGAGCATCCAGCACCCAGACGGTAGCTATTTTCTTAATGTACAGGACAGCCACCTGATTTCCATTTCAAGGAATGCTGTGTTTACCTTGATTTTGAGTTTGGCCTGATCGTTTGTATACTCAAGTTAACATCATTCCTAAATTCATAATACAATTCTAAACTGTGCTCATAACTCAATGGTAGAGTGCATGCTTAGCCCATGGGAGGCCCTGGGTTCGATCTCCCCGCCCCCCCAACCCCCAATACACATAGGAAACAAGTTCTATGTAGTGACTTCTTTGTATTTTTCAGACCTGGCCAGGTTTGGTGTCGGCCCAGAAGTGTCTATTTGAGGTCATCCCTAGTATGGAAGGCCTGAATTCATAGGAGTGAGTTCCTGCTGGCCATGGAACAGGGTGCTGTATCCTGGGCAGAGATTTCTTGGAGAGATCTATACATGTTGTCCAGTACTGCTTGAAATGTGGCTAGTGCAGATTGAGGTGTTTTCTGTATGTAAAATAGATACGGAATTTTAAAGATGGGGCAAAAATGCTAAATCTCATTACTAATGTCATTTCTTGATTGCATGTTGTTTTTGACTTTGTTTTTTTTTAATTTTTGTGTACTGGGGTTTGAACTCAGGGACTCATGCTTGCTAAACAGACTGTCTGCCATTTGAGGTGACACATATAGCCCTGTTGATTACATGTTGAAAAATCAATTTCAGATACACCGGGTTGAAGAAAATATATTAAGAAAATTATTTTCATCTGCTTTTTTTTTAATGTGACCACTAGAAAATGAAAAGCTACATGTGTGGTTTCCATTATTTGTCTATTAGCTGCTCTAATTAGAGGATTACTACCCATTAGCACGTTCAGTCATTCATTCCAGAATGATCCATAAGGAGATTACTTGTGCCAGGCATTGAGCTGGGCCCAAGAGGCACTGTGACAAATAAGGTCAAGTGCCTGCTTCTAAGGAGCTTTCATTTTAGTGCAAGAAGAAGATGGAACTTGTTGAGACAGGTGCTCACAGGGTGTTTTCAGTGCTCTTAAGAAGGCTCCTGACCCAGCCTGGGTGGGCAGGGTGCGGTGACAGAGGCTGGGAGGAGGGATTGAAGCTCTCCAGAGAGATGAAGTATAAGCCAAGTGCTGAAAACTTATCAGGAGTTAACCCAACTGGGGACAAAGGAACACAAGGGGAAGGGGTTGTAGGGTGGATAACCACATGTCTAAGAGTGAGTGACAGAGAGAGGGCAGCTTGCAGCTGGAGCCTGGGAGTAGACTGAAGGAACTGGCAGGCAAGTCAGTGGGGATTCCTTTTCCAGGTGTTTTCTGTTGCTTACTTTGGCTGACACCTCAGGAATATTTTTTTCTGCACCCTTTTGTTATTGTTTTTTTTTTTTTGAGATAATAACTTGCTATATAGCCCAGGTTGGTCTCAAACTCATTATCTTCCCACTTCTGCCTCCTAAGTGCTGGGATTATAGATGAATGTCACCATAACCATTCCTGGTTTTAACTTTTTGTTTTGTTTTTTTGAGACAGGTTTTTGCTACATAGCCCTGGCTCATCTGGAACTCACTATTTTCCTGTTTCAGCTCTCAAGTGCTGGGATTACAGGAGTGAAGCACCACACATGGCTTTTTTCTGAGCCTCAATACCAGACTAGAGGTCGCCTTTGAGACCGGGGAGAAAGGTGAATTTAGTGGGAGCCCTGACTGCCTACTTGTGAAACCTAGCCAGATCTTAGATTTGGTGGAAGCTCCATTCCTTGTTCATTTAAATCACTGACATACTTTTGATATTCAATACATTTTAGCAAATAAATATGCAATTATGATAAAATACTGACCATATTGATAATTTCCTTAAAGCCTCACATTCCTATCTTACACAAAGAGCTCAATGTTTGACCAAGGTACTGCAATAAATACTGGAGTCAGAACTTCCCGCTCAGCTATTTAATGAGTGACCTTAAACAAAGTAATTAACATGCTGGGGCCTCTGCTCATTTTTTAATGAGGGGTTTCAACTCAATGATCTTTAGTTTTCTTTGAGTTTTAACTTTCACAGGTATGTGAAAGTTATGGAAAATGGTATGTGCACTAATAATGAATTATCTAACTGGGAAAAGTCTAGGTACAATGGCAAGAAGAAAAAAAACCAAACAAACCGGGATTCCATTCAGTTTAATGGTCCAAGTCAGAAAAGTAATTACATATTTTGTAACCATTACTCAAAGTGTCATATTTTTATTGAATTATGCTGTGATGCATCTGAGATTTTTAAGCAAAATTGGCAAAACAAGAGCAATAAGTACTTCTTAGACACATTATACCTGAAAATAATTTTAAAGTATATTTCAATAACAGTATTTCATAAAAGTATTAAATGAGCAAACAGAACAAGTGGAGTTTTGATTTTAGATTCTCCAGTAGCTTTGGAGGCTTGTCCAACCCAAGTAAATACTCAGTAGCTCTCATGGGACTTCTGTTTGCGCGGAACATTCTAGATTGCACTGTAGAGTGTAAGATACTATGCCTAGCAATTCTAGAGCAATGTAGTATAGAGCAGAATTTCCAAACATTTTGGTTTTGGGATGCATTCACATTTTTAAAAATCATTGAAAATTCCCAAAAACTTTTATGCATGCATTATATCTATCAATATTTATTATCAAAGAAATTAAAACTGAAAAAACATTATAGTATCTATTTTAAAATGCATGAAAAATAAAATCAGTACACATGAACATGAATATTTTAATGATAATGGCTTTATTTTTCAGAACAACAAATTTAGTGAGGAATGTGGTATCTGGCTTCATTGAAGACAGCTGGATTTTCAACTTCTGCACTAAATCTGTTGTGATATAACAGGTCATGTGGCCTCTGGAAAACTCTACCATGCAGTTGTGGAAGAATGAGAGTGAAAGAGTCAAATGATAGCTTGTGTTATTGTGGAAGTAGTTTTGGCTTATAGACTTCTTGGATAGTTTGTTGAGGAACCCCAGGGACTCCCGGACCACACTTTGAGAACTTCTGGCATAGCAAGAACCTCAAAAGAATTTGTGTCCTGTGGAAAATAGAGTATAAATGTAGGTCAAGCTTACCAGTATGTGTGGCATTAGTGACAACTGTGTAGAGTAATAGGGATTGGCTAAGACAATGGCCTTGGAAGCCAAGGGTGGATGTGTTGGGTGCAGTATTAAGGGGTGACAATTGCTTAGGGGTGACATTAGAAACAAGGTAGCAGATGTGTGCAAACTCATCCTCAAAGACTTGTTTCTGGGGTCTATAAGCCACTTTCTTGGAAGCTGGGCTGTCCAGGAAGCCCAGCACTGACAAGGAGGGCCATCACTGGGGAGGGCCATCAATTGAGCCATTTGAAGTTGGCAGGAGATAGAAGACAATGTGCAGAGACCAGAGAGGTTACAGGGATCCTGAAATCCCACTGAGAGAATGTCTAGCCCATGCTGTCCATACTTTTTGCAAGGGGCAGTTCTCCTTTTTCACAAGAATCTAAAAGGAAACCCTAATGTAAGCTGTAGAGAAGAGCATATTGGTCTGATTGAAGGAGGGAAGAAGTCTGTGTGGCCTGGTTTACTTCTACTTCTTCCTGTTCCCAGCCAGATCCAGCCAACCCTGCTGCCTGGCTTCAGACTTCCAGCAGTGGTAGGAGGAAAACCATCAACAGAGTGGGATAAACACCCTTGAGTGTTTGGTCCATGGTTATGTCCCCTGGTCCTCTTTGTGGGGAGAGGGGATTGGAAGGGGGATGCCTTCATGAGATGACTTCATAATTAAAGGCTCTGCCCAGACTTGTGGATTGGACTTACAGTGGGAATAGGAATGTGAGGGCAGCAGAGAGATGAGATTCAGGGTTGGGGGCTCACATTTGAGTCCTGGAAACTGAGTTGGCATTGGCCACATGAGGACATTAGTAAACAGTGAAAGATAATCAACAATTAACATTAATTGAGTGCTTACTATATGCCAGGCATTTCTAAGGATGATCTTGATTCTTCCTCACAAAACCTTTGTGATTTTTATTGCCCCATGTTTTATAGAGTCAGATTTAGAGAAATTAACTTGAGTAAAAGGCACAGGTCTCAGTGGAGGAGCAGACTTTCTGAAATTCTCCATGTAAAATTAGCCATTAAAAATTGGTTTGGACTTGAACTAAACTTAAGCATGTTGAGCAAAGATGTCCCAGCAATGCTTTCAAAATGCTGTGCACACAGTGGTAGTTTCTATAATGCCTACCCTTTGGGCATTCTCCTTTCTCTCTTGCTAACTGAACCTCACTTTTATTCAGGTCTCTGGTGCCCATGTGAATCGGGAGAATGGATCTCTCCCAGTAGATTGATCTTCATTGGCAGGAATCCAGAAGGAAGACTCTAGTCCTTTGCAGAAATGGGCACCATGGTAATTCTGGCCAGTGAGGTAGGAGAAGTTTCCTAGGAATCTGTTATATGCACCTGCTGATAAAGAGACACATGAGGAAAAAACAGTGCCTTTCTGACCTTCTGTAGTTAGAATGCCATGTGTTACCTGAATCTATGTGCAGCCATCTTGTGAGCATGAGGGGAGATGATGTGAGAAGGCAGAACTGAAAAGAGACAAAGATTTTCTGGTTGAGCTGCTGACTTAGAAACCCTGGACCAGTCCTACCTCTGTACTTAGGTGATAATACATTTTCTTTATTTAACAGAAATGTAGAAGACCATTTTTGAGTCTTTCATTATTAGAAGCCCAAACTATCCTAAACAAACTGTTAAGCATATTATCCTATCTACTTAGAAAGGTAGTTTGAGCAAGCAACACCTTCAAATGTACAGTTGTTTTGTTTCAGCCAGGCTTCTCTTAGAAAATATAAATGCAATTTGGCTATATTCTCTTTAGGCACAGTTGTACCTGCTGAAAATGAATCACCATTTGCAGAGTAATGTTAAAAGGTTACATGATGCAGCTGCAAATATGTATTTATTTAGGCTACTATTTATGTTCCATTATAGGTGAAAACTGTCCACATGCATTTTTTTTATAGTTCTAGCTCCAGAAATCTGGATCTATTATATGTATGAAAAGTAGCGTCCTATTATGTGGCTAGGTCTCACTTTGTATCTCTTATAGGGACTAATCTTTAAATAAATCTTTAATGATTAAAAACAATGTTTCTATATCTAGTAGTCCTCAGGGTAAACTCCAAGTTTTCTGGTTTACTTGACAGACCAAGAGTATGAATTACTTATTATCCACATTTTGGGGAGTATAAAATCAACTGTTTAGATTGGATAGTGTACATGAAAATAACTTGAAAAATAATTTTGACCTTTTTTAGTCATCTTTTAAGGAGTATTTTATTTTCTTTCAGAAAGGATATCTGAAAATGAAAGATAAAGCATTTGCTCAAGTTCTGTCAGCTAGTTAAAAACAATCTCAATCAGCGTACTGGTGGCCCCATGCTTGTAATCCTAGCTACTTGAGAGGCTGAGATCTGGAGGATCAAAGTTCAAGACAAGCTCAGGCTAAAAAGTTCTTGAGACCCCCATCTCAATCAATAGCTGGGTGCAGTGATGTGCCCCAGTCATCCTAAGCTTCTTGGGAGACTGAGATCGGGGGGATCAAGGTTCCAGGCCAGCCCAGACAAAAGTCTGTGAGATCCCATCTCAATGGAAAAAAAATCTGGGCTTGCAGGCACAAGACTGTCATCCCAGTGATGGTGAAAAACATGAAACATGAAATAGGAGGATGGTTGTCTGGGCCAAAAGCAAGATCCTATCTCCAAAATAACCAGAGCAAAAAGGACTGGGGGTGTGGCTCAAGTGGTAGAGCACCTGCTGAGCAAGTGTGAAGCCCTGAGTTCAAACCCATGCCATGAAGAAAAAAGAAAAAAATCTCAGCCCTGACAGACCCTAGACACATCCCAAACTCTGTTATAGAGACAGAGATTGTAATAAGTAGCAAATCATTCAAATGGTGCTCGCTCAGAAGAGCGTAGAAGCAAAGGACCTCCATAGTCTACAGTACTGTAGTCAGCTGTGTGAGTTCTCTAGTCGCTCTAAAGTCCTAGCTAAAGCAATCAAATAAGAATCCTGGAACAGTGAATTATTTTTAACATGAGAACAGAAAATCATGCACTTATACAGTAACCATGACAACTAGTTACTTTGCTGAGTAAGTGGCAACTTCTAGCATCCTTGTATATTCATGAAAGCCTCTGTCATGTCTAATACAGCCACATGCCACCTCACTGTGCTTTGACCAATGACAGACCACATACACAATGGTGGTTCCATAACATTATAATGGAGCTGAGAAATTCCTGTCACCTTAGTGACGTTATGGCTGCTGGCTACAGTCACTTATTTGTGATGATGCTGGGGTAAAACAACCCTGTCACCACTCATATAAAAGTACAGCACATGCAATTATAAGTACACAGTCCTTGACAATGATAATACATGACTGTTTATGTATTTACTGTACTATAGCTTTAATTAATTGCAAATTCTATCTACTCATAAAAAATTACTGTTAGACAGTATGCTACATCTCACGTTTACTGAATCTCTTGGTTGGATCAAGAGGTCACGTTGAGTGATTGATCTAATGCCAGCTAGATCTGTGTAAGTCCGCTTGGTGATGCTTACCCAACAATGAAATCGCCTAATGTCGCATTTCTCAGTGTCCTTTTCATTAAGCCATGCATGACTGCAATGCCTCATTGACAGCCTTGTGTACTATGGGGTAAAGCACACATTATGAAGATGAAGTTCTCAGTTCCCATCTCTTAAGAGTAGTGTTGTCTGATTTTTAAAGCCCATCCTTTCAAAAATCCTTTCTCAGACAAAAACTTAAAACAGCTTTTTTTCACTAGCCAGAAAAGTAATGTGAATGAACCTTTTAAACTATTTAGTTCTTTTGCAGTGACGTCGATGACGATGCTCTGGCCCTGTAAGATGGACCCATATCCTTCACAAGGAAAAACATAAAAAAGAGCAAACCTCACAACTGGGCAGTTACCTTGGTATTGCTCATTTACAGTCATTCCATGGCTGCCGTCAGCCACCTGGGATGGCTTTGTGCCCATCATTCCACACTACCAGCCTCTGGGTTTTTTCCCCAACAGTGGCTTCCTACTCAACCTACTTACTCCTCTGTTCAGACTGTCCTCCCAGACACCATGTTGATGATCCAGCCAACCTCAATGCCTTGTGTTCTTGACCTTTTCTGATGCAAAGACCTTGACTTCCATCCACATCAGCAACCCACCCCCACAGTCACACTCTGGACTTTGTCTTCACTTGGAATTGCTCTAGCTCTGAGAGCTTAAATATTACAATCCCTTTTTTTCTACAACCTTCTATTTTCTACTTTGCTCATGTCCCTGAAGGCAGGTGATGCAATGAAAAAAAAAAAAAAGGTTTTAGCAGCAGAGAGATCTGGCTTTCAATATTGACTTTGCTACTTGCTAGCTGTGTGACTTCAGGCAAATTGCTTCTGAGCCCTAAATTCCTTATCTGGGACAAAAGCACCCAGCAACACGGCTGATGTTCAGTGAAGCTGGTCTTCCCCCAAACCCCCTTCACTCTTCCTCACATCTAGTAGCTTTGTTTTTAGATCTCAAGGCTGGTCTTTGCAGCCTCTGATCTCCTTCTGGGCTTCTGGCACAGTCATGTCCTCCTTCCTCTGATGTTCCACCACTTGCTTTGGAGAAACGCCAACCCTGAGACAATGCCCTCCTCCCATGGTTCACTCTTGTTTCAGGCTGCTGAAAGTATTTAGTTTGACCAGAAAAGCCCTGAACATTTAAAGTATTGAATTTTCTCACACAGAAGAAGAGGAGGAGAGGAGTAGGAATGACAAAATGGGATCCACTGTGATTTTACCTTAATTTCTTTATCATAGGGAGAGCACAGTCATCATAAATTTTACTTTTAGCCTTAAATAATTAATTTGTTAAGTCCCAACTTTAGAATTAACAGGATCCAATAAAAATCACTTCTTGGTTGCACACTGTGGTACACAACTGTAATTCAAGCTCTGAGGAGGCTGAAGCAGAAGGATTGGGCATTTGAAGTCAGGCTGGACTACATAGCAAGATCCTGCCTAAAAAAAAAAAACCAAAAAAACCCCCAAAAAACAAAAATGGGGTGGAATCGTCTCTGTTCTCCACCTGACTTATAAACATTATTTAAGAATGGGTCTGCTTAAGAATGGGATGGGGTAGGAAGGAGATAAGGAGGAAATGAACCAGTTGGGATATAAAATAGACATGTATGGAAATGTCAGTGTGAAACCCCTGGTGCAACTATCATATAACAACAATTTTTTTTTTTTAATGAAGGACAGGGAGGCAAAACAGTTTCTGTGTGTGAGAGAACTAGTGGGAGGGGAGAGGGCATAGGGAAGGGTGAATGAGGGTGAGTATGGTGGATGTATTTTGTATTCGTGTATGAAAATAGAACAATGAAACCTGTTAAAATTGTCCTAAGAAGGAGTTGGTGAGGGGAAAAGATGGAAAGGGTGAATCTCATTAAGGTATAGTGTAGCTGGGTGCCAGTGGCTTATGTCTGTAATCCTAGCTACTCGGGAGGTAGAGATCAGGATCACAGTTCAATGTCTGCCTGAGCAAATAGTTCGAGAGACCCTATCGTGAAAATACCCAGCATGAAAAAGGGCTGGTGGAGTGGCCCTGAGTTCAAGCTCCAGTATTGCCAGAAAAAAAAAAAAGATATACTGTAAACACATATGTAAATGTCACAACATATCCTTGTACAACTTTAGTATGTTAATAAAAAATTAATTACAAAAATAAAGTACCTAACTTGGAGAAGTCCTTAAACATAGGAGAACCTACAACTGCAAATAAAATGTGTTCAAGAAAGAAAAAAAAAAACAGGTCTGTACATGGATGCCAAATTTTACCTCTGTTATTAAATAAGCATTTATTGGGGAGTGCGATACACATCGGCAGGCAGGTGAGGTTTCAAATACTGACTTAGCCCAACCTTCCCAAACAGTGGGGCAGCACTTGGTCTAGGCCTTCCCCAGCTGGAAGGAGAAGGCACAGCCCCTTTAACAGTACAGTGTGGAGGAGCAGAGGGAAATGCCTGGAGGACAGGGGAGGAAGAACTGGAGCTGTCCACACCCAGTTGCTTCTTTATACTCACCAACCTAATTAATGATACCACTTGTTAGGCAGATAGTTTCCTCCCTGTAGTTGAAAATATCAGCGCTGGGGACTGGGTGTGTCCCATAAACACCTAAATGTCTAAATGTCTCTGGAAATGTTTTGTCCTCTTTAAAATTGTCTTCTGTTTTTATTGTTGAGTCATAAGAGTTCTTTCTATATCCTGGATTCCAGTCTCTTATCAGATTTATGTGATTTATAAGTATTTTTTTCTGTTCTGTTGGTTGTCTTTTCTTGATATCTTGAAGCAAAAATAGGGTTTTTAAAACTTTGATCGAGTCCAATTTATTCATTTTTTTCTTTTGTCATTTGTGTTTCTGGTGTCATTTGTAAGAAACTATTGCCAAATCTAAGGTCAAAAAGGTTTACTTCTATGTTTTCTTCGAGTTTTACTGTTTTAGCTCTTAAACTCAGGTATTAGAGTTTAAGTCCATGGTCACTTACTCCATTGCTTTTGGACTCATGTGTGGTGAGGTAGAACATTATGGTGGACAAGAGTGACTCCCCTCATAGACAACAGGAGGCAGAGAGCAAGAGGCCAAGGCCAAGATATACCCCCAGTGGCCTACTTCCTCCTACAGTCTCCTAAGAGCCCAATCAAATATGAATTCTTCAAAGGATTAGTCACACCAGCTGGGGAGCACACCTTCAGTACATGAGCCTTGGAGGAAATTTCATATCCAAGCCACAACATAATCCTTATGTCACTACCACATTGTCTTGATTACTGGAGCATTGTAATAAATTTTGAAATTGAGGAAAGTTTGAGTTTTCCAACTCAAGATTGTTTTTGTAGAAACTAGGGGCACAGTTCTGTGGTAGAGAGCTTGTCCAGCTTGTGCAAGACCCTGGGTTTGAACCATAGCAATACACATATGCACACACATTTGTTATTCAGATGCTGTAGATTTGCATATGAATTTCAAGATCTACTTATCGATTTCTAGAAAAAAGGAAGCTGTGATTTTCAGAGATTGCACTGAATTTGTGGATGGATTTGGGCATAGTTGCCATGATAACACCCACATCTTCCAGTCCCTGCACATGGGGTATCTTTCCATTTATTTAGGTCTTCTTTAATTTCCATTAAAGCAAGTTGTGGTTTTCTGTTTTTAAGTCTTACACTTCTTTTGCTAAAGTTATTTCTAGATGTTTTATTCTTTTTGATTGTATTACAAGAAAATGTGCTTTCATTTCATTTCTAATTGCTCATTGTTAGTATGGACAACTGATTTTTTGGTTTTGTTTGTTTTTACAGTACTGGGGATTAAATTCAGGACTTATTTTAATATCAATGTTATATCTTGCAAACTTGCTTGTTTTGGTGGATTCCTTAGTTTTTTCATATATAAAATTATGTTACATGCAAATAGAGATAGTTATGCTCTTCCTTTCTGATCTGGACCCACTTATTTGCTTCTCTTTCCTAAGTGATTTTGATCAATCTTCCATTACCACATTGCATAGAACAGACGTGGTGAGGCAAACACTCTTGTTTGTTTCACTTCAGGAGGAAAGCATCCACTCTTTCACCAGTAAGTGAATGCACAGATGCCAGCTGTGCATTTCTCTTAGATTTCTTCTGCTTGGGCTGAGAGATTGTTTAGTGTTGTTATCATGAAAGGGTGTTGAATTTTTATTTTTCTGTGTCCATTGAGATGATCATGTGATTTTTTTGTCTTTTATTCTGTGGATGGTGTATTACACAATTGGTGTTTTGGGTTTTTGTTTGCTTGTTTTGTTGTGTTGTGCTGTGTTTTGTTTTGAGCTAGGGTGTTGCTATACAGCCCAGGCTGGCCTCAAACTTAACAATCCTTCTACCTCAGCTTCCTAAGTGTTGGGACTACAGTGTACATGGTTACATCTGACTTATAATTGGTGTTTTTAATATTAAACCAATCTTGCCTTCTTGGGATAGACTTCCCTTGATCATGGTTTTATATGTTGCTGGAGTCAGTGTTTCCCTAAGATCCTGCTGAGGATTTTTTGCATCTATGTATTATATCTATATTTATAAGAAATGTTGGTGTAGTTTTCCTATCCTGTGATATCTTTTATTTGATTTTGGTGCCAAAGTAATATTGATTTCATATAATAAACTGGGAAGTGTCCTGTCTTTTATTTAATTTTTTTAGAAGTGTTTGTGAAATACTGGTTTTAACTTATTTATGCTTAGGTAAAACAAATAAATGGTTTAAAATATCAAACATATAAAAATGTTTTTAGTATCAGATTAAGTCTTTCATGTTCCTCTTCCAAGTTCTTTTCATATGACTTTTCTCCCCCAGGGGTAAAGATCTTTGTTTCTTCTGCAGGCATCATGAACTTAGCAGCTACATGACAGAACTCATGAATTTCCCTTAGAGAACTGCTGCTTATCCTGGCCTAATATTGTCATGATCTAAACAGATCTTAAGTTCTCTTTCCATATCTGAATCAGTTGGGAATAAGCTCAGCTGTGAACAACAGAGACTCCAGAGAACAGAAAGCATAAAGGTAACAGCAGTGTGTTGCTCCTTCATTTGAAAGCAGGAAGCAGGAAGGCAGTCCAGGGTTAATATGGTGGCTTTAATCTACTAAGCTTTCAAGAAGCCAGTTTCCTTCCAACTCACTATGCTAACCTAGGAATAGCCCTAATCCTCCTGATCCCAAAATGAGTATTCGTTTTCCAGGAAATAGGTTGGACAGAAAAAAAAAGCAAACAAGGGGAATGTCTCAATTCCTTGTAAGCAAAAATTCAGAAACTTCCATGTTACACTTCTGTTTAAGTCTCAGTGACCAGAGTATATTCATATGGTCTCACTCAGTCTTAAGGGAAGCTGGGGAAAACGGTCTGCATTCTGAGTCAACATGGGCTCACTAAAATTGGGTGTTTTATTATGGAAGAAGAGGAGTAATAAAGTAGTTACTACCACACATTTTGCCTTCAATATCTCCCCCTCCATTTCTCCTTCCCTTGTAAAAACCCTTATCATTTCTCACCTAAATAAACACAGTAGCTTCCTCCTCACCCCAATGCTGGGGAAGGTTTGCCCAGTGCCTTATAATTTAGCATATGCTCTACCATTGAGCTACACACAAGAAGCTTAACTGGATTTTTAAACTCCAGTCTCTTCCCTTCAGGGAAAATTTTCATTATATCTCCTCTAAAATACAGATGAAATAATTAATGCTATCATGACTTTCTAGTTGCCTCCAAAAAATTTAAATACCTAAATGTGATTTGTGAGTCTCTTCATGATCTAGCCATAGCTTACCCTACAAGTTTAGTCTCAGTCCATCTCCTTCTGTACTTGAACTTTTTGCTCAAGGCATATCTAAATCCTGTTTTTTCCCTAAATATGCCAACCTTTTTTTTTTACATCTTTGTAACTGTGGTACATTGATTATCCCTCCCTGTTTACAATGTGATTTGATTCTTTCTGCCAAGTGATGAGGGCTGTGTCCCCACCCTTTGAATTTGGGCTGGCCCAAGGACTTGTTTTGGCCAATGGAATATGTGTGAAATAATGGTATGTGGGTTTTAAGTCCCAGCTTAAAGAGGCCTTGTGTGTTTCTGCTGTCTCTTGGACCTCCATCTCTGCCATTAGCACATGCCTGAGCTAGCCTGCTGGACCATGAGAAACCAAATGCAGTAGTGCTGAGTCATCCCAGCCAAGGCCAACTTCAACCATCTGGCTCTCAGCTGACCTGCCAGCTGACCTCAGATCTGTGAGCAAGCCCATTCGGGATTTCGGGATCAGCCCAGCCAGACTCAGATCAGCAGAATGACCTGGCTGACACATAGATCCAAGAGACATAATAAATGGTTGCTGTGTTAAGCCACTAAGCCTGAGGAGACTTGTTTTGCAGCATTCGTTGTGGCAATAGGTCAAGGATACAATGCTTTTGCATGTTCTCTTCAATCACTTTGAAGTGCCTATTTCATTTTCAGTTTAGTAAACTTCTAAACTTATCTATTTATCAAGACCCAGATCAAATATGATCTTAAGCAGAAAATTTTCTTGTCTCTATCTGGGCAGATGTAGTCACTTCCTTTTATTAGCTTCATACATGTGTCATAGCATGTAAAATATGGGTTCTCATTCCCACAGTCATCTCTCCTCTACACTGAGTTAGCTGAGGGCAAGGACCATCTTTTGTATCATGTGCACCGAAACTATTTGTAGTGTGAATGAAAAAAATTCTAGGATGTAAGGCATATATAATCTTTTTTTATTTCCTCTTTCAACCTACAAATAAAGTTTCTTATGTACACCAGTACTACCTTATATGATGCAGTCACTCACCCATATCTCAATCATCGATCACGTATTGGCTGATGTGTTTCTCTTCTTAGTCCATTTTGTGCTGTTATAATAGAATTCCAGAGACTGGGTAATTTATAATGAACAAAAATTTATTTGGTTTGTAGTACTGGAGTCTGAAAAGTCAAAAAGCAAGAGGCTTTTTGTGCTTGCTTTTTGTGCTAAGGATAATATGGTAGAAGCTGTCATATGGGCAAGAGAGAGTTGAACTTGCTTTTGTAATAAACTTACTCTCAAGACAATGAACCAATCCTACCATGATGACATTACTCCACTCATGAGACCAGAACCTTCATAGTCTAGGTAGCTTTTAACTTATCCCACCTTTCAACACAGTTGCACTGAGGATTACATTTCCAACACATGGTCTTTGTGGGGGACACATTCAAACCTTCCCACATGTGCCTTTTAAATCTAAGCAGGTTCATATTTTCCTTGATTGGCAATTTCCCATATTGGACAGATGTTACTTTCTGAAACTTTCAAATTCTTTGTTTGTTTGTTTGTTTTGAGACAGGGTCTTACTATGTAGGGTCTCACTAAGTAGCCCAGGTTGGCCTTGAACTTTCTAGCCTCCTGTCTAAGCCTCCAGAGTGCTAGGATTATAGGTGCATACCACCATGCCTGGCTCAAATTCTTAAGTTTCTCAATCGTTCAATTTAATTTTTCAGTTATATTCATTACTATCCTTGTAGATAGAGTAGAATTAGTTTGATCTCTTATCTTACTCACCTCAATAATTTTCTATTTCCAAGTGAGAGTGGAGGTGGCTGAGAAAACTGTTCCAACCACAGACCTGTTGGCAGTGAAGTGGGATTTTGCGACCTGTGATTTTAAGTTCTTTGGAGTTCACCCTCTTTGCTCAGGGCTCCATTTGTTATATGCCAGTTGGACATGGATCAATTGTCAGGCCTTAGTGAAAAATGATAAATTTTTGACAAAAAGGACCTGAAGAAAGGCACAAAAATGATCCTTTGGATCACTGTAGTATTCTAGAAAAGAGCCTGAGAGAAGACAGCAGGCATTATTTAGGCAAGGGAAGCTTGGAGGGTGCTTCCCATCCTCTGTTCTGTCACCTCTATCCCAATGCTCCCTCAAGGACATTTGCTATATTTTATGTGTCAGTCCCAAAACTTCTTAATGTGTATTTATATTTGTCCATCAGTATCTATGGAGGATTGGTCCTTCTCACCCACCCCATGGATTCTAAAATCCAAAGACATAAAATGACAAAGTATTTACATATAACGTATGTACATCCTCCTGTGTACATTAATAATCTCTAAATTAATATAATACCTGATACAGAGCACGGAAATAGTTGTCATATTGTATTGTCTGGGGAATAATGATAAGAAAAATAAGTCTGTACATGTTCAGTACACACGAGAAAATTTGAGAATATTTTCTATTCGTGATTGATTCTATCTGTAGATGTAGAGCAAAAGATATGGAGGGCCAACTGCTATCATGCCCTGTGTCCTATTGTGCATGGGATGCTTCACCAACTTCACATTGAATGTGGTATGTTCAATTACCTTGAGAAGGAAATCTGCTGGCCAGAAGTATTGTTAATATGCCTCTTGCAAGGTCTGAGTTCATCAGAAAGCTTTGCCGCCACACAGGCCCATTGTTTCTGATGTCAAAGTCATCAGTCATTTACATAATAATACAATAACACTTAACGCCTTTCATCAAGCCAGATTGCAGACACTAATTAGTTATACTTCATTGTGTTCTGGTAAGTTATAATGCATGTTTTCTAGATATTGAAACAGAGGCAAGAGATTAGTGGTGTTTGCCCATGGCTACAGAGGAAGATGTCAAAATTGGGGTTATAACTCTTGTGCCCTGTCTACTCGACCTCTCTAAATTTATATATAAAATTTGTAATAGTACCGATAGCACATACAATGCAATGAAAAAGCCCTGCCACCTTAGCCACTGCATTTCATGTGATATATTGAAATGAAAGTCCCTAAGCATTAAATATTTAAGAAGAAAAAAAATTTAATGAAAAGAGTAAACATTTCAAGTGCCTGGCGTGCATGCATCATGGCTTAATTCTCCTTTGTGGGCTGTGATTAAAAAACGAATTCAGTTCTCACCTCTCTGGAAGAGTACATTACCATGCTAGGAAATGAAGCCAGCCTCAAGAAGGATTTTTTTGCTTAAGTACCAAGGTCAGCCCTTGGAAATTTAATAAGGCAATATTACCAGATACCTAAATGTGGTGTCTCAATCACTGCCAAGGGCCAGGGATGCTGTATCGTAAAGTTCTTTGCTCTTTAAAATTCTGGATATAATTTACATTTTAAATAATAGAATGACTTTTTTCCTCATGATTATTTCTCAGAACAGTATGGAAACCTTGCCTTTGAACTCTAATGGTGTAGTCTGGATTGATTCCAATGCTTAGATTGTTAACATGCCTTCCAATCTAACCATGAATTGGATTTTCTGTTCTCTCAATGACATTCCGGCTTTCAAATTCTAGAAGGAGTCTTCGAAATATGAATTTTATAAGCATAGAAGCACTGTGTCTCATTTGGGATAGTTTATTTAATTCCACAGGCTTCAATGATAAACCTTAAAATGGTATTGCTAAAAATGAGCTAAATTTCTGCCCTAAAACATACAAAGTGTTTCAACTTACTGATTTTGGTCCACAATCTGCAAAATGGGAGTATTTGCACTGTACCCATCTTGTGAACAATTTATGTACTGAACATTTAGCAACTGTTCAAAACTGTTTCAAAAATGTATTTTGGAAAGCCAAGAGAATAAGTTATGATGTCATAATATTTATGAGAATAAATATATATATACAGATCTATGGTGTCTGACTATATTTACCTTGCAACCCATGTATAAGCATTTTCATACATATGTCAGGGAAGGGAGGGTGTCTTAGATCAAAGATGATCATGAGAACTTTACTATTCCCCCCATTGGGAGGTGGAGTCTATTACCTGGCTCCCCACTTTGAATCTGGCTAGGGCCTTTGCTGTAGAGGCTGCCAGACTTCTGAAGCTGACTCCTAAGAGGTTTTTCTGTTTCACTGGGTTTCTTGACATTCTTTTCCTGGGATGCTCCTTCTCAGAACGGAACTGCCATGCTTTAAGAAGCCCCAGCCATAAGAGAGTCCATGTGGAGGTGCACTGGTGGCCAAACCCCACTGAACTTCCTGCCATGCACGGCACCCATCATGAATGTCCCAGCCAGGGGAACCTCTAGATAACTACGGCCCTCCCAGTGCCTTAGCACATGGAGCAGAAGAGTCTACCACTCAACCCACAGAACTTAGTGAGAACAAATTCATGTTTTAAGGCGCTAAGTTTTGGGAAAGTTTGTGACATAGCAACTAAAACAGGAGAGGAAGGAATAATATTTAGAATTGGATATAAATCACCACAAAATGCAGATTCTAACTTATCTTCATCAATTTGGGCACATATATTCTCACTTCAGTCTCTTAAAGTGACAATTTTAGGGCTGGTGAAGTGGTAGACTGCCTGCCTAGCAAGCATGAGACTTTGAGTTCAAACCCAAGTACTGACAAACAATTTTCCCCAAATTCCTATGTTGAAATTTGGAAGTTGGGCTTTGGGAGGTGATTACCTCATGAGGCTAGAACCTTCATGAATGGGAGAAGTAAGTATCCTTATAAAAGAGACTCTAAGAGAACTCCCCTGCCTCTTCTGTCATGTGAAGACAGTGAAAAGAAGATAGTCTATGAACCAGGAAGCAAGGCTTCTCCAGACACTGAATCTTCAGGCATCTTGATCTTGGGCTTCCCTGGCTCCAGAGCTGTGAGAAATACAATTCTGTTGATTGTAAGCACTCAGTCTATGATATTCTGGACCAGACAACTTCTTTTCCCCACCCTTGCTTATGCTTCCTACCTGGAACCACTCCCCCACCATCCTTTATGCCAATCCAAATTCTGCATTCTCTGGAAAAAGGACCTTCCCCTTCACTCCTTCACTCTAGTCCTCAGCATTTCTCTTTCTGACCCATTTGAATAGTCAGCATCTAGACTATTCTTTGATTTTAAAAAATAGCTTTACTAAGATGTAATTGACATTCAATAAATTGTACATATTTGAACTGTTCAATTGGATGTTTTGCCATGTGTTTATACTTGTGAAATCATCACCACAATCAAAATAATGAACATATCCATCACTCCCCACAACTTCCTGACTCTCCTTTGTAATCTCATCTTTACACCCATCCCACACCCCCATACAGTCACTGTAAATTAATCTGCACTTTCTAGAGATATATAAATGGGTTCACACAGTATGCAACTTTTTTCATCTGGCTTCTTCCATTTGGATTACTATCTTGAAATTCATACACAGCTTCAATATTTTGAAATTCATTTATGTTGTATCAATCATTTGTTGGTATATGCATATTTTTGGAGTAGCATTCCATTGTATAGAAATACCAGAATTTGCTCATCCATTCATCTGTTGATGGATACCTGGGTTGTATCTTGTTTGGAGCTTTAATAAAATAAACAGAGCTGCTGTGAACATTCATGCCCAAGTTGGATCTAACCTTTTTTATATTCTTTTTGACAAGTACTTAGGAGTGGAATGTTTTGATCACACAGTAATGTGTATAATGTGTATGCTTAACTTTTTAAGAAATTACCAACCCATTTCTCAAAGTGATTGTACCATTTTATATTTCACCAGCATTATAGGAGAGTTCCAGTTCTCTACATTCTGTTGACTCTTGATATGGTTAGTCTTTTAGATTTTAACCATTGTGATAGGTATAAAGTAGCATCTGATTATGGTTTTAATGTTCACTTCCGTAATGATGAACGATATCGAGCATCTTTTCATATGCTTATGTACCATAAGAATATCTTCTTTGGTGAAGTATTTGTTCAGGTGTTTTATACATTTTTTGGGGGGTTTTGTTTCCCTATTATTGAGGGCTTGCTTCCTTCCTCCCTCCCTTCTTCTCTCCCTGCCTCCCTTTCTATCTCCCTCTCTTCCTTCCTCCCTTCCTCCCTCCCTTCCTTCTTTCCTTCCTTCTTTCCTTCCTCCCTCTGCCTCTCCCTGTCTCTGAACAGTCTCTCACTTGGTAGCCCAGGCTGGCCTCAAACTCCTGATCCTCCTTCTTAAGCTCCCAATACAGGCAGACACCAGTATACTTGGAACTACTGAGTTTTGACATTTCTTATTAGCTTTTGAGCTCTCTTTATGTACAGAAGTCCTTCTTTATCCAAGGTTTTGCTTTCCATTGTTTTAGCTACTCATGGACAACTGAGTTCCAAAAATATTAAATGGAAAATTCCAGAAATAAACATTAAGTTTCAAATTGCATGATGTTCTAGTAGCATGATGAACCCCCATGCTATACTGCTCCATCCTGCCTGGGACATGAACCATTCATTTGTCTGGTGTATCCACACTGTATACACTACCTGCTCACTAGTTTCAGAAGCCATCTTGGCTACTAGATCAAAACTGCCGCAGTATTGAAGTGCTCGTGTTCAAGTAAACTTTATTTTACTTGATAATGATCTCAGAGCACAAGAGCGGTGATATTAGCAATTTAGATATGGCAAAGAGAAGTCATAAGGTATTTCATTTAAATGAAAAGGGGAATGTTCCCAACTTAATGAGGAAAGGGCCAAAAAACATATACCGAGGTTGCTAAGATCTACAGTAACAACGAACCGTCTATCTGTGAAATTGTGAAGGAAAAAGAAATTCATGCTAGTTTTATTGCCAAACCTCAAGCTGTAAAAGCTACAGTCTGAGTGCAGGATGAGGGCTTAGTCAAGATGGAAAAAGCATTAAATTATAGGTTCTGTGCTATCTGCAGTGTCAGACAGCCACTAAAGATCTTAGATAGTAAGTTCAGATAAGGGGAACTTACGGTGTTCTGAATACAAGAATTTTGTCATGTATGTGCTTTGCTTCCAGACAGTGGGTATTTTTTTTTAAATCTCTTTTTATTTTGAAGAGCAAAAATTCCCATTTTTTTCAAGTTTATCTTATAAAATTGCACTGATATGGCTTGACCATTTGTGCTGTATCAAAGAAATCTTTGCCTAACCCAAAATCACAATGATTTTCTCCAGTTTACCCCTACAAGTTTTAAAGTTTAAGGTTGCTTACAGCCTATTGTGAATTGCTTTTGCATATAGTGTGAGATATGGCCCAAAGATTACTATTTTTTTTCCTATGAATAGACAATATTTTCAGACCCATTTGTTGAAAAGATTACCTTTTTTCCACTCGCTGGCCTTGATACTTTGTCAATAATTAGTTTGTCATAGATCTGTATGTCTACTTCTAGACTCTGAACAGAAATCTCTGTCATCCTTATTCTTTGCTCTCCTGTTAACATGTCTTTTTTTCTCTGGCTAGTTTTAACATTTTCTCATTATAATTGATGGTGAACTGTTTGATTAGGGTGTCATGGTGCTGTCTTGTTCATGTTTCTTGTCTTTGGGGTGTGCTGATCTTCTTAAGTCTCTGGGTTTATGGTTTTCATCAAGTTTGTCAAGTATTTGGTCATTATTTCTTCAAATACTGTTTTCCTATCCTCCTGCTCCTTCTTCTCTGGGGATTCTAATTACAGGTTTATTAGGCTGCTTGAAGTTGTCCTATGTCTCACTGGTGCATTTTTCATTTTTTGAAAAATTAGTGTTTCTCTCTGTGTTCCATTTTGGATAGTTTCTCTTGCTTTGTCTTTGAGGTCAGAAATTTTTTCTTCTTTAATGTCTAAGCTGCCATTAATCTCCTCTGGTGTATTTTTCATCTCAAACATTGTTATTTTCACCTTTAAAAATTTGATTTGGCTCTTTGTTTATATTTCCTAGGTCCCACTTAACTTTCTGGACATGTATAATACAGTTGCAATAACTGTTAAATGCCCTTATCTATTCATTTAACATCGGTGTTAGTTCTGGTTGGCTTCAATTGATGGACTATTGATTATTTCCTGCTCTTTTGCATGCCTGGTAATCCTGAATTGGATGCCTGAGAATGTAAATTTTTAACTTGGCAAGTGCTGAAGACTTTTGCATTTCTGTAGGTGTTCTTGAACTTGGTTCTGGGATGCGGTTAAGTGACTTGAGAACAATTTGATCTTTTGGGGCTTTACTTATTTGGCTTGCTAGGTGGTTCTAGGGCATTGCTTCAGTTGATTAGTCCCTGTTCCTGAAGCCAGACTTCTCCAAAGTAATCTACTCACTGTCCCTGCAAGTCTTTTGAATGTTCTTTTCCAACTTTGGATAGTTCCCTCACATGTGCTGATCATATTCTGATATGTCCTGCACAGGACCCAGTGCAGAGCTCAGGGGTCCTCTCTATGTGCACTAGAACTCTGTCTAGAAAACTCTAGCAGCTTTGGTGTCCCTAGACTGTTTATCTTCTCAACTCAGGAAGTCTACCAGCTTTCCTCTGGTGTTCCTGTCTGTTATAAGTTGAATTGTGCCTCCCACCCCCACAAAAAAAAAATCTTACAGTCCTAGTGCTTTAGAACGTGACCTTGCTTGAAATAGAGTCTTTACAAGAGATAATCAAGTTACAATGAGGATATGAGGATGGCTCTCATCCAAAATGACTGTTGTCCTAGAAGAGGACATTTGGGCAGAAACAAGTATGAAGGAAAACACTGTGAAGACACAAAGAGCAGATGTCACATACAAGTCTCAGAAGCATAGGGAAGGCCTGGAACCACCTCTCTTTCACAGCCCTCATAGGGAACTAAGCCTGCTCCACTGATTTCAGAATTGTAGCCTTCAGATCTACAGCAAATAAATTTCTGTGAAGTTACCCAATTTGTAGTGCTTTCTTATGGCAGCCCCAGGAAACTAAGATATCTTCCTTGCACTGCACTCTGGAAACTCTCTCAAAGTAGGAAGGTGACACAATTGCAGGGCTTGCTGCCTGGGTTTTCCACCTCTCATCCCTTTGTTGCCTGATGGCCAAAGTCTTAAAACCCAGCATCTGTTTGAGTTTTGCCATTGTTTCAAGTGAAAGGGTTTTTTCTTGGGTAGAAGCAGAAATCCTTACTCACTTGATTCTTTACTTGGCAGGGAGGACTGTACGGGGGATTAAACTCAGGGCCTTGCTCTTGCTAGTTAAGCTCCCCAGTTCATTTGCTTTTTTAGTTTATTTTTCAGATAGGGTTTCACATTAACTCTGACTGGGCAGGCCTTGCACTGCAATCCTCTTACCTCTACTTCCTGAGTAGCTGGGATTACAGCTGTGAACCACCATGCCTGGCCTACTCACTTGATTCTTAATTGTTTGGCATTCGGTATCAATCACTATTTAATGCTACTGTATTTGTATTGTGGTCTTGTTTGGGCTTTCTAATGGGATTGTACACATTGAGATCAGAGGCCACTGTGTACCAACCACAGTGCCTGAGCTAGGGCCCGGCACACATTCGGAGTGCAGTACACATCTGAGCTGAACAGCATATTTTTGGTTCTTTGGACTCAGCACACTGTGGATTGACTCATGATGAAAAATCAATGAATGTGAAATTTCTTATTCCACTCGATATTTTTAGAGTGTGAAAAATAGCCTGAAACTAAAATATTTTTGTTCCTATCTTGTTTTCAAAGAAGTGACACTCTGACTATTTCCTTTTTAAATTAACAGTCACGTATGTTATAGAACAGAGCTGTGGAAGAAATTCTTGGGCCTAAAACTCCCAGACTGTGAAGTAAAATGAACAGCCTGTCAGCACTCATCTGGATCTCCTGTCTGTCATTTTTGTTGGTTTCTCTGCTTTTTTCAAAGAAGGATGCAATTCTCTTTGGTACTCTGTCTTCCATGATAGAGTGTGAAAGGAATAGGACACAATCACATTTTTTGGTTCCATTCTGAAGACAGAAATTAACTCAGTTTTTTCTGCTAAAGGAAAATAGTCACTGTGAGCTGAAGGATACAGAAGAAACTGTGGTCTAAGATTTTCTAAATATAGATCTTTTGAATTATAAAGCAATAGATTCATAGTTTAATACATCAGTGATATAGCAAGCATTTTTTCCCTGCTTTTAACAGAGAGAGAATTGCTTTCATCTGACCAAACTGCTGACAGAATGTGCTAATAACATAATTTTATACATTTAAGCAACAAGCATTAAGTATGACTAAGCATACCTCAGGGCCTTTGCACAAACCATTTCCTCTGCCTAGGTTGCTCTTCTACCAGAAATCTACATGGCTCATGCCCTCACTTCATTCAGGCCCAGCTCATCGTTACACTTCCCACACTACCCTATCTGCTAGTAGACTGGCTCAAGTGGTAGAATGCCTGCCTTCAAACTCCAGCCCTGACAAAGGGGAAAAAAAGGCTTCCACCTCACTACTCTGTCTAATAGAGTATTGCAGCTCCACCACTTCCCTATGTGATTTTCTCTTATCTGCCCTGATTTATTTTCTTCTTCTTATCATTTGAACTTGTGACCTGACAGTCAAAAATATGTATGCACACATGCACATGTTTATCTAACACATATCCTTGTGTGTTGTCACTCCCCCACTATAAAGTCTACTTTATGAAAGCAAACTTTTTTTTTCTATGTTCTCAGTGCTCAGCACACAGCATACAGTCAATAGATATTTGTTGAGCACATGAACAACTATTTGCTGATTTCCTATTCCGTGCGATCACCTGGGTCTCTAATTTCAAGGAGTTCAACTTCTAGTAGGAAGGCAAATGCAAAACTCCATGTCTGTGTTCCAAAGCAAAAGAGTGGATAACATATTATATTTTGGAAGCATAAAGGAGGTGGGGAGCAGGGAGAGGGAGAGTGGTGTTTTGAGATAAACCTTGCTATATGTAGAAGGGTGGCAGGCAGAAGGGGGGAAAATGAGCTGTCCAACCTGAGGAAACACAGTGAGTTGATTCTTGGAACCCTAGGAAAACTCTAGCAGAATGTTTTGGACATAAGAGGAGACCTGTGTGGCTGGATTAGGGAAGATGTAGCAGGAGTTTAGGTTATGTTGGAGGTTTGGGCCCTTTCTTGGCCTTGAGGCCAGTGTTTGGAATTTATCTTGAAGGAGTTAAGAAAGGTTGTATTTTAAAACCATCATTAGTTAGCCAGTCTCCTAACCTGTAAGCCTGGATGTCTGTCAGTGTGAGCTCATTAACATGGTGACTAGCACTTATCTTGTTCCGTTAAGCATATGCATGGGTGCCATTTTTCTTAGGAGGATGTAACATGAAAGCATTGCACCACTCTAAGAATAATTTGTAGATTTCACTGACAGTTTGTTCATTGATTCAGTTACTTTCGAACAAAAGTAGTAAACTTACCTACCTGAGATCTTTATTAATGTCTCTGTCTAAAAATGAGCCCAGCACTTTCTTGAAGAAGCCTCTGCATCTGGCTACATGGACCAAATGAATTCCATGCAGTAAATAGAAGGATAGAATTGCAATACGGGCCATAAATTATAATATTCTCCCCACCTGAGCAGGGACAGATTGTGGACTTATAAAAACCTTACTGACTAACAAAGCTTTGTAAACAACTTCCCAATCCATTCCTCCCTACCCCATCCAACTCCACCCAATCCTGTCACTTTATAGAGGAGAATCCAAGGCTTAACCAGTTCAGTGGCTCCCAGCTGCTCAGTCCAAATCTATGTTTCAGGTGAGAACTCTTGATCCCTCTCACTCCTGTGGCAAAAGTGGGTTATACCATAGCTACTGAGAACCACAGCATCAGTGTGGATGCTTTGCTAGTCAAATTTAACAGAGTTTTGTGGGTGGGAACTGTTGGTAGAGGAGGAGGGAAAAGGCTTAAATAATTTAAGAAATAAGTAGTATGGTGCATTTTTATGTTCTGATGAGGATTATTAGGAGTAGAGGGAAAACCCAACTTGGGTTTTAAAGTTAGAGCAGGAGATGCCAAAGAAATATCTGCTTTGTGTGACCCCCACCAGTCTTGGTATCCTGGTCCCTTAAGGTACTAGCCACTTGCAAAGTTTGAGGTACAGCATTCTTCCCCACTCTGATTGGGACATGAACACATGTCTGCTTAATTTTAAATGCAGTGTTTTTGCTGATTGGAGACAAAAGGGATCTCCAAAGAAATGATTTGGACTCTCAGGAGAACATCACAGTCTTAGCCTCCTTTAGAAATAGCAGTTGGGATCATTAGTGCTTTTAAACAACATGAGAGCCAATAATTTTTTTTAAATTTTCGCTTTCTTAGAAGAATGCTGATGGAGTTAATCAGACTCTGCAGATCATGGCTCACCATTGTGGTCTGTGACTGAGGAGTTGGGACTGACTGAGGGCCTTTTTCTCCATTCCCTGCCCTCCCCTCACACCCCCCACCATGGGTAAATTTGGTCATGAATTCTAAGATGCTTTCCTTCTTTTATGTGTGTTCTTACCAGATGTAGATTGGTGTTTTATATGCTTCTTTCTTTTTCACTCTCTGCTACTCCTTTAAGGCCCACCCATGACATTGTGGTCCACGTGATCCGTTACTTCTGAAGCATTCTAGACCTGCCCTTGTTTTGCCTATTGACTGTCTTAGTGATGGACATGCAGATTGTGTTTTGGGGTGCTATTTCAAAGGGATGGAATTTTACATGTAAGGTTTTTTGTGTGTGTGTGTGTGTAGTTTGCTAATGTGGAAACAAGCAAAACCTGTCATCATATCATCACCATCATCATTATTGACCAAAGAAATATGGAGCTTTGCCCTGGCTGTCAAGTGTACTCTGTCTGACCTTGACTGAGTGGAGTAAGAAAAGAGAAGGGATAGGAACTGTCAGCATGCCTTGCTCTGTTCACTTGACACCTACGAGAGGTAGATTCATGAATTTAAACAAATTGGCCATTCCAAGATAACCTTTCAAGGTCATTTCTCCAGGTTGAGCCCATTTAAAAACAGTGCTCAAAAAATAATAAAGTCTGAACACTGTTACATTCAGGGTCAAGGAACAGGCATTGCAGAAATCCACTGAGTTAGTTTATCAGCTAGGAGGAATGCATGCTGTCAGCCACAGTACAGAGGTGGGCACCATTGATGTAGCTTCTCAACATATCTATCTCCTGAGTCTTGTTTGAGGAGGAATGGCTGTCAAGAAGCAAAGTAACTAACAATTTAGCTTTTGAAATATGATATGGGAAAATCAGGATAAGCAAGATTCTTTCTTTTGGTCTGCTGGATACGTTTATTGAGCTAAAAATATGACAAACCATAGGCAATAATGTTTTATAAATGAGAGGTATTTTAAGTAACCAACAATATAATTTTAATGCATTTAACTTTTCAAACTATGCCACAGATTGGTTTTGGCACTTAGCAATGGTCTCCTGTATGTTGGTTATTATTGAAGCAAAAATTGGATAAGAAAATAAAAGGGTGAGGGTGGGAGAGAGAACTTGCTGGCTCTATTTGTTTTATCCCTAAAATCATAGCTCTAAGCTTAGCATTAAGCAATAAGAGACAGGAAGGAAGGAAGGAAGGAAGGAAGGAAGGAAGGAAGGAAGGAAGGAAGGAAGGAAGGAAGGAAGGAGGGAAGGAAGGAAGGAAGGAAAGGGGGAAGAAAAGGGACAAGAAAGGGAAGAAGAGGGAAAAGAAAAAGAATGAAAAGAAAGGAAGAAAGTCATGTGAACTTTTAAACTATAACTCTCAACACAGTACAAACAACAAATTATTCTTTGTCGCCTGTTCTTTCTATCAAGACTGGTCATGAGGAAAAAACCCTAGACTTTGATGAGTAAGAAGTTAAGAAAAATAAAGACTCTGCCACTCAAAGCCATATGACCTAGAGCAAATCATTTTATTTTCTTAAGTCGTATTTTTCTCATCTTCTGAATAGTTGCTATGGCTATCTTCAAAGTAGTTGTGCAGACTGGTGGCAGTGCCCTTGGAAATGATCAAATGTTACATGCATGTAAAAGTTCAAAAGCTTTAGCTTCAAGGACGTTAACCCAATGCATTAGGGAGATGGATTTTTAATATTGTCGTTGCTCCTTTATGATAAATAGTGTTGTCTATATGTTTTGGAGAATCTACCAAGTAGACTGGATCCCATGCTCCAGGAACTGGACCTACAGACTCAATCTCCAACTTTAGGAATCACAAGTCAAGGACTCAAGGAAACACATTATCAAAATAAACATCACCTCCATCTTTCTCAGACACCCAAATCCCGTAACAAGAACAAATGTGAATGGGAAAGGACCTTAGGCAAGAAAGTAATTCAACATCAACTCTGCTGGCCCACTTTTTGTTAGGTCCTGTACAAAATTTGATGTGCTGCAAATCGAGTTAATGTTCTGTTTCATCTGATTTCCAAACCAGGGTTCTTATTATACATTGAGAAGTAAGGTAGCTACATTTCTACTGATGTTTGAGAAATTATAATAGATGAATTGCATTTGGGATTGGATGTTTCCTTTCATGAACTGCAACAATTGTCTATTTCTTTAGGAGGATAAACGTGTCATTATGGTGCGTGCCTATAATCCCAGAAGTTGGGAGGCTGAGGAAGATAGGATCGTAAGTTCATAGTGAATTCCTGAGGTGGAGGAGGGGGAGGAGGAGATTGGGAGGATCACAGTTTGAGGCCAGCCAAAGCAAAAAGTTATCGTGATCCCATCTCAACCAACAACTCAAGCATGGTGGTGTGTATCTATTATCCCAGCTACGCTAGAGGTCACAGGTAAGAGAATCACCATTCAGGTGGGCTGTAGGCAAAAATTTGAGACCCTACCTAAAATATAACTAAACCAAAAAGGGACTTGGGGCATGACTCAGTAGGTAGAGCACCTGTCTAGCAAGCACCAGGCCCGAAGTTCAAACCCCAGTACTGCCAAAAAAAAGAAAAAAAAAAATAGAGTAGGAAGATCAACATTTTACAATCCTCGATGTGCTTTTTTTTTTTTTTTTTTGCCTATAGAAGGATGCTTTGCATTTCCTTTGGCCTCCCTGAATTCTTACATAATTATTGTTTATTTGGCAGAAGGGCAAGGTCATGGTCAGTACTGTGCCAGGAATGGAACCCAGGGTCCCAACCATGCTAAGCAAGTGCTCTACCACTGAGCCACACCCCAGCCCTTTACTTTTCAGAGTTAGAAAGCAAGTTGAGGCTAGTCATACATTGTTGTTTAGGTGTCGTTTACAAGCTGTTCAGTGTATTTTGCCTTGCTAAGTAGACATTACGCTCTCTGATAGGAACTATGCATGGTGGATGCTACTTATAAACTAATTCTAAACTTCTTCCTGTCAGAGTGTTTCTTTAGTAGTATCCAAACTACTACTTATTTCTTGATTTGTAAGTAAAATTTACTTCTGATTATAAATCAAGAATATAGGCTTACTTTGGGAAATAGAAAAGTAAAATAAGAAAATTAAAAATTTGCATAATATGCCATGAAGCTGTAACAGTTATTTGCTTCAGAGCTATTTTTTTCTTTTTTTGCAGTGCTGGGGTTTGAACTCAGGGCCTACACCTTGAGCCACTCCACTAGTCCTTTTTTTTGTGACAGGTTTTTTTGAGATAGGGTGTCTCAAACTATTTGCCCTGGCTGGCTTTGAACCTCAATCTTTGTGATCTCTGCTTCCTGAGTAGCTAGGATTACAGGCACGAGCCACTGGTGCCAGGCTCAGAGCCATTTTAAGTCAGTTTTCTCATTCAAGTCACTTTGAGTTTGTGTTCTGTTACTTGTAGACCAAATCATCCTGCCTTATCATGCATTATTCTCTTCATTTTTGTGCACACCACTTGTCTGCTTGTTGGTTTGTCGGGTGATAGAGATTTTTGTCACAGACACTGCAGGTTGTCCAGGAACAGACATTTCTCCCCGTTTTCCTTGCTATTAGATGGTGGTGGTGTTCTGGTTTCTCTAACACCATGCTTAAGGGAGGCTGGCAGGTGGCAGCTCTGTGGGTCTCTCTCTTTTTTAGTTGGACTGAGTTTGAAATCATGATTTTTGCCCTCGCAAAGCAGGAGCTCTACCACTTGAGCCACACCTCCAGTCCATTTTGCTCTGGTTATTTTGGAGATGGGGTCTCATGAACTATTTGTCCAGGCTGGCCTTGAATCTTGACTCTCCTGATCTCAGTCTCCCAAATAGCTAGAATTATGGGCACGGGCCACTAGCACCTGGTTGAGGGTCTCATTTTACTGGGTCCATGACTGCCTCAGACCTGTGCCTGGGACCCAGTCCCAGGCACTGGAACCTTAGGAGGTGTCTACAGGCAGGTGGGGGAGGGAGCCTCATAAAATAGAAGCATGGGAACAATGGCTCTTCTTCATGGGACATGGCTCTACCTGCATCTTCAGAGTGTTAGGGAGACACTGCTAGCACACTGTGAATGGCAGAGTGGAAAATGACAAGCACATCTAATTCTGATTTAGCCTCCGAATTCCCCAGCTCCAACATGCCATTCTCCAGGCTTCTGCTAGCTGAGATAACAAGTGTAAGTCACTTTTGGTTTTGTGTTTTCTGTTGCTTGTAGCCCATAGTATCCTCCCTCCATAGTATACTGTGTATGTTTTCCTTGTCCTAAAATATTTTTCCAAAGCAAACCACGGAAAACTGTAATTGTCTGTTTGCTTGTGTTTCACCCTACAGGGCTATGAACTCACTGAGTGCAGAGATACATTTTTTATTTTGTGGTGTTCTGTTCCCTCCTGCTCAGACCCTGGCACAATGTCTGGCCCCAAAAGAAGATGCAAAGATTTTGTGAAAGGAGGAAACTGAGGACTGAATTCATTTTTGTGGCTAAAAGCCTCCCCGACAGTGGGTGGCAATTATTTCTTGATCATGATATGGCTTAAGTGGTAGTACCTGCTTAGCAAGTATGAGGCCCCAAGTTCAAACCCTAGCACCACCAAAAATTAAAAAAGTCACACTTGAACCTGAATTTGCAGAAGGTCAATCTTACAGGCAAACTGTAATGTGCTAATTTGACACTGCTTCATGACAGAGCTCAAAATTACAGATTTTCCAGCGATTTTTAAATGAAAGGCAAGGGTCACAGGGTGGTTTCATTTGTTCAAGCACTAGAAATGATATCCATTCCCTGTTTGAAAAAGGAATTCTTCACAAAACTAAACTTAAGAATTAATTGCAGGTCGGGGGGCAGTGTAGCTCAGTGGTAGAGGGCTTGCCTGCCATGAGTGAAGACCTGGTTCAATCCTCAACACTGAAAAAAAATTATTTGGGAGGGATTTTGTGTCTCTTTTTTCCCTCTCTTAATATAGCAGTGTTGCTAGTTTGGATGAATTTGGTAGGAGTCCCCTGACAACTGCTCCCCATCCCTTGGTCTTCCCCTTTCATAACCACATAACCCTGTGATATTCTGACCAACGTGTACACTTGCCCTGTTAGACTGGAAGCTCTGGGATGTCAGTGGCCATATTTGCCTTCATCCCCAAACTCAGTCCTGCCTAGTTCCACAAACACTTATTGAATGAAAAGTTTAAAAAATTGGGTAGAAATTTCATGTTTGCACAAAAATATAAGCTACCCAGGAATGGAGTCCATAATTTGGACTAAGGGGGAAAAGAGAAGAGAAAGGGTAATACAGGAGAAAAGAGGCTAAGAGCTAAGGAGTGGGAACCCCAATCCCACCTTGGCCCCCTTGCCAGCTTTCCTAGAAAAGTGCAATAATGGGGGCTCAGGGGGTAGGCCAGGGCCTCTGTGAATTCCAGCCTGCTCAGTATGCTGGTTATTGGCTACGGTTATTTTTAAAGTGTTATCTGTTAATACAAAGTTGGTTTGAAAACACAATTTCTCTTGCTAACCAGCACTGGAAGACCCAAATCCTCCTTTCACAGTGTCATTCTGCCTTCCAGAAAACACATTCTTATCCATGATAGAAAGGAACAAAATATGCATCTGAAGGTCCCAGTGTTCCTTCTGTGGCCTTTTGACCCACACTTCTCTACTGAGTATGGGCTCCTGAAAGAGCACTGTGAACGGGAATTTAAAAGACATGGATTCTGCCTGTGTGGTGGTGCACCCTGTAATCACAGCAGTCAAGAAGTTGAGACATGAGGATTGAAGTTCGAGGCCAGCCTAGGCTACATGGTAAGTTCCAGGCTAAAGTCTGGTCTACATTTTCTTTCTCTAGTGAGCATCCCTGGAACATATTTTCTTATTTGCAAAATAAAGACACTTACTATGTGTCAGCATTTCTCCAGCTAATAAAACTATGATTATACTAAAGACAACAGAAGAAAGAGAGGGAGGGAAGGAGGAAGGGAGGGACGGAGGGAGGGAGAGAGACAGAGAGAGAAAAGTAAGAAGAAGAATCAAACTGTAATAACTCAAGGCAGGAATGGAAGAGGAGGAAAGAGAACAAGAGTTGGTGAAGATGTACCTCCTTTGGGAGGAATCCTAAATTCTTTTAAATTCTGAGATTCTACTCTTCCTACTTTCCATTTTCATGGGCTCTGCTCCACATCCAAGCCATCATCTTCTCCCCATGCCATCTCTCTCTCCCCCAGAAATTTTCTCCTGGTCATCTGGACCTAAACCCTAGGTCCTGGCCAGCCACGGTCTCTGTTCCATACCACAGAGATCAACTCTGGTAGGGCAGATGGTGAAGGAGTTGACAAACACATAAGCCATTACACGCAGTGATGAGTCCTCAAAAGGAAAGCAGGTTTCTTATTGTAAACACTGTGCATGTGACTATGATGGGAGTTGGGGCTGGTATTTGGGTTTAATCTGGTGGATAGAGGTTTCTCTGACAAGGTGACATTTAAGTGAGAACTGAAGCAGGTATAAGAGCCTACCAGGTATACATTGGGGAAACATTTGCAGGACCCTGGGACTGTGGAGGGCATGTCTGAGATCAGGAGGTCAAGGAAGGTTGGGGAGACCTGGAGTAGTGAGTAAGTGACAAAGGATACAACACAGGTGGAAGAGGAGCACGGGGTCTCCCGAACCCCACAGGGAGTGGTTCTATTCAAGGAGTAATGGCAGAGCATCTTTTATTCGTCTACAGGTATATCTGGTTAATGTTTGCTTTGAACATTTTGTCTCTTACCTCATTCACAGACAGTCGTGCAATCAGCCTCCCTGGCTCTGGATCTTTTTCCCTCCTGGCCTTTTCTACCCTCAGTATCTCCTCTCACTAAATCTGCAAATTGCCAGCACCCACTGATCTTCCTCAACTCTTCTTTCATTTTTATGCCACCATTCAAATCTTCCATGGCTTCCTGCTGTCCACCAAATAACGATCCAAATCCTTTTCCTTCAACACCATGGCCCCATTTTAGCCACTCGGTCTTCATCAGCTGTAACATTGTCCCTCCATGGTAAAATAAGAAGCATCTTCACAAGTAAAATCCCAGGCATTGTCTGCATTCAAGGGTTTTTGGTTTGGGTTTTGGTTTTTTAAGATAGAGTCTTGCTATATAACCTAGACTGGCCTAGAACTCAAGATCTTCCTGTCTCATCCTCCTAGTGCTGGGATTACAGGCATGTGCATGTGAATAGCACAGCTGTTCATGCATTCAAGTTTTAAGGCTAATGAATAGGTATCTTTTGCCTATTTACTTCCCCTTCCTAACAGGATCCAGTGTTTTCTTCTTGTTTCTATATCTCCATACAGTCCTCCTTGGCTTAGTCAACTCACACATTCCCTTTTGTGAGCTACTATCGTTGTTTTGGAGAGCACATGCAGAGTGACCCAAAGCAGCCTAATCAGAGTGCATTTGAACTCCTTCTGAATTCTAGGACAAGACACTCTGTTTCCTGGAGGATGTACATATCAACAAGAAGCCCAGTCATTTTGTCACCATGAGCTTTCTGTTGCTTACTATCAAGCATATCCTACTAGAAGTGTGGTTCAAGTGGTAGAGCACCTGCTTTGTAAGTGTGAAGCCTTGAGTTCAAACCCCAGTCCTCCCCCAACACACAAAAAAGAGTACCTAAGTGCCTAAGCCTATGCCAGGTACTATTCTAGCAAAGTCCTTGTTTTCATGAAGCTAACCTCTCATTACAGGGCTTGAAGGAAGCATGCCAAAACCAACCAACCAAACAAAGAAAACACCAAGAAATAAATAAACATGACAATTTTTATATTGGTAAGTTCTATGAAGAAAACAACACAGAACAAAACCCAATGAGAAGACTAGGGTGGAAGGAAGGCTACTTTAAGATTAGGTGGTCAGGGAGGGCTTCTCTGAAGAGGTGATTTTATTGATAAACAGGAGCTGGCTGGACAGATGGGTGAAAGAACATTTCAGGAAAAGAAAACAGTCAGTGCAAAGGGCCTGCAGCAGGAAACTGCCTGGGGAATTCCAGAGACAGAAAGGAGGCATTTGGCAGAGTGAGGGGGAAGAGGGTATGAATGATGGTGCTTGTTCCTCTTTTCTTAACTTTACGCTTCCCTTTCCATAAATCTTTTGAAGATTTCAAGGCCTAACTTATGCCCCACCTCCTTCTTGAACTTTTCCCGACTGATCTAAGGATCCTTTCTCCTTTGGACTACAGTGTTCTCAGGCTCTGCTACCTTTGCACTTGAAAATGAACTTGCAAAGTAGCTCCCATGTATGTCTTCTATGACCTTCTGGGATTTTTTTTCTTATGATTGTATTGCCTCTCCTCAATTTGCTTCTAGTGTTTGAGACCATCTTATATTTTTTGACGTATCCATCACACAGCTTAATGCTAGCTAGCTGAATTGCTGTGAAAACATTCCATGCTTCCTGATTAGGTGTTTCCCTACCAGGGTGCACTTGAAATATTAGGTTAGCCGTGTAGAACTGTAATTTATTGTGGGGTCAAAAATAGCAAACAGTAGCCGTTTTGTATGGTTCAACCCATAGTATAACATCATTAAAATTACACTGTAGCCTAACTTTGCCACTAACTAAGCCAATGGTTCTAGAAAAATTCCCTTGTTTGGAACCTGAGCCCTCCAATAAAATGTTCTTTTGTAATAAAGCTGTGTATCTTTGGTCACCTGACTTGCCTCCTGAATTATTGTGGGCAATAAATAATTAAAACAAGAACAAAAAACAAACCCCAATGCTGTGCAATTTAGCATTCATTTTAATTTAGACTTAGATGGTACATTTAGATTTCCTGCATGTGTCTAGTTTTTGCTGATATAATTTGAGAAGAGGGATGGGTTATTATTAGTGCATGAGTGACCGAGTCCAGAAATTCCTGACCATGTTCCATGGAAACCATACATGTACCTAGTTATCCATAAAAGAAGCAGCTGGTTCTCACTCTAGTCCCGGGAACTCATTGATGGAATTGCTTTTCCATGCCTGACTGGAAAAAGACAAACCTGTGCCCCAGGGATTTGCAGGTTGGCAGGAGGCCACCTGTGTCCCTCCCCCACAACACTGTTCCCATGTGACTTGCCAGGAGTGGTGAGAATTATTACCTCCTCCAGGCGAGGGGCCCTCCTCTCCCTCCCAGTGGTTAAGTGGCCCTGGAGTTCACTGTGTTTTCTACGTAAGAAACACATTTCAGAATCAATCATTCATTGTTCATTCAGATCAAGACACTTGTGTAACTCTTTGGACTTCAGTTTTTTCACCCACAAAACAAGGACCTGAAGTCAATGGTTTCTAAGGCCATATTCGTCAAAAGGTCATGTGATTGACCAATGGCTTCTCATTGGTAAGGTACTAACCCACCTCACTCTGTCTCTCTCACACACACACACACACACTCACACCTTTTCTCATGGATCCAATTTTGATCATAAGTCCCTGTGTATCATGTCTATGCCAGCTCTTTTTAAAGGGTGGAAATAAATCTTCATATGAGCAATACACATCTGGGGAACAACTTCATTACAGCGTAACCAAATTTCCTCAAACGTGCCAAAGGCAGTAGGAAGGACAACTTGAAAGTTCTAAACGAAACCGTTTGTGTTAGGTTAAAAAAAAAAAAAGTAAAAGTAAAAAAGTGTCTGAGTGATTTCATAAGTGGTGAAATTTCTCCTTTTGCCCTTTTTCTTGAGTTTTAAAAATAGCCTAAATGAAATCTTACTCAAATTTCTACAAGAAAACATACCTTTAGGCTGAGAAGAAGCATTAGAAATTTCATCCTAAAGAATTTTTTTTGTGGGGGGTTATAAGAGCCTGAAGATAGAGGCTTCTAATTAAATTGCCCTCTCAACCAGAACTGCAGAATATACACTAACATTGCTGCAATTTGGTTTAAATCTGGGGCGGAATGATAATTTTGTTAGTTCAGAGGTTTTTAAACTATGGCTCATAACTGCTGTGGTGTTTCCGATGACTTTTCTAGGTTCTGCAAGTGTATTTGCTGTGGGATCAGGGGACTCTCAATAAATGAATAAATAAGAAAGACTTCACAGTCTCAGGAAGCTGAAATAGGTCCCAAATGATCAGGAAGTGCTGGAGTTGCCATTCTGGCTTTGCAGATGACAACAAATCCACTAACGCAGTACTGGAGAGGAAACTGGGGGTGCATTTCCTGCTAATAGTGATGGATTGTCCTTAAACACCTGCACCCTTTACTCCGGTTTATTGGCAGTGCCAACTAGAGGAATAGAAGGTGGTGATGGGAGTGGAAAAGAGAGAAAAGTGAGGCGGGGCACGATGTTCATCTTGACTGCCAGCTTGACTGGACTCAGAAATGCCTGAGATTAGTGAAGCACGCCTCTAATTGCTCCATGGACAATGGACTATGAGGACTCTGACTTAATGAGTGGTTTGATCATTGATGGATTCAAAGAGTGAAGAGACTTTGGGGAGGTGGTGTAATTGGGGAAGGCGAGGCCTAAAAGAAATTCCTCCTCCCTTAAGCTGTTTCTGTCAGGCATTGTGTCACAGTGATGAGAAAAGTAACACAAGCTTAGCCTATGACCTTGATCTTAGACCTGCAAACTAACCAACTGAGCTAACCAGCCACAGGCAGTATGATCAGTGTCGTTTATTCATTTGTTCTTTAATATTGATTGAGTACAATACACTAAGTAGTGTGCTAGGTGCAGAGGCTGTGAGGCAAGAGAGGAAAGTAGGCCAGAAGCCTACGCTCTTGCAGGAGAACGTTAAGGGATAAATCTACAGTAATAGGTTAGTTAAAATTGTAATACGAGCTATGATAAAAAGCAGGGCGTCGGTGGCTCACATCTGTAATTCTAGCTACTCAGGAGGCAGAGATCAGGAGGATCGTGGTTCAAAGCCAGCCTGGGCAAATAGTTCTTGAGACCCTATTCAAAACAAACCCAACACAAAAAAGGGTTGGTGGAGTGGTTCAAAGTGTAGGCTCTGAGTTCAAACCCCATACCACACACACACACAAACACACAAAAGGCTGAGCCTACTTTGGGCAGTGACCCTGTGGAAGAGGCATTTAAACTGGAACTTCAGTCAAAGAAACTTATGGGATCATCATTCCAGTCCAGTGATATGCAAAGTCCTCAGTCAGAAAGAGTTTGGATTTTTGAAGGGACAAAAAAGATACCTGATCTGTGTAGAGCAGTACTTCCAAAAGTGTAGTTCACAGAACCTCGAGGGTCTGGTGAGATCCTTTCAGGAGATTGACCAGGTGAGAACTATTCATGGGGCCCAGGGCGTACTCAGTGTATCAGTGCAAGCTCACCATTGGAGTGGCCCTGGGTTCCATCCCCAGCACCACCTAAAAGAAAACACTACATTCACAAACACACCAATGTGTCTTTTGCTTTTCATGCTGTGTTGACAATTACATAAATAGTGCAAAAGCACTGGAGACTCCCAGCTAATAAAGGCAATGGCACCAAACTCTATGTGTGGTAACTATGCTTTTCACTGCATTAAAAAAAACGCTAAGAGCTGGGCGTGGTGGCACATGCTCATAATCTCAGCTACTTGGGAGAGGATTAAGAAGATTGAGATTCAAGGTCAACCTAAGCAAAAAGTTAGCAAGATCCCCATCTCAACCAGCAAGCTGACTATGGTGGTGCACACCTATTATCTCCTGTCCGGGCTGGCCCTGAGAAAGAACTGCAAAACCCTATCTGAAAACTAACTGAAGAAAAAAGGCTGGGGGCATGGTTCAAGTAGTAGAGCAGCTGTCTAGAAAGTGTGAGGACCTGAGTTCAAACCCCAGCACCACCAAAAAAAAAAAAAACAAAGCCTGTTTCACTTAAGAACCTCCTTGAGGAAGCAGTGAAAATTAATTTTATGCGGTCTGAAGTCTTGACCCTTGAATGCATGTTTTCTTAATGCTCTGTGTTGCCAGCTGATGTAACGCTCTGTGTTGCTGCCTGCTTAAGTCTGTAGGTGGTTGCAGGAAAAGCGTTATTCCGCTGAGTAGTGAGCTGCACTGCCTACTTTTTCATGGAAACACTGTCTTTACTGGGAATAGCAATTGGCAGACAAACAGGGATTATTAAGACTCGGGTAACTGACAGACATTTTCTCGGAAGTGAATGAAGGATGAGGATCACCTCAAGGAAAGTGACTGGCCATATTTGCTGCCAATGATGAAATTCAAGCTTTGCAATGAAAATTTCAGAATTTTGGAAAACTTGCATCTGATATGATGACTTTGATATCTTCCTAATACTTTCACGGTATGCTCTCCTGATAGCATTGATGGTGGTTATGTACCAGTTTCCTGTTAGCCAATATGATCTCTAATTTTGCCCCTGAAACCTCCTTTGTGAAAAACTGTATTTTATTTATAAGTAAAGACACAAAAATTGTAAATCGAACAGAATCAAACCAGATAGAATTTATTACAGGAATGCAAAACTATTTTAATATTAGGAAATTAACCAAGTTTTACTTCAACAAATTAAAGAAGAATACATTATTTTATCAATAGATGCTTAAAAGACATTCAAACCAATATAGCAGCCATTCCTAATAAAACTCTAATGTATGACTAAAAGGAGATCATTTACATATATCAAAAATTTTACAAAAAAATTCTCTGCCAAACAACAATATTAAAAACATTTCATTTTAATATATGCAAGGCCCTGGGTTGAATCCCAAGAACTAAACAGAAACAAAACAAAACAAAAAACCTACAAAGAACAAAAAACAAACCAAACTAAAAATATTTCATTTAAAATCAAGACTGAGACAGCAAAGTCTGCTATGACCTTGACTTTGCCTTGGATGATTGAGTGAATGCAAAAGAAAAAAATGTAAAACTGGAATAAATGCCTGAACACAAAAATAAGAGCACAGAAGGTAAACAAGCACATATATATTATTAGCTTTCCTTTATTCTAACAGTAAAGACATAGAAATGGAAAATGGAAACTGTTCTATTCATAAAACAGCAAAACCACCTAGGAATACCGTTACTAATAAAGTATGTCTACATGAAGCAAGGGCAGTCTTAGGAACAGTCACAAAACAAGGGCTAAACAAGTAGAAAATTCTGTCTTTGGCTGCAATAGCATCAAATTATAAACTGTCCCCAAGAAATACATAAATTATACGCAATTACAAGTAGAGTTGTATCAGTTGGGGAGGGGGAAAGAGAGGAGCCTGGATTTAAAATGATTTAAAATTTTATATGGAGGAATAAAAAATGCTTAAGACCAGCAGGAAAAGATTGAAAGGAACAGTTGAAAGGGAATTGTTGTATCAGAGATATTACAAAGCTGATATGAAGCAAATATGGCTTTGGAGTGAGAATAGAAATAATCAGTAGAAAAGAAAATCTAGAAATAGTATTGTATATGAGAATTTAGTGTATATTATGTATCAAATGTATAGTTCTATTTAGTGGGAAAATAAAATATTTTAAAGACAAGATCATTATAACTGGTTATCCATCTAAAAGAAAAAAAATTAAATCCCTGTTGTACACTATATACAAAACACATTAAAGTACTAACTATAAACAACAAAACAAAACAAACTATTACAGCAATATCTATTAGAACTCATGAGTAATCTAGGAACAAAGAAACCTTAATAAGAGTGAAAAGCAGGGGCTATAAGAACATATAGGTGACTACATTAAAAGTGTTCCTGTCCCATGAATATGTACAATTATTACTTGGTGATTAAAAATAAAATGCCCCTGCCAAGGTGTATGGAAACTGATACTGCAAACAAATTCAAAGCACAAATGATAGATTTGGGAGAAATCCTTGTAACTCAAATGAATTAATTTACTAACTTATTGCATTAGAATCCATGAATAGGATGTTTAATTATAAAACTATTTTTGAAAGAGGAAACAAGGGGAATCCTCATCACTTACAACAGAAGAGTGAATCACTGTTGTCTATATCAAGGACTAGTGTACTGCCAATGAAAAAGGAAGGGATGGAACTTGGAGGGAATTCTACAAAGCTATTATTCTTAAGCAAGGTACAGAAAAGCATTTATGATATAAGTCCATTTTGTGAAAAATAACCCTGACCTCTGTATCCAAATGTGAATCCGTGCACATGTAAGTGTGCATTTTATTTGCATCTCATTATACAAATAGGGAGATGAATATGGACACATACGTATTAGGATTTCACTTTTGAGATTGGGGTCTCACTATGTAGTCCATGCTGCCTTCAGACTCTTAATTCTCCTGCCTCAACCCCCAAGTAGCTGGGATAACAGGTGTGTACCATGGCATCTGACTCAAGAATGTTAACATGGTTACAGGGATGGGGGATGGAAGGAAGAGGAGAAAGGGGGCATCAAGTTAAGACAAAAAGACGGAGCTAAAATTTACATTGTAAATTTACAAAATTAAAATTTATATTTATAGAAGATTACTAAAATAATCCGTCTTGTAGATATTTTAAACTTGTCCTTGGATTAAATTAGAAGTTCAGAGCTCTGTATTTGGACTATATCATTTTGGTCCTTCTTTATTTTCACAAATTGAACTTCAAAGCCCTTTCCATTTTACAGAGAATGAACTGAAGCTATAAAACTTATTGACTCACCCAAATGAACACAGCCAGGAAGTAACCCATGGACTTGAACCCAGGCAGCCTAGCTCACATGCCACACACAGCTCTGGGTATTTGCCTTCTAAGGCCCTAGCAGAGGTGACAAAATTTAAGGGAATTCCAAGAAACTCAGAAACTAAGAGGAATCAATTTAAAAGACATAAAATTAATTTTTAAAAATCTGTCAAACAAAAATATCAACATTTTCAATAGACAGGATCGTACCCTGAACTTCTACAACCTGGCCTCACCCTCCTCCCATTTGCCTTGGATCTTGTCTTCTTTTTTTTTTTTTGGTGGTATTGGGGTTTGAACTCAAGCCTCACTCACTCTTGCTAGGCAGTCACTCTGCCACGTGAGCCACTTTGCCAGCCCTTTACTATTTTCATAGTTTGTACATCATGACTTCTTTGCATTAATCTTCATTTCAAAAAACTATTGCATCCAAATTGTACTTATCTAAATTTCTGAGGTTTTCTTGGCACCCCTTAAATGTTGCACCCAACTTTAAGTGGTTCACTTGTCTCAACCTGGTCCCTGACCTCTTTGTCCCCATCACTTGGCAAACCAAGTGAAACCAAGAAAAACCCTATGCATCGTTGAGGCTCAGTTTTCTCACCTATAAAGGTTGCAGTGAGAAATTTAGAAAAACAAATATGAAGACTGGTGGAGTGACTCAAGTGGTAGGGCTCCTGCTTTGCATGCGTGAGGCCCTGAGTTCAAGCTCCAGTCCCACTAAAAACAAATATGAAATTGCTTGTGCAATGTCCATATTCTTGCTATTGGAGTTGCTCATGAAGGAAAAAGCCAGTTGAATCCCCCAGCCTTGGATGCGCTCCTGATTGTTCAGCCTGGCCACACCTACTGCTGGGAAATCCCCTGGATCTGGTCTGTGTTTGGATGGCTATTTGGCAGCTACAGTAACCTTCATCGGTCATGTTCCCCTCCCTACTTCCTAGCAATAGGACATGACATGGGCCTCTTCCTCCAAAGAGCACTTCTCTAACCTGAATGTGACACAGATCCCCCAAGACCTTGTTAAAAACCACACCGGGTGCTACTCAGTGGCAGGGCACATGCTTAGCATGGGTGAAGCCCTGGGTTCAATCCCCAGCACCAACACACACACACAACACATTCTGACTCAGTTGATCTGGGTGGGGCACAAGAGTCTGCATTTCTAACACGCTCCAGGTGAGGCTGGGGTCACTGGTTCCCAGACCACACTCACTTTGCATAATGAGGCACTACCAGGTCAGGTACATGGTGCATGGGGTAGGAAGACCACGAGATATGCCCAATAATGATAGCATCCTACACACCAGGCATGGCCCTGAGCACTTTCTTCTTTTAATAGCCCTGTAAATTAGATTGCTATTTTGACACCCACGAGCCAAAGACCACCAAGGACACACCTATAGTGACACTCAGATTTATTCTGCTTGCAGCAAGTGAGATCATATACCAAGAAACCACAGGGAGAGTTGGAAGGGTTTATTATGGGATTTGGACTGTGCTGGGAGAGGGATAAGGAGATGAGGGGCTAGTTTTGGACTGGTGCAATGCAAGAGCAGGGCAACTCGAAGAGTGGGGGCATCTTGATCAGTTGTTTTTCTAGAAGGACGGAGAAGAGAGTCTAGTTGGTCACAGAGGGGAAATCTATGTTTGTGGTTGTAATGTAGCCTTCTCTCTCTGTGTTATCCATGGCCATCAGTGACCTTGTTGCTGGTTTGTTCTCACTCAGTCATGGAGTGACCTTGCTTGACTACTGTTTTTATTGTGAGTGATGTTTATGTTCCTTTAGAACACTGTGGCCAGTACTGTCCTTTGGCCTGGGCAAGCCAGGCCCTTGTGCCTCCAAGGCCCCATAACTTAGGAGCACCTTCCTCAGAATTTTCTAAGTCCCTTTCCAGCACCTAGACCGGCCAGGGCTGGCCATGCATCATGGTCACATCCCCTGAGCCCCAAGTGGAACTCATGCAGGCCCCAGGCCATATTTTCCTCCTTGAGGACACTGAGTGTGGCGCTGCCTGAAGTGATTATCACAAGGCCCTCTGTCTGGGCACCTTGGCTCAGGAATGCAGGATTGTTCCTGCCAGCCACCAATACAGTATTTCTTTTGTGGGACTGTGAGAGATTGAGTTGTCAGAATGGTCCTGATGTGCCAAGTTGGAATGATTCAAACTCTTTAAGTAGACGAAGACCCCCAAAAATATTTGCTTGGGGCCCCACACATCCAAGGATTGGACCTCATCACAGACCAGCCAGCAGGTGTTAGAGCTACTTTCCATTTTCTTGATTATTACCCTGATTAAAAAGAAACTGAGGTTCACAGAGGTTCAGCAACTCTCCCATGATTACACAGCCAGTAAGTGGTGAAGCAAGAATTTGAACCACGGAGACTGCTTCCCAGCCTCTGCTCTAAACCCCACCTTCCTGGGCTACCTCACTAACCCCTTGCCTGCCTCTAGCCCTCTCTTTTGTGTTCCAATACTGCTGATGCTCCAACACTGCTCCTAGTTTTCAAGTTGCTAGAATAATTATTCATTTTTTTCTGTACTGTACTTGGAAATCTCTGTGCATCTTCCTGGGTTTGTTCTTCCCCCACCCCTTTCTTTTGCCCAACTATCTCCTTTGTACTGTTTCTGACTAATGATCTCACATGTTCCTTCTTGACCCCCACCCAGATTTGTCACAGGACAATGGGAAAGCCACAGAGCTTTAACTTGGCATTCCATGGACACCAGAGACTGAACAATGAAGACTGTTCGCTCACATAGCAGGCAGGCGATCCAGATTGCTGGGGGTGGTGACAAGGTTAGCTATGAGGAGGAGGTGCCGAGTGTGTGGGTAGAAACGCAAAGGAAGATGCTAAGTCTTCTATTATGGGGTCAACCCACCCCATGTGGTCACCCTCCCCTCTGCAGATTTCAAAATGTAGAAATGGGGAAATTGAGTCATAATGAATTCACCCAACGTCCTTTAGACAGAGAGGTAGGAGTCCTGTGGCTTCAATGGGATGAGCCCACTGAAGATTCCCAAACATAAAGCATTAGGAATGCTGCTCTGTACCAATCCAGGGGCCAGGACACCCTAGAGACAATGTAGATAGTGGAAAGAGCACTAGCTTTGGATTCCCCTGACCTATTAGCTGTGTGACCCTGGAAAAGTGGCATAAGCTATCTGTGCCTCAGTTTCCTCATCTGAAGAGTGGGAATAGTAATTCCTTCTTCAAACAGTTACTGCAAAAACTGAGAAAGATGTTGTCAGTATAGTACCTGACACAAAGTACATGGTGGTTACTGTCATCATTCTTTTTATCTTAGCTGTCTTATTGAGAATAATCTGGCTCTCCCCAATGTCACCTCAAAAAATTAGGCAAGTTTCTCCCATGTACAGTTTGTTTTAAAACATTGGTTGTGACTCAGTCACCCATCGATACATCCAAACTGTTTATAACCATTTGATAGTTTCTGCCTTTTCATTCCTGACTGTGCTTAAGTTCAGAGCTCCCCAGCCCGTTATGCAATAGAAGCTTCTTTCATTTATCCCAAACTCCCACTCTCCATGGTTCAGTAGTGAGTCAGTTCAAGTTCGCACTATTCATAGCCTCCCTAATGTCCTAGACAGTTGCATCTCTTATTTTCTCTTTTAGCAATTTATTTCTCCCTCACCAAAGTTTCCTCTGATAACCTTAAGTTTCTCTTGCACCTATAAGAGCATTCCAGGAGTGAAAATCCCACACAACTTCCTATTGCAGCCTCCGTGTTTCTGTTCTGAAGGTGCAGTGATTTGTTGGCCTGTGAAGCAGTGGTCACAGTGTGAAAGCTTTGTTCATGACCCTTTTTTGGGGTTGGTTTTATCTAGATTTGAATCATGTCTCCACTGTTTAGCAGGAAGCTGTGTGACTAAGTCCCATGTGTCAGGTGAATATGACATTAGTGCCAGCCACAAACACCAGCAGGGGTGCATGTATCTGCATGTGTCTGCATCTGTGTGTGTCATGTCTGAATGGATGTCTGTGTGTCTGTGTGTGTGAGTGCATGTGTCTGCCCCTGCATGTCTGTGTGTTCAGGAGGGAATCAAGGGAAAGGAAGGATCAAGTCACAGGGAGCCTGCGCCATGCACCTGGCTAGATTGGAAGGCCACTTCAGGAGAAGGAATAGTAGGAGAGTAGCAAGGTGGTGAGCTTGCCTGGGGCGTCCATGGGAGTGTGCTGTGTGCAAGTGGAAGTGTGTGGGTAGGCAGGTGGAGACACACAGGAGGAAAACAGAGTAGAGTGAGCTACACTGGTTTGGACCAAAGTCAAGGACATGGTGCCCCTGGGAAGGGAGACAACATACAATGGGAGGTATCTTCAGTGGAAGCCTAGGAACACTGGCAGAGAGCACAGGAGCTGTGACTTGGATGCTGTCATGGGATCTACATCCTCAGGATGAATGGGAACAGGAAGAGGTGCTGGATTCACAGCTCTTCTTCCCTAAACCTCTGTTTCTGCCACCTGCTTTCCATATCATTTCACCTGTTCAGTTTCAGCTCTCTTTGTCCCAGCTTGACACACTTATTCTCACCTCCAGCAAGTCTTCTGATCTTGCTGGGTTTCTCCACTCTGGAAGGACACGGTTGTCTCTCCCTCGCATTGCTTTTTCCCTGGTTTTCCCCAAGTTCCAAGCCTCGAGGCCCAGGGACTTTGTCTTCTGATTAACTGGCTGCTTATAATCCACGGCATATGAAATATTTTACTTGTACAGTTTGTATTTTTAAAAATATACTTTCTCTGTACACCAGAAGCTCCTCTGCCCTTTTTAGCTTAGTCACAGCTTTGTGAGTTCTTCCCACGACATGCTCTTCCCTGATGGGCTGGCATTTTGCAACTTAGGCAGCTGAGTGCTGTATCTCATTTTCTGCTCACTTTGTTTTTTTCATTTCCCCATTGGTCTCCATCACAATGATTCTTCCATGCTCTCAATATGAGAGCCCGCCTTCCCATAACTCTTGGTGCGTTCCTTCTGGTTTGCCTGACCATTTCATTCTTTGTAGGTATTCAGCAATCAGAGGGGACTTGGTGATCTATTCTGCCCCATGCCTCTTCCTCAGGCACAAAATGCAGTGGCTTTCCACCAGTCCTCTGGAAAACCATCGTGGCAGGTGTCATCATGACACAAGCCTCACAACCATCCTGAGTTTCTTCAACACTTGTAGGTTCCATCTACAACCAGAAAGAACCCTTACTCATATACAAGTGTATATGTGTATGTATGTGTATATGGATATGATGAATACTAGTATAAATTACACCAACACTGATGTAGATGATAGTAACTACCACAGGCCGAGTATGTACTACAAGCCAAGCACTACGTGAAGTGCTTTCAAAATGTTAATCTCCCCTTGCCTTCCTGCCACTCTTCTCTGCCTATGGATTTTGGGAGATGCCAGGTGGGGTTTTGGCTTTCCCTGAGGGATGTGGTAGAAGTAGACTGAGGACCTTTCCATGATCAGTCCAGAAGTTTTGGAGATAATCCATGGCAGCAGAAAGTGAATGTTCTACTTCTGTGTCTCTCCTTCAGAGAGAACAGGCAGAGGTCTGGATGTCACAGGTCAACTTGAGGAAGCAATGTCACTTATCTTTCTCCCAAGTAGCCAGGCCTGTGGGATGTAGGCTGTGGCAATATTCCACTAAATAAGCAATGGGTGATGGGATTCTAATTAATTTAAAAGAGAAGACAGAAAGGGTTGAAGATGTATCTCAGTGAAAGAGCACTTGTCTAACATGTCCAAGGCCTTGGTTTGATCCCTAGCACCCTACCAACTCCCTCCCCACCCTAAAAAATAAAGAGAAAGAGAAGACAGTATTTAAGAGAGAGATTTTCCTTAAAAACAATAAACCATTTTCTCAAGTTTAGTTTTTAAGTTTCCACACCTGCTTAGGGCATTTAAGATAGAAAGTGGTAGAAACCTTACAGTATTGCTGCTGAAAAATGCAAAATAGAGCAATAACTATTCCCTATTTCTCTAAATAGCTTAGAAAGCATACATTGGGTTAAGGAAATAAAAAGGGTAACTTTGCCAAGAAATAGGATTGGATTGGTGACAGGCAGAAGTCAGTGAAGTAGCATGAAACACTGAAAGGGTGCAGGGGTTCCGATCCTCAGAGAAGTTAAAAATAAAGCCTTTTAGAACATATCTGTCCTGTGTTTTCTAAAGCTGTCCTACTTTGAAATGGCACCAGAGCACACACTGAAATGAAAGATGATTTGATTATTTAGGAAGGGGGGAAAGGAGGGAGTTGAGGGCAGGCAATGGAGGTAGGAGCAAGTGGCAGAGAGGATTTCTGTTCTAAGTTGAGGGATGTATGCTTTAATCAGCTTAAGCTGCCATAACAAAATACTTTCAGACTGGGTGGCTTAAACAATGGAAACTGATTTCTCATGGTTCTGGAGGCTGGGAAGTCCAAGATCAAGGGCCTGGCTCATCCAGTTTCTGGTGAGGGCTCTTCTGGCTTGAAGAGCCATGTGTGCTGTGTGCTCACATGGGTTCTTTGTGCATAAGCAGGGAAAATAGTTCTCTGGTGTTTCTTCTTACAAGGACATCAATCTTATCAGATTGGGGTCCTACCCATATGATCTCTTATACCCTTTATCATGTCTGTAAAGGCCTTATCTCCAAATGCAGTCACTTTAGGGTTTAGGGGTAAAAGTATGAATTGCCAGGGGGAGGGAGTGGCACAGAGACAAATGGGTTGTTTTGCAAATGGCTGTAGGCTAATGGCAGGGTCCAATGGAGAGAGAAAAGACCAAATAGTAAGGAGGATGGCCAGAAAGGAAGAGAAGATGAGTGGGATTGTGAGGGGGAGATTTTTCTTTTCTTTTCTTTCCTTCCTTCCTTCCTTCCTCTCTTCCTCCTCCTTCCCTCCCTCCCTCTCTCCCTTCCTCCTTTCCAGCACTATTGGGTTTGAATTTATGGCCTCACACTTGCCAGACAAATACTCTACCGCTTGAGCTATGTCCCCAACCCTTTTTGCTTTAGTTATTTTTTCAGATAGGGTCTTATGTTTTTGCCCAAGGCCAAGAGTCAGTGCTCCTCCTACCTATGCCTCCTGTAAAGCTGGGATCATACCCAGCCCTATGGAAGGGAATTTTGATGTCAGAAGCAGAGAGCATGGACATCTTCCTCAATAAATCAGGAGCAAATTTATCCACAGAGGAATGAGTTTGGAATTTGAGAAGAGTAAAGTGATTCAGAACAGCCTCCACAAAAAATGATATAAGAAGTTAAGTGGGGGTTGCCAAGCAATATCAAGGGACCAGCTATGGTGTGTGCTACCATGATTGCCATCCAGTGGCTTAAATGTCACCTTTTTGTGGAGGTCTCACCTGACCACCTGTTTTAGTTTTTTGGGTAGTACTTAATCATATCTGATTAAATTCTTTTCCAGCCACCCCAAGCATGTAAATTCCATGAGACCCTGGATCTTTTTACCTTGCTCATTCCTACACTGCTCAGCCTTAGGGTAGTGCCCACCGCAGTAAAAACCATGCAAAAATTGGTTAACTATGGGAATGGTTTTCTAATGGCACCAATTACAAGAATTATGTGATGACCGCCGTTGTCCTAGGATCAAAAGAAAAGAAAGGACTGAGCATCAGCAAGCCAGGAAAAACAAAGTGTTCAAGTCAGTGAAGGAAGGAAGGGAGCTGTGAGAACCCAGGCAGTGTAAGGGAGGGAGCAAAGTCATGGAAAAAATGCAGGAGACATGAGAGAGAGGAGGCAGAGAAGGGGCTGCAGGTGCCCTGAGGTTAATAAGCAGGTTTAGAGGGAGAAAGTGGGAGAATAACATACTCTAATCAAAAGAACACTGGAGTAGGAGATTGCTGAGGTGGAGCTATGCCAGGTGATGGAAATGTCCCACTAGTGCCTGTGGCAGTGGGCGGCCAAGTGAAGTAGAAGGTGAGAGGGACTGAAATTTCATTCTTAGAGTCACAATGACTCAGAGCAGCCTCACCTAACATGTTCCAGGAATGGCATTTCCGAGAGGTGTGTGGTTCTGAAAGAATAAAGGACTCTATGGGCCAATAAATTCAGAAAATACAAGTTGGAAAACGGATTCCCCTGTTACAAGATCTCTACAAACCTTTAAAATACCTGAAGAAGACTTCAAAGGAGAGTTGTGTTTCCCAAATTTATTTGACTGATGAATCTTTATTTCCCTTCAGGAGTATCTCTAGGGTAAACTGTTCCCTTTGAACAGAAGTCCCAGAACAGCAGTGTGAGCATCCCCTGGAAATCTGTTTGAAATGCAACTTTTCAGGCCTCACTCCAGACCCACCTAAATGGAAACTCTGGAAGGAGAGCCAGGAATTTGTTTCTAAGGAGCTCTCCAAGCAATCCTAATGCCTGGAGAGAAACTTTGGGCTAAGAAAATACTTTTGAGAGACTGGCTTATATTCATATTTAGGAAAGACTGCTCCTGAAGGGGTTGGATGAGCCATTTAGGACCATGTTGAGGCCACGGTATGGCTGCAGAAGTTGAAATAGGGAAGAAAAACATGCATCTAATAGTGATACACAAATCACTAAAATTGTAAAATTTGATACTAGCCTACCTGATGTCACATCAAAATGTTAACAAAAGCTGGGTACCTGTGGCTTATGACTGTAATCCTAGCTACTTAGGAGGCTGAGATCAGGAGGATCATGGCTCGAGGCCAAGCCAAGCAAATAGTCTATGAGATTCCATCCCCAAAACCACCAGAGCAAAATGGACTGGAGGTGTGGCTCAAGTGGTAGAGCTCCTGCTTTGCAAGTGTGAAGTCCTGGGTTCAAATCCCAATCACATCAAAAAATGTTAACAAGAATGCTTTCTGATTAACTACTTTTTGGGGGGGGGGTTATTCATACTATAGCATATGAATCTGCCAGCATGAATCAAGAGCTGACTTGTTTCCTACCTTTTTTTTTTTTTTTTTTTTTGCAGCACTGGGGTTTGAACTCATCGCCTCCTGCTTGCTAGGCAGGTGCTCTGCCACTTGAGCCATGGCCCCAGCCCTGATACCTTTTAAGTAGTGGGGGGAGGAAAGCACAAAGGGAAGGACAGAGAAACAAAGAAAAGTGGATTTGAAATTTATTTCCTTCCTCCATCCTTTGACAAAGATACCAAAAACTAAACAGGAGGCTGAAAGGTAGACAACAATGAAAAGGGAGAAGAGAGATCATTTGTAAGCTACGTCACCAACTCTTGAATAACCAAGACTGACCCTAACTTATCTAACTTATGACATTTGTAGCTTTATAGACTCATATTTAAAAACTGATGTTAAAAATAATTATTTGCAAAGAGTTTATACATTAGCTCAGGTTCTTGGGTTAACACAGAAACTTATCAGAAGGTATAATTCTTTAGGTGTTAAAAAAATGTATCTGTCTTACTCCTTAGCAGAATAGTTTGGAAATGTTCTTCCCAGGTATTTATAGTTGCAGAAGAGCTGTCAAAAATAACTCAGCTATATAAACACTTCAACTGTACACTTTTTAAAAAGGGAATCCAGGTGAGTATTTTCAAAAGTAAAATCTGAATTTAAGCCTAAAATCTAAGCAATTTGACTCAGAATTTTCTTTAAGAAGAAAAAGAAACAAAGAAGATCCTTGGATAATTATGCAGAGTTAAATGAGCCTTTTAAATGATTTGAGCTTTAGCTAGCAGTATTCTTAGTTTCTAAGCATTTAGATATAAAGACTTATCCAAAGTGAAAGAACAGTATTATGCAATGATTTGCATGAACACAAAGGTTTAACTGGAAGAAAAAAAGATAAGTGTCCCTGATTACTTATAGTAGAAATCTGTACACTCCCATTCTGCCTCAGTTTCTCCACCCTGCCTCATCTCCCAGCAATATACATGACTGGCAGGGTCCCCTTGACCTCATTGGCCATGAGTTCCTATGACTATTGCTACTAAGTGGGGCTAGGTGGACTGGACACAGGTTCTCAAGATCTGGTAGTCCCATAGAAAACCACTTGCAGTTCTTATACAGCTACAATGACCCATGCAACCTTTGAACAACTCATTTCTCCCATACTTTGAGTCTTTGACATATAATATTTTCAGCCACCGAAAAAGGCTTAGTTCTGACATATTGGCCCTCATTCAGAGATGTGTCCATTCTACCAAGCTCATTTGGGCATCCCAAAGAGTAGGGTCCAAAGTCATCAAACTCCACATCCTAACACCTGCCTCCCTTCCCAGACTTGGAAGCGCAATAGCACTGGCCTTTGGGGTGATGGATAAGGATTTGATGAGATAATATTTTGCAAAGACCTTGGAAACCAGCCTGGTACATAGAAACGCTGCACTGATGTTTAATTTTTACAGCCTCTGAGGTGGTTTTCTTTGCACCATCATATACACAAGAAAGCCAAAGCCTGGGACTCACAGTCCCAAGCAAACAGATGCCCGTGCTGTTAGTATGCTGTAAGAGAGGGCCACGAATGGGTCCTGAGCAGCAGGTAGCACTCTTCCCATTTATGGCAGCACCCAACTACTAAAGCTGAGCTATCATCTTGAATAGCAGAGTACTAATTGGCCTGGAGTCCTCTCTACACAGAGCATGTGATAGCAAGGTCAATGCTGGAGGGCGACAGCACTTTCTTTAGTCGATTTGATTAAATGCACAGGAAAATGGCCCTCTTTCTGATCATTCATCTCTCTGGGAAATAGCAGTAAAGCTCTTAATACACAAAGGTGCTTGCTTTCTCTTCCCTTCCTGGCCCTCCGCCCAGAAGGAAATGGAGACTCCCAGGTGTTGGTCCTTTTGGCTGCTCCTGGTGAGCCTCAGCTGTTCTGCAAAGGAGCCAAGACAGGTTTTCAAGGCTACCTCAGCCTCGCTTTTCACTAAGGGTGGGCCAACTCTAGAAGAGACAGACCAGAAGCTTGGCAAGACCCAGAGCTTACTCTGAGTGCGTGTGTGACTGCCATCTGCTGGATGGAATGGGCATGAGCCCAGCTCCAGCATAGCTTTGCTGTGTAATAAGCAAATTCAGCAGTTCTCGTGATGGGCTCACAACCCAGTGGTGTATTCACATCATTTCGTAGCATCGGCTCTAAGTGTCTGCTGATTTTGAAATCCAATGACAACTGTGCTGAGGAAGTGTTTCATGTGATTAACAAAAGGTAAGCCTGAGCTCCTTAGAAAAAGGTTCATAACCATCAGGCCAAGGCATCTGACAGAACTTGGACCCTCTTTGTCAATGGCAAAAAGTACTCACAAGGAAGTGAAATTGCCATATGGCTTTACTCTATGGTCACATATTCAACAATTATTGTTGAGCACTTACATAGTGTGTGCCAGGCACTGTATTAAAGAACTGAGGAGCAAAGATGAATAAACACAGTCTGTACTCTTAATATGTCATATGCAGGGGGCAAGTGTGGTGGTGTACATCTGTAATCCCAGCTACTCAAGTGGTAAAGATAGGAAAGTTACAGTTCCAGGCCAGCCCCCACCCCCAGCAAAAAATTAGCAGACCCCCATTCCAAGAAACAAGCCATATGTAGTGGTATATTCCTGTAATCTCAGCTATGAGTGGAAGGATTGCACCCACCTTGGCAAAAGAAAGACCCTATCTGAAAAATAACTAAAAAAGCAAAAAAGAGCTGGGGCTGTTGCCCAAGTGATAGAGCACCTGCCTAGCAAGTGTGAGGCCCTGAGTGCAAACTCTAGTAACACCATCAAAAAAAAAAAAAAGAAAAAGAAATCTTGAAAGTATTTTCTGAGTGTTTATTATATGCTGGGCATATGTACCCCATTACATCTCATTTAACTCTTAGAATAGTCCTAGAACTATTATCACATTTACAATTATCTCTTATTACCTCTTTTATAGTTATTTCAGCTCATTTACTGTTCAGAACACTGAAGCTCAGATGATTAAGTAAGTTGGCCAAAAAATACAGGTATCGAATGTGAGGTACTGGGAGAAAGTGGGTTCAGGAGAGAATTGTGAGCACCATGGACCAGTGTAGCTTTGATTTTTTTTTTTCCTCATAGAGTTTGTTTGTTCCATTAGCTACAAATTTCCAGCAAAGTTGAAGTGGTACCAAAACAGTCAGTGAGGACAACAGGAGACACGTGGAAAGATTTCTCGGGAAGAGCATCCCTTCCTCTAGCAAGCCCTTGACATCCATTCAACTCAGTTCCTAGGTCTTCTTCCAATAGCAGCCTTGGTGCCAGCAGCAAGGGCGGAATTGTCGTCAGTTCTCTTTGGATGGAAAACAAATGCGCATTTTGGTCAGCATGACAGAGTATGTGTGTACACCCTTAGCTCAGCCAGAGCTAAAGGATGCTCCAGATGTTCTAACTGCAACCATCTCAAACCATTTTTAACTTGTCCTTTTCCTCTTGTACTAAGAATAGAGTCCTGGCAGTGATGGGAAGGTACCTGTGGTGGAGGGAGGGGAAGGGGGGGACGAAGAGGGGACAGGATGGGCAGAAGCTGGTGGCAGAGCTGGAATGCACTTTGCCAAGGGTCTATGAACAATGCTCAGAGAACATGGACTGAGCAGAGCACTAGAGCCTGGGGTGGGGGTGGGGGGTCATAGAGTTTGGTACTCAGCCTGCTGGAGTAGAATCCCTGCCACACACTGGCCTAGTCTTGGACCTCAGACAAGTCTCACAAGCTTTCTGATCCTCTGTTCTGTCAGGTGGGTGAATAACAACACATGCCCTATAGTGTTAAGTGGGAGGCTTCAGTAAGGTGTTATGGACTGCCGTCTGGTACTTGTACCCCACCTCCTTTAATCTCAAACAAGGGTATTACCAGTGCCTGGGTACTCAGAGGCAGCCAGGATGCATTCAGTAGGACTGACAGGATCAGAAAGACTGAGCAATAAACCCACAGGGGTCAGAATTGGGGTGCTCCTTTGGCGAAATTGCCTGCTCATCTATTTGACATATATTCTCTTTTTTCCTCAACAATCATGCAAGGCAGTTGGAGAGATAGTATTGTTCCATTTGTATAGAAGAAATGGATCCCCAGGTAGCTGGCTGAAATGAAGGATGTTTTCTAACCAGAGCCTGTCCTCCAGGCACCCAAGTAAGAACTATTAGGAAAAGGATCTTATGAAATCACATTTATGTATCAAACCCCCACCTAGACAGTGATATTCAAATCATTTCCTGGAAATAATAGGAACCTGAATTTCCTGGAAGGAGCTCCAACTTGGAATGCCCTGGAAAAGGACAACTGAAAAGTATTGTTCTCCTCTTAAGTTTTGACGTTGAAAGGAAAACTGAATGCCTAAATGTTTAGGATATTTTAAAATTAACCAGTTGTTTATCAGCTAATTTTATTTTGGTGGTGAATAACATTGGGCCAAACTATTTCCCAATTGTTCTGCATGCTTGTGAAGGGACACAGTAAGGAACAAGTTTTGGAGAAATCAGAACAAATAGAGCTGGTGGTTCATACCTGCAATCTTGGCTACTACCAGAGGCAGAGATCAGGAGGACTGCAGTTTGAGGCCAGCATGCCCCGCCCCCCCAAGTAAGACCCTACCACCCTATCTCAAAAATACCCAACATAAAAAAGGGCTGGCAGAGTAGCTCAAGTGGCAAAGCACCTGCCTAGCGCATGTGTGTTACTGAGTTCAACTCTAGTACTTTAGCCAAAAAGATATTTGAAATACCAAAAACATGGGGGAGAGCAGTGAAGGTGGGGGATTCAAGTATGATATATTTGATACATTGTAAGAACCTTTGTAAATGCTACAATGTACCCTCACCCAGCACAACAGTAAAAAAAAAAAAAAACACACACACACACACAAAAAGAAATAGTGAAAGCAGCATTTACTCCTGAAAAGTATGAAAATGTTGCACTGCTGAGGACCACAAAGTTAGAAACTCATGAGGGACAAATGCACGAAAATCTGACTAACAGGGAAACTGTTAGTCTGAGGACTGTTTAGGTTTTAAACATTTTTTTTCAGTGAGTGAATTTTCAGTAATTATGTCAGATTTTGTATATCTGTGGGCTCTTTTCTTTTGTGGTACTAGGGCTTGAACTCAGGGCCTTCACCTTGCGCCATTCCATCAGCCCTTTTTTGTGAAGGGTTTTTTCAAGATAGGGTCTTGCCAACTGTTTGCCCAAGCTGGCTTCGAACCGCAGTCCTGCTTTTAAAAGCAATAGTTGAACAGTTAGTTTTTATAATAACTTAATGCTTTTACAATATTTTGACACAATTAATTTGCATTGTAAGGCACAGACTTGATTTTGTGCCAGTAGGTTAAACACAGGCCTGTTTCAATGAAGAACTCCCACTGGGCTGGGATTGGTAAGGGGAACCTCACAGTGCGGCTTATGAAGGGAAGGGCTGCTAGGTAACAGGATGGGAAGGGCGGCCAGATGAGTACCTGCTACACTGCAGGCACTCACTCCACACACGAACGGTTGAGCAAATGGAGCAACTGAAGAGCGACCATGCCAGATGCTTTGCTTTCCTTTGTGAGTTCGGCCACATGGGTGTGGATGAGGTTTAGCATCACTACTCATTCTGGCTACTGGAAATAAAGTGAAAGTGAAAATCCACCCAGTCTTCTGAATTCCAGTGTCTACTCCATTTACCTAACCCAAGCCTTGACACTTCTCTCTTCTTTGTCACCCATAGTCAGCCCTTTATTAGGTTCTGTAAATTTGAATGTCTAAATGAATGTCAAACCCTTGCACCACTGTTTCTCCTCCACTAACCCTAGTCCTGCTCTTGCATGGACCACTGCAAAAGGGGTACATGTCACCCACCCTGGGTCCCTCTAATCATCTCCCTGTGTGCTACCAGAGTTGTCTTTTCAATGCATAAATCTCACCATGTCACTGCTGCCTCTCTCCCCATCCTCCTCACCCACTCTGCTGCATTACTCTGAGGGCAAAGACCAAATATCCATCCTATAGCCTGCTCTCCTCCTCCCTCTCTAGACTCCAGCCAGCCTTCCCTCTAGCTCCACCCTCTTAGCACACCCTCTTCTAGTTTGGCAAATGTTCCCTCTGGCTTGACCTGTCTCTGTTCTCTCCATCTCTTAGAGTTCAGTTTGGAGCACTTGTCCTGGAACTCTGACATCAGTCTTGGCCATTTTGTCCCTCTGGCTAATGCTGTAAGAGTCCTCTGCTTCTTATCCTTCAAAATATTAATGTCTATCAGCTCAATTATTCAATTAATGTCTATCTAATATTAAGTTTTGGGAGACGGGGTCTCTAAGTGCCTTTTCTCACTATTGTGTCTCTGGCATCTAATAGAGTGTTTTTTATACAGCAAGCACAAATACATATTTGTTGAATGAATGAATAAGCTTAATGAATACAGGCCTATTATTCTTAAAAGATTATCTCTCCTTTTTATATTTTGCACAATTATGTCAAACCAAACTCATCAACAACCAAAATGTTATTTACAGCTAGTACATTTTTATGAATGAGAAGCCAGAGAGCTGTTATCATACCTAGGAAAATTGAGTTGTTTCTCACTTCTGCATGAGTAAGCTATCATAATAAGCATACATGCTTGCACAAAAAGTTTCATTTTTATTCCCAAGATGGTTCTTTCTAAGGTGTAGAAAATAAATGCTCCATTTGCTTGGGAAATTATAAATTGCAGTCCAAAAGGAGTTCAGAAATGCAGTTTAATAAACACCTAAAAAAGCACCACTAAAAAAGCCCTGGTGAATGAATGGTTCACAGCATCCTTTGAATGACTCAGAAGCAAGGCAAATGGGAAAAGATCTAGCAGAAAAGATCATATTTCAGAATTACAAAACAATCACTCTGATTTTAGAAACATCAAGCCAAGAAAGCATTTGTGCACACAACTGTTATTGCTAAGCACAGAGTCAAATGAAGTTTAATTTCAGAAAATTCTCCAGTTAATACCTCTTTCATTAAATACTCTTACATTTACAAATAAATTGCTTTGGACAAATAATTTGATGCCAGAAAGTCCGTAACACATTATTTACAAACTGAAGAATATGTTTTTATCATCTAAGTAGAAGTCTTATTGTGGTTACTTTCTCAGTACTCAGGTAGTAGAATCTGGATAATAATTACTGAATACTCTCCCCAAAATGGTATCTCACATTAGAGTAAGGTAAATGGCCAATAAATCACAATTACAATTATGAACCAAGCTATTATTGTGGACCCCTACTACACAAGTTCTGGCAAAGGATTACCAACATGAAAATCATAGAGCTAGAAGAGAGACCTCTAGTGTGTGTTAGAGAACTTAATATTGTGCTTCGGGCATAATTAATACAGCAGAATCACTGCAATTATTTTGCATACTATGGGTGGAGATTTTGCCAAATATCATTCAGGTTCGATTCAGTTAAAGGTTTCTTCCCAGCAAACATATAGTAATTTTGCCAAATAAATTACTTTCTTCTTATACTTATAAGCCTAACTCCATGAAGTTTTGTCTGTGATGCGAAGTTTTAAAGTTCCATGGGTAACTTTTCAACCTCATCAGTAAACACTTAACCTACTGTCATCCAACAGTTGCTAACAATTCTTTCCATTCGGAATCAGCAGGGCTCCTGAGTGGAATGGGATGGCTACAGTTAGTGTGCAGCCTCCTAACCACCAGCCAAATGCCACCCAAATATAAACATAGGAATAAATCGGCATCCTGACCATTATCCTGGAAACAAATGGGTGCACTGCTATTTTAAATGCAACGACTAAGCTAGTTATTAGTTCCCACAGCTTCCCATATAAGCAGGTGAATTCCTTGATGCAGAATCAGAATCAGACTTAATGAATCATTGTATGGCATCAGCATCAGCCTTTAAAAATCCTTTATTTTCTCATTTTCCACATTAAAAACACATTTGAGATATACACAGAAAATGTTTCTCTGAACACACACACATACACACAAAACAGGAGGTCTCTTAAGGAGTCTACTGCTGAGAAGGTAAAAGCATTTTGCTCATTTTTAATTTGCTAAAACAATCCAAGCATGCTTGGTACCCAGAGGGTATTCTCAAATAAACTTGTATCTCTAGCTGCCAGCTTAGTTGATTGAAAACAGAAGGCAAACGCTTCTTAAAGAATGAGTATGTTAAACTGCTATGTCTCTCCCAGTACCACGAAGGACACCACACACACACACACACACACACACACACACACACACACACACACACCACACTATAGTCAAGGATTTGCTTGAAATCAGCCAGTTCTATGATCTAAAAGGTAATGCAGCATTTGTACTAAATTACTTCTGTCTACTGCCGTGCACCTCGTAGTGAGGAAGCCAATGCCACCAGGATACTGGACAGTTCCTGCGTGCTGCTCTCCACGTACAAAGCCGACAGCCCCACTGCAACTTTGCTAACTTATCTGGCTCCTGCCCAGCCAGACCCCGAAGCACAGTCTCGGTGAAAACGTTCTGACACCGGAAAATCATTTCCACGACAGTGTTAAGTATTGGAAAGCACAAAGGCAGACACGGTGGACCCACGATAGCTGATAGCTTCGAAGTTGCGGTACAGACCACGCGTCTAGGTGAGAGACTCCCGAACCACAAGTCTGGTTTCCTCTTCCTGGATGTTTTGGGACTCCATCTCACTTTTAAGACAAATTCACCCTAATGCGTCCCCCGCCCCGTCGCTTTTCCAAGAGGCGCGGACTCTGTTTTCCAGCCAGGTCCCTCTTGGGGGCAGGAGAGGAAGCACACTTCACATTTCCATGAAGAGGGGCGGCAGGATGGGGGTGGGGAGTAAAGAGGTCAGAAAGGAGCCAAACTGCATCCCTTCCGCCCACCTCTGAGCCCCAAGCGCTAGTTCCGACGGCGCAGACAGGAGGCGGCCAGGAAACTGTCCCTTTAAGGGAACCTTGGCCGCCACAAGGGGAGGGAAGAATGCGGGCTCCGGACTCTGCGCTGCAGGCACCGCACTCTGCGCTGCAGGCACCGCACAGAAGAGGCGAGCGCAGCAAAGCCATAGCCATTACCTGCAGCGCTCACGTCCTTCCCCCACCCCGACGCCCCCCGCCCGTCCCCGCCTCCCGAGGTGACTTCTGATCCCGAGCCCGTGCCGTGCCCTTTATCAGGGGAGGAGGTGGGGAGGAAGAGGAATGAGAGCTTTTTAAAAATAAACGAAACGTTTGCACCCCAAAGTCGGGGGGGGGCTGGAAATGGGAGGGGATGGGAGGGGGCTTTAAAGGCGCCCGGGTGGGCGGAGGCGGCGGATCTGGATCAGTCCGGCCGGCCGGCCGAAGACGCACGGCGGACAGCGCGGGGAACCGGCTGCGGCTCACAATGGGGAGCGCCCCGGGACCCCATCCGCTCGGCAGCCACAATGGCGTCTTTCACCGGGCGGCTGGGGGCGCCGCCCCCGGCCCGGCCCCGGCCCGGGCGGGCGCAGAGCCCCGGGCGCCGCTGCCCCCGCGCGCCCTACAGGGCGCAGTGCACGGCTCCGGGGCCCGCGGCTCCGGCGCTCTCGGCGGGGCGGTGCAGGCGCGGAGCTCTGCTCCCGGGAAGAAAGGACGCGCGAGGTTCGCGGGTGGAGGGAGGAGACGGGGGGCGGGGGAGCGCGGGGCGCAGCGGCCGCGGGGAGGCTGGCGCGCGGAGCGGCGGACGACTGGGCGGGTGACGCTGGCACGGGCTCCGGGAGCCGCAGCGGCTCCGCTCCGAGGTTCGGAACCCGGCCCGCACATCCGGAAGCCCGGTCCCGCCGGCTCCGGGACCCCGGGCCCCGGCTCGGTTCGGCCGTTCCCGCTCCGCTCCGATCGCGCCCGCTCCAGCTCCAGCCGGAGGAAGAAAGACGAGAGCCGGTAGGAGCAGCCCCGGAGGAGGCGGTGGCCGCTGCCCCGCCGCGGGTCCGAGCGGATCCCGAGCCGCCCGCCGCGGCGGGCTGTGTGTGTGCGAGTGTGCCGCGCTCTCGCCCCATGCCTGGCACATGCGTAAAAGCGAGTTGCGCCCAAAGTCCCAGCCATACCCTCCTTAGCAAATAATAACAAACCCAAACCGTCAGATCTTACCTGAAACATTGAAGCACAAAGTCTCTCTCCAAGTCCCCTTTTCCTTTTCCTCTCCCCCCTTTTCCGATTTCTCTCCCAGCGATCTGCTCGGCTCGCCACACCAGAGAGAAATGCAATAGCTTGGCTAAGGTAGACAGAACAAAATACAGAGAAGAGTTGCTCCAGGGCTTTGAAACCCCTCAAGGCAAGGATCAGGATACAATTAGCTCATGCCTCTACCTCCAGTCTAAATCAATCTCCAAAATAAAACTTAAATCAAATTAACTGATCACAGGGCAGACAATTGATCTCCTGCAAAAATAAAGCTCTACATTTACGTATAAAGAAATATACATATAGGAAATTTTTTTTCCAGATTTTTTTTTTGGTGGAAAAACAGTCTCATTCCAGCCTCCAACTTGCTTTTTACCCTCCTCTTGCACAGAAAAGCTGATTTTAATCGTTGTGATTAGTTTTGATGTAGCGTTTCCGCGGGCGATTTCTGCAAATGGATGGAGTGTTTCTTTGCCAAAAGAGGGAAAAGCAGCAGATGATGGTAATTATAAGGATTGTTGGTTGTTTCTTTTTATTTGCGTTTAGGGCTCTCGCTTCACTTTCTCAAGTTGGCCTGACATTGCCGTGACACGAAGGTCGCACAACTTGTTGGTGGGGATCACCGCCCTGTCTGATCAAAGGATAGGTGATAATTTGGCAATACAACAGCACATTTTTGGTTCCTTTGGCGACATAACGTCCCAAATGACGTGGATAAAAATAAGCACATGCAGTCTGCTTTGCCCCAATCAAGTCTGAATCAGCGCCTGGGGGTAACTGGGGGTGACACTCAAACGCATTTCAAATGCTCAGCCGTGCAGAATTGTAAAAAGATTGAAGGAGTTACATCGCATTTTTTAAATGGCAAAATTAAAAGAAAACAAAACCCAACGTGAGGTGTAGCCAAGGACCTACCTACAATTTGATCAACCTTCTAAACATTCCCACTCCATTCTGCTTGCTGGCCTCCACCTGGTATCTTTTATAGGGGTGTGTGTGTGTGTGTGTGTGTGTGTGTGTGTGTGTGTGTGTGTGTGAGTCTATTATTTGAAGGAAGTGCTCAACAGAGCCAAAAAGAGTCTAACATAAACACACTTTCTCAGATTGCAACTCTACTCCGGCCCTCCCCCCCTCCTCATCATTTCTTCCTCTCTTGGTCTTTGTTCAAAGAGATTGTGCAGGAGCTTATCCTTATCTTAATTCTTTTTAGCTAGAGTGGGATATTTGTTTATAAACTCAAGGGTCATCTCCCATTAGTGTTACATCCTTGCAGGATACTTTTTGAATGGTATTATTTTGAGCACTGCACAGTTCATTAATTCACAGACTTTGTTGACATTTTATATATATGAAAAGACCAGGTTGTAAGGCCAAAGATACTTTAAAAAAGAAAAGAAAATCCCAAATAGAACCAGACATGTCTTGCAAGTATCTCTAATTGGCAGCATTTCACAGAAAGTATTTTTTTAGCCATCATTTTACCTCTAAGGTGTGCAACTGATAATGTCAGTAAAAAAGGGAAGGCCAAGCCCTTAAAAAATATGGTCCATCAGATTAATGCTGTAACTACTTAAAAGATCGATGTCATAATGAGAATCAGAGGTGTTGGCAGTTTTTTTTTTAATGTAAAAAGTTCATGTGACATAGTATCAGTGTCTTGTAAGAAGAAAGAAGAATGGCTTGCAAAACAACACAAAAGAACATCAAACTATTCTTTGCATATTCTCAATAGTAATAAATTCTCTGACCTGCAGCAAAATTTAAAAAATGTCCACAAAACATAAAATTCAACTGAATAAAAAAACGTTGTTCTTTCCACTAAATGACACTAACTGTTAATACAGGAAAAGTAAGGAGAAAAGGGACCAACCAGGGCAAAAACATTCCCCAATCATTTGATATGGTAACAATGCAGGTTGAATATCTGCTATCCGAAATGCTTGGAAAGAGATGAGTCCTGTCTTTAAAATGTTGCATATAAAAGATAGGATATTTTGGGATGGGACCCAAGTCTAAACATGAAATTTTTGTCTCCTATGCTCCTTATTCACACAGCCCAGGGTAATCTTATAAAATATATTTGATAATATATTTCATAATAGGGAGTTTTCCACTTACAGTGTCATGTTGGCACTCAGAGAGTTTCAGATTTTGGAGCATTCAGATTTTAGGATTAGGGATATTCAACCTGTTTGCTAAACATGTGGCCTAAAGGGACTTTTAATCAAAATACTATGTGTCACCCGGGAAATGTGCATCGTTCTAGACTGTCAGAGCTGGGAAGATCCACAGCAGGGATCTAGCCCTTTACCATCATTTCACAGACAGGAAAGTCAAGCACCTTGCCCAACCAAGGTCATGAGAAGAAGGACCAGAAGAAAGGTGAATGGTGTCCCCAGGAAGCACTCCCCGTGAGGGCTATGCATGGATTTCACAATTATGGTAACATGGCTTAAGCCACCTTTTTTTGGAATTCCTTTTCTGGGATTGTCTTAAGAGCCAATAGTAGACTCTTTCAAATATTTTTGATAGCAATAAACCTTTGTTCATTATTAGATTAACTTTTGGAAGCAACAACCAAAGTCAGTACCAAGGTTGGGCAGCAGATGGATGTTGAAGATGGTTTATGCTATAGAATCATAAAAGAAAATATGACTAAAAACGGTGAGACTGTTTTCATTATTAATTCCGAAAGAGAATAAAGTCAATTCTCAAAATATTTTTATTCAAATAAAAGCACATTTTAGTGTACATTAACTATACAAAGTAATGGGTTGCATTATGATATTTTCATACAGTGTACAATGTACTTCAACCATATTCACCCTCATTCTCAAAATATTTTAATCAATGGAGTCAGAATTTTACTTTCCAAGATAATTGCTTTGAAGGGAATAAAATTCACTTGAATGAATCAAGTTCTGAAATGTCCATTTTTCAGATGTATTAGTCCCTCAGAATGACATCAGTTATAAACAGATGCTCTTTTTGAAGCATTGGGTCATTGACATATTGAAGTGATCCAACCTATTTGATTTGATCAGTAAGTTTGTTGTGATTCCAGTGGCAAGTAGTCCTCAGGTAATACATTTTGAAGGGATTTCCAAGTCGAGGTAGTAAGATAGGGATTCAGAGTCAAAGGTTATAGTCTAGAATGTAATTAATGAAAAATATAAAACCCTATATTGAAAATGCATTTTGTTCTACACAATATAAATAGATGAATAAGCATCATGACCTCCAAATCAAGAGTGAGGACAGCTTCCTTCAGATTTTAAAATAAGCTGTTAATGAAATAGCACTTGAAAAGCATGGTCCCTAGCTTGCCAAGTAGAAGATACAAACTTAAAGGATCTTACTTCAATAGGCCCCTGCAATCACAAAATGACTTGAAATTACCTTTTATCTAATTAACACCTGTACATTTTGTGATTTCTACAACACTGAGCCAATCATAAAGAAGTCTGGAAAAAAAGTATATTAAAAATCCTCCTAGCCTCTTTTTTTTTTTTCCCCATAAATAATTGAAGTGAGACCAGCAGGCTAACAACCATTAGCCACATGGAAGACAATGGCAATAAAATTGTCAGCAAGAAAACAACCAGGACAAAAACACAGACCCCTGCTTGCTGTCTTGCAGGGTCTCACTTAAAATAAGCTCTACCAGTGTTTCTGGGAATAAAGAAGTGACAGGATATTTTGAATTGGAACCAGGAGCTCAGCTGAAAAAGTTTAGCACTATGAGGGCTGTGGAAGAGAAAATAAGATGTCCATTCAGGAGCGCTCAGTCCCCCTTCAAATGTTAACATGAGACAGCTCATTTGGTGGCATCATAGTCACTGAACCCTCAAATCGCCAGTTCCCACAGAATATCCCAGTTTTGTTCATGGTAGCCCTGCGGTGCATTCTTGGTGGCGATTTGACAAGATATGGACATTAGTTGCTGAGATGAAATGTGAAATTGAAGAGCCCTCCACTGAAGCAGCCAGACACCCAGACTGAATTAAAAAATTCCACTGCACTTTCTCTCCATCAGGAAGCTGAGAGAAACCTCGGTGCCTGGGTTCAACCTGGATACCCATGGACCTCACTAGCTTCGCCCAGGGCACCACACTTCCCCTGCGTGGTCACTGAATGACACTGTTTCCATCATGCTCCAATAGCATTCACCTGTGACTACCATGAGCCATCCTGTCACACAGAAGGGCATATCCTTGAGTTCATTTTTGGGGGAGGAGGGGGAAATCACCGGTTTTTTATCAGCCAACCTGAGACTCCCTAAAATGCTGTGGAATGCGCACATTTTCCTGGAGTTGAATAGAAGCATTAATGAGCTCAAACAGAATGGGTCTGTGATTCTTGGAGCTTGGCCCAGTCACCACCTGTTTATAATTAGCCTCTGGACAACATCTTAGTTTTCTGTATCACTGTCAATGCTGAGAGTTGGTAATATCTCATTTCCAAGAAGGGGAGGCTTCTCACAACTGCAGATCTGCTGATAGACATTATTTTCAGTTTAGCCGTAGTTCTGCCATGGAAATACCTACCAAGACCTTGTATGGAGACCCTTGAGTCAATTTGGTCTTTTATCAGAGTTTCTTCTCTAGTTATCTGATGTGGACACTAGTTATAATCTCACATTATAAAGCCACACAAAAGATGAATGAAGAGATAACACCTGATCATGGCCAGATAGTCTGATCGCCATTTTTGATCTTGTTCAATAGAGAAATGCATTCATTCACAAAGAAGTAGATGTGTAAAGAAAGTTGTGATGCATGCACATTTGTTACTAACATTTCCACTTCTTTGCTGGATAATCACCTTCTATATTTTAAATTGCAAATAAGTTTCATGACTAGTTAAGTTATAGTCATAATTCTGCTACCTTAACTTGTGAGATCCTTATTTTCTTCAGCCATAGAATATAAATAAAAATCCTATCTTGGAAGGGTTAAGGATAAACAGAATAACATGTAGACAGGATTTAGAATTGTGCCTAGCATAGAGTAAGTTCTCAATAAATGACAATGGTCATTAGCACTATGATTTATACCAGTGTTGAATAATTAACATGGTCCCCGGCAAAGTGCTACTATTTATGTTAAAAGCACAGAACAAGGATATATATGCAGTAGAAGTCCTTAATTTGTTGATGTGTCTCTGATTGATATTTCAAAAGGTAATAACTAAATATCGCTTTATTATTTTATCTAGTAATTACATGGAGCCCTCACTTTTTCACATGGAAAAATTATGGGGTGAAATGAGATTTCTTTTCCTCAAAGTAAATCCTAGCTATAAAAAAATCACAGAAGGGGTGTCATGGGGCACACCTGAAATCCCAGCACTCAGGAGACTTAGATGGGAGGATTCAGAGTCTTAAACAAACGAGGGAAAACAAAAACAAAACAGAAAACCTCATGTTCTTTCTGTTCCTTTGAGGATGCTTGCTTTTGACAAGACTGCCTCACGCATATAAAACAGTTAATTAAGCATTTGATATAATTGCTCATGTAAGAAGTTGAGCCTTGACTAGAATTCTGCCACGAACCTCCTTCTTCATAACTATTTGCGTTTTGCCTTTCAGGAATTATAAAAATCAGTACCAGCAAACACTTTAAAAAACTAACTAACTAACTAAATAAAAATAACAGCAACCAAAAGAAAATGCAGTTTTGAAAACAGAAAGAAATGAATTTCAGGGCTGATTCAGATCTTTAAGAAACATTCCACTCTATCAATCAATCATATCATATCATATATCATAAAACCCTGTTTTCCACATTCTCCAGTTAATGGGTTTTCTTTCCCTAACTTCAGACCTTATCGTTTTCAGGCTTCCATGCAATCTGTTAGGCTACCAGTTTTTAAGCTCTGCAGCAGCTATTTTAAAGAAACACTTTTAATAACTGCACATTCATTAGCTTGTTCGTAATGTTTCTTACCCTCCAGTGCCTTCTAGGACACTGGCCACATTGGAGGCACTTGGGTTTGCAGTGTAAGGTGCAGCCCATCCGGTTCAGAACCACTTAGCTCTGCTTCACTGTTCCACTGTCTGAACCAAGGCCGTTCATGAGAAACCCCATAATACAATTGCGGCACCTCGGGGGCACCATATACATTTATGGAGGTTATCTCTTTGTGCATCCTTTGGGTGTCAGAACCTCTCAGCTTTGCTAACCATAAAAAATCTGCCTTAAGCATATTACTAACTTTAAATCCCTAATGATATAGATGCCATATTTCAATTTTTAAAAATCCTTTCCCTGCTCCACCCCTGGGAAAAAAACAATCACTACAAAACTTATCCAATGGAATTACGCCATGGTTAAAAACATAGAATGTATTAAAAAGAAAAGGAATTGTGTATGTGCTCTAGTAAAAAAAAAAACTGTTCAGAAGATTAATTAAATAAGAAACAACTGGATTATTCTTTAAATTGTAGTAGGAACAGTTATTAGTCAATTGCTATAGAAGCAGAATTTGTGATTCCTTTAAAGTTAACAAGAAAACAAACAATTCCTAGGGTCTTAATGAATTTAAGGCTGAGTATTTAAAATGGGCAAAGCCATAGGACCATTCAACACAGGATGTAGGTTTTGACATTACTTGTAATAAGAACATTAATAATAGCAGTGATAAGAAACAATTATGACCGATGGCAGGGAACTTCCATTGCATAAAGACCATCTGGCTATGAGAGTCAGTTATGAAATTCTAAAATGAAACCCTCAATCTGTCCCTCTAAGGTTGCTATGTAGATAATGGATTTCTTAATTTTTTTTTTAAAGAAAAAAAATCCATTGTATCAAACATACAGCAGCTCCTGCCGAGAAAACAAAGTCTGTGTGCCTATTTCTTTTCTAACTGTTGACAACTCTAAACAAAACAAAGCCTCTGTGGAAAGGCTTATAAGATAATGATAGTAACTCATTAGTCTTTTATTTATTTATTTTTTACTTCTTTAGCTTTTGATAAAGCATTATTATAACCCTGTTATTCCTTATTTCCCCAAGGGGGCGTGAAGGGGTAAGGAGAAGGAGAATATCCCAGGTTTCCCTCCTGCAGTAAGGCGTACCTAAAGAAAATCTGGGCCAGGTTGCTGGCAAATGCCTATAATCTCAGCTGCATGGGAGGCTGTCACACAGGAAGATCACAATTGAAGCCAGCCCAGGCCAAAAAAAAAAGTTAGTGAGTCCCTATCTCAAAAGTCAAGCTGGGTGTAGTGGCACAGGCCTATGATCCCTGTTACTCAGAAGGTAGAGGTAGAGGTAGGAGCATCGAGGTCCTAAGCCAGCCCCAGGCAAAAGCACAAAACAGTCCCTGAAAAAACAAACTAAAGCAAAAAGGGCTGGAGGCATGGCTTACGTGGTAGAATGTTGCCTAGCAAGCATGAGACCCTGAGTTCAAACCCCAGTACTCTCCACACCAGAAAAAAGAAAGAAAAGAAAACTGGAGGAGTGGTTAATCTTTGGTCAGCAACAAGCTTAAAACATCAAAAATCAAAGAGAAAGCATTTAACTCAGAACTTGCAAAATGGTCAGTATGAATAGTGCTTTAGTTTTATTTAGTATACCTAGGGTTTAGCGATTTCTTACTTCTGAATTCTCTGGTCATATCAAAATATAGTGAATAAGTACTGCATGATTCCACTTTTGGGGACACTTAGAATAGTGAAATCCATAGAGATAGCAGATAGAACAGAAGAACGGTGGTTCCCCAGGACTGGGAGGAGAAAGGGATGTGTAGTTATTGTTTAATGGGTACTGAGTTTCAATCTGCCTACAAAATGGTTTAAAAAAAGGAAAATTCCACATATATTTTGTCACAATAAAAAGGAATTAGCTGGTCTGGAGGTGTGGCTCAAGAGGTAGCAGGAAGCCCTGAGTTCAAACCCCAGTCCCACCTCCAAAAAATGAATTAGATATACAAACATTGAACTCTAAAATAATAAGTGAGAGGAACAGGTATAATGTGCTAAACACAAGACCAGACATACGGTTCTCTGATCTCTTTTTTAATTCCCATCCATAGCACAGAGGAAATGAGTTGAACCTGACCACAGCTTCATATAAAGAAGTGGAGCAGAAAACCCAATGCTTGTGTTGGCCATGTCATCATATTGAAGACCCAACTCAACTCAACCCTCAACACCCAATCCAGAAAGCCCATGTCATCATCACGTGTGAGGATCAGCCAAGGTACCCCATTCCTTGCAGAAAACATTGATGAAAGGTTAGATGCTAGATCCCTAGAAACCGCTGAGTGTGAGTCTAGACACTTGGAATCCATGGTGTTTGACCTGTAAGTGTGATCTTGAACCTGAAAACGCTAAATCTCAAATAGCCTTTAGATTAGTGAAAGGAAGTAAACTGGTTATTTGGAATCATGAAGCAAAATCTCGTTTTTACTTTTAAATTTGGATTGGATATAGCTGCAGCCTTAGTTTTCTTGGTTAATTTCTTGTGGCCATCTGGAAATGTCTAGATATATTTATTCAGTCTACATACCCACATCCATTGGCTTAGTAGTAACTTTTTATAATTTTAATTGATGACCTTTTATATCCGGGAACAGTATGAAGAAAACCTTTAGACTTTAAAGGGTAAAAACACATCTTTTTCCTGCTACTTTCATGTTCTGTAAGAGTGTCACTTGCTGTTTTTCAATCTATTCAGTCTGAAAACTGACCTCCATCTGCAGCTCATTTTTATTGTTTCTGGTGGTTACTTTGCAAGACAGGTGGGGACTGATGGAAGGGTGGCTTGTAATAATCAAATTTAGAGGCATAACTTCAGGATGCTGGTATCTTCAACTCATCCTCCCAGAATTGCATTTCGACTTTCTGAGAAGTGCATTTAAGAAAAAAGGAAGAATCCTGAAAGAACTGAGAAACCTTCTGCTTGATCCAGAAAGAATTAAGCCTATGGTAGAAACACTGAAATTGATAATTCCTCAACAAAGGGACACTTACTCAAAGAGCCCACTTCCCTGCACTTTTATGGGGCATAGGACTGGGGTTGGGTAGTGACAAATGTATAAAACTACTTCTCCCCCTTCTTTGGGCTCTTAGAAGTCACAAGTTTTCTTTGTCATTCCCTGGAAAACTACAAAGAGGAAAAGAAGATGACAATGTCAATCTTTACTTTTAGATGACATTTCAAAGCATTTTGACCCAAATTTGAGTCATATTTTAATGTATTATATATGTAACCTTTGCAAACTCTGACATCTTACCTTGTTAGTCCTGTTATTTTTCTATTTCAACTTTGTGTCTAACATTCTTTATTCAGACTGAGACAACGAGAAGTTACATTGTATAATTTATCAAACACTGTTTCCTCCATGACTTCACTTGGTCCCCTTCCCTGGGTTCTTATCCAGTTGTATTAAAGATGAGGAAGGAGAAAAAGTGACCCTTCAAGTCATGGACTGAGAGGAAGAGCCTTTGTCTGACACTGAGACCAGTGCTTTTCTCACCAGATGAAATTTTGCATTTGTGTTACTCATAACTAATCATTTTGCTGTCGATGCTCTCCCTTCTCAATCCATCTTTGGCTTCCTAAACAAAAGTCAGGCTCTTGTAAGGAGGCATATATGAACTGAATTAGTGAGTGAAGTTTTCAAAAAAAAAATTTGTTCTATGTCACAATAGTCAGCAAGTGAAAAGAAGAAATCAATGAACCAATTTCTTTGCCCATGGGATATCAAGCACTCCATTTGAATGACGAAACGATGGTGTTGTCTTTGTTCTTCTTTCTCTATTTTCTGTGAAGACTTTGACTCTTATGGTAGCTCTGATATTATGATAGTCTTGTAAGAATCTCTATGAAAATCTCTATGACAACCTCTCCACAGAAAAAGCCTGCTTCATGGGAAAAGCTATATGCACTTTCGTGTGTGTGTGTGTGTGTTGTGTGTTACTGGTTTTGAATTAAGGACCTTAACTAGGCAGGTATAAGCCAGACTTCCAGCCCTTTTTTGCTTTAGGTTATTTTTCAGATATGGTCTCACCTTTCTTCTGGTGGATTCTACAGTGGTCCTTTTACCTATGGTCTTCCATGTACCACTATGCTCAGCTTATTTGTGGGATGGGATCTACTGAATTCCCCCCACCTCCATCCCCAGGTTGACTTCAAACCTTGATCCTCCCAATCTCCACCTCCCAGATTACAGAGGTGAGCCGCCATGCCCAGCTAACATGCTCATTCTTTCATGGGTTAGTCAAATCCACAATGAAGACAGCTGTTTTTGAAAACCTCAGTAAGTCTTTTGTCCTGTCAGTGAGCAGGAAGGGGGTGGCTTTGCCCTAAGAAAGAGTAAGGAACTATTCCAGGGGAGGCATAGCACTTTTACGGCCCACCCAGACCCATTCTTTGCTGTACAGAAGTAGGGAGGCAGGAAAGTGGCAGGAAATACTTCAGGAAATACTTTCCCTGAGTTCCTATCCTGATAAATAGCCTTGCAACACTGGGCTGAATTTCGAGTCCTGAACTTGGCATAGTTCACGTGGTCCAGTGCAGGATGCCGGAGGCTGAATGGACATAGATAGGACTAGGGAGGGCAGTACATAAGATCACCTTTCTTTGGCAACCCATTCATTCCCCATCTCCATTTTTTTTTTTTCTTTTTAAGCTTGCATAAAGTCTTTCATCTCCTTGGCACCTCCCCTCACTCTTTATTGGTGACAAATAATGAGAAAGGTGTTTCCCAACAAAGCAAGTTCTAGAGGAAGAGCTCCACAGCCTAATTAGCTGGCTCTTAATTTGGAAGAACCTTGGCTGTGTACATTTCCTAATTAGACTAGGAAAAGCTAATGGTACCGCCTCCCCCAGGCAAGCCAAGTACACAAAACTGCTCCCAGCCCAAGTCCCAAGGAAACCCGCACTTTCTCTTTGTAATTACACTCCCAAAGTTCAGCTTTCGTTACCGTGAACCGTTTACAAGATGAGGGGCTTGGTGCCCTGCCCAGCTGTATATCAGATGTGTCCAATCACGGAACAAGTGTGAGGGTGTGAGTTTAGCCCTTTCAGTTTTCTTTGCCTGTGCATGTGTCTATATGCAATCTCCTGTGAGTTACACACATGGATGTGTACACATTTCCTTCTGCAGATGAAAAAGGAAATAGTTTGGCAAATGAAAACAAATCCCATTATTTCTTAATGAATCTAAGATTTCCCTCACTGAGTTGAACCCTGCTCTGGGTATTTGGGTACCTGGCCTTTGGCCGAGGCCACTGTGTGATACATCCATCTGGTCTAGAGGGAGGAGAGGTCCTCCCAGCCACAAACAAAGCGGATTGTGTCATTTCATATACAGCAGGAAATAGCTTTCCCAAGCCCCACGGGTGGTCTAATTGCCTAAAGCATCAGAATTGATTACCCGTGTCTTGCTTAATTCCAAAAGTCCTTGATAAGTCCACAAAAGACCAGGCTGGTGTAGAATCCTGAACTCCCCATTGCATCCATAGTTAGGCTTGAGAGGAATAGTTGTATTATCAATAAGAAGTTTGAGAAGAAGCTGGGTGCCAGAGGCTCATGCCTGTATTCCTAGCTACTCAGGAAGCAGAGATCAGGAGAATTGCAGTTTGAAGTCAACCCCAGGCAACTAGTTTGCGAGACCCTATCTTGAAAAAGCCCATCACAAAAAAAGGGTTGGCAGAGTGGCTCAAGACGTAGGTCCTGAGTTCAAGCCCCAGTATGAAAAAAAAAAAAAAGAAGTCCAAGCCCCCAAGGTCTAATATTGAAAAGAAGCAGGTTAAACCTAAGGCCCACAGCTTTTGTGTTCTACAGACAGCACTTCTCTTCACACTCTGGAAAGATGCCACCATGGTATAGGGAGACAGAGATGTCCCCTCCTATTCTTTCTGAGGACATAGATTTTTCTTGTTGATAGAGGGACCTGACTCTCAATAGGCTCTCAATAAATAAATCTCTTTAGTGGTTTCTCCCTGCTCTTGGAGTAATGTCCCAAATTTCTGAAGGCCCTGCTTGATCTGGTCCATTTCTCTCTGCACCCTCATGTGGCTTTCTTGCCCTTCTGTGGGTTGCCCCCGCTGCTCTGAACCTCCGTTATGTCTTCCAACTTAGTCCAGGGACTTTGTATAGGGTGTCAATGCCTGTGTATAAAATGCTCTTTCTTTTCACCAGCCTTGTAACTTCTGCTCACAATTCAGCTAAAACATTACTTCCTTTTCCTTGGGACCAGACCAGAGCTCTCTATTATAAGAACTCATAGTTTACTGAACTTTTCTTTTAGAGGTGCTGATCAGTTTTTGCTGATGTATTTGTGGAATTTGCTTACCATCTGCTTCATTAGGTAGGAATTATGCTTGCCTTTATTACCTGTGTCTCCAGGATCTAACATAATGTTTGGTACACAGTTGGTGCTCAATAAATACTTGAATGAATGAATGAATGAATGAATTCATTTATTTAATGAATGAATAAATAAATGTGTGAATATAAAGGAAAGAAAATACTAGAAAAGCAACTGAAACTGAGTGTAGAGGCCTATGCCTGTAATCCCAGCTTCTTTAGAGGCAGAGGCAGGAGGATTAAGATCTGGAGACCCATCCAGGCAAAGTTAACACCAGATCCTATCTCCAAGATAAAAATACAAAACAGAAAGGCTGCGAGTGTGGCTCAAGTGGAAGAGTGCTTGCTTAACATGCATACTGGGTTTAATCACTAGTACTGAAAAAAAAAAAAAGCAACTGAAAAGGGCAAAAGATAAAAATTGCTAACAGGTAAGGTGAAGAATGCATGCCATTAGCATTTGATAATTTTATGAATTTTGCTTTAGCATTTTATGCTACTGGTTCCCAAAGATCAGTAGAATGCATCTGAAAATCTGAGACCCCCTACTCAAAAGAACTGAAACAGGGAATTTATCAGACATTTGTAGTTAACATTCATAGCAGCACTACTCACAATGCCCCAAAGGTGGAAGCAGTCAAGCAGCACAGGTGGGTAACAGATGCATAAGTTGCTGCATATGATATACACTCAGTGGAATATCATTCAGTCTTAAAAAGAATGGAAATTCTGGCACTTGCTACAACATAGACGAATCTTGACAACAGTATGCTAAGTGATACAAGCCACACAGAAGAGAACAAATATATGATTCCACTTATACAAGGGAGCTAGAATTGACAAATTCCTAGAGACATAAAGTACAATGGTGGCCCAGGGGTTAGGGGAGAAGGGAATGGAGTATAGTGTTCGGTGGGTACTGAGTCTCAGGTTGGTGATGGCTGCCCAACAATATGACTATTCTTAATGCCACAGAACTGTATGCCTAAAAATGTTTCAAATGGTAAGCCTTGCGCTATGAATGTTTTATCACAACTCAAACAAAAACCAAGCGAATGCAAAACACACACACACACACACATCTAAGATCTTCTCAAATCTGGAACCACTTGTTTACAATGAGGGCCATTGTATCTATGGGATTCTGATGAAAATACATGTTTGTTACCTTTCATTTTTTGTCTTTTCTGCTTAACAACTACCTAGCTCTTCCTCTCTGTGCTCATGCAGAGTGAATGTGTCATTTTTTGTTACCTTTCATTTTTTGTCTTTTCTGCTTAACAACTACCTAGCTCTTCCTCTCTGTGCTCATGCAGAGTGAATGTGTCATTTGTGTGTGTGTGTGTGTCTTTCTGCAGAAGTCCCTTCTCAATGCCAAGGTGACACTGTATAGTACATCTCCACAGCAGTTGGATCCACATCAACATCTGTGTTTAGGCTGGTTTCCAATTAGAGCCATCTCTAGGAGGAACCAATGTAGATTTTATTTTTTCTACTTCATTTGAATTGTGTGTTTAATTGGCTCTCAGGTCCAACCTGTCATTTAACAATGGAGATAAACTAAAATCTGAGAGACAATTAGAGTGTTTAAAGCAAAATCTAGAATTTTCTTAGGATTTTGCATAAAGGGTATATGAATCTCAAGCATTGGTCATCAAATAAGCTCACCTAAGATGCAAGTTTAAATCTCTTACAGATTTTCAAGACCCTAGCTCCAGAGAGGCAAGGTTGACATGTGATGCTGAAAATCTATGCCCAAAACTGTCACCTGCAGTCATCCTGATTGAGGTGAGCCCCAGAACACACAAGAATACTGACATCACTGACTACCTTACAAAAGCAACCTTGAGAGAGTTTGCTTAGGTTTGGATCTCTTGTCTAAATGGTTTATCTTGTCCTGTAAGAAGTAAGGAGGGGGCCTTGAGTTGAATGTGAATTCAATCCTCTGTGGGAAACAACTGTCCACCACCACTTTTCAGTGCTGGCAATAGCTGGTGGGGGGTGGGGTTACTGGTTCTACTGAGGATCCAAGGAAACCATGAACATATGGTTCATGGCCACAGGGAGATACTGAAAGAAGGAAAGAGGACAATCTATGGAACCTATAGTCAAGGTGCGTGGTTCCTCCCAATCTGAACTCCCAAGACTTTATGTACACCCTCCATGGGGTTCTTGTCCTCTTGAAGCACACTGTAGACTCTAGATAAATTGCCCTGTTCTTGAGCCTCTTCCTGCCAAGGAAGCCCCTCCCCCATTGCAAAAACTAAATCATCAGGCTGCGGGGTTAGCACAGTGGTACAGCATAGCATGCAGCATGCACCAGGCTCTGAGTTCAATTCCCCACATATGGAATAAAGAATCAGTTCATATTGAAAATCATTTAAGAATCATTTCAAGGGAGTTGGGAGGGGGATGGTTCAAGTACTAGAGTGCCTGCTTAGCAAGCATGAGGCCCCGAATTAAAATCCCAATACCGCCAAAAAAAAGAATCATTTTCATATTTGATATCATTCACAGTTTGAATGATTACATAGTTAATTAAACAGATATTTGTTTTGTGATTCTGAGGATTAAGCCTAGGGCTCCCACCTGCTAGGCAATATGCAAGTGCTCTACCACTGAGCCACACCCCAGCCCATCAAATAGTTTTGATCATGTAACTCTGTCAAACATGTTTTCTTAAAGGTAGAAGAAGCCTGAGGAGATTGAGTGACTAACGTCACACTGGATTAAAACCAAGCTATCCAGATTTACTTGAAGGTTCTTTCAATGACGCTCACTCAAGTTTATTTGAGATGTTGCGAGTGATAACAGAATGAAGCAGACCTCTTTTTAACTTGTGGCATCTATTATTTTCCACCCGCAGGGTTTGTTGAGTAACACTTAGGAAGCCATTGGGGTTGAACATATTTTTAGGGGTTTATTTGAATGCCATTCAGTCTTAGCCCATCATTTCCCATCCTGAGTTCCTCGCCTAAGAATGCAAACTGCACCTGCTCCTTATTCCAGATGTTTTTGTGTCATCTGTCATTGACTGGTCAGGATGTTTGGGTGTAAAGGCTGTAGAGATGGAAAGGCAGGATGAGATTACATGGACAACTATGGTGGTCAAAGGGAGGTGTTCAGAGAAGACGGGAGGACAGGCTAATGGAGTCTATGGCCAAGGCTACTTCTTGGGCTGGGAGAAGCAGTGTGGCACAGTGAAGAGCATCAGGTCATTTACTTGCTGTGCATTTTGAGCATCTGTTTGCTTATATATAGAATGAGGCAAATTCGTAACTATTTTGTGGTGGCATTAGAAAAATCAGAGAGGATATAATATGCACATAAAAGTATGTGTATATATACATTTTATAAATGTGTATATTGTATATATGTGTATTTAAGAAAAAAGTCAAGTTATATAATTCTTCTTATAAACACTTGCTTTGAAGATAGATACTCTATGGAATACAGATTTCTAGTTTTTTTTTAAGGTTATGTGAGTTCGAGTATGAAAATTATCATATCTATAATTTTCTTTTGGTACTACTGGGATTTGAACTCGGGGCCTTGCCTAGCAAGTGCTCTATGACTTGAGCTACACTCCAGCCCTTTTTTGCTTTTAGTTATTTTTCAGATACTGTCTCACACTTTTTGCTTGGGTTTGTCTTGGACTGTAATCCTCCAACTACATCTCCCGTTTAGCTGAGATTACAGCTTACCACCATGTCTGGCATGTTTGTTGAGATAGGGCTCCTTCTAACTTTTCACATGGGTTGACCTCGAATCTTGATTCTCCCAGTTTCCACCTCTCAAGTAATTAGGATTACACAGTAGAGCCACCGCCCTGCGGCATACATCTAGACCTTCTTGCTCAGTCAAACAGCATGGAAACAAACTAAAAGGGAAATTCTACATCTTCACCTTGCTCCACCTCTCAGAAACAAGAAAACAAAACATGTCAAACTCTAAAAAGTTTGGTCAATCCACTGAGTGTCTATTAAGCATTTTATTTAATAAATAAAAAATGGAGGAAGAAGAGTTCCAGCTAATGATATGTTTCCTGTCTAGTTGGGAAAAACAATGTTTTATACAAGAAACAATGAGAGAGCAACTCAAAGTGGTGTGCAAACCATGACTAGCTTGCATTTCTGAAGAAGAAATGATCATTGGTGCTAGAAATCAGTATGCAAAGGCATGGCGGGGGAGGTCCTGTGGGGAGCATTTGAAATCAAGTTTTAGACACAGGTAAGTTGGAGTGAGTCCCTGACCCAGTACTGGTGTTTTTGCTAAATTCTAATCTTTGGTTACTTCATTTGTGAAAGGAGGGAAATGATATTTGCATTTGAAAAGATTACACAAGATAACAGAAAGAGAGAGAGAGAGAAAGACAGAGACAGAGACAGAGAGGCAGAAAGAGCAATGAGAGTGGGGGTTGGCGCAGAGTAAAGGATTAACAGACTGGCTGTGTGAATGTGTGTCTGTTAAAAGTGAATGTTAGATGATAAAGAATATTGGTAAGGATGTGGAAAAACTGGAATCCTTACACTTGTTTGTGGGAGTAACAATGAAGCCAACACTTTGGAAAAAATCTTGGCAGTTCCTCAATATATTAAATATGGAATTATTATATGACCCAAAATTGCACCCCAAGAGAAATGAAAATATGTATTCATAGCACTTTGCATTGTGCATAATAGCCCCAAAGTAGAAACCACTCAAATGTCTACCAATTGAAGAACAGATAAACAAAATGTAGCATGTCCATGTGGTACAGTATTGTTCAATAATAGAAAAGAACAAAGTACTGATACAAATTACAACATAGGTTAACTTTAAAATCCAAGTGAAAGAAAGGAGCCAATCACAAAAGACCACATATTCTACAATTCCATTCATGTGAAAGCACTTGAATATGCAAACCATCCCTAGTGACCAGAAGTAGTTTCATGGCTGCCAAGGGATGGGGTGAGTGAGGGCAAATGGGGTTGGGGAAGAAGGAAGTGGAATAGTATATACTGGATCTAAGGCTTCTTTTTGGGGGGACAATGGAAATGTTCTGGAATTAGTGGCTATGGTTACACAATATTGTGAAGGCATAACGCCACTTGGATGAACACTTAAAATGGGTGATGTCCCATGTGGTAGTCAATTTCATCATCGATTTGATTGGATTGAAAAGCACCTTGGAGATTAGTGAAGTACGACTCTTGCTGTGTCTGTGAGGACATTTCCAGAGATGAATAAAAGGAGAAAGCCAGGGTACAAGCAGTCTCTCTCTTTCTCTCTCTCTCCTCTCCTCCCAATCCCCGTTGCTTCCTGGCTTCTATTTATGTAAGTTGCTCTTCCATGCCCTCCCCACCATGATGGACTGAAACCTCAAAAACCAAGAACAAAATAAATCTCTCTTCCTTGAAGTTGTTTTGTCAGGTATTTTGTTACGGCAGTGAGGAAGCAAACACACAGTACATGAAATATATTTCCATAGAGCTGAGAAGGAAGCATTGACTCTTACAAGAGGCAGGGTGTAGACTGGCAGGAAGGGGCAGGAGGGCAAAGCAGAGAAAAAGGGACCTTGAAATCCAAGTATGTGAGCATGGATTCGAGTCATGGAGGACTCAAAATAGTATGTAGACTGAACAATTGTGGGAAGTCAGAACAACTGTGTGTGTCGGGTGGGTGCTAAGGTAAGTCATGGAAGAGTGAGAAATGTGGCAGGTCAAGTTTAAGGGCAGCCCAAGGTCTTCCTGGAGTCGTGGGGAGCAGAGAAATGCAACATATGCAACATGGACTGTGGTGAGGAAGCAGAATAATGGAGACGGGGTAACAGGGATCCTGATTTTAAAAAACCGGAGAATGGGACTGGGCTGTGGCTCAACAGTAGAGTGTCTGCCTAACATGTCTGCCTCCCTCCCAAAAAAAAGAAGTGGGGACCCATTTCTGGTTGTTTGTGTTCCTACTATGGTTGGGTTTGTGATGACTGCCATAGTCTCCAGTGAGGGACCCTCGGGGCCCTCGCTGGGCCTCCTCAGCACTGCAGTGGGGGGTCAGGGCATCTGATTAGGGCTGGTGATGGTGGTGCCGCACCATTTGGGCTGCTCTGTGAACCTGTGGAGAGATGCCTTCGTCCCTCAAACTGCATTTTGCTTTCTGTGAAAATTGTCCTTGGGGTAGGAAGAGCCTCATTTTCAGTACAGAACAAACACAAATACGATATTTCATATCTTCTCTGCCATTCTCACCCTTCCCTGTAATTGGAAACTCTTGCCCCCAGTCTCACCTGTAGGATTCTGTCTTCAAATGCAGAATTCACTTCTCTTCATCAACCCCTCCTTAGCTATCTTTTTTTTTTTTCCTTAGAATTCTCAGGATCCTCTATTTTATGTTTCAGTTCTTTTGATTTGGAATGGTGAAGGGAGTAGGGGAGGAGAGGGAACAAACTCTTCTGTTTCATTAGTTTCTGATAAACAGTGCAGTTTCTACGGATGCTCTCATAAACCCACACGCTTTCTGTTTAACGGTCTCCAGTTTACCTCCCTTTTTCAAATTTGCGCTTTGTGCTCGAAGGCATGCAGACCCTCTCCACGTGGCATCTTAACTAGCCTGCAGCTCATGGGGGGAAGGGGAGAGCCTCTTCTTGCCCTTCAGTTTGCTGTTAACCATTTTGTTGGAGCATATGCTCCCTTCCTTCAAGTTCACCATTACAAGTCCTCTTGGTAGTTACCCTTGGGGATAATATCAAGCCTGGCTCCGTCGATAACCTAACGAATCACCGTATCTCTCACGTGTCCACTTCCCTCTGCCCTACTGGAACCAGTGGGTCTTGTCCCCTCAACTGTTCTATGAAGAACCCTTTGTGAGGCATTCATACAGCACCTCCCTGACATGACAGCCCCCACCTAGAACGCTTCACAATAAAACCCCAGTTACTGCTCAGTAGTGACACATATGCATATTTATTTTAGATTTTTGGGTGATAGAGATTTGACACTTTACGGCTTTTCCATTTTTGTTAGTTATTTTCCCTATGAGACACATACAATTTGGGCGGTTAAGGTTTGGGGAAGGGAGAGGGGGTCTTCAGCATGCCTGTTCTTGGGTAACAAAAATCCCAGTGGATTGCTACATTGGGTTTATGGGAAGGTCCTTCTCTGTGGGACACTCTCTCCGGCCCTCCCTTTCATGCTCCTCTTCCTCCCTCTAGTCCTATCCTTTAATTCTCTCTCTGAGAAGCAGGACAGCTGCTTCCATTTACCTGGAAGAGAAGGCATCATTAGCACTTCCTCTCCCTTTCCCTTCCTAGCTTGCCTCTCCCCATGCCCTGCATTCAAATTGTGCTCACTCTTTAAGTTGCCAAGGTCAGCTTGGAAACCAACGTGTGTTTTTGACTCTGAGCTTTTTCAAATTTCATTCTTCTGTCTAGGAATTCTCACTGCTTTTTTCAGCCCAGCAGAAGAGCTCAACCCCCACAGCAGTCTTTCCATCTTTCTATCTATTCAAAATATATACAAAATATTCAGAATTTCTTTGGGGTTCATAGGTTCTCAGAACATTTTGGAGATTTTGAACTTACCACTTGGGTCTAAAACCTAAAGTAGTTGTGAACTTGACATTGCTTGGGTACCCTAAAGTTGACCAGATATCTCTACTTTTACTTCCAGATCACCTGACCTTGTATAACCTTTGCTAAACTGGCTCCCATCTTGAACTCCTGGGGCTCTGAGAAAATTGCTGTTCATCTCATTCATCCATTCACTCACCAGTTCTTGCAGTTGGTCCCCAAATACCTGGAGAAAGGCCTGTGAGAAGGCATGAGTTTTATATATTTAAGAATTGGATGAGGGCTGAAGATATAGCTCAGCTCTGTGGTAGAATGCTTGCCTTACATGTATGAGGTCTTGGGTTTGATCCCTAGCACTACCAAAAAAACCAAAAAAGAAACAACAACCCCTCCCTTTTTTTTTCTTTGAATGACAGCATGTTTCAAATCTTACTCTTAGCATAAGGCCTCAGGACCCCTGGGAAAGGAAAATCCATAGATTTAGTATGAATCTAATTTCCTTATCATAAAACAACACTGGTTCTGTTTACCTATCTCTTGTTAAGCTTAATCCTGTATTGGCTTAGGTACAAGTTTGATCAGAGATATTAGTATAAGGAAGCCTCAATAAGTGCTGGTCCTTTTGTGCAAAATGGCCCCTAGTCAAGGAAGAGTTGTCCTGTAAAGGACACACATGGAGCCTTACTCTATTAATTTTCTCATGGGTCTTTGTTGCTGTGACCTTTGGCCCCATCTGGGAAAACACCTTTGGGAATCTGCACACCCACACTTTCTGGGTGAAGAGGGAGACAAACTACCCTGAGGCTGCCATTCCCCTTCTGGATGCATGTGGCCTAGCCTTTTCCCTCAAGGCTCCTGCCCTGCTACCTGGGTATATAGCAGGATGAGTCTTCTCCCCTTGCCCTTCTTCTAAAAACAAAAATTTCAGGCCCTGTGAAGTCTCCTACTGGGGGCCCTATGGATTATGAAGGGAAACAAGAGTGTTTGAGAATGCTTATAGGAATCCAAGATTCTCCATTTTGACTTTGTAGTGAAGCAATACGCTAGAAATCCAAGATGCCATCAATCATAACATTTAAGATTATTTTATTTCTGTGTTAATCAGTTTCCCATTGCTGTGACAAGATACCTGAGATGATATACTTAATAAGGGAAAAGGTTTATAGTGGCTTATGGTTTTAGAGATTTCAGACCGTGGTTGCTTGGCCCCAGTTGTCTATGGGACTGTGGTGAGGCAGAACATCATAGTTGGGAGTGCATGGCCGAGGAAGATACTCACCACATGTTGGCCAGGAAGCAGGGGAGAAAAAGCAGAGAAAAAGAGTGACCAGGGTCCTAATATCCCCTTCAAGGGTACACCCACAGTGACCTAATATCCTCCCACTAGGCCTCACCTATAAAACATTCCACTACCTCCCAATGGCACCACAAGCAAGTAACCAAGTGGGCTTTTGGAGGCCCAGTCAAGTGCTAAACTACAGCAATTTCCCACAAGAAAATATAATGCAGCCAATTAAACTATGACAACTGAAGCCACTGATTGTCAAAACCGTGCATCTTTCATTTTTCTTTCTTTCTCTCTTTCTTTTTTTCCACTATTGAGGACTGAACCCAGGGCCTCACTCATGCTAGGTAAGGAATCTACCACTGAGTTACTTTGCCAGCCATTTTGTTTTTTTGAGACAGAGTCTGGGTGAGTTGCTGAGGATGGTCTCAAACTTGTGATCTTCCTTCCATCAAGTAGAAGTGACTATAAGTGTGTACCACTATGCCAAGAAAAACTGTGCATCTTAGAATACTGAAGTGTGTAGCGTGATGGTTACATGGGCAGGATTTGGACCAGTCTGGACCATGATCCTCCTGTGCACACTTCACACCTAGCTGGGATGACTACACCCACCTTTTTATTGGTTGGAACTGAGTCTTGTGAACTTTTTGTCCAGGCTGGGTCTTGAACCAATATACTCTGAATCTCTGCCTCCTGAATAGCTAGGATTGCCATCTTGAGCCACATTTCAGCTCCTGTTATTTAGTGTTTGACTTTGGCAAACCACGTAGCCTTTTTATTTTTTCTCTTTCTCTTTTTCTCTCTTGCTCTCTCAATCTCTCTTTCTCTCTCTCGTTCTGTTTTTTTCTTTCTTTTGATGGGTCTTGCTATATAGCCCAGGCTGGTCTTGAACTCACTATGTAGTCCAGACTGACCTGAAACTGGAGATCCTTCTGCTTCTTGCCTCCTGAAGCAGGGATTACTGGTGTGAGTTACCTTGGCCAACCCATGTAGCCTCTTTGGACTTAATTTCCTCACCTATTAGAATGGTAATAATAATAGTATTTGCTTGAGAGGGTGATTGTAAAGTGACCACATTTAACACACTTTGTACAGGACCTAGAGTATAATAAAGGCTCAACATAGGCCAACAATTGTTAGTTGACCGCTAATGAAGAGTAGTTGTTAACAGCTAACCTTATGAGCAATTACTGTTTCTGGTGTGGTGCCAAGCACTTAATCTGGTTTATCTTCACCTCTGTTCAAGTTAGCCAAGGAGAACGAAGGGCAAAGACAGTGATCCAGGACAGCAACCTGGAAGCAGGAAGATGCTGCGGTCATCCTCACTGCCCAGATGAAAAGTTTTCTTTTTTTCTGAACATTTTACTTTTAACGTAATTTTTCCTTTTCCTTCTAATCAGAATTGGATTTACCATGAAGCTAATGAAACTTAGAAGGCTTGAGAAGAGACTGTTTCCTTGCCTTGTTGGTAGCTTCTAGAGGCCACCTGCTGTCCTCAGTTTGCGACCCTGCTGTGGTTTGGATGTGGTTTGTCCTCCCCCAAAAATTCATGCTCAATTTGGTCCTCTCAACAGTAGTAGGAGGTAGTGGGACCTTTAAGAGGTGTTTGGGTCAGGGGGCTCTCTGCCTTCAATAAGGAGCTAAGGCCACTCTTGAAGGAGTGAGTTAATTCTCACAGGAGCAGTGGAGTTACTGTTCTCATGGGACTGGACTCCTTACCATGAGAGTGGCTTGTTGTACAAAAAGGAATCTCTTGTCTCTTTCATTTGCACTCACTTGGCCTGTGCCCTTCTGGTATGGTATAATAAGGCATGGAGCCCTCACCAGTGGGGACCATGAACTGGGACTTCCAGCCTCTAGAACCATAAGACAAACAAACTTCTGTTCTTTATAAACCATCCAGTCTCAGGTATTCTGCTACAGCAGAATGGACCACCTCAGGCCCCTTCTTTCGATCACTCTACCTTCTTGCTTCTATTGTCCCATCTCATTGTTTCATCTCATCCTCTTGCCTCCCTTTTATAAGGCTCCTTCTGGTTACAGTGAGCTTGCCTGGATAATCCAGGGTAATCCCCACATCTCAAGACTCTTAACTACATCTGCAGAGTCCCTTTTGTTCACGTAAGATAATGTGTCACTGGTTCTAGGCATGAGACACAAATATTTTTGAGGGGCATTATTCAGCCTACTGTAGACATGACAACATTTGCATTAAAAGTTGATGAAAGAGGAGAGACTGGAGTAAAGGAAGCCAGTAAGAGACTGGTTAACATTCCAGATGAAGTCTCATCAAGCCATTGGCTGTAGTTGATGGGGAATGGTGGCCTCAGACTGGAGATGAAGCCTTGTTCTAAGTATTTGCATTTCTAGCAAGCAGGGGACCCTCAGGCCTTGGCTTCACACAGCTCATTGATCAGAAGACCCTGGGATACCAACATGAAGGAACCTAAGAGGCAGAGCCCATAGATTCTGAGAAATAAGATTAGTCCCAAGATGCTGGTAGCTCACACCTGTAATTCTACTGACTTGGGAGGCTGAGATTGGGAGGATCGTGGTTCCAGGCCAGCAAAGTAAATAATTCTCAAGACCCTATCTCAAAATAACCAGAGTAAAATGGACTGGAGTTGTGGTTCAAGTGGTAAAGGGCCTGCTTTGCAAACACTAAGCCCCAAGTTCAAACCCCAGTCCCACCAAAAATAAAAAAAGAAAGAAAACAATAGTCCCAAGAGGATGGTGTCCTAAAGCCTCCAGAAAATGATAGGATTTAAAAAAGGACAGGGTCAGGGGAGGAAAAGAACGATTGTGAAAACTTCCCAGAAGATTTAGCCACCAAGTCACTGGTGTCCTTACCGAGAGCAGTTTTGGTGGGCCCAAAGACTGTGCCGTGTTTCTCTGTCTCCTGTAAATACTCTGTTCAGCTATCTTTATCTACAAACGTGGGGCCAGGTTAGCAGTGGTGGGAGGTGTGGGAATTTCCCCCTTGACTCAGGCAGCAGCTGTACTGTGCAATGGGCGCCCAGACTCATGTGCTCTCATTTTATGGGCATGTTCCTGGCTCTGTGTATCTGCCATCTCCATTACAAGAGTTTATTTTGGGGCATGCAGAATATTTATTTGTAAAGATGCACAAGAGCAGAGATCTCATGAAAATTCTATGACTGCAGCAGCAGTTCCAGGAGGCCTAAGGCTGGATGACCGAAGGAAGAAGACTACAAAGTCAAGAGTGATGCCCAAGGCTAACTCAGTTCACTCCTCCATGACTTGCCCCATGCATAGCCACTTCCTTTGGGTCTTACATTTTATATTTTCTTTCCCCTCTGAATGTTAAAAACAGGCTGTTTTCATTGTTTGCAATGTACATTGACCTAAAATTATGTATTACAACTTAGTAGTAAATGACATACCTCTAAGAATACATTAGATAATTTTTTCTACTTTAATGTCCAACTATCTCTCTTTTAAGAGACATTCATCTAAAAGAACACTGCTGCACATTCATTAAAGCTTACATTGGCTAGCCTCACCAGGCAGGAAGAAGACATCCACAGTATCATGGTGAGTATAAGGAAAAGAAAGAAAATAACACGGAAGGCCCATATGTTTTGTTTCTCCACTGACAAGAAAAATGCTGTTTAATGATGGATTTTCAAAAAGGAAAAATCAAGCAAAAATAGTTAATTTTAGTTTAGTTGCTCATTTGTGTACTTTTATTTAAAAACTTTGTTTTTTTAAGAATCCAAGGGGAAAAGACACTATTTCTTAACATTTTAACTTTAAAATATTTTGGTATTTTAGTTGACTTATTCTCTGATTATCAATTTTTTTAAATTAAAGGTAAATTCTATTTTGAGATTGATATATTCTTTCCTATTCTTCTAGAGTAGTATTTAAAAAACAAGATGTTAGACCTGGGATGTGGCTCAATGATAGAGTGCTTACCTAGCTTGCTTGAGGCCCTGGGCTTGATCTCCAGTAATGAAAAGAAAAAAAAAAAAGATATCACATTTATTCTACCATTAGGACATGGGTCCAAATAATCACATTATTTTATCTGCTTCACAGATGATCATAGATGATCACCAGTCATCATCAAGGCTTTCTTGGTGTTTGTTGGTCTTTTTGTCCACCTAGTGCATACGTGGACCAACAAAGAAGAGAAAGCATACTGGGAGAAGTAAAGGAGTGTGTTTGTAGCCTGTGTAAAGCCAGGTAGAAGTAGATATTCATCTACTTCTACTGAGGATGACAGCTCCTCCTATTGACTAGGGACACACAAAGCTCGATGTAGTTTTGTGAATACTGTCTAGTCCTCACCTCTCTGAGAGTGAGGTTATTCTCTTCTTGCAGGGGAGAAATCTGGATGCTCAGATTAAGTCTTCAAGATCACACACATTTTGAATATCAATGAATTTTAGATATTATTGGTTGTAAAACTCAATGTGATTTTATGTATCACTAAGAAAGAAATATTCCTACAATTATAATACAGTGATTTTTGTCCCTTAGAGCTTTTAATTTACTTTTTATTTTATTTTTTTCACACTGATGATGGAGCCCAGGGCTTCAATCATGAGAGGCAAGTGCTCTACCACTAAGCTAGATGGTTCCCAGCCAATCCTTAGAATTTTTATTACATACTTATTGAAAAAAATTCTTTAGCTTATTTAGTTGTTGGTATAGCTAACATATCTCCCATGCACCTTATAAATAAATAAAGTGGTTAAGGTATTTATAAAACTTCATATTCCAAGCCTGTCTCGTAAAAATTGTTTTCCAACTTGGCATCATTGAGTTTGCATTTGCCTGAAGAGGACCGGGACCAGCCTCTTTGTCATCAAGAACATTGGACATTTAGTGGAGTGCCATGGCTCACGCACATAATCCTAGCTATTTAGGAGGCAGAGATCAGAAGGATCGCAGTTCTAAGCCAGGCTAGGCAAATAGTTTGAGAGACACTGGCTTGAAAAAACCCTACACAAAAAAGGGCTGGTAGGGTGGCTCAAGTGGTAGAGCTCCTGCTTAGCAATCATGAGGCCCTGAGTTCAAACTCTAGTACAAAAAATAAAAACTGGAGATTTGGCATTTCCTGAGACTACTCTGCTGTCATCTCTAGGATGCTCTTCTGAGCTAGTCCATGGTTCCATGGCTGTGAACAGGCAATGACAACTGTAATCCCAGCTACTTGAGAGGCAGAGACAGGAGCATCACAGTTTGAGGCTGGCCTGGGCTAAATTAGCAAGATCCTATCTGAAAAGCAGTAGGACTGGGGGCATGGCTTACATGCTTAGCAAATGTGAGGTCCAAAGTTTAAACTCTAGAACAAACAAAAAAAGAAAAGCAAGTTAACAAACAAACAAAAACGATGCACTTACTCCTGTCATTGCCATTGAAACCTCCCTGCTGGAGGTTTCTGTGGACACTCTGGAGCACACAGTTCTACAAGCACCTGAATCAAGCATGTTCTGTTGGAGTCATCAGTGTGAAGATTCTGCCATTTGATTCTGTGCAAGGAGATTGGGTAAGAAATGCCCAAGTATCCTGGATGCAGAGTCTCTGAGCAATTGACTATGCCAAATTTCTTTGAAATGCAGATCTCTGATTGTACAATCTCTGATTGAATCCTCCATAACCCACTACTTATGTCTAATTTGAGCAAAAGATTGCCACAGTCTGCTGTGGGGAAAAAAAATTCTCCTGTCTACAGGCTTTAGAGAGAAATCTACATTATCATATCTTAATCTTAATGCATAATTTGATCTGCTTGGGTATACGCTACCTTTGCCTAGCATACAGTACAGCTCACCCCACATAGTCACTTCTTGTGCATGAAAATACATCTATATATTCCCATTTCCCCCTTTTCAGTTTTCTTTGAGCACTGGGGTTTGTTTATTTGTTTTATATTTTGGCAACTAGGGACCAAGATATTTCTCTTCTGTTTGTTTCTCTAACTCTTTTTATGGCTTAACAAGTCAAATACAAAACTCAGGGGAGTTAATAAGCCTCATGATGGTATCGTGCATAGCATCACCTTATTGATTGGGTTTACTACATTGGAATTCTGTAGCAGAGCCCCGAACCAAAAACTTCACATGCCTGAAGCTTTGAGCTTTCCAATTAGGCTGAAAGGTTCCCCAGATAACCAGTTGTACCAAAGCTTTTAATATTGTTTAGTTCTACCTGTTATCAGCACTGTTTTTTAGTGATGAAGGCCAGTGGATCAGTTAATGTCAGTGAGGTAGCATTCTAACGCACCTGCACACTTTCTGATCAAATACTCTATCTGAAAAAAAACCCTCAGTTTAACATAAACAGATTGTAATTGGGAACAAATGCTTCCTTTCCTTCTTCAATACTATCTTCTCCTGTGCAGCCTATTTTGCATCCAAAGATACATTTGAAAGTGGAAATCCCTTAGAGCAAAATATTCTAAACTGACAGAAGAATTTCTAGTGGCACACCCGCCTGGAGCCATGTTTTTATGAGGACATCACTTTCTATTTCTAAGCTTCAGCATGCACTCTTGCTTTCGTACTGCTGGGAGCCATGCCACATCGACTTGCCTCCCTCTCCGCTTTTAATGTTTTTTTAATGGAGTCCAGTTTTCCGCCTAAGTTATGGTTAGATTTCTGACAAACCATCAGACACCTAAGTAACCATAATGGAGGTGTCCAGATGTGACACGGAAAAGCAATGGTAAACTTTCATGCCTTGAAACACAGCTAGAGTATAATCATTCTTTTTTGTTTTGTTTTATTTAACCTGGCCTCTGGGTTTGCCATAAAGGCAAAAAGGGGCTTAAGAAAACATTTAAAAAATTAATATAGGATATGAAGTCTATTCTTGTAAGCCACAAGCTATCTAAATCTGGCTGGTGTGGTGAGTGTGTTGACTGTATGGGGAGCTGGCAGTACTGCTGAGTGCTTTTTTCAGGCATAGAATTGCTCCTGTATCAGTGAAGTTAGTCACCAAATGAAATAAAGCAAGCATATTTTACAGGTACCTGGGTGTTAAGAAGAATTTAAGAAAAGAATTATAAACTAAAATGAGTGGTGAGTCATTGAAAGCATAAGTTCATCAGGGAACATATGTATTTTGTTGTTGTTGTTGTTGAAGGAAGAAATACATTCTCTTCAAGGTCAGCAATTTATACAGTTTTCTTTGTATAATTTGGAAGACATTTGAAGAAGGTTTGGTAATTAAATAGCACTCAGTGGAGCAATAACACCTGGATAGTCCTGGTAAAATAAAAGGTGAGTTTCTTGTTATGCAAGGGTCTTAAGATTTTGACTTGGAACCATGTGTGTCTGTGACTCTGATTGTGTGGTTCAACAATTTACACAATAAATTGAGTGACTCAGTTCTAAGAAACAGCAGAATTATCTTCCTTGTTTCTCAACCTCTGGTCCCTGTTTGACATTCAAGTGGGGGCTCAACACCTCTACCTCCCTAAGGACGCCTTTCCATCCCCACTAGCCCACACTATCTTAACCACAGTCCTTCATTTTTATTTCACTAATCACTGCTGAGAGGATCATCATTGTTTATTGGGTGGTTTGTCAATTGTGCCTACCTAGCAGAAAATATACTCTCAGAGTAGGGTATTACTTTCCTCCTTCACCTCTGATTTTCTCTACTAGATGTAGTACCTGCACTTTGAGTCTCTCTCAAAAGTTAATGAATGGAAGTAGAGTGAAAGAAAGTATAATATTGCTCCAAAGAGTTATAGAACGTTGGATGACTGGTAACTTTTGGTGGAAGGTAAGGACACTAAAGAGTCTAAAATGTAACCTAACAAGGGCAAGCATATCTTTATACCTGAACAAAATCTCCACAGTATCTGGTACAGCACCTGGTATTTCATGCTGTTGAAGGTTTAGTAATGCTGAGACCTTGGTGTAACTCACGTCAGAGAGGAAACAGGAGGTGTGCTGGGGGTAGGGAGAGATTCTCAGAGATTAAGCCTGGATTGACAGGGACCATTTTCTCATGTGTACACAACTGCAATAGCTTGAAATGCCTTGAACAAAAAGAGCTTTTCCTTGGACCCAAAATAGAAAAGTATTTTACCTTGTGATTGATATTTTGGGTACTTTCTGTTAAACCAATCTTTGCCATCTTTTACCCAGGTAAAAACTGTTCTTACCAAATAAGCGGTTTGGCTGATGGAGTCTGAAATTCATTAGAAAGATGACTAATTTAAAAAGAAAGAAAAACTTGTATGAATTTGATGTGCTTTAAGGAAGGGGCCTGGTTTGATGTTACCCAGTTTAACTTTTCATCCAAATTGCCCTAAAGGAACGTTTTTTAATCTGATGCATTTTTATCCATATCTTCTGAAGTGGCATCTTATTTTATTTTTTACAGGAGGGTAGAGTAACAAGGAAAGCAGCTTTTATTCACTCCAAGGACAACTAACTCACAGGCATCCAAGGGCACAATCAGTCTCTGGGTATAGTAGCCTCAGGGGGTCATGGGTGCCTGCCTCTTACTTAGGAACCTTTTTAGAAATAATTACCTTGTGATTAGTATCTGATGCTAATGCTATATTTTCATTTAAAAAGTCTGAGATCTTTATTTCCTGTGACAGTGAGTGAACTTCTTTTCACCTTGTCCCTGACTGGTTTTCCTCCATTGCCTTAATACAGACACATGCAGGCTTGCACGATTGCCTGCAGAGCCCCCCTGCAAGGGGAAGAATTTCCAGTAAAACAGTTTCGATTCATATTCTAACTCCAGTTGAATCAGGTTTCAAATATTTGCTAAAACTTTTTTGATATTTAAGATGTATATTCTCTAGATGGCATATAAGGAGAAAAAAGGAGTTAACCTGCTCCTACAGATTCTGTCTGAGGCTTCTCTTTAATGTGGTTACCCAGGGAAGCCCATCTGCATATGTGTATGTGTGTGTGTGTGTGTGTGTATATATATATATATATATATATATATATATATATATATACACACATTATGACATGTAAATATTATACTACATGATATATAATATATAAACATATAATATTATATTGTAAATATATGCTCTTCTGTAAACTCAGCAGAGATCCCTTAAGAAATTTGCCTGTAATATATATATATATATATATTTGTGTGTGTTTGTGTGTGTGTGTGCTGCTGTGGAGGATTGAACCCATGGTCTCATGCATACTAGTCAAGTGCTCTGTCACTGAGCTACACCTAGGCTTAGAAGTTTAACTAAATGTGGAAACTGAAGTAGAGACACTTGACAGTGTTCTCCCCAAAGCTTATTAATAAATTTTGCTCCTGTTCAAAGAATTTTTAAAAATAGGTTTGGGGATCAGATGGTGTGGTACACACCTGTACTCCTAATATTTAGGAATCATGACTTCAAAGTCAGCCTGGACTACACAGTGAGACCCTGTCTAAAAAAATAGGGGTTTGGGAGAATTTGGGGTCCAGGGTTTAGTCACTAATGATATTGTGTCTCTCCCATCTCCTCAGTGAGTCCAAGATATCAGTGAATAATGTGTGAACTATGTGTAAAAATGCCATCACCAATTACTTTGGTGTGGTAAAGTCTCAGCCCACCAATGTGATGTCAATGTGGAGGATCAAGACTAGTTAGGTTATAGTTATGGCTTTTTTTTTTCTTTCTTTTTTTTTTTTTTAGTGAAGACTCAACAAACAGCTTCTCCGAAGGGGTACATATGTTAATAGTCCATTTTGGAAAAACTTAGCATTAATCCTCTATTTTCAGAGTTATTTTAAGTAGTCCATACATGTTTTTTAAAATGTGGGGAAAACAAAGGGCTTTGTGAAGAAGTGAGTAGGGTTAATATATAGAATTCCCACAAGACATTACAGCACTGCATTGCGTCTCCCCCAGGCTCTCCCCCAAAAGAGGCTGGGGGTGCTGGGAGAAGAGGGGACGTGGACTGAGGGAGAGGAGGAAGGGTGGGAACAAGCACCAGGACATACTGGATTCTCCTCTGGGAACTTCAAGCTTAGAGTTCCCTTAAGAAGCTTGCCTGTAATATTTCACTGGTGCATTCAAAGAACATCTTGACTTAATAAAGAGACTAGCAAAAAGGAAAGAAAAATGAAAAAAAAAAAAAAAGCTGCAGCAAGACAATAAAAAGTTTCCTCCTCTCCCCCACTGCCTTAGGGGATTTTCCTTTGAGCCTCAGAGCTCATCCCACTGAAATGCATCAATTTTTGCTTTTATGCTGGAAATGCCTGAAAACACTTGAAGCTTCACAGCCACCCTTGGGGTGAGGTTTCACAATGCCTGCTGAGCCTCACGGTGTGTCCCCAGGGAAGACCAGGGACACAGGACTAGGGAGAGAGGCACTCTTTCTCTTCCTAGACTAGGATCATGTGCCCTTCTGCCAGCCTGCAAACAAAGGATAGAACCTCAAAGCTTCTGCCCCACTGCCTGACCTCCAGGCCAAAGGCAAAATATTTTATCTCTGGGTTCTGGTGACAACTCCTCAGGCTCTGCAGTTGTGGTTTAAGATGTGACTTGAAACCTTTGATGGAATTACTATTGCTCTCTATTTCTCTGCCTGGCCATTTATTATTCTGTATATTTTCAAGAGCTGTGGGAAACTTTCATAACCAGAACCTAAGCCAGGCAAAAACTTGTTCTATTTGGAATTTGTAATGAAGGCAAAACATGGCCTGGATTTTCTGAAAGCCTCCTTTGCTGCCTGTACCAGCCCCAGGGCACAATCAGACAGGGATGGAGAAGACCTGCGAGCAGATTTTTTTTTTTTTTAAATCAAGAATAGGACAGAACAATATTTGCCTCCAAAACACTATGGCTGCTATGTACCTTCCCAGCTGGAAGAAGTGAGAGATAAATGTACATTTCACACAAAGTAAAAGTAGCAGTACTTTCATTTCTAATTTTCAGGATTCAAAACAAAACAAGAACAACAACAACAAAACTAGGGAAAAATTTTAGCATATTTGATTCCTTGCCATAAGGGAAGAAATTATTTAAGAAGTTTTGACCTTAACTGAACTGTTACATTGCCTGAAATGAAAGTATGGAGGGGATGGGATAAAAATTATAAGACATTTCCCAAGTAATTATGAGTTTGGAAATGCTTCCTTTTTGTGTGTGGTGCCTGCTGGTGGGTGTTATTTCTTATATGTTTGCCTTGAAAACTTTGCCTCGTTTTCAGAACTTCTCACAAATTATTTACTGGCTCAAACCTGCTCCTTGGAAAGACCCTCAGACCTTCAAAAAAGTGGCAAGCTATAAGATGTATTCCTAATTTTTATTTAAGTCAAAGGTTAATAGTAAAAGGAGGGGTTGGTCCCTCACTGTTTCAAGTTAATGTTTATTTTTCACCAGCATTTAAAGAATTTCCTAAGGCCCCTATTTCACTGCTGAAAGCAGTGTAAGAGAACTCAGATTTCATGCCCCAGGGCTTGAATAAAGGAATAAAAACAGCACAACATTTGCATCTATTTAACTGTCTCAGTTCTTAAGAATCTCTCACAGTCAGAGGGGGAGAACAGTACATATCTCTAGTTTAATGAAGCTATTCTGAGAAAAGATAATCATTGTCAGAAATGACCCAGTAATTCAAGGTCTTATGATTGAAAACACAAAGCTTAGACAGGTACTCCTCTTGCTTCTCTGCTTGCTTGGATATCAATGAACATCAGCTAAAGGTGGTTGAAGAACCAATTTCATGCATCTACTGTACGAGGAAATGAACTGAGCCAAGGGCAAAAATAAAATTATACAAATGTTATTATAGACTAGCCTGCTTCTGTCCTAGTTTAATTCAAATTTTAGTGCTGCAGGCTTTGCTCCTGGCAGTAGCCTTCCTGAATAAATCAACATTTGCTTACATCTAAATTATTAGGGAAGCATGTGACTTTGTTTATTGTATAAATTATATGCAAGGTTAAAGCATTAACTGTTCAACTGGCTTTGTTCAGTCACCTTATCCACTCTCTCCCAAATCATCTCTCCCCTAACTAGGAAATAAAAATCTGAAACTGAATTTTTGGTTTTTTTAGACAAACCAAATAACAAAGCTGCAAAGCATTAGGAATTCAAGGTTGTGGACCAGAGCAATGTTAAAGGAAGGATGGGAGACAGTCTTCTCACGGATGGGAAGAAAGAGAGGGACTAGGGCCCAGGACATTGTTCTCACAGGCTCTGATACAGTGTCTGCATGGAGGGAAGTGGGGATCTGGTAAATAATCAGTTAAGTTGATTAAGGCAGCCAACCAAATGGGATAATTTAATATAAAACTCAAGAAAGCCTTTTGGCTAGGATTTCAGTAGGCAAGGAATTTCCAACCATATTGCAATGTTGGACTCAACATGTTGCTTTTATCTGTTAGAAAGTTAGACAGAGGCTCTCTGGAAAATGGACTTAGGAATAACATTTTGTTGTTGTTGTTGTTTTGGTTTTTTGTGTCTGTATATCACTGTGAATGACACCTGATGGTACATCCACAATGTTCAGGAGATAAGGATGGAGTTTGATAGTTACACAATTGGATCTTCTCAGTATTTATGCATACTGGATATCAGATATGTCTGCTATGAGATCATCCAATTAAACATCAAGGGTTCATAGTAGACAAATCAGACTGCTATTATTGTTATTATTATTATTACTATGTAGGGTTTTGGGGACTGGATGCAGGACCTTAATCATGCTAGGCAAACACCTACCACCCAGCCATGTCCCCAGTCCAGAAGGTGATTGCTTTATAAAAGGTCCTTTTTATAATGTCATCCACAATAGGCTTCTTTTAAGCTTTGATGTTTTCTATATTAATAAATTAATTTTCAGCATTGATATTAAATTCAATCTGTTTCACTTGTATATATGTGTGTGTATATGCACACAGAATGATGCTTTCCAATAAATCACTGGAATCTAAGGTGTGCTCAAGAGGAGAGTCCATTTCCCTTTCAACCACTCTGATGCTTTCTCTCTGTGCACTAAATTGGGTTTCAGGATCTTGGACTGTGCCTTCCAATGTGGTCAGTGTACTGCCTGCAAGAATCAGTCAGAAAAGCACAGAGCCCAGGAATCCTCAGACTAACAACTTCCACACGTTTGGGAGTCACATGTTCTGACGTTTGAGAACTGCTTTTGCAGGGTGTCCCATGGAAGAGCTCTTGCCTCTTTTCCACATCATCTCTATCCTTTATGACCTGGAGTCCAACCGGAAGTAAAACTGGTACTGAACCCAAAGATTTCCCCATCATTGTCCTGCATGTTTGGTCAAGGGAGATTATCTCTGGAGCATATTTACTGACTTTGCAATGAGACTGTGCACTAGTGAAAACTCACTGCCCATAACTACCATTCTATTTGAAATAATCTATCAAATGTGAAAGGAAAGTGCTTCCATCCAATTAGTAAGAAATAGTTTTTTTAAAAATGATGCTGGAACTTGAACTTAGGACCTTGCTTTCGCTAGGGAGATGATCTATCGCTTGAACCATGTCCCCAGTCTTTTTTGCTTTTAGTGTTTTTCAGATAGAGTCTTGTGTTGTTGCCTGGGCTGGCATTACACTTTGATCCTCTTATTTCTACCTCTTGAGTGGCAGGGATTACAGGCATGAATCACCATGTCCAGCCAAGAAATAGATTTTTAATTTTTTTAATAGCAGCATGTCAGAGTGGAAAAAAGCAGAGTCAGGCAACCTGGTTTCAAATCAATTTCATAATTCACCCTTTTGTGATGGTTGGCAAAAGAATTGGATGTGTCTGAGCTCCACTTCCTTAATTGCAAATTTACCATGTGTTGAGAGAATAATAAACAACATACAAGGAGTTTTGGGGATGTGGTTGCTGCCTGAGAGATAATGGTGGTTCTATACCACATACTAATAACCTTGGAATCCGCAAGTAGAGGGTATAAAATGTTGAACACTAACGAGGTGAGATACGCTGCCATGGAAGAAATATTGGGGAGGTCGAGGCATGCATACATGGTTATGTTGGCCTCATCCTGGGCGCCGTTTAGTTTCCTAAACCGGGAGTTTATAAACCTCTCCCAGAGCTCCCCAAAGGAGAAAACCTAGAGAGAAAGCAAGCATAGACATTTTAGAGGCAAGTCACTTCCAGATAACCTTTACAGCTGGTATTTTTAGAGATTCCATGTTGGAAGACAGCACATTTACATAGAAATTAACATGATGAAGACCTGCTACATGCAATGTGAACTTTAGGCTACTGAAGACAGAGGGCTAATCCTTCTGTAGAATTAACAACAATTTCTATAAAGGAGATGTGACAAAATAGGATACAGGGAGATGCAGGTCAAACAGACTCAGGATGATGAAATGAGAAGAGAACATGGGGAAAAGCATACAAAATCTGGCTCATCATTCCCTAACTGGACACTGCTGAATGCTAGTAATAATACTGACCATGACAACAATTTCTTTTTTTAAAAAAATGTTTTATTGGTGTATGTTAATTGCACAAAATGATGGGTTTCATTGTGACATTTATCTACATGTATATGGTGTACTTTGATCATATTTGCCCCCCATTACCCTTTCATCTCCCCTTCCTCTGCCCCATCCCTGTTCTCCTCCTCCATAGTCTCCTTCACTTCACATGATGATCTCCACTTCCATACATTTTCCGGCAAACGATATAGTTTCATTCTTTATGGCTGAGTAAGACTCCATCGTGTATATGTACCACATTTTCTTTATCCTTTCATGGGTTGATGGGCATGAGGATTCCACAGCTTGGCAACAGCGATAGGGCCTCTATAAAGATGAGGGTGCAGGAATCTCTGTTGACTGCTCATGTACACTCCTCTGGTATCTACCTGGCAGTGTGTGGGTCACATGGCAGTTCCATTTTTTTAACGAGACCTCCATATTAATACCCATAGTGGCTGCACTAATTTATATTTCTATCAACAATGTGTAAGTGCTCCCCCCTACCCATCCTCACCAGCATTTATGGTTGTTGGTTTTCTGGATTGTAGCCTTTCTTACTGGGGTGAAATGGAATCTCAGTGTAATTTGCATTTGCATTTCCTTTATGGCTAAAGGTGTGGAACATTTTTTCATGTGTTTATTGGACATTTGTACTTCTTTTGACATATTCAGTTCATTTGACAATTTATTGATTGGATTATTTGTTCTTTTGGTATTTAATGTTTTTAGTACCTTACATATTCTGGGTATTAATCCTCTGTCAGATGAATATATGGTAATCATTTCCTCCCATTCTTAGGCTGTCTCTTTTCTGTTAATTGTTTCCTTTGCTGTGTAAAAGCATCTTAATTTGACACAATCCCATTTCTCAATTCTTGCTATTGTTTCCTGAGCTACAGGAGTCCTATTCAGAAATTCATTGCCTAGGCCTAGATTTTGAAGTGTTTTCCCTGTGTTCCACTAGTAGTTTCAAAGAATTTGGACTTATATTTTGTGGCAGTGCTGGGGTTTGAACTCAGGGCTTTGCACTTGTTAGCAGGTGCTCTTCCACTTGAACCTCCAGGCCCACTTTAAGGTCTTTGATTCATTTTGAATTGACTTTTGTACAGGATGAGAGGCAGGAATCTAGTTTCAGTCTTTCACATGTGGATATCCAGTTTTCCCAGCACCATTTGTTGAAGAGGCTGTCTTTTTTCCATTGTACGTTTTCAGCATCTTTGTTGAGAATCAGATATCAGATGGCTGTAACTGCATGGGTTTATTTCTGGGTCTCTCTATTCTATTCCATTTGTCTTGTCTGTTTTCGTGCTAGTACCATGCTGTTTTTATTGCTATGGCTCTATAGTATAGTTTGAAGTGAGGTACTGTGATACCCTCAGCATTGCTCTTTTTGCTTAGGATTGCTTTGACTACTTGGGGTCTTTTGTGCTTCCATATAATTTAGAACTTTGTTGTCTAGTTCTGTAAATAATGTGAGGACAAGAGTTTTCTAGTGTCCTAATCTAGAAGAGTAAATGATAATAACCCTCACAGAGTGGTGTCTTAATAAGCTTCATTACTCCTTGGAGATGTAACAGTATATATTTTCAAGTATGTTATGTAATTTAATTATCCCATCAAGGCTGTAAAATTGGTTTTATTCTTAGCTTGTTGGTCCTAGGAATATCTTAGGAAGCAGTTGGATCTTAAGTTATGGAAAATACCAATTGAATATCACATCATATGAAATGTCTCCATAGCAGATTTCTTATTTGTCTTTCCAGTATCCATTCACTATTCTTAAGGTAGAATGATACCCTAAATTCCCTTTGGGAAACTACCCTCTCTCTCAGTTCATATGGTTTGAAAAGCATCAAATCCTTCTCTAACACCAGGGGTGGGAACTGATGGGCCTATGCCAAGGTCTGAGACATTCTCTTTGATTAAGTGATTGGTTCACTTATTGGCCATGTGGCCCAATGAGAACCAGGAGACTGTTGTGTTACTGTGCCATTGTGCAGCCACCTGTAGACCAAGAATAAGGCCAAAGAGTAGAGAATGCACAGCCAGCTAAGAGAGGAATGGAAGGTGGGTCTTTCTGACATCTGTGAAGCCCAGATATAAAAATTCTTGAAGAGAATTCCATCTGGACATTTCACTTTTCTTTTGGTGGCTTTGGGATTTGAACTCAGGACTTCATGCTTCATGCTGTAGCCACACCTTCAGCACTGGACATTTTACTTATATAAGATAATGTGCTCCCTTTTGGTTTGAGCTAATTTTGGTGGAGTGTTTTTTGTTTTTGTTTTCCATTGAGAGAGAGTTGTTTGGAACAGTACCTCTTGTTACCACTCCATACATAGGGGATTATCCACAGAGCCTATCTGTTAGATGGCCAATCTTACAGTCCTGTTTGTCTACAGCTGAATTCTTACTTGAGAGAGAAATAAACTTCTATATTGTTTAAGTTATTATTTTGAGTTTTTGTGGAACTTAAGCCTAACCCTAAGTAATACTCCCTGTTGGCAGTTTAAGAATATGTTTTACAAGATACCCAAGTGTGTTCTCAACTTCTCTTTGACTATTTGAGAAGTGGAAAATGGATACAGTGAATACATGGAAAGTTCATATGATGCTGATATATTCTTTTGATATCATATTACATAAATAACTTCAGTAATGTTAAAGTTAAATGCAATGCAAATCAAATGATCAAATTCTTTACATTTGTTAAGTGCTGTGCTGGTCACTGGTCATGATGATGATGTGAATTTATCTTTCCTTTCTTAAAAAAAATTTTTTTGGAAGTACTTGAGGTTGAATTCATGGCCTCCCACTTGCTAGGCAGGTGTTCTCCCATTTGAGCCATCCCACCAGCCCTTTTTGTGCTGGTTATTTTTGAGATGTGGTCTCCCTTTATAACCAGGCTGGCTTGATGCTTCTAATTAGCTTCCCCAGGTAGCTGGGATGACAGCTGTGCACTGCCATACCTAGCCATTGGTTCTGATGGAGTCCCAAGAACTTTTTGCCTGGGCTGGCCTTGAACCTTGATCCTCTTGATCTCTGCCTCCAGAGTAGGTAGGATTATAGGCTTGAGCCATTTGTTCTTGACCTTAAACTTACTTCTTTTATGAACCTTTGGCCCTTTCACTAATAATTCCTCCTCCTAGCCATCACCATTCTATGCATTTATTTTAGAATTGTCATATAGGTGGTACCATGCAGTAATTGTCCTTCCGTGTCTGGCTTATTTCTCTTAGCATGTCTTATGGGTTCATGTATGCTGTTAAAATTGGCAGGATTTCCTTTATTAAAAGTCTGGATAATGTTCCATAATAACATAAGCCTAGTGACTTTGAGTTCCTTTCCGTGACTGGGTAGCATTTGTTATCGTTTATTTATTTTATCACAGCCATCCTAACAGGTGTGTGGTGATAGCCCACTGCATGTACCTGCACTTTTTATCCACTTGTTGATGTTCTAATAATGCTTCAGTGGACATAGACATTGTGATCCAGATTTCCATTTCTTTAGATAAGTATCACAAGCGGGATTTTTGGATCATATGGTAAATCTACTTTAAGTGTTTGAGGAGCCACCATACTTTTTTCATAATGGCTGCACCAATTGGCATTTCCACCAAAGGTGTAGGGAGTTTCCTTTTCTCTACGTTTTAGAAAACGGGTTATCTTCTGCTTGCTTACCTCGCACCTACTGAGATGTTATCTCATTGTGGTTTTGATCTCCATTTCCTTGGTGATTTGTGACTTTCAGTTCCTTTTCTTACCTGTTGGCAGTTTTTGGTCTTCTTTGAGAGAATGTCTAGCCAGGTCCTTTGCCCATTTCAAAAATTGGGTTATTTGGGTTTTGTTTTTTTTTCCACTATTGACTTGTGAGAATTCTTCAGGTATTTTGAATGCTAATCCTTTATCAGATATATGGTTTGCAAATATTCTCTGCCATTCCTCAGCCTGATTTTTCATTATGTTGATAATTTCCTTTATTGTGCAGAGGCTTTTTAATTTGGTTAATTTCACTTTATTTTTGCTTTTGTTGCTTATGTTTTGGGTCTATGTACAAGAAACAATTACCAAAACCAGTGTCAAGAAAAATTTTCCTTATGTTTTCTGCTAGGAGTTTTATAGCTTCAGGTCTTATGTTTAAGTCTTTAATCCAGTTTGAGTTGATTTTTGTTTCTGGTGTAAGATATGGGTTTAATCGTCCAATTTCATTCTTTTGTATGTTGATATCCAATTTCCCCAGCAACATCTATTGAAGAGGGTATTCTTTCTCCATTGTGTACTCTTGGGACCCTTATCAAAATCATTTGACCACATATGCATGGATTTATTTCTGAGCTCTGTTCTGTTCCATTGGTTTATATGCTTGTTTTTATGCTAGTACCTGCTATTTTGATTACTGTAACTTTGTAATATATTTTTGAATAAGGAAGTATGATGCCTTCAGTTTTGTTCGTCTTGATAAAGGTATAAGTTTAATAGATAAATTTAATTTTTGGTCCCAAATCAATTAAATGACATGTTTGAAGATAAAACTTGGGGGTATTTTGGGGGAGGAATGAAAATCAAGGTTCTATGCATATTGTAGTTTTGATAAATGTCATTTGTGGTAGTTGAGATCCTATCTGAGAGCTTTGGTCTGGTTCATATTCTCTGAGTAGTTATCAGAACTATGAAGTTAGGAAACTACATGGGAATCAATGAATTTAATTTTATTACTTCACAGAGGTACTTTACATTGCTGGATGAATTTGAGGAAAAAAAGCTATATTTTTTAGTTTTAAAATTAGGAAGCTTAAAAAAAAGCAAAGGCAAAATTGGAAAGCTTATGGACGTTACGTAAACTATGAATGATTTTGAAATAATTTTTATTAGTAATTTCTCAAGAGTAGGTAAACTAAAACAATCAACCCCATGCTAAGGAATATCGAGGAAGACACCGAGAAACATCACAAGGATAGTGACAGCAGAAACTGCAAATCACACACATATGCCTTTTGCTTGGTGACTTCCTATCTACCCACACATTTGTTTATGGGAGTGAGTGGGAGGTATAATTTGTTTGGTGGGTGAAGGTGCATTTCCAACATGTGTTCGAATTCTTAGAAGAAATAAGTGTTCTGTCAGGTGTGATGAATGCAGGGATGTAAGAGGAAAACAAGATTAGATAAATATACCATTTTGTTGTTCCTGCGTAATAAATCACCCTAAAACTGCCACCATTCTTAGAGGTTTAAAGCAACAACATTCCGTTCTGGAGGTTGGTAATTTAGTCTGAGTTCAGCTAGGCAGTTTTGGTTGGGTCTTCCTCACACATCTATTGTAAACTCTGGGCTGACAAAGTATAGGTCTTCTAGGGGTTGGAGCACCTCTGCTCTCTGCCACAGGCCTCATCCTCTGGAAAGCTAGCACAAGTGTAGTCCCACAACAGTGGGAATGGGACACGCACACAGCATCAGAATTATTTGTCTTGTTCTAATCTGTTACTTCCGCTACATACGATTGGCCCAAAAGCAAGTTTCAAGGCTGGCCTTCTGGAGGGAGGAGCTGCGAGATCACAGTTTCAAAGGGCATAGATACAGGAGAGGAAGTACTGCCATTTTCTAATCAGTCTACCATGATGAATAGGAGGCTGGGAAAAGAGGGGCTGCATTTGTTGTTCAACTAGTGGGCAAGGAAGAAATAATACTAGTACTAAAATAGGATGTAGGCAAGGGAGAAAGAAGGGCATCAAAGAGCATTGAGTGGTTAAAATGTGATACAGAGCAATAGGGAACCCCAGAAGACCCTTAAGCAAGACAGAAATGCAGATGAAGCAGAGGACACATATAAACATTCACAGAGTTCTAGGAGACTTCTGGCTGAGGGCCTTCCAAGATAAGTAGAGCATTTGTATCTCTGGGTTTCTGAGTTAATGATGCCAGCAATTTCTGGACCAGCCAAATTGTGGTGGATTTATTATTTATGTTACAATTCCATTTAAAAATGAAAACATATGTCTAAATTTTCAACACTTTGAAAATACCATTGAACATTCTGTCGTATTTTATATCCAGTAACAGGATGCAATTTCCCTATCAAATAAAATTACTGTTTGTTTTCTGTACTCTATATTATTATGGAAATTTCACAGTTTATCAGCTGCAGTGAAGTCCACAGAAATGAGTAGTCCACTTCTGTGAGCTATTTTCTGCTACCCAGAAATATTCTGCTTCTTTTCTGTTTGTGTTAATATTGCTTTATGCTAATAATGCACTTTTTCTGTTTGTGTGTCGGATTCATGGCCGCAAAACAAATGTTTCAAAAAACTCTTGGGTCTAAATGATAAAGTCGTGGGAACATCGTGGTCCCACTTTCTTCCTGCCTCTGTGGATAATGCATGGCTGAAACCAACTACTGAGGAGTTGCTTAGGGCCCAGTTAATTTTGCTGACTTCTGCAAAGTATGCCTGAGTTTGTTCCAAGTGACCATAAGAATAATGGTAACTTCAGTGCAATTGGGCAATTCTGTGAGCAACTCCTTCTTCCAGGAGCAATATAGAGATGCCTTTAAAAAAAATTATTGCAGTGTGACAACAGCAAGTACCCAAATCCTGTTAGCAAATAATGTGATTTCTGAGCTTGGATTCTACACTAACAAAGTTACAGGGTGTGTCACCAGCTATGAGATGAAGTTAATAGCTGCACGCTTGGAAAAACATATAGTTTAGATAGAGTCTGGTGGCTCCTATTTTCTCTAAAAGTGGTTTTCAAGTCTTGCTTCCATTTTCTCATTTTAATTTGTTGTCTCAGTCTTGGCTTACTGTTGACTTTGAGCAAGACAGCAGCATTGGCTGACAAAGAAAGAAAAATATGATAGGAGAGTCTTTCCTTGTTTAGGACTGGGAGAATGGTTATCATAATATAATAAGAAATCATAGAGAAAACACTTTAGAAATATTCGCTTGGAAAAAACATAAAAAAATAAATAAAGCCAGTGCCAGAGCTCAAACCTTATAATCTTAGCTACTTAAGAGGCTGAGATTGAGAGGATCATGGTTCTAGGCCAGCCTGGGCAAGCATGTTCTTGAGACCCCATCGCAACCAATAGTAGCTGGGCACGATGGCTTGCCCTTGTCATCCCAGCGAAGGCTGGCCCAACAAAAAGTGAGACCCTATCTCTAAAATAACCAGAGCAAAAAGGGCTGGATTGTGGTTCAAGCTGCAGAGTGCTTGCCTAGCAAGTACAAAGTCATGAGTTCAAACCCCTGTACTGACAAAAACAAAAAAAACCCATGTCTTTTTTATAAAACCATGTCAATCCATGTGACTAGTAGCACGATCTTTGGAGTTAGTTTCCACCTCTTTCTAGGGGCATGGCTGTGAATAGATGTCTTAACACTCAGTCACTCTCAATTTAAGTCGCTTATAGATTGTGACAAAAATGAAATTGCATAATGCATTTGGTGCATAGTGCTTGGCATACAGTAAGTGCTCAGAATTGGTGTTGTCATCATTACCATGGTTGTTGTAATGTCATCATCATTAGGTAGCCTCTTCACATCCATTGCCTTACCTGACGTTCAAGGTCAAAGTTCATCAAGGTCAAAGTTCATCAAGCTTGCTTGATGAACTTTATATAGGCTTTATCCCTATATGATATTGACCAGTTGGTGCCAGGCACACAGTAAGCCTTCAGTAAGTTCTTGGGAAATAGGAAATGAGTGAACAAATTCATCAACCATATTGTGGTAACAGTGGTGTGGATGAGTGTGTGTGTGTGTGTGTGTGTGTTGGGAGGGGTTCTTCTATGGAAGAGAATTCAACCTACCTAAGTTGATAAGTACTTTTCACAGCATCCAGATGACTGAATGATTGGTCACCGTGGACTTCTTTGCACCGAGAATTTATTTATGTGTTCCTTTGAAAATTCTAAGTGGAAATCCAATAACAAGTGGAGTTGCTTTAAGGCATCCAGGCCCTCATTGGCTTATCTGTATCTCATCTCCCAGGGCCCCCTGGAGGGCTTCTTTTGGAATCCAAAAGCTCAGAGGTGCTCAGGGCAAAAACAATGCCCTAAAGAGTCATTAAAATTAATGTCTTTCCTGTTTGCTGTTTGACTATTTTAATAATGCTTTTTTTTTTAATTGAAAAGAGACAATGTTCAAGCTATAACCTGAATTTCAGGCAAAGTATATATCACATAATTCCAGATATCTCAGTTGCCACAACCAGGTAGTAATAGGCCCTATATTTCAGGAAAAGAATCTAAGGAAATCTCTAAAATTGTGATGCACCATGATGCACAGAAAGATTATGTTGAATTTTAGTGAAGTCTGCGTTTCCACACTCTGGTCTCTAATCACCCTGTTTCCCAAGACTTCCTGTAGTGTTATCTTCTTTCTAATCGGTGCAGTCTCCTTAGTGTCTTAATTATGCCCTCTCTTGCTTTTAGTGACCTCTCTCCTCTCCTTGTTTAAATCCTATATATCTTTCAAGTCCTAAGACCAACTCTCTTCTAAGATTCCATTTCCTACAACAATCTGCCTTATGCAGATCCGCACTGTGTAGCATTTAATTGTTTGGTGTTAGCTTTGTCTTCCTAAATAGGTCACATTCTCCTGGAGGGCAAAGATTGTGCTGGGGTCTCTCTTGTTTCTCACTCCAAGAGGCAAGTGATAGATACATAGTAGGTGCTGATTAAATATTTGATGATTGATTTCCTGCAAAGGGGTAGCTGCAAACTAAAGTTAAAGGGCTAAACAAGCAAAGGCAGCGAACTGAATCTCCCTTTGGGAAGATGCTCTTATGGGAATAGAAAAAATTTTTCCAAGAGCCGTGTCAGCTAATGTTCTCTCAGTGCCCTTCTAACGAGAGATCCTGTGGGGGTGGGGTGGCACCAGCATTTGGGTACTCGGCTTTCCTCTCTTGAGGCTTGGGGATGGCCACCAAGGATCCCCCAGGGCACAAGGCATCAGGGCACTGGGGTGGGATGTAAATTGAAGGACGTGGCATGTTTGTACACTTACAGATTTTCTTCTGGTGGTGGTGGTGGACGGAATCCAGGGTCTCGGGCGCACTAGTGAGCACTGTACCACTGAGCTATACCCAAGGCCTGTTTGTATCCTTATGTTCACACCCTGCACGTGTCATGCACATCTGTTACCCATGAACCAGGATGAAGATGATTTGTAGCTAGAGAGAAGAGAAAGGAGAGAGAGAGAGAGAGAGAGAGAGAGAGAGAGAGAGAGAGAGACAGAGAGACAGACAGCCTGAGGCTTCAGGGGTTAGTAAATTCTCTTAGATTGGGAAGGCTGTTTTATGCTTGAAAGAGGCTACAGGTGACTGAGAATTAACCCCAATCTCTGTGCCTTGCCTCTTCACAGCGTACTGAGGTTCAAAGCTGCTTTTCAGGGCAAACCCCGGGCAAAGCACTCCTAAGCAATCTTTATGAGATTAAAGCTTCAGGGTGCCATGGAAAAGCAAGGGAGGACAGGGAGGCATATGAGTAGGATTGGGATGGAAGTGGGTGCAGGAGGAGAACGACTACTTCTTCTTCTCTGAAGAGACAGGATGAATGGAGGGAGGTCCTTGTGAGTACACTCCCTCCAAGCTTGGTGGCTGAGGCCACAACTGCAAGCATTAACCTACTGCTATGAACTGATGCATTTGTGTCTCTGATAACTCAGCAGTCATTCTAGCATCAGGAACAGTAGGTGCCAACATTTGAGAATTTGAGTCAAAGGCTAATGCCTTGCTCAAGATATTTGAAGAAGTGTCATTTAGTCATGCAACTAAATATTGAATAAGAGTGGAAAGCCAAGGATTCTTCGGTCTACAGAAATCAAAAAGACCTCAACCCTAGTGTGAGGAGACGCTGGCAAAAAAAGTCATATGGCTTGGCTGACCATTGGCTGACTTTTGGCAAGGGTTGCCTATTTATAAGATAGCAGGGAACACTCCAGGCAAGATGCTAGTTTGGTTTTACTCATGCTTGGCAGGCCAGAAGTGACTGAGGGGAGGAGAACCGCCAAGCAGAAAACATTCTGACATGTAGCTTTTCTTCGTTACCTACACTGAAAAGAAAGAGGGCAGAGCGCACAGAGGAGAGAGATGGTGAAAGAGAGAACCCAACCTCTATTACTCTCCTTTGTGACTTCCAGCATCCGCTAGTGTGTCAGTTCTCAAGTGTGACCTGGGAACATCTGGAAACCCTAAGATATTCTCAGACGATGTGAGAGGCCTTTGCTTTTCCAACTACCTAATTGTGTGAGGTTGTATTTTTTTTTTTCAAATATGCCAATCAAAACAACAGATTGCCACAAATTGAATGAAGAAGCAGATCTGAGAAACTACGTACCTTTTATTAAGAAAAACATTAAAAAGATGTGAAACAATGCTATTTTTCTGATCCAGTTTTGAAAAATGTAGTTTGTTTTATAAATACTTATGTTATCCAAGTGTTATTTATAGTAGCATGTAGTAGGTTTATTGTTCTGAAATTACTACATGAATTCTTAAGACTTTTGTTTTAATTCCTAATGTGATCACTATAGATAGATACAACTCACATCAACCCAGGTTTTTTAGGGCTTTTGATAATTAGTAAGAGTGGAAAGGGTTCCTGAGGGAAAGAGTATGAGGGAAGAGGTTGTAAGTTGTGGAACTGTTGAAAGAGTGGTGGACCTTGGAGAAGGTAACTTTAGAAAGACCAGGCCCTGTCCTCTGATCCAACAGGTTGCCTCTACCCTCCAGCGCAATGCCTCAGGTGAGGTCTGGCTGCGTGTGTTCCAGGTAGTTTACTTCCTTTATTTCACAGCACTGTTTGATCATATCTTATTCTTCCTTATTGACTTGCAAACAATGGCACCACCTCCCTATGTCTTCCTGCTTCCTGTAGATGTCTAGATGAAGCACTCCCTACTCCTGTGTGCAACATAAACAAGGAAGACATGTGCTTGGTCCAGTTGTTTAATCCAGAAATGGAAGCAAAGGGATTTCATATTTTGGTCTTGCTTCTCCTATTGGCTTCAGAATGGACATAATTAAAGTGATTGATGGACGAATTCATGCCTTAAAATGAATAATTATAGGTCATATTGCCATGAAGTTGTGAAGAGAAAGAACTCCACTCTGCTTTCTCGTGTGGAGCTGGAGGAGTATTTCCCACATAAGGATTGCCATACAGATAAAACTGACCTCTGAGATCATCTCAGGCAGTGGGCCCAAACCCTGAATCTGGCAGGCTTACCTGCTCAGTACAGGTACCTTTGGAAAAAAGACAACCTCTAGTTGAGGTAGACCCTTCTACCAGATGGTAGGAAGGAAAGAACTGGTCAGCACCTCTAATTATTCTTCTGAATGGAATTCCTTGGATATATATCAGCAGCTAACTTGGGTCCAATTCTGTTCTTTCTGTGCTTCCATTTTCCATGTGGCCAGCCCTCCTCTAAGCCCTACTATCCTTACTCCAGTATTCTGGAGGTTAGAGGGTGTCTCTCCTTACCCCAACCAACCACAGCACTTTGGTGATCTAAAGGTCTTACTCCTTGCATTGAGACACTTGGAACAGGTCCCCCAGAATCCCAGCTAGGAGGTCCTTAAGTAAAGGGCAGTTTCGGGGGGCACAGTGGCTCAGTTCTTCAATTACTCTGAATCAGGGTCTGAAAGTGGATCATGTGAGGGTGATCACAACATTTGGGGTTTAAACTGTGACAATTTTGAGAGTGAAGTGCTATGAGTAATTTTACCTGTGTAACAGGGGTACACTCAGGTTGGCTTTCTGCTCTCCCTAAAATATACTTGGTCTCTTTAAGGGTAGTACACAGGTGCCCAATCCTGAATCTGACAGTTACCTTCTTATTTTCTCCCCCAATACCTAGGTAGCTCCCATGTAAATTGCACTGTAGTTGAACTGCTCTGACAAAACAAAAACAGTAGCTAACATCTACATGGCAGCACATTTTAGGCACATACTGTTCTATGGATTTCACACCTGTTAACATAAGCAATGCTCTAATCCCATGAGCCTGGGGTTCAATTTTCATTCTCACTTTACAGAATTAGAAATAGGAACACAGAGGTTAAGCAGCTAGTCTAGGGTTTCAGAACTAGTAAGAAGCAGAATCAGCACTTGAACCTTGGAGGCTCCGGAGACAGCCTTTCCACACCCCAAAGCCTTATATATACAATGTAGTTCAACAAACATTTATCAAGAACCTTCTATGTGCTTGCACATGGGCTGGATACCGATGGTGCCAAGACAAATGAACACGAAGCTCTGGTTGAATTTCCTAGCAGACACGCTGGGTCAGGCCCACCTTTGCATTGGGAAAGAAACCTGTAGGCTCTCTCTAGGGAGGGCCAGCTCCACCATCACACAACATGCAGGTTTATAGTCAGCTTGCAAGTGTTTCCATTTGGATGGCTGCCACTCAGTTACCTTCTTCTCAGTTCTCTTGCCTTTCTTCTTATGGTTGTCCTGTACTTAAAATCTTTCCTTCGGAGGCAATGGCTCAAAGCAATGCGTGCTATGCATGAACCTGCCAAGGAACAGTCTCAACAGGCAGGGAAAGTTAATCAGAGCACACTGGTGGTTTTATCTGTGGCCGTCAAATGTCCCATGCTATTGAGGGTTCACTCTGACTTTGCAGAAGGCAAGATGGGAGCTGAGTCTCCAGGACAACATTTTTTTCAATGTGCTTCCTGAAGAAGTGTGACATCTATGATGACTATCTGCAATTTCAACTCCTTAGGACAGTTTTCTCTAAGAATTCATGATGTCAAAACACAGGCATTTGAATAAAACAAGGGGAAGGTTTTAATCATGGTATGGTACAGGGCTTATTTAATATTTTTTTTTGGCAGGAGCACACTGGTGAGAAACAGAGTGCTTATTGTTCAGCAAGTCAGGGCTCTGTGCTGGCCAAGGAAGTGCTGATACAGTACCTACTCCCTGGGGGTGAGGGGTGGGAGGTTCTCATGAGGAAAGAGGGCAGCAATTGGGTAACAGTGTTTGACCTGCCCTTCAGGACTGCCTTCCAATGGAAAACAATGGTGTGTGTGGCCATGCCTGTGTGTTTAAAGTTAGAAAATCACAAAATCAGCAAGGAACACAAATGCCCTGAGTACCCCTAGCTCGTGGCATTGCTTTGCACTCTGTGATTTACATACAGCTAGGCTTTATATATGGCAAAGGCAAAGCACACCTTGTCTCACCTGCACCCCACAGCCACCAGGTTGCTGTATTTGAAAAACTCCAAAGGAGTTTAGGGTGTGAGAACAGTGTATTTTCAAATAGGGCATTTTCTCAAACACAGTTTTGGCTAAGTGAAGAAGTATCTAGTATGTGGATATTTGTTAATCTGTTGTCAAACCAAACTGAGCAGCTTGTTGAGTATTGTCCCAATGACAGCTGCACATGAACACTTTGTAGAGTTAGGAATTGCAGGGAGCTTCTCTAACCTTCTGTAACCCTCGTACTGACCCACAGAGGTGGACAACCATGAGCCATCTGACATATGGGTAGAGTGAGGCTCAAAGAGCAAATAATTTCTAAAATAGTAGATCTAGAATCTAAGCCTGAGCTGGTCAATACTGCTGACACTCGCCCTATTTGTTCCTCTGGATGCTGAAAGGCGCCTTAGATTCTTACTGATATGAGTGTGGTCGAATTTATGAAACTTACACCTGGGGATGGAAGCTGCTGGAAAATAGGGTAATGTGGGGTGTGTGTGTGTGTGTGTGTGTGTGAGAGAGAGAGAGAGAGGTAACTTTATTATAAACTTTTTCATTCAGAAAACAAAGCTGAATTTTCTTTCTTTCTTTTTTGAAACAGGGTTTTACTAGGTAGCCCAGGCTGGCCTCAAATTCATGACCCTCCTGCCTCAGTCTCCTGAGTGCTAGAATTACAGACAGGCATCAATATACCTGGCTTAGTGCCTAGATTTTGCCATTAATATTTCATTATAGTTATTTTGTTTTTTACCATCTATTTACCATCTCTTTATCTATTCATCTCTATCCATCTGTGAATCATCTCTATCTTTGATACATTTTTAAAGTAAATTGTAGACATCAGTAGAGTTCCCTCTAAATACTCGATGTGCATATATACATACATATATATATATATATTTAACTAAAGTTCAGTGTTTCCTTACATTTCTTTTGTTTTGATGCATGCTTTACACGAAATGAAATGCACAAGTCTGGAGGACATATTTGCTGAGTTTTGATACATATGTGTGCCTGTGCAACCCAAGCCATTCTGAATATAAAATATTACCTCATATATGATATTATAATACAGTGTTGACAGGAAATTCCCTCAAGTTCCTTCCCAGTCAATTTCTTCCTCCCCTGACTCCCACAGAGCAAACAGTGTTCTGATGTTTTTCTAGTGACTCTTTTTCTTTTCTTTTTTTTCTTAAGGAAGGGTCTTGTTGGTTTTGCTATGTGTCCAGGCTGGCCTTGAACTCAAGGTCTTCTTGCCTCAGCTTCCTGAGTGCTGGGATTATAGATGTGTGCCATCTGGCTCCTGCCAGTGGCTCTGGTGTGAGGCTTCTTGCACTTGGCATAGTTTTGACAGTCACCCATACATTGTAGATAGCATAACTAGCCTCTTTTTATTGCTGGTTGATATTTCATTGTGTGAATGTTCTCTCTCTATATATTTTTTGTTGTTCATTCATTTCCAGCTGATGAGTTTTTTTAGTTTTTGGATTTCCTGAATTTCCTTGTACTATTCTTTTTATGAGTATATGTTTTGTTGCTTTTGGGTAAATGCCAGGGAGAATTACTGGGTCATGGGATAGATATATAAAAAACTATCAGAGGGCCAGGAATGGTGGGCTCACACCTATAATTCCAGCTACTTAAAAGGCAAAGTTCAGGAGGACCATGGTTTGATGTCAGACCTGGTCAAAACCAACAAGACAGGATGGTGATATGGCTCCTATAATCCCAACTGCATGGGAAGCACTGGTGGAGAATTGTGGTCTGAGGTAGGCCCTGAGAAATACCATAAGACCTTACATGAAAAATAACTAAAAGCCAAAAAGAACTGTGGCTCAAGTGGTAGAGTGCCTGCCTCACAAACACGAGGCCCTTAATTCAAATCCCAGTACTGCAAAAAGAAAAAAACAAAAACAAAAAGCAGAAAAAAAGGTCATTTATAGTCCCACAACAATGTATGGTACTGTTTCATATCTTTGCCAGGGTTTAGTTTTGTCTTTTTTAATTTTTTCAAATTTAGCTATTCTTGGTAGAAAACTGACCTGATATTGGTAGTGATGGTGGTGATGATGGAGTGATTGATAGTTCTTTAGTACAGACTATAGTCCACACTCCATGGATTTCACTTGGAAACTTATCACTTTGGCTGTTGGTCTAGCCTTAGCTCTCTCCAGACCATATCCACCCCGATGATTTCTGATTAACAGATGGAAGTCCTGGGGCTGTACTGACCTTCGGGTTAAAGCTTCTACTACCATAAGCTCACTTTGCCTTCTTTGTGTCTCCTGGATGCTTAGCACTAAGTCCTCCCCATTTCTTAGCTTTACTTCTTTATCAGACAACTTCTTAGGCCAGATTGCAATTTCTCTTCTTTTTCAAAGTTCTCACCTAGGAAAAGGCTGATGATTTCAGTGTCAGAAGAACTGGACTCCAAATAAGATGTGAAAGAAATGATTTTTGAGAACTTAGAACTTTCTTTCTGCCATTGTTACTTTTCATGCCTCTCTGATTCCTGAAGAAATGAACAAGGCCTGGGCAGGACCCAGCTCTGCGCTGAGCTGGGCAGCTGGGCTACCATGTTGCCTCATTTATTTTGACTGATTGCCTTAAATCTGGGGATTGCCTCAGTTTCCTCACTTGTAGACTGGGAGAAATGAATTGTAAGTTTAAAAAATTTCAAGCATAACTTTCTATTTTGTTTAGAAGTGAAGAAAAACTTCAAAGCTTGAAGGTAAAGATTTTAACCTTTTTTTCCCCTCCAATTATATTATTTAATATTTCCTAGATCCCCTGTAGCAGCTTCATGTTACTTTGATATATTCATGGAAACAGATCTCTCCTTTATATTTTGACTTTAAGGTTTCTGCAGTTACGCTCTTGATCTCATCAGATGCTGTATTCCAGGCTGCTAGAAAGATCCTCCCTCAAGCAGGAGCTATTGGGTGAGCGGGTGTTTATCTCACATTTGCTTTGGGATCTGTTGGAACAGACTGAGTGTCCACGCTGTACTTGACTTTTTTTGCCTTTTACATTGTCATTCTATCTGCTCAGTTGTATTTTATAATTGGGCATGGATGGTAAAGAGAGAGGAGTGTGAGAAAGAATGTGTACTAGTCAGTGTACTGTCTGTAGGCAGTCATTTGGGAACAGGAAGGAAGGGGATGGTAACAGCTACAGAGGGTTGGCTTCAGGGGAAATAGCCCGAATCTCAGTTCAAACAAGATAAGCGCTGAAGAGATAGAATCTGCAGATAAAGGTGTTTTCCCTTGCTCTGTGCTAATGCTTTAAAAGTGTGAGAGATTTCCCTGGGCTTTTATTCCCTGCAGCCCTAGGAAGAGAAAGTATCCTGCACAGAGGAAGCCTTCCAAGTACCGACAACCTACGGTCCCCAAATCCTTGCAAGCTATCAGGTTTCAAGCCCAAAAATTCTTGAGCAAACATACCAGGTGCCTCCCTGCATCCATTGTGATTTTTGGTGCTAAGCAGCAAGCACTGCAGATGATGCTGAAGGTCAAATGAAGGTAGAGAAACCGCAAAACAGCAAGAAGCGCCACCCAACTGCCAGCTAATTGGGAAGGAAATGGTTTCAAACTGACAGACTGTGGCCTGATAACTGAAATCTCATAGGGACAAAAGGTTCCTGTCATTTAAAGGGGTAGCTTTGCCTATTTAAATGGTGCAAACAAAAGAAATGAAAACCCCCTCGTGGGTTGGGAAGTTCTATTAGCAGATATTACCATCCTTGCTTTTATGCCCTCCTGTGTCACAAACTCTGAACATGTGCTGTGTGTCCTCAGGCATTCATTGGTTAATTTACTTATTCAAACTAAGGCAACAACAACAAAAAAGCAACAGAAAAACCCCAAACAAATTACATACTGGGGCTCAGACAGCATTTAGATGCAGTGCACAATTTTGATATGTGGGTTTTTATAAGAAATGTGTTTGGTCTGACTCTGTACATGTGTTAAACTCCAGAGAAAGAAGAGAAGCTTATTATGGCTCTTCTGGGAATTAAAAAAAAAAAATTGAAGGTATCACCATATTGAGAACCAGGGATACATTATATAATGTCATGTACTACACAGTAGCCAATAGCAGCCATTTTGGGCTGACTTTAATCAGTGTTGTAGGAAAAGCCACTGGAAGAGGCCAATTTTTCTATCATATGGATTTAGTAACAATTATATACTTAATTACATCCTTTAGTTTTGAAGCCTTTATAGAATGCCTACAAAAGTAAACTTGTGTTTATTTCTTTATATTTTAAAGCTGAATTACAATGAGCAAAATAATACTTTAAATTAACTAAAGCTGAATTATAATGAGTGAATTACTGCTTTAAGCTCTGTATTTAGTTAGGTTTTCAAAAAAGACCATTGGAAAGCTTTGAAAACATTACATGGTGGTGACAAGACATTGCCTACATTTTGAAAATAGGAGTATTATGATCCAGGAAGATTAAAAAAGTTATTCATATCACAGAAGAAGTTAGAGTAAGGATCTAACTAACCTTTCTCTTGTCTTAAAGATGAATTCATGAATTTTCCTGCTATGGACTCTGATAGTCTTGCACATTTTTTGGATCATTAATATGTTTAGTTCAGTATCTGATATCACATTTAACTTTGACTTGATGGCCCGTGTTTCAAAGAAAGGAATATGAGCGAGAGTAAGAAAACTAAATCTGGTTGTGGGTATAGCTCAGTGGTAGAGTGTGTGCTTAGCATGTGTGAGGCTCTGGGTTTGATAGTTAGCACTGGAAGTAGGAAGGAAGGAAAGAAAAAAAGGAATTTATAATTCAGTTCCTACCCATTTTGTTTCCAGGGGGAACATTCTTTTTAGAGCAGTGTTATTGCTATTACTACTAAAAATAAAACAAACTATAGGCTGTGCACACTTGCAGTCTCAGCACTTGGGAGGTGGAGGCAAGGAGGATTTCAAGTATGAAGACTGTCTTTCAAATACTACCCCCCTCAAAAAAAACCCCAAAATATCAAAATTAAAAAACCAACGAAACTTACAGTAAAAATACTTGTGACGATTGTAATTTTTTAAGAATTGAGATTTCTTTTGTGATTCTTTACTTAATTATTGCCTCACAAGATTTCTCAAACTTGGAGAGCATTTAGAAGCAAGACACTGGAAGTAACATGTCATAGTTGTTGTATTTTATAATATTTCAGAGACTGTCCCATCGTGTCTAGGGGGAGGACCAGTCCACAGCTTATGGGACAGTGCTAACCCACAGAAAGCTGTCATTGGGCCTGAAGAGCATTCAGAACCACACCAGGACTTTCAGAGCGAGCTGTGGCTAGTATGTGAATGCCAGTATTCCTATGAGAAATGTGGCTTTCCAGGCAAATTGAGTTTTATTAAACTCTGAACCCTGAGATGAGTACCAGCTCTGCATGTGAAGAAGGGATCTGAGAGAAAATGAAAATCCATAGGGCAGGTCCCTGTAATTTTTCACCTACCAACTTACCCTAGTACCAGAAATGACCAGTACTTGCAGCCATTTCTTTGGTTTAAGGCTTTATATCTAGAAGGTCCCCATTAAAATGCAAATATGTTACTCAGAAGAGGCTATTCATCAATCCATTTGCACCTTAGCAAGGATTAGTTTATCAGATCAGAGGAAAGAGAATAAGGCCCCAAGGAATGGGAGATAGCAGGTCTGGTTTGATTGGAAAAGGGGCTGAGACAAGCATTTTCAATAGGCCCTTTGCAGACTGGACTACATGCCTTTGTGAAAGTGTCTTGTGTTGCTTTAAATGAATCCTTGCTGCCATTGGAATTTATCTACCTCCACTGCCCATTTTAATGCTTATCTTTTCCCTGCAGTGTTTCCTGAGTTACCTGGAGAGAAGTAGGTCGCTTCATCTGAATCCCTCACTTTCATTAATATATCATTCATTAGCTACTTTTACCTTTGTTGTGGATGGCCTTCCACTGTAGACATCCCATTGTCATGCTTCATGCTCAGAGCTTGGGAACCAGGTTAGTGACCTGCAGGAAGAGAGGATAACTTGGGTGGGAGTGGAGGAAGAGAGGATAACTTGGGTGGGAGTGGAGACTGTCCAAGTGCTACTTTCATGCTTCTCTTTGCCTCTTTCCATCCACTGATTTCCAGATTGTTTCTGGTTTGTTATTCAGGAAGTTCTCAACCTCTGATCCAAAGTCATACAGGTGGTTGCTCACCAAGCTCTGAATGAATCATGGTAAGGTCATCCTGCCAAGAGGGGTGGCTGTGCCTCTGTCCTGACAGGCAGTTGTGTGCAATGGATGGAAGGGACAGTTCCATTCTGGAAATCCCCATCTTTGGTCATAAAAAGGGTGCTCTTATTCTGGGAAGACAGAAGATATCAGATCTGCCCTCTATACTGAGGCTCTCACAGAATCAGGTCATTGCAGAATTGTCCAGCTTCTGTGTGGCAGGTCTACCTACTTGATTAACTGAAGACCTGATTTTTTAAAAAAGTAAGGAAAAGTGACCACGTGCCATGAGGTCCAATCAGCTAGCTACCAAATTCGGGGATGAAAAATGAAGTGTGATAGGAAGCCTATTTTGTGGAAGGTTACCTTTAACATTTCTTCTCTGTGTCATATGGCCACAGTCCTTTCTAGCTTATTATTCTGTAAGGTATTGATAACCTTATATTTCTTGATATCCTCCTGTATCAGTTAAGAGTTTTTGGTTGTAAGCAAAGTTGAGCTAACCTAACTAAAGAGAATATTTAATGGCTTTGGCAAATGAAAAATATAGGAATAAAAATTTAGATGTAACTCAACCAAATACTCAAATGATGCCATCTTGACCATATGTCTCCCATTTTCAATTCTCTTCTCTTCTGGGTTACTACCAAAATTCCCTTTTATTCTTAGAGCCCAAAGAAAGGGCACAGTCAGTACCTAACTTGTGTGATTCTTAGAATTAGAGCTCATGGTCCTTCAGCAGTAGAAATATGCTCTCTCTCTCTTTCTGTCTCTATCTTTGTCTCTCTCCCCCTCCATCCCTCCCTCCTGCCTATATTTCTTTTTTTCTTTTTTAAAATTTTTTATTATGTGCATACATTGTTTGGGTCATTTCTCCACCCTGCTCCCTCCCCCACCCTTCCCCCTCTCCCCTCCTCAGTTTCAGGTAGGTCCTGTTCTGCCCTTGTGACTGATTTTGTTGAAGAAAAGACATAAGCATAATAAGAAAGACAAAGCATTTTTAACTAGTTGAGTTAAGGATAGCTATACAGAAAGATTCCTACTATTGCTTTCATGTACCCATGTGTTATGACCCATATTGATTCAACTCTAACTGATCTTTACATTGGTTCCTGATCCCCTGCTAGTGATAACCTGTCGTTTTAAGGTTTCTGTATTAGTTCCTCTGGAGTGGGGACATCAAACGCTTTCATGTTTTGTGCTCTCCCCTTTTCTTGTGATCCAAGTCCAACAACATTGCTGCATTTGCCCTAGATCTAAAGTCCGCATATGAGGGAGAACATATGATTTTTGGTCTTCTGAGCCTGGCTGACCTTGTTCAGAATGATGTTCTCCAGTTCCATCCATTTACCTGCAAATGATAAGATTTCATTTTTCTTCATGGCTGAGTAAAATTCCATTGTGTACAAGTACCACATTTTCTTGATCTATTCATAACTAGTGGAGCATCTTGGTTGTTTCCATAACTTGGCTATTGTGAATAGCGCTGCAATGAACATGGGTATGCAGGTGCCTCTGGAGTAACCTGTGTTGCATTCCTTTGGGTACATCCCCAGGAGTGGGATTGCTGGATCACATGGCAGGTCTATGTTTAGATTTTTAAGAACCCTCCAAATTTTTTTCCAAAGTGGTTGCACTAGCTTGCATTCCCACCAGCAGTGGATTAGGCTTCCTTTTTTCCCACATCCTCACCAGGACTTGTTGGTGGTGGTGTTTTTGATGATAGCTGTTCATGTGTGTGTTGATGATGATAGGGGTGAGGTGGAATCTTAGTGTGGTTTTGATTTGCATTTCCTTTATGGCTAGAGATGGAGAACATTTTTTCATGTGTTTTTTGGCCATTTGAATTTCTTCTTTTGAGAAAATTCTGTTTAGTTCAGTTGCCCATTTCTTAATTCATTCATTGATTTTAGGAGAGTTTAGTTTCTTAAGTTCCCTGTATATTCTGGTTATCAGTCCCTTGTCTGATGTATAGCTGGCAAATATTTTCTCCCACTCTGTGGGTGGTCTTTTCAGTTTAGAGGCCATTTCTTTTGCTGTGCAGAAGCTTTTTAACTTTATGAAGTCTCATTTATTAATCCGTTCTCTTAGTTGCTGGGCTGCTGGGGTTCTATTGAGGAAGCCTTTGCCTATACCTATTTGTTCCAGAGTGTTTCCTGCTCCTTCTGCCCATATAGCTTAAAAAAGATTCTGATTGTCCTTAGTTGGGTTATATACTTATCTCTTACAGATTGGCCATCCTGAGGCACAGGCCCACCATTGTTGAGAGAAATGTTTCCTCTTGATTGACAGTTTCATCAGAACTGTATGGAAGAGGCAAAAAAAAAAAAAAAAAAAAGAGAAAGAAAAGAAAAAAATACAAGGCAGCCAAAAAGTAATAGATGTCCAGCTTATCCCATGAACACCTTCACATTTTATGTACTCAACTGATGTTTGTTAACAATGAGGGTGAAATGTTTCCAGGACAGAAAACCCAGGTTTCAAAGAGGGGGATGCTGGGATTCCAGGCTCCACACTAGGTCACTAATGGGGGTGTGGGCATGGCCAAGAGTTCTCAAGGTGAGAAGAGTTTTGTTCAAAAAAGAGATTGGGGTGAGGGGTGTTGCTAAGAGTAAAGGCCCAACTTTTTAATTTCATGTTTTTGCCCATGACAGGCCCCGACTGACACAAACACAGAGCCAAATGACTCCATAAAAACATGCTTTCTAGCAATTTCCTTTTGATGGGGGTAACATGGCACACTTTCTGGTTATGATAAATCATCTTAGGTAGCAGGAAGCTTTATTCTGCTTCCATCCTAGATCAATTTCAAGGCCTCAAACTGTGTATTATAATTAGCCATGCAAACCTCCAGAGAATAACCTTAGTCATCTTTGTTTCCCCTTTAATGAGATTTTGGTGCCCATGCTTGGTGAGCAAGTTACTGTTTAGAAGGTGGTGTCTGATGTTTAGATCTCTGTATTAATAAGTATAGGCCAAACAGTAGCAGAATTCTCTTTTGTGTTAAATGTTCCTTTATCAATTAGTCTGTGCGTCATGGAGAGAATAAAACATCCAACTTTATTTCTATGGAAGGTGGAAAAAAAAATCTCAGTTGGTCCAATGTGAGGTATGGAGAGTCAATTCTCTTTTGTTAGAACTATCAAGGGAGTAGAGACTTTGTCTTTCCCACTAGCCTTGAAGGTAAGTGACTGGTAAGGTCTGGAATGGGTGTCTCCTTGAGTGGGGGCCAATACAGAGGGGAGCAGAGTCAAGCATCAGGGAAAGTGCCAAACCTTTGGTGACATTTTTGAAGCCCCTGATCAAGTCCTACCTGAAGCCTACATCTGTGTGCTAATAAATTTTCTTATTTCATAAGCTTGTTTGAGCTGGACTTCTCTCATTTTCAGTCAAGATTTCTAACAGTCACAAGATGTAAAGACAGTCTTGACTTATGCAACAGATGTGGGGTGCTAAGTAAGACGATGAAAATAAGTGCTTGAAGAGAAGCATTTACTTTTCCCTCAGTGCTGCTCTGTGCTTTTTCTTGACTTTCCTGAATTAGGGTATTGCTCTGTTGGAACATGTGAACAAGCTCCAAATGAGTGAAATTCCCTGTTTAGACTTCTTTGGATCAAGCTTGAGATAGGTGTTAGGACAAATGGCCATCTCTGGTGTTGGATTTCTGCAAATAGATGGCTTTACAAAGCAGTGTGCTGGAGTGACAAGAGCCCTGGGCAGAAGGCAGGAGAGAACAAGGCTGTGCCTTTACTAGCTTGTAATTTGGAATCAGGATCAGGAGCTTAAGTGGCCAGGGCTCTACTTACTTATTTATAGATCAAGTATCCTGAACTAAATGATCTGGGAGATTTGTGGCTTTGTGAATCCAAGCACCTGCTACCCTTTGGGGACAGTAGGGGGTTTCTCAGTCTCCAGGGGGCCCCTATGAGAGGAGCAATTCATTGGAAGATTTCTGGGTCTACAGTGGTTCACGTAGAATAGGTCGACAGAGGGATAATGGGTTTTACTTCTGCATTCACTGGTTGTTTACCTGATTTTCAGTGTTATCAAAGATTAAACAGGCAGTTACCATTTTATGAGAGGAGAAAAATGGCTATGAACGACCTCCTCCCCCTATTCACTTATTTGAGGCAAAAAGTCCAGAAAACTAGTCTCAGACTGTCTGAAATCGGCTGACATTCAACCAGTCCACAGTTCTGTCCAAAAGGACAGTTGGTAGCTGGAGAAATAAATATCACCTGCTTCTTAACTCTGCCAAAGGCTGCCCTCCCACACCTCTGTGTTAGAGATGCCACCAGAGTGGACTCTGGTTCTCCATGCACACAGCTGAAACAGCAGAATCTGGTTTTGATTCACATCACTGCAGTTCATTCATTTAGATCTTTTTTGGTTGGAATATAATTTATATATCATCTAAGTCACCACTTTAAATGTACACTTGAGTGTACTTTAAATCACCACCACTACCAAATTCCAGAACATTTTTATCAGCCCCCAAAGAAACCCTGTACTCATTAGCAGACACTCCTCTTGTCCCTGGTACCCCCTAATCTACTTACTGTATTTGTGGGTTTGCCTCTTCTGGACTTGCATAAAAAATGGAATTATACAATCCATGGCCTTTTGGTCTAGCTTTCTTCACTTTGGTTCATCCAGATTCCAGGCTATACCATTTCTTTTCTTTTTTTGTGGCCAAATAATGCTCCTCCTAGATGGATATACCAAATTTTATTTAACCATACATCATTTGATGGACATTCCTCTTTGGGGTAATTATGCTTATGCTTCTGTGGACGTTCATATACACATTTTTGTATAAAGAAATATTTTTCTTTCTTTGGGTATATACCTAGGAGTGGGATTGCTAGGCCCATGGTAATGACTTAACTTTTTGAAGAACTGCCAAACTCTTTTTCACATCATCCATCTCTCTTTTTTTTTTTTAACTACAGGTACACAAAGAAAAACAAAAAATGGTGTCATCTTTGGATGGAAAGGATAGTGCTATGAGGGTACTCTTTATGTAGCTCCCTTACAACACATTCCGTGTTCTCTTATGTTATAGCCAATAGTGAGTTGGAAAGAAATTTTGACATTGAAATTGGAAAAGACTGTGTCTTAAAGTTTCCTCATCTATACAGTGTGCCAGGATTTGCTGTAAACCACAAGTGAGACAACAGGCCAGGACTTTTGGCCAGGGTCCAGTACTGAACAGGCATCAACTCAACACCGATGCCCCTTGACCTATTCCAAGCAAGGGAACACATCTTTGTTCTTTGTATGCCCAGCACTTGTCAAAGAGTCCTGACACTAAATTACCTATTCAATACGTGGTTACTGAACAAATGAATATACGAGGAGAGGAGTAAAGCATCCATATTCAAGAAAATGCTGCACATGATAGGTGTTCAGGAAATTATGGGGGATGCAAGGAATGAATTGGAAGAAAAGAGCATTACAGCTGCAGGAAAAATATTCTTCTCAGATCCAAGTTCCCAACAAATGTTTTTCTTGGCATTTGGGAGACTGCTTAAGATCCATCACAGGCAACATATGTGTGGCTGTCTCTTCCTCTTTGAAATTAATTGCTCAGGCTGCTGTCTGTCTCTACAGACGAGAAACAGCCCTTCCTCTCTTTTTGAAGTAATAGTCACATGGTGTTTTCCTGTCTGTCATCATCAGGAGCCCAGTCATGGGAGAGCCGGAGAAAGCCTGTCTGTGTGTCCTGTCTGCATGAGCTGTGTGCATTGGCATCCCTGGCCATGCTGAGATGAGGTTCTGGACTTGCTAGGGCCAGCCTGGCACACAAAGAGATAAGACAGTTTAGTTGAACACAAATTGAATGAGTCCAGCTTCGAGTCCCATCAAAGAGATTTACTGAGTTCTTAAAAAGACATGAATGTTGACTAGTGCAAAGATACATGGAGGCTGCACAGAGCAAGGAGCCTCCATGGACCATCAAGTAAATGTGGCCACAGTCCCTTTTCATCATGATCACCTAGAAACAGAAGTCAGCCTTGGTCTCTGAGATGAAGATACGTTCTCCAGAGAGTTGGCACTGTTTCAGAACAGTGCAAGTTTTATTAAAGGATTTTAAAGCACATAAAAGATCTATCAATAAAAATCTGGGCAATTTTCCACTTTTGAATGGAACGGTTTTCTCTGAGCTGTCTGCAGAGGTCAGGCAAAGTGCGATTATTTACATAACTCAGGCAGAAAAATCCCGTTGAGGGGAGGGTGGGGAGAAATGGAGGGTCCTATATGACTACAGATGGTCTATCTTTGTTGATCAACCTCAGATGCCTGACTCTTTATTTCTTCTTCCTTGGGAAGAGGGGACTGACCCATCAGTCACCATGGCATGGGCTGGGTGGCATGGCATGTCATGACATGCTCCTGGTGGCCTGGACTTGCAATACATGGCTTATGGTGAGAGTAAGGGTCTTTTCTTTTTTGGCAGTGCTGGGGTTTGAACTCAGGTCCTTGCCTTTGCATTCTGCCACTTGAGCCACACCTCTAGTCCTTTTGCTTTTGGTTTGTTTTTTAGACAGGGTCTCATGCTAACTTTGTACAGGCTGGCCTTAGACCTTGATCCTTCTACCTCTGCCTCCCAAGTAACTAGGATCACAGCTGGGACTCTGCTGTTACTCCGTGTCCTTCTCCACAGTGAGAATATCTGACTAACCAGAACTTCCCAAGTCACATGCTGAGGAGACCTAGGTTTTGTCAGAGAACTGTCCTGTGGCATCATGGGACGCAGGAGAGAAGATGGGAGAGGGTCCTCAGGCCCCAAACTCTCCTTCAAAACAATTTTGGCTAGCCAGATGTGGTGGCACACAACTGTAATCCTGTATTCACAGGAGGCAGATGCAAGAGGATCATGAGTTCAAGGCCAGACCAGGCAAAGGTAGTGAGACCCTGCTCAGAAACAAAAATACAAGCAAAAGGACTGGGATATAGCTCAGTTGGTAGAGTACATGCAAGAGGCCTGGGTTCAGTCCTCAGTAATGCAAAAACAACAGCAAAACCCCCAGCTTCATTTGTTCTGTTCTTTGCATTGGAATTCACTCAGAAATGTTATTTACACACAGGGATATCCTACTAAGAAATCTTTTTAAGCCCACATGTGCCTCCCTAAGTTCCCTCTCACTTTAAATTTCTGAGCCCTAAACTTCTAGCAATCCCTTCCCTTCCCTCTGACTTCCTGCCCTTCCTTCTCCTCCCTGTCTTCCTGTCTCTGTCTCTGTCTTTCTTTCTTTTGTCAGGGTCTCCTGTATCAACCTCCCGAGTACTGGGATTATAAAGTGCACCACTATGCTCAGATTTTTATATTCTTTTTACTTTTTTTTTTCCTTTTGGTTCTGGCTTCCTTTTGTAGCGCTGGTTGAGGTGAGGGATGAGGAAGAGGCTGAGGGCCCAGTCTTATCTCAGTCTTCCTGAGAGAGCACACTTCCGTAATTCATGTAGCCAAGCACGTGGGACACTGAGAAGCCTCCAGGCTCATTTCAAGTTCTACACACCTTCATGGCTTCACTGAGACCATGTGCGGCTCTGCATCTGGCTCTTAAGTCATACAAAGCCAGGAACTTGTCTTTCATTTAGGGCTTCCTTAAAGAAAAGACTGGCTGATAACATGGGCCCCCAGAGAGGTGAGTGAACTATTCTTTGCTTAAAATACATTGCCTGGTGGCCCTAGGGTTTGCTAGGAAGAGAGAGGGGGTGGCAGTTCAACACCCTGTGACTGGCTGCCTGGATCTATGCTAATGAAGTGACCATCTGCGTCATATAATTATAAGTGGTCTCCCCTGACTGATCTCCATGTGCTGACACAGACTGAGAGGAGGCGCCCCCTTTGTGGCCGCTGCAGCCGGGGGAGGAGAGACTGGAGAGATCATGTGTACTACTTCACTTCCAGGCACACAACCTGCTGAGTGGACAGGTGCTGGCAGCATGATGTCCACAGGCCACGAAGCCTGCCTCTCCTCCAAGCTGACATCTATATCTCCATCTATCTGGATTTTAAAACTGACACGACATAAGGACTGTCACTGTCTATTATTCTATGTTCCCATGGGTCTCTAGCACATTGGAAGTCCTTGTTGATGGGATAAACCCCTGCAGTGTGTGGGGGTGGGGGGGTGGTTTACAAGTCACTAACTGGTTTTGACTTCAGCTGTGAGTGCTACCCAACATTTGTAGTAACAGTGATGATTCTGTCCAAGATCAACCTTTCCTTTGTTAGCTAAATACAGTTGGCATTTAGACTTGATATTTGTACACATTGGTGCATGGCAAGTTTTACTTGTTAATTTTCAAAAGAGTTAGCATTGCTTCAGAACCCACAAGTTAGGACAACCCAAGTGTCACCGGGGTCTGCACACAGCTCATTCTTGGTTCAGGGGTTTTCTGGATCTGATGCTGGCTGTCCACCAATTCTTTCTCCTCTGGTGCTGTCTCCTGTCCTGAGAAAACCTCTAGCTGGGCAACATTAAGCCCAGCTGGGCAGACGCTCAGGTGGGTGTGTTGTAATTCTGCAGAACTAGAAACAGGAGACCTGCTTCAGTTTGCTGAGAGAAGCTAAAAAAGCTTCTGAGAGGTTGAATCAGTGTTTTATAACAGAGAGAGCATGGTAGATTTATTTCCATTGATGTGTCAAGGCAGAATTGTAGAAAGTCAATCTAGAGGAAAGGTTTCTATATTCCAGACCTGTTTCATTGTGTTTACTTATGCTATGTCTGTTTGTCATCATTTGTGAGACAGAGTCTTCAAACTTGGCATCCTCCTGCCTCTACCTCCCAAGTGCTGTGATTACATCATTCCTAGCTCACTGCTTTTAAATGAAGACACATACAGGTTGATTTGATAATTCTTTTAAAAGAATTACAAAATAAGAAATAAAACCTTTTTCTGAGTATGTATGTAGCTATCATTTGTTATCTCTGTCACCTATCAATCATTCTCAAAAATGTAGCACTAATGTAATTTGTCTTTTTAGGTAAATATACTTCAGGATTTTTTTTTTTTTCTGGGAAGATTGGGAGACCATAAGCAGACAAGAAAAGTCATTAGTGAAAAGGACTAATTTTTTTTTTTTTTGATGGGACTAGGTTTGAACTCAGGCTTCATGCTTGCAAAGCAGGCACTCTACCACTTGAGCCACTCTTCCAGTCCATTTTGCTCTGGTTATTTTGGAGATGGGGGTCTCATAAGCTGTTTGCTGGCTTCAAACTGTCAACTTCTGGATCTCAGCCTCTGAAGTAGCTAGAATTACAGGTGTGAGCCACCAGCACCTGGCTAAAGGACTAAATTCTTGATGAGAAATCTGTTTGCTTTCAACTCAGCCTAAAGAACACATTGACCTTGCGTGGTGTGTGTGTGAGCTGTGGGTTGAACCCCCACCTCTCGCATGCTAGATGAATGCTCTACCACTCACATTAGCTTTTGTTTGCTTTCCATTTGCACAGTTCTTTCATGACATTACCAAATAAGTGGTTTTTCTGACAAAATTAAGAGAAGACTGTGCTACAGTTTTAGTTCTGGACATGTAGCTTTGAGGGATACAAGAAGATGCTGGAGCATTAAACAGTGCTGTTCCAGCTGTTTAGAAACAATAGTGTAGAATTTGCATTATTTATTTCTTATATGTTTGGGGGATAATCATCAGTGAATTCACTTTTTTTTTTCTGATTTTGAATTCAGGGCATTGTTCTTGTTAGGCAGGTTCTCTACAACCTGAACCACACCCCCACTACTTTTTTGCTTTAACTAGTTTTCAGATAAGATCTCATGCTTTTACCCAAGGCTGGCCTTTGACTGTCATCCTACTACTTATGCCTCCAAGCTGGGATTAGAGATGTGAACCAATATGTCCATCTTATCTGTTGATATGTGGCCATACTTTATACTAGAGCTGGCCTCAAACCACAAATCTTCTGATCTCTACCTCCAGAGTAGCTGAGAATACAGGTGTGCATTTACTAGCTCTTTGTGACTTCTTTATGTGAAATTTTCTGGAGTTTTCTTCATGTGAAAGTTTTAAACTATGGACTAAATTTCTTTGTTGTTTATATGGCTATACAGGTTATATATTTCTTCTTTAATTAATGAATGTTAGTAATTACTCATTAGTAATGAGTATTTGTATTTTCCAAAAAAATTTTCCATTCCATCTAAGTTGTAAATTTATTGGAATCAAATCATAATATCCTCTTATCATCTTTGTAACAGATGTAGGATCTGTAGTGATGTCCTATAGTTCATTTCTTATGTTGGCAATTTGTAGTTTTTCTCCTTTATTTCTCATCGGTGTGGCTAGAGGTTTATCAATTTTGTTTGTATTTATAAATTTTGTTTCTTTTTTCCCCCCTGTTTTCAAGTAATTGCTTTCTGCACACACGAATACATATACTCAGAGCTGTCTATGGCCTGCAATACAATCTATCCTGGTGACTATTCTAGATGCACTCAAAAAGATACACATTCTGCTGTTACTGGGTGGAGTGTTTTATAAATGTCAGTTGGATAAAGTTCATTGACAGTGCTGTTCAAATTTTCTGCTTAACTATTTTGCTTTTCGGTCTGCCTGTTCTCTCAATTATTAAGAGAAGAGTATTGTAATTGTGGATTTGTCTATTTTTACTTTGAATTTTATTAATTTTACTTCATATATTTTGCAACTTTGCTATGAGGTATATAAATTTCGGATTGTTGTGTCCTCTTGATGAACTCGACAATTTATCATTACAAAATGTCTCTATCTCAGGTGATACTCTGTGTTCTAACATCTACCTTGTCTGATGTAACCACTCCAAATCTCTTTTGATTACTTTTCATGTGCATAGTTTTCCATCCTTTTTATTTTAACTTATTCATTCTTTATATTTAAAGTAGCTTTCCCATACAGAATGTATAATTAGATAATACTTTTTATACAGTCTGAGAATGCTTGCATTTTAGCTGGGGAGTTTGCATCATTTATTTTTCATGTAATTATCTACTTGGTTGAATTTGAATTCACTTTGCCTCTTGTTTTCCACTTGTCCCATCTGTCCTTTGTTTCTTCACTTTTTGTTTCTTGTCTGCTTTTAGAATAATTTACTCTTGATGGTTCCATTTTACCTTTTCTTTCTACTCACTGGCTTTTCTTTTCCATTTTATTGTTATTGTTTATTGATTTTAACATTCTTGTTTGTTAGCCCTGTCACCTCTGTTATTTATTTGTTACCATTGATTGATCTTTTCTTTTATAGAATACATTTCTTAGCATTTTCATGCCTTATTTTTAAAAGTCAGATGTTGTGAATTTTACTTTGCTGTTTGTTGTTTTATTGCATTTCAAAACATATCACTGGATTTTGTCCTGGTGCACTGTTAAGTGACTGAATTAGTGTATCTTTTTGACTTGGTTTTAAGCCTTGTTAGGGCTGATTCAGAGCAGCCTTGAGTGCAGGTCTAATTTATTCTTATTATTTAGGCAATACCTTTATACTTATTCTACCCAATCCTTCACATTACAAGACCTTTCTGCTTTGGTTGGTAGAGCACATATTACTCTTGGTGTGGTGTGAAGTTGGGAAATCATTCTATGTATTTTTTTCTGGTTATTTCTTTTTCTAACCTCTTGAAATTTCTCCTGTTGCACGTATAGTTCACAACTCAGCCAAAGATAAGAAAGCAGCTCTACAGATACCTGAGTTTACTTACTATGCAATTCCTTATCTCTTGTTCTCTGCTCCTTTTTTTTTAATGTTTTATTATTCATATGTGCATACAAGGCTTGGGTCACTTCTCCCCCCTGCCTCCACCCCCTCCCTTACCACCCACTCTGCCCCCTCCCTCTCCTCCCAACCCCCTCAATACCCAGCAGAAACTATTTTGCCCTTATTTCTAATTTTGTTGTAGAGAGAGTATAAGCAATAATAGGAAGGAACAAGGGTTTTTGCTGGTTGAGATAAGGATAGCTATACAGGGAGTTGACTCACATTAATTTCCTGTGCGTGGGTCTTACCTTCTAGGTTAATTCTTTTTGATCTAACCTTTTCTCTAGTTCCTGGTCCCCTTCTCCCATTGGCCTCAGTTGCTTTTAAGGTATCTGCTTTAGTTCCTCTGCATTAAGGGCAACAAATGCTAGCTAATTTTTTAGGTGTCTTACCTATCCTCACCCCTCCCTTGTGTGCTCCCACTTTTATCATGTACTCAAAGTCCAATCCCCTTGTTGTGTTTGCCCTTGATCTAATGTCCACATATGAGGGAGAACATACGATTTTTGGTCTTTTGGGCCAGGCTAACCTCACTCGAATGATGTTCTCCAATTCCATCCATTTACCAGCGAATGATAACATTTCGTTCTTCTTCATGGCTGCATAAAATTCCATTGTGTATAGATACCACATTTTCTTAATCCATTCATCAGTGGTGGGGCATCTTGGCTGTTTCCATAACTTGGCTATTGTGAATAGTGCCGCAATAAACATGGGTGTGCAGGTGCCTCTGGAGTAACCTGTGTCACAGTCTTTTGGGTATATCCCAAGAGTGGTATTGCTGGATCAAATGGTAGATCAATATTTAACTTTTTAAGTAGCCTCCAAATTTTTTTCCAGAGTGGTTGTACTAGTTTACATTCCCACCAACAGTGTAAGAGGGTTCCTTTTTCCCTGCATCCTCGCCAACACCTGTTGTTGGTGGTGTTGCTAATGATGGCTATTCTAACAGGGGTGAGGTGGAATCTTAGTGTGATTTTAATTTGCATTTCCTTTATTGTTAGAGATGGTAAGCATTTTTTCATGTGTTTTTTGGCCACTTGAATTTGAGAAAGTTCTGTTTAGTTCACTTGCCCATTTCTTTATTGGTTCATTAGTTTTGGGAGAATTTAGTTTTTTAAGTTCCCTATATATTCTGGTTATCAGTCCTTTGTCTGAAGTGTAGCTGGCAAATATTTTCTCCCACTCTGTGGGTGTTCTCTTCAGTTTAGAGACCATTTCTTTTGATGAACAGAAGCTTTTTAGTTTTATGAGGTCCCATTTATCTATGCTGTCTCTTAGTTGCTGTGCTGCTGGGGTTCCATTGAGAAAGTTCTTACCTATACCTACTAACTCCAGAGTATTTCCTACTCTTTCCTGTATCAACCTTAGAGTTTTGGTCTGATATTAAGTTCCTTGATCCATTTTGAGTTAATATTGGTATAGGGTGATATACATGGATCTAGTTTCAGCTTTTTGCAGACTGCTAACCAGTTTTCCCAGCAGTTTTTGTTGAATAGGCTGCTATTTCTCCATCGTATATTTCTAGCTTCATTGTCAAAGACAAGTTGGTTATAGTTGTGTGGCTTCATATCTGGGTCCTCTATTCTGTTCCACTGGTCTTCATGTCTGTTTTTGTGCCAGTACCATGCTGTATTTATCGTTATTGCTTTGTAATATAGTTTGAAGTCAGGTATTGTGATACCTCCAGCATTGTTCTTTTGACTGAGTATTGCCTTGGCTATTCATGGCCTCTTGTGTTTCCATATAAATTTAACGGTAGATTTTTCAATCTCTTTAATGAATGTCATTGGAATTTTGATGGGAATTGCATTAAACATGTAGATTACTTTGGGGAGTATCGACATTTTTACTATGTTGATTCTACCAATCCATGAGCATGGGAGATCTCTCCACTTTCTATAGTCTTCCTCAATCTCTTTCTTCAGAAGTTTATAGTTTTCCTTGTAGAGGTCATTTACATCTTATGTTAGTTTTACACCTAGGTATTTGATTTTTTTGAGGCTATTGTAAATGGAATTGTTTTCATACATTCTTTTTCAGTTTGTTCATTATTAGTGTATAGAAATGCTAATGATTTTTCTATGTTGATTTTATATCCTGCTACCTTGCTGTAGCTGTTGATGGTGTCTAAAAGCTTCTGAGTAGAGTTTTTTGGGTCTTTAAGGTATAGGATTATGTCATCTGCAAATAAGGATATTTTAACAGTTTCTTTACCTATTTGTATACCTTTTATTCCTTCTTCTTGCCTAATTGCTCTGGCTAGGAATTCCAGTACTATGTTGAATAGGAGTGGATAGTGGGCATCCTTGTCTGGTTCCTGATTTTAGAGGGAATGGTTTCAGTTTTTCTCCGTTAAGTATAATGCTGGCTGTAGGTTTGTCATATATAGCTTTTATAATGTTGAGGAACTTTCCTTCTATTCCTAGTTTTCTTAGAGCTTTTATCATGAAATGGTGTTGGATCTTATCAAAGGAATTTTCTGCATCTATTGAGATGATCAAGTGGTTTTTGTCTTTGCTTCTGTTAATGTGGTTTATTACGTTTATTGATTTTCATATGTTGAACCACCCCTGCATCCCTGGGATGAAGCCTACTTGGTCGTGGTGAATAATCTTTTTGATGTGTTGTTGAATTTGGTTTGCCATTATTTTGTTGAGGATTTTTGCATCAATGTTCATTAAGGAGATTGGCCTATGTTCTCTCCTCCTTAATTTTAGCTCTCTTGGTTGCTTTAACTCTGATTTCTGTTCTTTTGACTCAGTAGGACTTCTGGTTGCTGGGATCTCCTTTCCAACTCGGAAGCCTGAAGACTATTCTCTTGGTAATCACAGTCCCATGCTGTCTACAGTTTAGTGTCTGAAAACAAGTCACAGGTTTTTGTCCTGGTTGTTTCTTAAGATAGGATGATAAATCCAGTTTATATTATTCTACTTATAAACCAAAGTCTTGTCATACATTATTTTCTGTTATTCAAAGCATCTTAGAGTTGAAAAATAGTAAGTTCAAAGCATACTTAAAGTTAAATCCTTATCTTCCATCTACCATTTCCAAATGAGCTTTCATTATAATCCACTCACCTTTCAGAACTCTAGGAAATTTTAATTTGGTTTTATTGTCAAGTAGATTGAAAATAAACAAGCTGGGTTGGGTCTGTTGTTTGTATAGTGAACTCTTCATGTGACAGATATGACCCATTTGTCTCCACAAGCAACTCACAGCCTAACCTGACACTTCGGAGGACCTCCAGACATGGTCATAGTCATTGCTTTGACCAGTTTGCATTTGGTTCTCAGGAGAACAAGGGCTAGCAGTTTCTCCTAGGCCTCCATGAAGACTGTCTCTGAGCATCTTGCTGTTGAAACACATGAGTGACAAGCACCTCTTTGTGGTATCAGAAAAGCTCAGGAAATGAAGTTCTCAAAGCCTGACATCAAAGAACTCCTAAGGGCAAAGGAAGTGAATGTGTCCCCTTGAGCAGGACAAGTTGAAGCAGCAAGCTAGAAACATTTTATTAAAATCTATTTTGTATTAAAACCCTACAAGAAAACCTGTGAATTTAGCTGTGAATGTTTCATATTTTGAAATCAGATATTCTTCATATTCAGTGGTTCAGTTCTGCATAATGCTTTGCTTATTTCTCTACCATTGCACAATTAATTTTAAGAGGTGGCCTGTGTAGAACCCCACTCTGCTTTCTCCATTTCTGTCAACCACATGGGAGATTAGCTACAGTTTTTTTTTTTGAAGTTGGATTCTCATTGTGCTGCCTAGGCTGACTTTGACCTCCTGTGCTCAATAGATCTTCCTGCCTCAGTCTCCTGAGTACCTGGGACCATAGGTGCATATCATTGTGCCTGGCTTAGTGTCTCCTTTTCCTTTCATTCTTAGCATTACAGCAGAACAGGAGCTGACAACTTGTTACTTCACGTTTTTGGAAGTTGTATATACCTTCTGTGCTGGCTCTATGAATGGATGTCTTTTTTGGCAAAATTATAAATGGTGTGTTGATTATGTCAGGAGTGGCTCTTACATTTCCCAAGAAAGAAAAGGCACTGGGCTTTTAGAGGCTTACAAAGACAGATCAGGCCTGCTAGGAGTTCTGAGTTTTCTAGAAACGATTAAGGATTAGTTGATCAAGAGCTTTCTTTCCTTGTGCCCTGCTGTATAGACTTCCTTCTCTCCCTGTCAGCTATATGGGGTGGTAGGGAGAGGAGGGGATCAGGGGATGGGGCGAGTTCTAAGTCTACAGTTCCTGTGTGTCTAAGGCAGAGGAAAAGCAAACTGCTATTTCTGTTAGCCACCCAAAGGCATTTGTGCGGGAGAGGAGAGCTGGAGTCATTGCTTTCAATTTGCTAATGGGAAACAGAGGCTCAGAGGGGTTAAATAATTGGTCCATAGTGACTTGGGTAGAGTCAAGAGGGGGAGGAGGAGAGGACAGCACTCTCAATCCCACTGTTCTTACTGTTGTGCTTCCTGTGTGGTCCAACAAACTCAATCAAGTGACAGCTTCTCTTAAAAAAACATAGATTTGCCTTTCTAAAGGGAACACATTTTATGAAGTGGATAAATCAAAGATATTTGGTCAAATCAAAGAATGAGAAATAAAATTAGTCCTCAGAGCACAACATAAGAGCTAGTATACAGCAGGCCCCTCATTCTTCACAACCACTATCTCTACATGAACCTAGTATCTTTTATTTTAAGAGTGGGTCAGAGATCTCAGAGGGCATTTAGCCCAGAATAATAACCAATTAATGCCTTTGCAAGAATTAGTCATCAGACTTCTGTGTGGAAAGTGTTGTTGTTTATTCCCCCAGCATTTTGAAGATGTCACTTTAATGAAATACACAATCTTTAGTGTAAAATAATCTGCTATTGTGTAGAGTGCATTCCACTAATATGTAGAGTTACTGTACTAAAGAGTTACACCTGAGAATGTACTGCATGATGTTTTGTGATTTCATTCAGTGAAAAGCAGGAATAGAGGATAAATCCTAAAGAAGACCCTTTGATTCAGATTCCTCACATGGTGATGTTTTCCATGAAACTACCACTCATATCCAGTCTGTAATTCTTGAAGGGTCAAAATGCAATATCTAGGCTGGATGCCAGTGGCTCTTGCCTGTAATCCTAGCTACTCAGGAGGCAGACATCAGAAGTATGGCAGTTCAAGGCCACCCTGAGCAAGTAATTCATGAGACCCTATCTCAAAAATACATAAGGAGGACATAGCTAAATAAGCAGGTGAACTCTAAATTCTTTGAGTTCAGCCTCAGGATATTGATGAATGTGGCAAACACCTTGCCTTTTGTGATTCCTTTGAGATAACTGCATCTTGACCCTTTAAACTAACATCATCCAATAAAAATATAACTTGAAACATGGACTTTTTTTTTTTTTCGGTACTAGGGCTTGAATTCAGGGCCTACACCTTGAGTCACTCCACTATCCCTTTGTGTGTGTGTGTGTGTGTGTGTTGGGTATTTTTGAGATAGGGTCTTGAGGACTATTTTACCAGGCTGGCTTCAAACTGTGATCCTCCTGATCTCTGCTTCCTGAGTAGCTAGGATTACAGGTGTGAGACCCCGGTTCCTGGCCCAGACATAATTTTATTTATTTATTTATTATTCACTTATTCATACGTGCATACATTGTTTGGGCCATTTCTCCCCTCTGCCCCCAGCCCCCTTTTTCTCTCCCCCACAAAATTTTAAAGTTTCCAGCAGCCACATTAAAGAGGAAAAAGAAAAATAAAAAAAGAAGCTGGTGAAATTAATATCAATTTTTTTATTTAACCCACTACATTATATAGAAAATGTTATTTAAAAATGAAATCAATGCAAAAGTTGCTAATAAGATCTTTTACATTTCTTTGGTGTACTAAGTCTTTGAAATCTGTTGTATTACATGCACAGGAAATCAATGCGAGTCAACTCCCTGTATAGCTATCCTTATCTCAACTAGCAAAAACCCTTGTTCCTTCCTATTATTGCTTATACTCTCTCTTCAACAAAATTACAGATAAGGGCAAAATAGTTTCTGCTGGGTATTGAGGGGATGAGGGGCAGAGGGAGGGGGCGGAGTGAGTGGTAAGGGAGGGGGTGGGGATAAGGGGGAGAAATGACCCAAGCATTGTATGCACATATGAATAATAAAAAAGTAAAAATTAAAAAAAAAAAAGAAATCTGGTGTATTTTATACACACCATGCATCTCAAGTTGCAGGAGGCACTTTTCAAGTGCTCAAGAATCCCATGTGGCTAATGACCCCTCTACAGAATAGTATAGACTTTTGGCTTTAAACTTGGATCTAAAATAGACTGAGAGCACCTCATAGTTATGTTCAAGCTTACTATAGATCAAATGAAACTGTAAATATAAACCTAAATTAATGTATATCTCTAGAATCTAACTGGAAGTAAAGGAGAAAAGAATATTATCTGTGCATCACCTAAAATGTACCAGGAGCTGTGCTATTTGCTTTTTATAGGTTATCTCACTAAATCCTCACGTAACCTTATGAGCGTTATTATTGATCCAACCCAACGTTAATAAAGCCAAAATGCAAAGGCAATAGGAAAGCCCCCAGAGAAGCTCAGTGACAAATCTGTAGTGCAGCTGGGTCCTAACTGAGCCCTCCCTGCCTAACTAGCTCACATAGCTTAATTCCTTCTGAGATTTTAGCTTATCTGTATCCAAGAAGGTTTAACCTTTGATTTCATCATTAAGTCTTTTAAAACAGATCAAGCACACCATATAATTTCATTTTTTGTTTGTTTTTTTCTTTTTGTTTTCTTGTTTTTGCAGTGCTGGAACTTGAACCCAGACATAAATGCATGCTTGGCAAACACTCTACAACTGAACTATATCCTTAGCCCCACCATTTGTAGTGTTTATTTTCTAAGTATTATGGCCTTTGATTCACTCAGAGAAAGATGTGAAGAAAAGCAAAGGCAATCATCTCCTAGGTAAGTGGATAAACAAGGGCACAAGTATACAAATAGACTTTATTTTGGACCCAATTGCTACAGCTAAATGCTGTTGATGGAACCATTGGTTCCTTTAGCATTTCACTTTTTCACTAGACCCTTTCAAATTTTTTTGTGTGTCTATTTTTGTGTGTCTACTAAATTTCTTTAAACCAGTAAAATGATGTAGTCTAGGAAACATAGATGTAGAATTTGATCCTGGTTTGTTTACTATAGTTCTGGCTTTCTTTTCCAAATAGTTTGGTTTCTTGTACACTAATTAAGGCCATTTTTCTATATGGAAAAACTCAGGCAGGATGTGTGGAGAAAACTGGCATGGTGAGTGACTCTGTGGGGGAAGCACAGTGGGTGAGGATCTCTGGTCTTTGAAAGAGCAGAGACTTCAGAGAGAAAGCTAAAAATTGAACATACTCAAAATAACTTACATATGAGCACTGGGTCATTTTTGCCATAGAAAGTTGGGGAACTCTACATGATGCGCAAACACACCATAATTACTTCAAGATCTCCAAAAAGGAAGCGAAGCGTAGTCTATAGAGCTACAACTTCATCATGCCAGCTCTTTTACTAATTCAAGGAACAACTCCACCTAAACTGCTTTCCCATTATACCCATAAGATTCAGAGGAAACAAACATTAAGGGGCCGGTTAGAGACTAGCTGGGAAAGAACATTGCCATGAGTGACAGTTCATGAGACATAATTCATGTGTTGGAAATTTAATCCTGAATTCATATGTTGATATTTGAAGGTGGAGGTTTTTGGGAAGTGATTAGGATTAGATCATCAGAGTGGAGCCTTTATGATGGGACTGGTGGCTTTACAAGGACCTGAGTTAATACATGATTTTCTGTCTTGTCATGTGATGCCCTCCGCCATATTGCAATGTAGTAAGAAAGTCTTCACCAGATGCCAGTGTCATGCTCTTGGAACTCCTAGTCTCCAGAACTATGAGCCAAATAAAATTCTATTCTTTATAAATTACTGGCTGTCTGATATTTAGTTATAGCAATAGTAATGGGAACTTTTTGATTAATGTTCTTAAAATTGAAAAGGAACGAGCAAAACATAAGTAAAGACTAGTTACTATGTAACTGGGACTGATAGTATAATGTACCAGGCATGCTTATTTGTTCTAGAAGTGGTTAGTGTTTTAGTATTGTAAGTCATTGCTGGTCTTGCAAATATAGGATTGCATGAAGAAAAATTAAAACCCAGGCAAAATGACCCCTGATTCAAACCAAATTGCTATGGCGTTTTGGTGTATAAATGGAATTATGTTCTTTACAGTAGTGATTTTTTTAGTCATTTGGGCTAGGTTAGATTGATTGTCAAATTTGGGGAAGAGAAGGAATTTCCCTCTGGGGTGTACTGGCAATTATTTTTCAGTTGTTTTTGTCCTGCCCTGGAGCGTGAAGCCAATATCATTTTTAGGATCAGGTGAGTTTATCCAACATGATCAATTTCCTGTGATTGTCTGCTGTTGTCACTAGGGGGAGGGGAAGGCAGCCCTCCTTGATCACTTTGACACTAAAAGCTGTCATTTGGAAATTGACCAGGACATAAAACTCTGAGCCCCTAATGACAGCCACAAAAAAGATCAAGAGACTAATAAGTCGTGGAGACGGGGGGATAGTACAAAGTGGGTTACCCCTGGCTTGTGCCTTTGTAGCTTTCTCTAATAAGGAACAGCACTGGGTAACTGGTGTCAAGTCATAATGCATCAGCCTCTGGAGTGTCCTGGCAGGGCCTAAAGAGTAATGTGACATGACAGATACTGTGGAAGATAGTGAGTCAAATTCTTCCTGCTCCTAAACATTGTCTGATAGGAATGCAGGTACTGGAGAAGGCTGAGTGTCACCATTTAGAGGAGCAAATAGGCTCCATGACCACATCCTGACAGGGGCCTTATCTGACAATTTCTTAGAACTTGGCAAAATCCCATGGGTGGTCTTGTCCTCTCATGAGTTCTAAGAGCACTCTACTTGCTGCTTGGATCTTTCCTTCTTTGCTTCTTCTTCTGTTCTCCAGACATTTCTGCTTTCTTTCTTCTTCCCAATTTAATTCAAATCAACAAATAAGTGGAACTTATTTTGAACCATCCAATTGTTTCTTTGCTTCTACTCTCACGCCTGCATTGTCCACTTTCCACACAGCCAAGTGGCATTTAAAAACCTAAGCTAAGAGCATGTGGGTCAGCTGCTTCAAATCCCCTCTCAAATTGTGTCCCTAGCATCTGAAACTGAAGCCATCCTACTGTCCATCACTCAGTACACCCCAGATACATGGTTTTCTTTCTGCTCCCTGATTTTACCCATCCTTATTCCTGCCTCTGTATGGACAGATTTGGGGATATGGACACCAAGAGACAAGAGTTTCAACTGTGTGGAGTTATTGGGAGTTCTGAGTGTGTTGGCTAAGAGATTCACCTGCTGCCTTTGGGAAGATGGCAGTTGTTGGAGCCATATGACATGATCAGTTTGTATGGTAGCAGTGGACACCTTATGGTAGTGGAGGAGAAAAAAAAGGGGGAAGAAGAGGATATCATTGGAGACAACTCTTTTTTTTTTTAATGTATCTTATTTAAAAAATGAAAGAATCAACAATAATTATATATTTAGAGGATATAATGTGATGTTTTGATTTATGTACACATTGTAGAAAGATTAAATAAAGCTAATTAACATACCAATCACTTTACCTACTTTTTGTGATGAAAGCATTTAAAAAATTCACTTTTTTTTCTTAGCAACTGGAAATACATAATACAACTATGTATTTTTAACTGGTAGCCACACTGCAATATGGATTATAAAACGTAATTCAGGGGCAACTCTTCCAAGAAGTCTTGCAATGAAGGACAGCAGTGAAGTGAGGTGGTACCTGGAAGGGGATGAGGGTCAAGGCCAGTGTTATTTGTATTTATTATGCATGATACACAACAGAGCATGTTTGTATGCTGATGGGTTACTTCAGTGGAGCGTGGAGGTGCTGAGAGAAGGGGTTGTGAAATACAAAACCCTTCAGCAGGAAAGGTGGATGAAGGACTCTGTGCACAATATTCCACACACCTTGGGAGGGATGCTGGTATCAGGATGGAGGGCAGAGCATTGACAGAGATGAATGGGCAGACAGATTTGTTTGGTAAGAAAATGGAATGTTCCTCTGGTGGTTTTTATTTTCCCCACAAGCACAACAAAGCCAACAATTATGAGAGAGGAGATGGAGTGGGTGACTGAGCATTTTAGCAGAGATGTGTGAACTCGTCTTTTGGGAAAGTAAGGGTGTGAACAAAACAGGGGACTATAGCAGGATCTCCTAGTAGATTTGAGGACCACTGAGCACTGTGGTCAGGGATGTAATGAGGACTTTTGGGTCTGGAGTAGGACCTCGAAGTTGAAGGAGACCATTAGAGCATTAACTCCAGTGAGACCTGGGCTTGAATCCTGGCATTGCTTCTCACTAGTTTTTGGATATTGGAGGGATTTTTTTTAAAAACAAACTTTCCTCAATGTTAGTTTCCTTACATGTAAAATAGAAATAATTTTTCCTAATATTGTTATTGTATTACTATTATTTTGGCACAGAGTGACTTAGGTTGACTCTCACAAACTTGCTCCAGGTGCTGACTTTTCTAATCCATGCTAATTGCTGGTACCAGGGATGAGAGGGAAAGTTCTGGAAGTGCACCAAAAGATGCAGTGATGTTATTCAGCCTTTTGCATGTGTTGGATACCAATGCTTTTCTCAGATCACAGAAGAATTAGGGCTATGTTACACCAGATGATGGTCAAATATTTTTCTCCAGTACTGAAGTTTAATAATAAACATTAAATTCCTTAGAAAATTAAAAAAATCACCATTTGCCACTCCCTCCATCCTGCAAAAAAGACATATCTATTTGATTGCCTTTTTTGGGGGGGTGTTTTGAGACAGGGTCTCAGCCTCAAATATGTGAACCCTGAGATTATAGGTGTTGTAGGCATGTACTACCATGCCTGGCTTTCTTGACTTCCTTTTGAATTACAGACTAATTTAACCCTCTTCATTCTTTTTTTTTTGCATTACTGGGGCTTGAACTCAGGGCTTATACCTTGAGCCACTCCACTAGCCCTTTTTTGTGAAGATTTTTTCGAGATAGGGTCTCATGAACTTTTTGCCTGGGCTGGCTTTGAACCTTGATCTTCCTGATTGCTGCATCCTGAGTAGCTAGGATACAGGCATGAAGCACTGGTGCCCAGCCTTCTTCCCTCTTTTTCAATATGATTTAATCTGATTCTCATGGGTAGAAAAAGAGAATAAGGTAAAACTGGAGAGAAACCTTATGGTACTTGAAAAGAAAAGAATTAGGTATCTTAATTTACAAAAAAAAATGTAAAGGGAGTTTCTGAAGAAAAGCATTGTTGAGCTGTCAGATAAGGTAGGTAGTACACTCCAGTAATTTGTAAGTTCAGAATAAATGTTACATTGGTACATGCACAGTTTGACTGGCTAGTTCAATCAATAGCCACATATCCAGCTTCCAAATTCAGCACCTACTTCTTGTACTTCTACTGTATTTTTCAGAAAATCTCAGGCATCATACCACTTCCTAAAAGGTTTTTTTTTTTTCTTTAAAGACAAAGACTATTTTTAAAAACATGACCACACTATCATTAATGTACCTAAAAAGTTCAGCAATGATTCCTTAATATTTCCAAATGTCCACTTGGTGTTCACATTTCTAATTGTCTTATAATGTCTTTTACAATCTTGTTTATACTGTTTTTACTGTTATTTTCAACTCAAATTTAGGACTAAAGCGTTTTTTTTTTATCTCAGTCACTTTGATGTAGTATCTTCTTCATTTCTTTTTATAATGGATGTATTTGTGGTAAAATGGCAGTCAAATGGAGAAGGGTAAAGTGGAATTATGCGAGCAAAGTCATTTCACTTTAAATGCCGTTCTCTGGGTGGCAAGAGCTTCTGGTGAGGCAGATACTTCCTGGAATTAAGGATTTAACGATGGAGACCAAAACTTCATGCCTCGTAGAATGATAATGCACTAAAACAAGGGTATCTATCCGTAGCTAATCTGTAGTCTTGTACAGCTCCGCATTTTCGGATACTAGGAAATCAATGCATTAATGAAGACGCAGATGCTTCAGTGTTCTCGGGAATGAGTCTTCTTTAGATGGGTTGATTTTATTTGGAACACTGATTTCATTTAATATTAGTTTTTAGTCAGTTTTTGTTTTAATGAGGGCCAACAAAAAGGTACAAGTAACATTTTGGCCAGGTCAAAATCAACACATAAAGGGTACTTATTTACAAAGGAAAAAATGAATTTTGGGGAACAATCTGCTTCTCATCTTAATTGATTCTATTGTTAAGGTTATTAAAAAATATATCAGACTATCCCATCAGTTTTTATCAGACTTTGAGAGAGTTTGGTGATATATTCAGTCTGTCAGTAGTATTCCTTGAATGAACAATTATATAGGAATTTAGAAATAGGAAGAGTACTTCTGGAGAGAAAAATAAAAAGAAGTTGCTTGGATTATCTAGTTTTTAATCCTTCATACTGCTTCTCTCTTGATTGCTGAGATCAAGACTTGGCATGGTATTTATTACTTATATATCCGTAAAGACATTCTAGAAGTTCTAGCCCAGTACTCTTAGATCCTGCATGAGAAAAGCTTGGCACGCTCATCTTGCATGGTATGTGCTCCATTGCTACTGACCATGAACTTGAGTGTACTCTTGGTGGCAGGCCATTGACTTGAGATCAGATAGTTGGAACTGCTAGAATATATGGAGTGTGCCAGGCAGAGGGGAAATACAATGATGCAGGACAAAGAGTTTCCCTGCACTTCTGTAGTCTTTGATTTTGTGCTTTGCCCATTGCTCCAGAGTCTCCATTTTTATAATCTGCAAAAAAAATCTTTCTTTCTAGGGTTTCCATTTTGCTTTGTTCTCTTAGTTCCATTCTCAAGGATAAGAGATCTATTGCTGAGCTGGGTGCCAGTGGCTCATACCTACAATCCTAGCTACTTGGGGGGCTGCAATCAGGAGGATCATGGTTTGAGGCCAGCACTGGCAAGTACTTCGCAATACCCCATCTCCTAAAACACCAGAGTAAATTGGACTGGAGATGTGGCTCAAGTGGACCCTAAGTTGAAACTACAGTGCTACCAAAAAAACCCTACCAAAAACCAAAATCCCAAAACAAGTCAGAGTTTTACCACTGAACCTCAACTGGGTGCCTGGGACTCTAGGATAGATGTCTCCCCTGGTCTCTAAGAGTACCACCCACCTCCAGTCTTTCCTTTTGCCCTGCTCTGTGAACCCTGACTCAATGACTGAAAGTTAACAACTGTCCATAGACCTCCTGCATGTTGGACAGCATGCCTCTCCTGGCTCCTGTAACTGGTGTTCTCACCTTTGTGGCTCAACATCCATGCAGCCACAGCCAGCAACCCCTGAGCTAAGATGGTAACATGGAGTACGTAGAAAGGTGTGGAAATCTCTTTAAGAACTTGACCTCCTTGAGTTCAGATCTTCTTTCTTCTGATAGAGATATTACCAAACATATCTGGATGTCAATTTGAAAATCCTGATACACAATTTGATTTGTGTGAGGTCAAGTAACAGAAATACAGGAGACTGTCTGGCTGTACCAAATACTGGTTGGGTGAACTTTGGCAAGTTACTTAACCTTCCTGGATCTGAGAGTTCTTATCTGGAAAATGAAGATAACAGTAGTATTCATTTTGCAGGACTGCAGTGAGGATTAACTGAGATAATCCCCTAAACTGCTTACAATAATGTCTGTACATGGTAAATACTCAACAATGTTGGCTATTATTATCATCATTCTTATTAGTGGAATGGATTAGCTGATGAATTAGTTTTCCTTTAGTCATTTGGCATTCATTCAGAGCAGCTGAGCGTCTCTAAAACATAAACTTTTGAGGAGGAACACAAAGATTAATGATGCTGATATTAAGTCAGATAAGAACTGATATCCAAGCAATGGGTTTGGCAGCATGGAGATCATTTGTGACCTTCACAAGAGCAATTTTGGTAGAATGATGGGAATGAAAACCCAATTAGAGTGTGAGCAGAGAGAATGAGCCAGAACTCATTCTATACAGAGACACAGCATGCTCCAGCAATGGCCACTTGGGTTTCAAGTGACATTGCTTGTCCTTTCTTGCCTGCTTCATCCCTGTCTTTCCCTGGGGCACAGACCTAAACCCTGTGCCTGGAGAAAGGGCGCATCACTATGCTATCTTCTTCCTTCCTTCCTTCCTCTGGCTGCCCATACAGAAAACTTCTAGAAGGTTTTCTTCCATTCAGCACAAATCCGTCTGGTCTGCCTGGAGATGAACTTACCAGTGATGCCCAGATATGTACTAAATTCCTATTAGTTTTGTCAACTCATGGCCTTTTGATCAGAAGCACCCTAGTCAATGATAAATAATCTAGTGCTTATAGATAGGGATTGGCTGCATCTCCAGGATTCACTCTCACCATCCCTACTTTTTCCAGTAGCAAGCAGGTCTTTGTTTAGTTTTCATTCTGTATGAGTTAGGATCCCTTCAAGAAAGGAAATGCATTTTTAAAATTTCAAACACAAGGGTGTTTAATACAGGGGATTGGTTACAAAGATGTTCAAAAGTTGAAAGAGAAAAGGGGATGCTGAGGTAAGGATAGATCACTGCCTTCTGAAAGAAGCTACCAGCTTGGGGTGGGGGGGGGGTGGTGGAAGAAATGAGGTTATCAGAATCTGAGAGGTCAGAGGACAGTTCAAATGTCACTAAAGAGATATTAAAATGTAAGATCTGTTGCACTCTACCACTTTAACCACTTCACCAGCCCTAGAAGCTCCATAAGGGTAGAAAGTCTTGTATTGTTTTCTAATGAATCCCAAATGCTTGCCACATACTCTTAATAAACATTAGATAAATAAATAAATATAAAAGAGATTTTTGCTGTGGCATTCTGAGAAAAAAGTCTCCTTGCTACTTGGCAGTTAATGTGAAATCTGGAACTTTTGCCACTATGACTGGGGAGAGAGGAAAAATCCTTGGGTTGATGTTGACTGACTTGTCAAGAGTGGAGAGATGGCAACACATGCCTTAATGACATTTTTGGGTTGTTCAATTAGACAAACCCTGAAACTTATCTTTCCACAGGATATTAAAGGTACAATAAAGTTCCTTGATTATTTAAAACAATATCCTAAGTTCCCTGTAAAACTAAATTCTCCCAAAACTAATAAACCAATAAAGAAATGGGCATGTGAACTAAACAGAACTTTCTCAAAAGAAGAAATTCAAATGGCCAGAAAACACATGAAAAAATGCTCACCATCTCTAGCAATAAAGGAAATGCAAATTAAAACCACACTAAGATTCCACCTCACCCCTGTTAGAATAGCCATCATCAGCAACACCACCAACAACAGGTGTTGGCGAGGATGCGGGGAAAAAGGAACCCTCTTACACTGTTGGTGGGAATGTAGACTAGTACAACCACTCTGGAAAAAAATTTGGAGGCTACTTAAAAAGCTGGACATCGATCTACCATTTGATCCAGCAATACCACTCTTGGGGATATACCCAAAAAGACTGTTACTCCAGAGGCACCTGCACATCCATGTTTATTGCGGCACTATTCACAATAGCCAAGTTATGGAAACAGCCAAGATGTCCCAGCACTGACGAATGGATTAAGAAAATGTGGTATCTATACACAATGGAATTCTATGCAGCCATGAAGAAGAACGAAATGTTATCATTCGCTGGTAAATGGATGGAACTGGAGAACATCATTCTGAGTGAGGTTAGCCTGGCCCAAAAGACCAAAAATCGTATGTTCTCCCTCATATGTGGACATTAGATCAAGGGCAAACACAACAAGGGGATTGGACTATGAGCACATGATAAAAGCGAGAGCACACAAGGAAGGGGTGAGGATAGGTAAGACACCTAAAAAACTAGCTAGCATTTGTTGCCCTTAATGCAGAGAAACTAAAGCAGATACCTTAAAGCAACTGAGGCCAATAGGAAAAGGGGACCAGGAACTAGAGAAAAGGTTAGATCAAAAAGAATTAACCTAGAAGGTAACACCCATGCACAGGAAATCAATGTGAGTCAATGCCCTGTATAGCTATCCTTATCTCAACCAGCAAAACCCCTTGTTCCTTCCTATTATTGCTTATACTCTCTCTACAACAAAATTAGAGATAAGGGCAAAATAGTTTCTGCTGGGTATTGAGGGGGGGGAGCGGGAGGGGGTGGAGTGGGTGGTAAGGGAGGGGGTGGGGGCAGGGGGGAGAAATGAACCAAGCCTTGTATGCACATATGAATAATAAAAGAAAAAAAAAAAAGGAAAAAAACAAAACAAAATAAAACAAAACAATATCCTGACAGATACAATGGCCTGAATTCCATTCCTTTGTTTCATTCAGGTTTGTGCACAAGGAATTAATCTAGAAATGAGTCTAGTGGTGATTTACCCTTGGCTCTTCCCTTCAGTCCTGAAGTTTGACCAGGAATTGCAATTTCTCTTTAGGGGCTGTCTCTGATTGGTTGAAGTCACTTACCCAACAGTCCTATCATAGAGGTGAAGAATGGGGCACAATGTCCACTAAACATTAATTATTCCTTCCTTTCTATACATAGCCTTGGGTTCAGGGGAGCCTGTAAAAGGTGGGAACTTGTCGGAGACAAGGCTCCCTTTGTGAGCCATTCTGTCTTGACCTTGCCCTGGAACATTTTGCGGTTGTTTGTCTTCCTGGGACATCTTGCATTTCTCCGAACATCCTGTGTTCATGCAAATACCCTGCGGTGTTGCGCCACCCGCCCAACTTCTCCATCTCCAGCACAAGATGGCGCCGTCCCTGCTTCTCTTCCGGGAGTTTACCTTGCCGCCGGCGCGAACGTGCACCCTATCAGAAGTCCTATAGCAGAACCAGCCAACCAGCCTGCACCTCGTCATACCCCTCACTCCCTCAGCACATAAATACCCCTGTGTGAACAATAAAATTTTGCAGCTTGATCAGAACTCCTGTCTTGCTGTCATCCTTCGTGTCTCTTGTCCCTTCATTCTTCCCCTTCTAGGTTCGCTACCCACGCTGATGTGTCCTGCAGGACGGGACAGGAACTGGGGAATAGTTTTCCAGAGAAATTTATGTCATGAATTTCTTCCCCTTCCTTCCTTCCTTCCTTCCTTCCTTCCTTCCTTCCTTCCTTCCTTCCTTCCTTCTTCTTCCTCTCTTCCTCTCTTCCTCTCATCCTCCCTTCCTCCCTCCCTCGCTTTCCTTCACCTCTTTCTTCCCTCCCTCCCTCTCTTCCTCCCTTCCTTCCTTCCTTCCTTTCTTTCTTTTCTTCCTCCCTCCCTCCCATCCTCCCTTCCTCCCTCCCTCCTTTTCCTTCATCCCTTCCCTCCCTCCCTTCCTTCCTTCCTGTCTGCCTGCCGCTAAGGAGGCATCATTCCTGTGTTTTTCAGAGTTTTCATCTAAGGGGCTACCATTAAAGGCGTGAGAACATAGTTAATACAAAGCTTGGAATCAATTTGTTTGATTTATTAAAAGTACACCCTTGCTGGAGGGTCTTAGGGTATGCATACAAAATACTTCAATGAGATTCAAACAAACAGCTAAAATTTCCTTTGTAAGAAATTGAAATGTCTAGTCAGGCACAGTGGCTCAAAGCTATAATCCTAGCTATTTGGGAGGTGGAGATCAGGTGGATTGCACTTTGAAGCCAGCCTGGACAAAAAGTTAGTGAGACCCCATCTCAGCTAATAAAAGCTAGGTGTGGTGACACACACTTGTTATCCCAACTATGCAGGAAGCATGAATAGGAGAGTCCTCTTTATGCTTAAGTGAGACCCTATCCCTCAAATAACCAACTTAAAAAGGGCTGGAAATGTGGCTTAAGTGGTAGAGAACCTGCATAGCAAGTGTGAAGCTGAGTTCAATCCCCAGTAACACAGGCGCACATACACACACACACACACACACACACACACACACACACACACACAAACACACACACAAGTAATTGAAATATCTAAAAATAAAAACAATAAAACAAAAAAAGTCTCTTAATATGGAATGCAGCAAAGTAGAAAAATAAGCCTGGTGCTATGTCTTCAAGGTTAACATGCTGGCAGGCAGGTGACCCAGGAATGAGAGGGAGTTGCCAAACTGGATTGGCTCATGGAGCCAAGTATTTGTTCCAAGACTGGCTGCATCTTAAAGGTGCTGGTCACTTCATTATTTGAGCCACCATCAAAAATAATAACAAACAAGAAGACTTTCTTTTTCTTCTTCTTTTTTTTGATACAGTGCCTGAAACTTTCCCAGAATTCTTTTGGGTTTTTCAGCCCCCCTCCTTTCCAAATTTATTTAACTTGGGCTAAATTAATCAATAGTATTGCATTAGTGAGTTTCCTGTTAGTAAAATGAAGGTCCTGAAGCTGAGTACTTATAAAGAAATATGGTTTACTCTGGAAAAAATTTGGAGGCTACTCAAAAAGCTAGACATCGATCTACCATTTGATCCAGCAATACCACTCTTGGGGATATACCCAAAAGACTGTGACACAGGTTACTCCAGAGGCACCTGCACACCCGTGTTTATTGCAGCACTATTCACAATAGCCAAGTTATGGAAACAGCCAAGATGCCCCACCACTGACGAATGGATTAAGAAAATGTGGTATCTATACACAATGGAATTTTATGCAGCCATGAAGAAGAACGAAATGTTATCATTCGCTGGTAAATGGATGGAATTGGAGAGCATCATTCTGAGTGAGGTTAGCCTGGCCCAAAAGACCAAAAATTGTATGTTCTCCCTCATATGTGGACATTAGATCAAGGGCAAACACAACAATGGGATTGGACTTTGAGCACATTATAAAAGCGAGAGCACACAAGGGAGGGGTGAGGATAGGTAAGACACCTAAAAAACTAGCTAGCATTTGTTGCCCTTAACGCAGAGAAACTAAAGCAGATACCTTAAAAGCAACTGAGGCCAATAGGTAAAGGGGACCAGGAACTAGAGAAAAGGTTAGATCAAAAAGAATTAACCTAGAAGGTAACACCCACGCACAGGAAATCAATGTGAGTCAATGACCTGTATAGCTATCCTTATCTCAACCAGCAAAAACACTTGTTCCTTCCTATTGTGGCTTATACTCTCTCTACAACAAAATTAGAAATAAGGGCAAAATAGTTTCTGCTGGGTATTGAGGGGGTGGGGGGAGAGGGAGGGGGTGGAGTGGGTGGTAAGGGAGGGGGTGGGGGCAGGGGGGAGAAATAAACCAAGCCTTGTATGCACATATGAATAAAAATAAATAAATAAATAAATAAATTCCTCTCCAAAAAAAAAAGAAATACGGTTTATTTAACTCAGTTTTGGAGGTTGAAAATCCAAGATTGGGTAGCCCCATTGATTCACCCTCTGGTGAGTGCTCCCTTGAGAAGTTGCATCCTAGTGGATGGGATCGGAGTGGGAGATAGTTCCACTATCTCCTAACATTGCCATGTTTGTCTTGTGTTTACAATGGAACACATCTTTCGTGGTACATACTTGAGCCATATCCAAACCAGACACTTGGTTAGGACCCATCTTCTGAATGAATGGACATTTTATTGAAGGAAGAGGAGGAAATTTGGGGTCTTGGGTATGGTGGGAAGTGATCGGCAGGATGGTACAGTGTGGTGAGTCCAGGAAGACATTTTGCAGTATGAGGACATGGGCACTGGGGCACCCAGGCTAGTAGCATGTGTGGGCAAAAATTCCAAAAATCTCTGCCATTGCCAAGGTTGTGTATCATGGAATTAAAAGCCCTTCCTAAGAAATTCTTTTGGGCCTTTGGGTTAGTTTGGGGGGAGCAGTGCTATGAAAGACGTCGCTTACTTTTGTTGTTATGATATCCCAGAAGATGCAAATTCATATTTAGTAATCCTTAACACTTGGAATAGAAGATGATTCAAAAGCAAGGAGAGATTGGCTGATATGGGCAGTGGTTCTCAAGCCAAGAATCCAGTTTCTGACTTCGGTACATCTGGCAGGGGGTTGGAGACCTGAAGTATGGGGCATTTCTAACATGTTCCTTCCTGAGGCTAAGGTTGAGACTGCTGGCTCCATGATGACACTTTGAGAACCTCTGTAGTAGGGACATTTACTGGGAGCTTAGTTTTAGAGTATTGCCAAGAAAGATGACGGTGAGGCTTGTATTTTGAAGAAAAGGTCACATACTTACCCTGAAATGGAGAACATGTGTGTATTATTTTACTAGGGCTGGCATAACAGGTACCAAACACTGCATGGCTTAAAACAATTGAAATTTGTTGTCACACACTTCTGAAAGCTGGAATTCAAAGTGTTGGCTCTAGGGAAGAATTCCTCCTTGCCTCTTGTAGCTTCTGGAATTTGCTGGCAATCCATCTGTTCCTTGGCTGGTAGATGCATCACTCCAGTCACATGGCCACCTTCTTCCTATGTGCCTATACATCGTCTTCCTTTGGTGTGTGCATGTCCAAATTTCCCCTGGTGTTTAGAGACACCAGTCATTGGGTGAGGGCCACTTTCATGGCTTCACTTAAGCTTTTTGATTTGATTACATCTATAAAGACATGATTTCCCAGTAAGGTCACATTCTGAGGTACTGAGGGTTAGTGACAGAGCTTGTTCTGGGGGAAACTTATTTCAACAATGATGTGTTTGCCATTATCATTCCTAAGCATTAAAATTATACATATTAGACTCTACATGCATTTAGTCCAATGCAAAGTAAATTAATTAGACACTGAAATGTAATGCTTAAGGCAGGCTTTATTGATAATAGAAGATGTGTAGAAAATGTACACAAATTTAAGGAATACAGCCAGATTGCGAAAGGTTGAGCTGTTCTTTGGTTCTACCTAAAGTTGTTAATTGCTACCTTATGTGTGATACCATAGTATTTTGCACATACTTTTACTTTCTTACCTTTTATTATAGCTAGTTGTTTACTTTAAACCATTAGCCGCTTGAAGGTAAGGCCTTTTTCAGATCTTATTTATATTGTCAGGGCCTGGCACATTGCAGATGTTGAATTTGGTGAATGGAAGACATCAACAAATAAACCAAGAACATCCTTGGGATTTTGGTGGGTGCTTCCTGGTAGGTGTTTTTCTGCTTGCCACTTGAATAGAGAAAAGAAAGAATGTGTGGATAGAGAGCTCTATGCTACCGGAAGCCATCCTCCACAGATTCTATACTATTTTGAAGTCTCATTGTCATTTTAAAAATTAATTCTACTCCATAATATATCCATGTTTGTTTTAATACAAAAGTAGTCTTGAACTACTGAGATAAGTTACTTAATTCCTCCCCCCCTTGTTGTACCTCTCTTCAATTTGAGACAAATTGTCACCCCTGGGAAGAAGTTAGACCATGCTTATCTTGTGAATGTGTATACCAATTGGCTGTCTGTGAGACACTACCAGCAATAGGGAAGTAAGTGGGTGAGGTGAGGTGGGAGTACAACAGGGAACAAGGAAGCAGGTGGCAGACCAGCAAAAGCTCTTAGGTTGCTGATGAAGCTGCCAAAGAAGACAGGAAGGTTAGGAGCTGTTTACCTTGGAGAAGGCAGGGTAACCTGTGTGTGGGGTTAATGACTTCAACGTGATGGATGGAGCTCTGCATACCTTTCCTTCTTCCTCCTTCCTTGGGGGTGGGGAAGGGGTAATGGGAGCTGAGAATAAGCAAAGGAAAGGAGGAAACAGGGAAGGAGGACAATTTAGGAGGGCCCTTGAGAGACTTTGAAGTCCAGGACATTTTGGGTTTGGTCTTTGGAGCATGTTAGGGCTGAATTTCTTGAAGGAGAGACAAAGGGCAATGGGAAGTGTCTGTAGGGTCTTCAGAAAAATGCAGGCAGAATGCAGTAATATTATTAGAATGCTAAGGGGAGAACACATATATGTGATATACATATGTGAAAGTGTTTGATGTGTCCACTGTAGAGGAGTTAATATAGTAACTTTAAAATGGAAAGGTGACTGGGAAGTAGTGAAGAGGTCAGGTAGAGATGAATCAATTTAGGTTGTAATACACAATGCATGGAAGCAATGCTAGGAATCTCTCTGTATAGCTATCCTTATATCAAACTAGCAAAAATGCTTTGTCTTTCTTATTATTGCTTATGTTTCTCTTCAACAAAATCGGAGAAAAGGGCAGAACAGGTTCTGCCTGGAAGCAAGGGGGGTGGGGGGGGGAAGAGAGGGGGCAGGGGCAGGGGGAAGAGATGGCCCAAACAATGTATGTACATATGAATAAAAAAAAAAACAGACATAAAAGAAAGAAAGAAATGGGAAGCACTAGAAAAAAAATGCAAGTAGTTGAAGTCTGAAAAAGACAGTCTTTCTCCAGGATACTGAGAATCTACTGGTGTTATAATGGTCCAGATAACAGGGATAGCAGGACAACCTCTACAGCTGTGGGTTTATGTGGCTCAGAGGGACAGGCCAACACTTGAGCCACTTACTAAAGCCATTTACTTGTTTGTGGCTCTGAGGATTACACTCGGAGCGTTGTGCATGCTAAGCAAGCACACATTCTATCACTGAGCTACACCCCCAGCCTTCTCTTTTTCTATATTAGCATCACTTGGCTTATGATGCCCACCTCCAAAAAGGAATGTGCTTCTATATCTGTGAGACATTTACAAGGTATAACTGACTCAAGATTCTGACTCTAATGCCTGGGTTCCTGAAAATGGAGGAATAGCACTTTCATGTCAGTTTATCATCAGCTATTTGGTTATTGCCTGAAACAGTACCTTTAAAAAATTAAAAGATTGTTTTTAAAAAGGGCAATTAAGACACTGTATATTTTTGCTCCGAAAATTTGGCAGAAGGAATTTGGTTTTACCCAACATTTGAAATGGCTCCTCAGAAGGTATCATTTCTCCTCCTTAAGGCAGTCATGCAAATTAGTACAGGTAAGAATAAAAACAAAAAATCAGTCCAGTTCAAGAAGAAGCCACAATTGAGGAGGAGTGGGGGATTAAACAGAAATTGGGAACCCATGACATGACGTCTGCAATAGATGCAGCTATGACTGTTCGGCATGATTCTGATGCTGCTCTGAAGCTATAGTCGGTGAGAACCAAAGCATCTTTGGCTCTTGAGACTTGCAGGCTCTTGGGTGCAAAGCTGCCTCAAGGAATTGCCTTTTTATGCCTTCAATGTTCATTCCAAAGCTTACTTTTTACTAAGGGTGGGCAACCGGAGAGGTCTTTGTCTAAATCCATTACATAATCATTCCAGGAAATGCTGTGACAGGGTACAGTTGATGAAATGGACACTCTGGTGCAGTGACCTTTCTCCCAGATATCCTAGGACACACTTAATGCTTCACTGGGCAAATGTCCCGCCTCCCAGACTGGATTCTATTCTGAAGATTTCTTCCTTTGCTAAGGGCCAGGAGACACAATGGGTTGCAGAAGGGTGAAGAGGTTTTTCTTTTAATAAAATTATCATCTAGGATTTTTATCTAGATAATGCATGTGTTGTGTGGTTAAATAGAGTTGTGTCAAAAAATATCAACTTAGTCCTTGCCCTGAGGAGATAATGGTTGAATCATGAAATTTAAGGAAAAACCAAAAAACTTCACATTCTCAGTGTCTTCTCATTGTGTGGCTGTATTTTGATTGTTGTCCTATGTAGGTATACTTGTTAAAAAAGGGTGAGTATGGCTTTTTTTCTGAAAATCACCTCTACTTTTTTCTAGATGTCCAATGTACTAACCTACTTCCTTTAGTGAGGGGCATATAGAATGTAATGATCTGATTCTTGAAAAATTTATTTAGGTGTGTTAACTTTTATGTATTTACTTATGAAGCCTCAGGGTTGATCACCAACACCAGGAAAAACAAACAAATAAAAAAGTCCTGCTTCTGAGGACTATTGCTGTAAGAGTAATTATCTTGCTAGTGATGATGACAGTGACTGTAACCCGAGTGCTGACTTCGAAATGACAACAGCATCTGCATGTCCTTGAAAATCTTAGTTCCTGTAAGAGTCATCTAAAATAGATAAAACTAAGAGCCTAGGTATAGATGCTTATTTGTGGCTAATTAGTGAATTATAATCTCCCCAAGCAGAAAAAAGATAAGCTGTCTGTAGTAAACGAAAGGGTCAGAAACTTCTAAGCCAATTTTTCTCATATTTGTACAATACACCTGCTAATGCAGAGAACAAAAATGATTTCAGTTCTACCACATTGACTTAAATTATTTTCTGTTATGATTTTACTCAACTTTATATAGACAATTTGTGTGTGAAAAAAATGCATATTTTGAAAAATAATTGCATGTGGGATTGCATATGTGCATTAGATAAAAATGGTAATTATGATCCTGAAATCTTTGGTATTTTTAAAATTATTGTTTGTCTCCTTGACCTACCAACTATGGAGAGAGGTGTATGAGCTAGTTTGCTCGGGCTCCAGTGACAAGCTTTCACAAACGCGGTGGCTTAAAACAAGAGAAAGTTACTGCTTCACGGCTTTAGAAGACAGAGGTCTATGGAGATGATGGCAGGACCACTCCTCTTCTGCAGGCTCTAGGGGAGGCTCCTTTCTCCCCCCTTTCACTTTGTGGTGGCTCCAGGCCTTCCTGGCTCATAAACTCCAGTGTTGCCTCCATCTTCACAGAGCTTTTAGCTTCTGTCTTTTGTAAGAACACTTGTCAGCAGGGAATGGTGGGGCAAGTTTTTTACCCCACCACTTAGAAGGCTGAGGCAGGAGGATCAGGAGTTTGAGGCCAGTCTGGGCTACATAGTAAGACCCTTCTAAAACAACAACAAAAAAAACCAACCCCCACTTCTCATTGGCTTTGGGGCTTACTGAAATAATCCAGGATTTCATCATCTGAAGATTTATAATTTAATTATGTTTGTAAGGCCTTTATTCCAAAAATAAAATGAAATAAAACACTAACAGGATTTGAGCCACCAGGATGTGGACATACGTTTAATGCAGCTTGTCTTTGCTGGTTTTCTTCTTTCATATGCTTGACTTATTTCAGAAACAACTTGGTTCTGGTATCATACCCTATAGCTGCATTTCTGAAAGAAGACTATGTCTTCCTTTGAATATCATCTACCTAGTTCTAGTTCTTTTAAATGGAAGTTATCCAACCTGAGAGTTTCTGTCTTTTAACTGGTAAGTGGATCCTTTTATATTGAGATTACTGACATATGAAATTTATTACTACCATGACATTTGTACTAATTACCTGCTTTTTCTTTGTTTCTTTTTACTACTTCTCCCACTTAAAAATTCCTCCCAGCTAGGCACCAGTGGCTCACACCTATAATCCTAGCTACTTAGGAGGCAGAGATCAGGAAGACTGAAGTATGATGCCAGCAAATAATAAAGAGACCCTACCTGGGAAAAACCCATCACAAAAAAGGGGTGGGAGGTTGGTGGAGTGGCTCAAGGTATAGGTCCTGAGTTCAAACCCCAGAATCTCAAAAAAAAAAATTCCTCCCTCTATCTTGTTAAGTATTTCATTTCTATCTTTTTAATGATTATCTTTCATTTTTTTAAATGATAATTTGAGCAGGCTAATCAGTATCTGTATCATGAAAATATAAAAAATTTAGTGCAAATCACCCTTTCCTATTGCAGGTTATTGTTTCCCAGTATTTCTTTCTATCTTTTTTTTCTTTTCTTTCTTTTTTTTTGGTGGTGGTACAGGATTTCTCCTGTCTAGGCAGGCATTCTACTGCTTGAGCCATGCAGACTGGGAATTGAACTCAGGGCCTTGTGCTTACGAGGCAAGCACTCTATCATTTGAGCCACACTCCAGCCCTTTTGCTTTTAGTTTATTTTTCAGGTAGAGTCTAGTGGTTTTGCCTGGGCCAGCCTCAGACTGTGATCCTCCTACCTCTGCCTCAGGAGCTGCTGGGATTAAAGACAGGCACCATTATGCCTGGCTTTCCCAATATTTAGCCAATTTTTGTGTAAAATTATACACAAGTTTCTCAATTACTTTGCTCATCATTCCTTTTTAAAAATTTTTTTTCTTTTATTCATATGTGCATACAATGTTTGGGTCATTTCTCTTTTTTGGAGTTCAGAGTCCTTCTTTAAGTACACACTTTAGTAATTCTCTAATTTGAGGGTTTGTGAGTGATAAACCCTTTCAATATTTGTCTAAAATATTTTTCAGCACCCTTATTATTACTGAATGGTAATTAGTTTAAGTGGGTACAGAATTCTAGATTTTGTTTTTAGTACTTTGAGGAAATTATTCCATTGTTTTCTGGTCTCTCCTTTTGTTGCTGAGAAGTCATTTGCCAATCTGATTTTTGTCTTAGGTCCATGTGTTCTTTCCTGCCACTTACTTTTTTTTTCTTTGAGGTACTGTGAGTTGAACTCAGGGTCTCGTGCCTCCTAGGCAGGTGCTCTACTGCTTGAGCCACTCCACCAACCTGTTGTGCCAGTTACTTTTGAGATTTTTTTCTTTCTGACTTTACAATGGTTTGTCAAGGGGGTATTTTTATTTTACTTATTCTGCTTCAGATTCAAAAATTTTCTTAATCTGAGGATTCATAAGGTTAACCAATTTTGAGAGATGTTTAGCTATTCAAGTATTGCCTCCTCGATTCTTTATTCTTTCCTCTGAATTCCTAATAGATGATTATTAAACATTTTTATTTTCTTCCAAATGTTTAATTTTTCTTATCTTTTAAAATTTCTGGATTGTGGGGATTTTATTCTGCTTGATTGATATCATTCACTATTTCTTTTAATTGCATCTAATTGGTTCTGTAACCAATACATTGGTTTTGTAATTTCAATTTTTATCTTTCTTCCTTAGAACTTCCATTTAGCTATTTTTTTGAATTAATTTTTATTAATTTCATCCTTCTTAATGTCTTTAATCAGTTTAAGCATACTTATACATGTTAGTTTTCAGACTGTAATTTTACCACCTCTAGTTCCAGGCATTGAGTTTTCCTGTTACATGCGTCTGTAGTCTTTTGTTGTGGGTTCATGTTCTGCAGAACTTGCACTCTGCCCCTCAGTGCTGAGGTTACATGCATGCTAAGCACGCAGTCTACACATCTTCAGACAGGAATCCTGTGCTGCACAAGTGTGCTAACGTCTTTCTAAAACGGATTTGCATTTCTTCCTCAAGAGTAATAAGCAAATATGTGCTAACTTATTGGCTTGGAATTTCCCAGTCCTTGTGAACAGCAGCAGTCAGATTTCAAGTGTGTTAGAGGCTCAGTTCAAATCTTTTTCTTTCTCTCAACAAATGTTCCCTGCACAGAGCCACAGCAGAGCTGTTTTCTGTCAGGTGCAAGCAGCAGGCAGGACTTTTCTACTTCTGCTTCTCCAGAGTGGCAGAACTTTAAGAGTTGACTTTACTCAGGAGTTATAACTTCCAACTTTCCCATCTTATGACCCCTTGTTCATTATGAAACCCAAGGCTTCAGCCTTTGCTCCTTTCACTTGCATGAATCTTGCCAGAACTCAGGTTTTGTTTTCTTTTTTGTTTTTAATACCAACTGTGACTCTCTTCTTTCTTTTTTCTTCTTTCATAGCTCAACTATTCAGCTTTCATGTAGTGTTTCTAAGTGTCTCTAGATAAAGGATTTCTGATCTGTTTTTATTTTTATATTATTGTACTTTATTTATTTATTTATTTTTGGTGCAGAGATCAAACCCAGGGCCTCACATGTGCTGGGCAAGCACTCTACCATTTATCATTGAAATACATTCCCAGCCCAGAATTTCTTTTAATCTACCATTTTCTAGAATTATTCAAATACCAAATCTTTAAAAAAAAAAAAAAGAAAACCCATTCATTTAAGTTGTGCACGGATCTGTGTGTGTGTGTGTGTGTGTGTGTGTGTGTGTGTGAATGTGTTTGTATGTACATATATCTCCTCGATAGACTATTAGACAGCAAGTACCAGGTGTGCCATGTGGTATCTAGTTCCTCTCACCTTGCACTTGTACACTCTGTTTTAATGTGATTTCTTGCAAACTTGGTCATAGACCTAGAGCAATAAGAGATGATTACCTGACAATACCCATTACTGTACAGTTATCCTGGTGATACCCAGCAACCTCGTATAAATATTTATAATGATTTTCAAAATGGAAATAAAAAAATTAAAAACAAGTCTGGTAGGATTAAAGTCAGGCTTTGTGCTTGTTAGACAAGTGCTCTGCTACTTGAGCCACACTCCCAATCCTTTTGCTTTTAGTTTGTTTTTTCAGATAAAGTCTCATGCTTTTGGCTGGGTGTGCCTTGGACTGCCATCTTCCTACCTCTGCCCCCCAACTCTGCCTCTCCTGTAGCTGGGATTGCAAGTGTGTACCGCTAAGCCTGGACCTTGAAAAAATTCTTGAAGAAACATTTGTACTCCAGAATATTTGTGTGGTTGATGGTCACTGGTTTTAGAAAAAATGCCCTCCTTGGCTTAGTCCTCAGATTGATAACTGGCCAGTGTTAGGAAATACTCTCTTCTCATATTGAACTTCGATGCCAGATCTTCTGTAATTTGGGTGGAGGGTGTTAAAATTTAATACCTACTGTATTAGAGTTATCCAGAGAAACAGAACTAATAGGTTTTGTGGGTATATATTATGTATATGGTATATGTATATGTGCATATAATTCATGTGTGTGTATACACACACACATGGGGAAGACAGTGTGGTGCCAAGGAGAGAGATCTCAGAGGAAACGAACTCTGCTGACACCTTGAGCTTAGACTTCTGGCTTCCCAAAATATGAGAAAATAAGTTCTGTTGCTCAAGCTACCCAGACTGTGGAACTTTGTTATGGCTGCCCTAGCCAAAGAAATCAACTGTGGGTTTTTCACGCACGTTTTTTCCTATCACAAACAGATTCCTCGTTCTCATTCCTTTCGCATCCAGACTTGACCCCACCTGGCCTCTCCAGTTAGTGCTCTCGTATACATGCTATTTGGAGCAGAACATAAAAAGCTGAAAGAATTCTTAAAGTCAAATGAATCTTGGCTTCATATTTTTCCCTACCACTGCAAATAGCTACAGGGTCTAGGATAAATTTAAGAAGGACCTGATGCTAGTCTGCATTCAATTAGCAAAACCACATAAGACAAAGGGAGTGTCTTACTCCATTTTGCTGGACGATTCTGATACAGTGAAAGGTGCCCAGGAACACCATAGACTGGACCATAGACTGGTCCAGATCTGGACAGGGGACAGTAGCTGTGCTTTTATGTGTAGATTGGACACTAATCTTTCTAGTTGCTTGTAGAAAAAAGTAGCATGGGCTGAGTACATGTAATTCCAGAAGGCAGGTATCAGGAGGACCATGGCTTGCTTGAGCCAATCTGGGCAAAAAAAAGTTAGCAAGACCCCATTTCAACAAAAAAAAGGCTGGGTATGGTGATGCACACTGCAATTTCAGCTACACAGGAAGCATAAGTAGGAGGACTGTATTCTGAGGTAGGCCCTGGGCAAAAATCTTGAAACCCCATCTGAAAATAACTAAAGCAATAAAAGGGCCCGGGCATGATTCAAGTGGTGGAGCACCTGCCAAGCAAGTGGAAGATCCTGAGTTCAGACCTCAGTACTGCCAAACAAACAGCAAAAAAAAAAAAAACAAAAAAACAAAACCAACCAAGCCCAGTATGGGCCACTCAATGTCATTTCCATGCTACTTCTGGAAATTGAAAAGAAAATGGTGCACTGGAGCAGTACTTTTGACCTTCTACCAAGTTTAATTCTTTTTATTATTGTTAGTGATTTAATGTGAACTGCAACAGTCTCCCTTTCTTCTTTCTCAATGAACTCTATCTTGTATTTTAGAATGCATGAATGAAAATGTGTAATCCTATGTTTTATGCATGCGTAATTTTGTTTTCTTACTGTTTAAATAGAGAAAAAAATCAGAAAAGTTCCCCTTTTCATCAAATATTAAGATAAAATCCCTGTCTTACATGATTAGATAGTACAGTTTACCTAGTGTTATGTATTCACTTCTGAAATTTTTGTACATAGACATAATCTATTTTGGCATTTTTTTCCCAACTTCCTGACTCCTCTTAAACTTCAATGGAAAGCTCTCTCTTCCTATCCTTGATCAAACAGCTTAATCTTCTCTTGCCTACAATTTTCAATTACACTGCTTTTGAAAGGTCTGAAGACATTGTCTGTATTAAAGACACTGCAAACAGTCTAGCATTATTATAAGCTGTGCAGGCCCAAATCCCATATGAAGTCTAGATCTCAATTTATTTTAACCTCTGGGCATGTCTACATTTTCTATAAACAAATTGGAATTATTTCCCCTTTTGATCTGGATATACTAAGAAAAAGTCTCTTTTGGGATAAAGCTTCTCCTCCTCCCTCTCTTTCTCTCTCTTTCCTTCCTTCTTCCTGTTAAGGGAACTTTTCCTGATGAAAATGGAGGAATTGGGAAGCCACCAGCTCTGTGCAAGTTTCCCACCTCCTTCTCTTTAACTGACAGCAGGACTATAAAGATCTAACCCCAGGCCTCTTTTCAGCTTAATTCCCATAGACATCTCCCACCATGGCAAAGACAGCAGATAGGAAATCAGAGATGAAGTGATATTAAATGTTACCCAGGGGACCTCTCATTTGGAGTAGAGAATGCATCACCTTTAGCCTCTCCTACCTCTATCTCTGAGAACTGCCAAGTATTGCTTGGGCTGCCAGCTGCTGGTTGGAGCATGTGCAGGTGGGAGCTTTGTAAGCATTTCTCTTCCTCTTCCTTGGTTCCAAAGCTTGTTTATGTTTCATTATCTTTTTCATCCAAGGTGAACAGGAGCTATTAGGCAGTACTCAAAAAACTATTGTTTGGCTTGTGTACAGGAATTTTCTCACATTCTTGCAGGATGAATTTTCCCCATGCAAAGCACAAAAATTTGCTGTTCAATAAACTTTCTTCTCTTCTCCTTGTATAAAGAAAGGATGCTTGAACATTTACTTAAAGTTATGTCACACAGAAAAGAGAGGACTCCATGGAGGTGATACACCAAAGGAAGCAGCATTGGCACAAAAAGAAAAATGCTTTTGCTTCTTGGGTTTATAAATAAGATATTTCCTTTAGACCAAAGTCTGGATACATGTACACTGTAAATGCAAACACTAGAATGAACAAAAGGCGAACCATTTTTACTCAACAGAATTCTCTGTACAGGTCAAGGAAATGCCAAACTTAACAGATGTCTTAGACAGTGCCCTGCAGGTCAATAAATTAGAGTTTTGTTGAACCAGGAAGAGGGAGGAATTCCAGAACTTCAGATCCCCAAATGGAAATGCCCCTTAGGACAAGTCTAAACTAGGGAAATAGCACTGGAGTTCTTCCAAGTCAGTTGGCCCAGTCTCCTGTAACTCATTTTTGGGCCCCCTGAAGCTATTTGTTTAACTCTGCCTTCTACACCACCACAGTGTCAAAGAGAGTTAATCATTAGAAAGTGTGAATAATGTGATTGCAGTTCTCTCTGTTTTGACAAAATTTAAGCATTTGTCAGAATAATAATAATAATAATAATGTCTACAGAATGAAAGTAGCATGGGATTTAGGGAAATGCTAAAAAATGCTTTCTAGAATTTTCAACACATTCTCATTGTCTTCCTAGAGAATAGAGTGGTTTCCTACCCTCTAAGAGATGTAGTGTTGCTGACTAGGTTGGTGTAGTCTGATCCAGCTCCAGTCAGCTTAAGGCAGCTCATTCTCAGAGACTCAGTCTTTGGAAAATGATTTTAAGGTTTAGGAATAGGGCCCTCAACTTCCTTATTATTCTTATCCTATATCAGACCCACCAAACACTGTTGTAGAAATAATGTGCACTGATTTAGGATCCTGTGCCAAAGAGTCCTCTTGTTTATCCCCTAGGCTGGGGATAACAATGAGTCCAGGACCCCTCTCTGGACTGGACCACAGGAGTCCTGGGTCCCAGAGCTCTGGGATTAAGAATGGGACATAAAGCAATATCCCAACAGCCACAGAAGAATGAATGAATGGGTTCTGGTTGAAAGAGGGTGGTCCTCCTAAAAGATGATCAAGAATTCAGCATCTGCCCAAATGGCTCTCCAGTTTGAGAGTCTTGGGCTAGAGGAGAGCCCCGGACAAGACTTCTGCAATAACAACTGCATCCCAGACCCTGGAGAGTTTCTGATAATTAGTCAAATGTTATCATCAGGATGATTAGAAGGTTTTTTCATGAAGGCATACAGAGTTTATCTTCTTCTGGGACTGGAACAAGAAACATTGAGATAGTCATCAAATCCTATGCTTTAAGATCTAAGAGCATCTCTTTCCTCTCTTCCTGCTGCCTGGGCTTCATTTGGTTTTTGTCACTTCTTTCTTGGATTCCTTTGTTAGTCTTCATGCTCCTCAGATTTAGTCAAGATGTGGCCATACTCACCACTTTAAAACTAGAACTGATCCGAGCACTCCCCTGCATAGGTAGTGTGCTCCTTTCTGATGGATCAAGCTCAGCCATTGGATGTGGCCTGCCATTGGCTTCCTAATCAGACTTTGCCTTTCATTCCAGCTCCATCTCCATGTCTTCAATCCTATACCACACACTGAAGTTTTATCTGTCATGGGCTTTCAACCTGTTCTCTACCTGGATACCCTCTGCCATGGCCAACTTGAAAATTCCATTTAAATGTTTTTAGGAAGTTGTTCATTTACTCCCATTCTCTTTTTGTTTTTTTTTTTCAGTGGGACTGAGGTTTGAGCTTAGGGCTTCGAGATTGCAAAGAAGGCTCTCTATAGCTTGAGCCATGTCTGCAGTCCATTTTTGCTCTGGTTAGTTTGGAAATGGTGGGGGGTGTCTAATGACTGTTTTCCTGGGCTGGCCTTGACCCTTTATCCTCCTGATCTCAGCTTCCCAAGTAGTTAGGAATACAGGTGTGAGCCACTGGGGCCAGAGAAACATATCTGTATCTATTTTCCTTCCTTCCTTCTTTCCTTCCTTCCTTCTTCCTTCCTTTTTCCTTCTTTTGTCTTTCTTTTTTTTCCTCTCTCTCTCTTTCTTTCTTCTTTCCTTTTTTGAACTCAGGGCCTTAAGGTTGCTAGGCAAGCATTCTACCATTTGATCCAAACCCCCAACCTTCCCATTCTCCTTTATTTTCATGCCCTTGAAGTAAATGACCCTCTTCTGTACTCCATTAAATCCCTGTCTGTTATTGGAGGATTTATCACACTGTATCAGAAGCAAAAAATGTTGATTCCTGGGCCTTGACCCTAAAGCATAATGGACACAAAAATTTCCTTTTCTATAATACATGGGTCAGGAAAGCAGAACCTAAATGTGTCCTATTTGTTTTTGCAGCCTCACCTCCTAACATACATGACTGAATATTATAGAAGTTTGTTGACGTACACAGAATGGAAGGCTAGGTAATAACATCTGTATTTTAAATAAACTTGATTTAAAATGCCTGGCTTGATTATGTTGTAAAATCCTCACTCAGTATTTCACTTTGTTGTACTTTGCAGTCAACTGGAGGTCAGGTGGCCTGGTGTGGGAAACTGTCTCTGTGGAGGAGGAGGAAAAAACATCTGTCTGGAACCCTTCTCGGGAGAATATTTTAACAGGTGTGGGATGGGCAGGATATCAAGATTTAAACAATTCCTGGGGGGAAGGGTTGATAATGCTCACTAAGTTTGAGATCCACAGTTTTATGTGAACCCCCCTTATCGTGGATAAGTCAGTATTCTTGTTGATTGTACTGGTACCATGTCTTTCTAATATGCCTTATAAGTTTTTTCTCTTTTTATTTCCTAATCAAAAGCTTTTTAATACTTTAAAGTACAGTTAAAGAATCAGGATAAGATTGGGAGAAATTAGCAAGTCTGGATGAACAATACTGTAGAGTCATTTCCTAAGAAACAAAAATAGTGATTCTTGGATCTTGACCTTACAGCTTAATGAACACATCAACTTCTCTACATTTTTTCTGAATGGCAACCTCATATGCCATCATTTTCTTTGAGGTGAGGAGTATTTTGTCCTAAAGATTACAAAGAGAGAAGGAAGAGATTGTTACGGAGAGATTGGTAGGACAGAAAGGGAAGAAATTGGTAGAAGGAAAAAAATGCATATTGACACTTAATGGGGGACATTACCAACAACAGGCTTAGATTTCATTCAGTGACACAGAAATAAGTCATAGTGAATTGCTTCCACTTCATACTTCTTAGCTATTGACCCTTGCATTTGATATTATGATGGAAAGTGATAGCCAAGACTTACTGTATGGAGTTTAAAAATTTTCATCCTTGGAGAATCTGGGAATGGAAGGGATATAACCAAGAGCTTTCTCCTCTCATGAATGGAGAAGAAGCTCAGTGGTAACCTGACACAGTAAAGTCATAGCAGGGAGCCTGATCTTCCATTAGTATGCCCCACAGAATTCTTAACAGTGTGATGAGGGGTAAGACAGGAGGAGAGAAATATAGTCCTTTTCCATTTTCCACTTATGTTAACAGGGAGACATAGCTGGTTTCATGTTAGAACACTGAAAATAAGCAAACCAAATGGAGAGGCTAGTTTTTAAAACATGAATTTCAAAGAAGTAGTGTGTGGGGGATAATGTTGCACTATTCACTTAAAGCCATAGCAAGATAATATGCAAATATAAGAACTCCTTTGAATTCTGTGTTTTCTTAAGGCTCTGTTGATGATACCATTAAGGAAAAGATGAGCACATGCATGGATTTTTGAGCGATAAAAAGTTAATGTGACCCATATCTTTTTAAGTGACACTAACTGTTCTAGGTTTAAGAGAGGCGAGGGGTTCTAGCTCTTGATGACTTGGGCAGCTGTCTTGAACTCAGTTATCTTCAAGCTAACTGTTCTGACAATGCCAATGAAGTGCCTGCATTCTCTTTCATCTTGTTGGTGCTTTATGTAATGAAATGCACAGGGTGTTCTCTCTGAGCCATGTGGAGAGGCCTTGCCTTTGCACCTTCTGTAGTGCTTGGCCTGAGCAGTACTCAGAAGACTTGTTCCTTCCCCCAGTCCCTTCATTCTTTCCTTCCTATTTTGTTTCCATGTGAGGGCATCTCTCAGGGAATTATGAATCTTGCCATTCCAATCCTGGAGGGGTGGGGCAGGCAACAAAGATTACTAAGGGTTTCCTCTGGGCTATAGTTTGAATCCAGAATTCCCCCCAAGAGGCCCATGAGGTAAAGGTTTAGTCCCAATGTGGTTATAGGGAGGGAGTGGCAACCTCTAAGAGGTGGGGCCTAGTGGGAGGTTCTAGGTCTTTGGGAATGTGCCCTTGAAGGGCATATTGGGACCCTAGCTCCTTTCTCTTCTACTCTTCCACTTCCTGACCACAATGAAACGAGCATCTTTTTTCTGCCTTGTGCTGGCTCCATGATGTGCTGCCTTACCACAGACCCAAAAGCAATTGAGCAAAGTGACCATGGAATGAAGCTTCTGAAATCATGAACCAAAATAAACCCTCTCTATAAATTGATTGTTTTAAGTATTTGTAATAGACAGAAAGCTAACATGGTATCTCCTGTTTTTTAAGCACCTAATAAGAAGGAAAAAGTGTTGAATAAACTTGAACGTATGCCATGTTTTTAGCACTTATATGTCCTGCTTTTTACAGCTTAAACATTGCAATAGTAGTTTCTAAGACAATTTTTAATAATCTGTCTTTTCTGATATTCATTTCTTGGTGCAATCCTTACCCCATGAGTAATTTGTTCCTATTATTCATTAACATATCTCAGTCTTAAGGGGACTCTGATTCTATAATCCTATTACAAGAGATTGTGATGTCTGTCTTGCTAGGTGATGCTTCCTAATGTCTTTTTTTTTTTTTTGTGGTACTGGGGTTTGAACTCAGGGCCCACACCTTGAGCCACTCCACCAGCCCTTTTTGTGTTGGGTTTTTTTGAGATAGGGTTGCCTTGGCTGACTTTGAACTGTAATTCTCTTGATCTCTGCCTCCTGAGTAGCTAGGATTACAGGTGTGAGTCACTGGCTTCCAGCTGTTTTCCTAATGTCTTGATGATACAAGCTGCCATGTTTGGGAAGCCCCCATATGTCAAGGATCTGTAGCCAATAGCTAGCTAGAAACTGAGTCTTTTGATATTCTGAAAGGAAGCAAACTCTGCCCAAACCATATCAGTGAATTTCTTCAGTGATTCTTCTCCAGCTGAGCTTTCAGATGAGACTCCAACCCTAGCTGACATCTTGAGTGCAGCTTTGTGAAAGACTATGAATCAGAGAACCCAGCTAAATTGTGTCCAGATTTCTGACCCTTGGAAAAACAAATGAATGTTGTTTTAAGTAGCTAAGTTTCTAGTAATTTGTTATGCAGCAGAAGATAATTAATACAAATAAAAACTTGTTATCATTGTATGGTCATATGCAATTCTTCCATTGTTCTAGATGTTTGGGTTTGTCTTCACAGAAGTTCAAAATGCTTTAGGTTTCTTATGTGTCTTGATATTTACCTCCAAGAATTTAAAGAAGGGATTTGCATGTAACAAATGACCATTAGATATTTATTGAATGAATGAGCAAAAGTATGTTTCTCTTAATATTTTTGAAAGTGACTTGGATTCATACCTTCTGGCATTTGCCAACTCTGATTTGACTGTGCGTATAGTCAAATGCCTCATGCTTATTTCATCCCAGTTCATAAAGAAAAATGGATTTTTTCCACAAATATTACTATTCTTCCTCTCTTACTCCTTCTCTCCCTTCTTTCCTTACGTTTCCTTCTTTCTGAGATAAGATCTTGCTATGTAGCTCATGCTAGCCTCACGGTGGATCCTCCAGCCTCAGCTTCCTCAGTACTGGGATTCTAGGTGTGTGTCATCACACCAGACCAGTGTTATTTTTTTCTAGAAATTTGGACAACAAGCATTCCTGATTTTGTATGTTTAATGAATAGCCAAATTAGAAAGTAAGGTGAAACATATTTGAATTACAAATTCTGGGTTCTGATTATTCTCTGATCGCCTTTGCTCACCTTTTTTGTGCTACTCATCTGAAATAATGCATTTGTAGTATGGCAAAATCCTCAACTCCTTAAAATATAGAAGTATGCGCTCATCTTTTCTGAGATCTGTATTAAGAAACACATACCTCATCTATCACTTATTAGTAAAACATAGCCTATGGAGAGAAAAAAAAAGCTATGAATGTAAATACAAAAAACATGAACGACTTTATCACCAATAACTAGCTTTTTCCTTACTCCCTCAGCATTTTGGCACATATCTTTTAGACACAGAGATAATCGCTGAGTGGGAGGCTCTTGAGGAAGATTAAAGGCAACATTTCCACTCTTTCCAAGAGGAAGTAATCTTTGTCTCCATTTCCCTTTATAGCACAAAAGGTACTGAGAAGATACCACTGACCTTCCTGAATGGCTTCCCTGTTCCCATTCCATGGCAGTAGCATTTTGGAGTCTTTAAATGATCTGCCTGGTGTACTAGTTTCATCTGAAAGACATCCTCTCCCTTGGGCACCTTGCCATTATTTCCAGCTTTGAACCACAGTCCTGTGGATAAGTGATAAATCTTTCCTCCTTGGGAAACCTGGCAGGCAGGAGAATCTGGCTGGATCCTTGGTGGTCTCTCTTGGAGAGATGGGTGAGAACCCATTAAGATTTACAGTGATGGTTGCTTCCAGGGGTAGCTAGGAGCCCAATTTTTAGTCTACAGGGTTTGAGGCACAGCATCCTGAACCTTGGCCCTGGCCACATTCTTTCCTGCTAGGTGGGAGAGGTTGAAGGCCTAGTTCTAACTGTGTTGCCTGGAAGCAGGGTCCAAGAACTATAACCATATGGGTGAATAAATTCTGGAATTTCAGCAAGCCAGTTAGCAAACTTTTTTATGGTGTAATCTGTGGATTGGATGATTCTGGGTTGAGGCAGTATTGTCAACTGACAATAGTTCCAGGAGATTGCTGATTAATGGGTCACTGTCAAGGTGGAGGATGGTGAAGAGGGTCTATACTGTTCAATTATTTGTTATCAGTGACTCGGATGAGATTATTCATGACAAACTGATCATCTTTGTGGATTTTTTGTGAAGCAGAATGAGCTTTAACAAAGAAAATGAATAACTGAATGCAAATCCAGAAATATTGGAACAGTAGTGAAATCTAATAAGATAGATTTCAACAAAGATAAATTTAAGATTGTACAGTTGGGTTGAGTTTCCCCTCCCCCTTCCTCCCTAGTGCTATTTAGTCTTGTCTCCCAGATAATTTGGAGAAGCTTTGGAACCTGGACTTTTGTGTAGTATTAGGGTCTCCTGCATGGGAGAGTAGAAGGCGGGGGAGGTACTGTCTGGGGGAGAACTGAATCAAAAGCTGCCCAAAGCCATTCAACAGATTACTATTCACAGAGGTTAGGGAGCAACTGGTTCCAAAGCCAGCCAGATAGAGATCTGTTGACAGAGAAGTCTCTGGAGAGAATGGGGGATGCAGGTTGCAGGCAGAGCTGGGGGCAATTCCTGTGCTGCTGATTGCTTTACTTTTTTTTTTCCTGTTGCAATGGCCTTAGGCATAGGTGGGGATGCAACAGTTAAGGCACCAGCCAGGTGTGGACAAGCGTAAATACAGAAAGGGGGAGCTGTGTCTGGGAGTAGCATATAGAAAAAACTACTCAGGGGAGATAGAAAGTAACCTTGTAGTACATAAATAAGACAATTATGTGTAGAGTAAGTCTTGTAGACAATAATGTGGTAGAAAGTGACTTAGGTGGGGGCGGGCAGGGATAGTTTACTTATTTAGGGTGACCAGGAAAAGCCTCTGTGAAAGAGCTGAGATCTAAAGGATGAGTAAGAGGTAAGCATGGAAAGATCTGGGAAAACAATTCTAGGGAAGAAGGAACAGCTAGTGCAAAGGCCCTGGGATGGGAAAAAAACTTACAGAATAGAAAAAGGGTCAGAAGCAGAAAGCCAGGATGACAGTAGTATGACTAGGTGAAGTCAGAAAGGCAGACAAGTTTGGGGGTGAGGACTCTAATGAGAGGATGTAAAATGATCCCCATTTATTCTATTTTACAAAACAATCACATGTACAGAACTCAATATGTGCCAAGCACTCTTCTTAGTCTTTCACAAATATTAAAACATCCATCATCATAAAAATGAAGGTGATAACTAAAAATCAAATTGCCTCTTATAGTTGCACATGCTTTCACAACTATTATTTCCTTGAAATGTACAAAAATCATGTTAAGTAGGGCTTTTTAAACAGTGACAGTACAGACCTTGAACATAAAGCCCAGAGAAGATTAAATGATTTATCCAAGGGCCAAGCCCTTCGTGTGCTCTTTTCTCCCTTGGTGTCATTTGTCACTTGAGTAAAAACTAAAGATGCTACATCTTAGTGCTGATGCATCTCCACTATATCACAGAGAAATAACATCACGGCCATGGCCATGGTTGAGTATTTCATGGGCTGTGCTGCCTATTGCCTGCCTTTCCCTTGATATTTCTTGAGCACAATGACTTCTCATAGCAGACTAGAGACTCTGAGGATGCTCTTTGTACACTGGTTGGGTGTCTAATGATCTTTTTAAAAAAAGTTGTTACCATTCTTTTGTTTCATGAAAACCTCAAGGTATTGGAAGAATGTTAAAAATCATTGATCATTGCAGTTTGTGATTTTAGCCTTTAAATTAGGATAGGAGGAAGGAGTGAAGCAAATAACAAGCACAATGCTGCTCTCATATATTCATTCTGCTCACAGATACTTTATTGAGCACCTCTCCTGAGCAAGACTCTGTGCTTGGTGCTGAGTGTAGACAGGTGAAGGAAACAGATTATAGCTCTTCCCCAAGTGCATTGAGCACTCTAGTGGGAGAGCCAGACAACAAGTAAGATAAACACAAATGTCTGTGCAATTTCACATTTTATTAAATGCTAAGGAAGCAATGAAATGTGTTTTTTTTTGTCTATTGTATTATGATCCACACTGATATTTAGTGGTATAAAACAACCTTGGTAATTTATTTTGCTCACAAATCTGCCATTTGGACAAGGCTCAGTGGGAGTTGTTTTTCTCTCTCTCTGCTCCACACAACACCAAGGTGACTGACTCATGCATTTGATACTGGTTGTCATTTGGGAGCTCACTTCTGGGGTTGTGTCTGGGGTCTCCTTTCCTCTTTACTTGAGCCTCTCCCCTCAGCAGGACTGCTTGGGCTTCCTCATAGTGTAGTGGCTAAGTTCCAAGACACTGTCAGGCTTTATAAAGCCTGGATCCAGCAAAGGATAGTCACTTCTATTATATTCTATTGGTCAAGAGGTTACAGAGCCCACCTAGTTGCAAGCAAATCTAGCCTAGAAGTGGTTATAAACCCAACTGCTTATGAGAAGAAAGTAAAAATAAATAGACAAAACTGGCCATCTTTGATTGATCTCAAGCTGTTATTTCATAAGTTTCTATCTTTAAGTCTAGTGCCCTAGAGAGCCTTTTTTTTGCCTGCAGACTTTTTCTATAATTAGGATGTGTTGACGTTGGTTTGTAGGCGCTGGTTTAGCTGTGAGTTTATGGTCTGAGCAGCTCATGGAGGTTATTAATTAACAGATGTGTTTCTCTTTTGATTATAAATTTTCATTAAAAAACAACTTCTATTAAATAACTAAAAGAACAAGATACTATATGAATATAGATCTCTGTGTAAAATGAAGCATGGATTCTGTGTATTTAAAATTTAAAAATCAACGTAAGTCTTGTTCTACCATTAGGTTCTAAGTCTCGTGGTGTTTTTACATGCTGTAGGATATCATAATCTGGTCCTGCTGGATGCCCACAGCCCTGTGAAGTGCTTTATTTGACTATCAGTGAATATTACAGGCACTTTAAGAAAAGCAGGCTTAGTTTACTTGGGTATTAGCTGATGTCTTTTTAGGCTTCCTCTCCCTTCCAGCTCAGCTAACCTCCCACTGCGGGGGAAGGCAGAAACACTGACCGGTTGAATCTCATTTCTATCATCCATTTTTTTTCTGGGATTATTGATGGAAGAGTAAAGCTTTCTGAAATTCAGTTTCTATCCCCATAAAATGGAGATAATACTAACTTGAAAGTTGTTTTGAAGGATTGAGTAAGCGACCTTAAGTGAACCACTTGTGCATACAGTAAGTACTCAATAAATCTAGTCTCCTTTCTTTTCTCCATGCTCCAACTAATTTCTGTCTTTTTTGCCTTGAGGCAAAGTCACGAAGAGAATACAGTACAGGTGTCATGTCTTCATCTGTCTTCTCTTGACTGTCTCTCCAAATCATAAACTGATTTTGAAATCTTTGGGGCTGAAGTGTGATATCCCTGTTTAAAAAAAAAAGTATATATATATATATTTATATGTGCTCTAACACATTGAATCATTTTACTGCTCTCTTAGCACTGAGACACAAGGCTTACTTAACAGCTTGTTTCTTAGTTCTGTTACAAAAAAGCTAACCAATACAAAGTACTTAAACTTGAATACGAATAGAAGATTTGAGACAAGTAGGAATGGCTTTTTCACAGTAGCAACAGTTCCCTTATTTTCTGTGGTTCAAGGGTGCTCTTGACCTTTGTACCTTGCTCTCAACCCCCAAGGGAAGTCTTCAGGGGTGAAGAAAGGCAGCACCCTCTGAAATTCAAGCTGCAACCCTTGCAAACCTTTGCCATGTCCTCCTCAGAGCAGCCTAGCTTGTCCATTCTGGAAGTTTCATTTGTTCCTTGGATAGATTCTATTTACAACCAGCAGATGAGGAGAAAGGAGAGGAAGGAATTACCTCGGATGGCTGGAGCGGAGAGTTAATGAAGGGAAGGCTCCAGGGCTTTGCCAATGGGGCATCTGGCCGGAAAATCTGTAGATGAATCAGCACAAGTGGATGCTCACTGTTACAAAAATGTCCCAAATCGCATATTCTGGTGATCCTTGTTGTGATCATGTTAAAAGTGAACTGCTGAGAGAGAACACTAACTTTTATTGGTGGTTGAGATGGAAGAATCCAGAGATCTTTGACTGGGTCTTTTGACAGTGAGAGTCCAGGCTGCAGTCATCTTTAATGTTAGCATTCACTTTCAAATAGACTAACTCTATGTGCTATTATTAATTGATAGCATTACAAAGATAATACCTTTTCCCCTAGAATCATGAAAAGACTACTATCCTTAATATGAAGTTGGATATTAAAAGCAGTTTCTTATCCGTGTGTCCTAAAGCGATCAGTGACATCCGTGATTAATTAGTGCATGGGCAATTCCTGGAATGCTAATTGTCATTCTGAGTTACAAAACCACAACCTGGGATTTTTCTTTTTTTGTCTTTTGTCCATATGTGCTCCTGACTATCCAAATCTAAATATCATTTGCTCTAGATGCTTAACATAGTTTATATGTCCAAAAATTCGTACTGCAAATATTTTATATTTTTGCATAGCCCATTGGCAATTCAAAATAACATTTAGAGGGTGCAAAAAAGGAAACCAGTGCAGACCATGGTGCTACATGTTCAACACAGAATGAGCGGTAGGGACACAGATTTTAGAGTCAGACTGAGCCTGGTGAGAACTCAGTTTTCTCATCTCATGACTAAATGTTTTGTACAATTATTTAACCTCAATAAACCTGTTTCCTCTTCTGTAATACTGAGGCAATAATCACATCATCATTTTCTTACATGGGATTAAGGAGATAATTCATATGACAGGTTTGACATGGTTGCCTACATGGGGGGACTCAATGAATATTGTATGTCACCAGTATAAAATGGGTGTTGTGCCTATTATCTTGCAATAAGTTGGAGAAGTTACTTAGTTTTGCTTCTTTCCCATTTCTGTAAGTTCTTTCTTTTTTTTTTCTTTTACTTTTTGCCTGTACTGGGGTTTGAACTCAGGGCCTCATACTTGCTAGGCAGGCGCTCTACCACTTGAGTCACTCCACTAGCCCTCCATTTCTGTTAGTTCTTATTTGCTGAGTTGATTTAGAACTTACGAAACTCCATCTTTCATTGATAGTTATATTTGCTTGTGTTATTCATGGTCCCAAGTACTCTTCTGTGTTTTAGAGGGCAGGGGCAGTATTTCAAATCTCTTTGTCATTTCCACTGTGATCTTTTCTGGTAGTTCGTTCTATTCCTTGATAATAATGAGCAAAAGTAGTGTGTAATGGAAGCAAATGGAGGTCAGAGATTTGGCTTTCATCTGTGTGCAAAGGCTTCAAATTTGTAGGAGAAAAGAACTTTTTTTTTTTAAAAAAAAAGCTAGCAACTTTACCTGTCACCCTGGACAGTCACCTTACAGTTTGTCACTGTCATTGAGTAAAATAGGCAGATGGATGACATGCAGCATCACTAGGGTAAACACGATTCCCAACAACTGTTTATAGGAATCTTTGGGCTTGAAAAATATCTCGCCTTTGGATAAAAAGTAACCAATGAATACTATGCTTCTTAATTCTTTTTTGTTGTTCAAACAGACACAAAATTAACCACAAAAACTTTTATTTTCAGTATTGGGGATTGAATCCAAGGCCTGTGCATGCTGTGTAAGTGTGACACCCATAAAAGAATTTTTAAGTCTGTAATTCTTTGGCATTATGTACATTCCTATTGTTGTACAACCATCAGCATCATGCATCTCCAAAATGTTCATCTTTCCCAATTGAAATTGAGCACCCAGTGAACAACAACTCCTCATTCTCTCTCCTTCTTTCAGCTTTTGGCAACTGAATTTTACTTTATGGATCTTTGAATTTGAATATTCTAGGTAACTTAAATAGGTGGAATCATAGTTTTGTCCTCTGTGTCTGACTTATTTTACTTAGTGTAACATCCTTAATGTAATCCATGTTGCATGGTATGTCATTATTTCCTTCCTTTTAAAGGTTAAATAATATTTAATTATGGATATATACTACATCTTGTATATGCTTTTGTTCATGGATGGATTCTGGGTTGCTTCTATTTTTTGGTTATTGTGAATGATGCTGCTGTAAAGCATGGATATCCATATTGTGATGGTTAATTTTGACTGTCAACTTGATTGGATTGAGAAGCACCTACAAGATTAGTAAAGCTCACCTCTGGGTATGTCTGTGATGGTGTTCAGAAAGGATTAATGAAGGGAGGAAGATCTTCCCTGAATGTGGGCAGCACTGTCCCATAGGCTGGGGACCTGGATGAAAGAAAAAAAAGGGAAAAAGAAGCAGCCCATTAGTACAGGCATTTGCTCTCTTGACTTCCTATCTGCCATGAGGTGAGTAGCCTTTGTCACATGTTCTTGTCACCGTGATGGTCTGCCTTACTTTGGGCCCAGAATCAAGGAAGCCAAAGACTGTGAACTGAAATCTCTGAAGCTATGAGCCTTTTAAGTTATTTATGTCAGATATTTTGTCACAGTTACAAAGAGTCTGGCTAATATAGTAAATTGGTACCAGAGAAGTGGGGTCATTGCTTGCTGTGACTATCTGACCATGTGGTTCAGAAGCCTTTGGAATTGGTTTGAGGGAGGAATTTAGAAAAGTTTAGAGTTGTGGGTACAGAAGCTCTAGAATGCTATAAGCACAGTTTAATGGGTGATTCTGGTGGGAGCTCAGAAGACCAGAATGCTGATAAGAATGTGGACAGTGAAGTCTGTGCTCATGAGGTCAGATGGTAGCAAGGACTATGTTGAGAGTAGGATTAGAGGTCATTTCCATCACATTGTGGCAAAGAACCTGTCTACATTTTGTTCCTGCCTAAAACTTTGTGGGAGGCTGAGTTTAAAGGTGACAGACCAGTTAATATGGAGGAAGACATTTCAAGGCAGCCCAGCATTTAGGCTGTGACTTATGTTTTGCTAACTGCTTTTAGTCAAGTGAGAGTTTGTAGAAGTTGCAGTTTGCCCTGAAAAGAAGTGCATGTAAGTTTGGAGCCAAGGAAAGTGAGGCTGCTAAAGAAATAAGGACCATTAAAAAGAAACCAAGTATGCTTCATGGAAATAGGAGATACCTTGAAGGCATCTCAGGAATTGGCTGGACCCCTCCCATTGTGAGCTCAAGGGTATGAAAAAGTGAACTTCCAAAGACTGCTTGGAGAAAAGAGCTCTAGGGACCCTGGTGGCAGAAGGGGTCTAGGTAAGAGTTTACCCAAGGTTCAAGTTTTGCCATGTTCAGCCACCCAGGTACTCAGAGGTTGCTGAGGCCATGGTCCTATGGGGTCCAACTACTGGCAATAGACAGTGGTATCATCCATGAAATGCTGGTTTTGTGGGCACACACAATGCTAGTGTTTGGGGGTCATGGAGGCTTCATATTTCAAAGTAGGGCCTGGGAGGCCAGGCATATGTAATAGGGTCAGAATCCCTTCAGGGAGTCTCTGAGATGGTGTTGCCTAATGCTGGGAGAGTGAACTCTAAGATGTAGTGGAGGCCTAAGTAGTTAGAGATGCTAGGAATATAGCATGCCTGCAAAGAAAGCTGCAAGCAGCAAGTAGAGCCTGCCCAAAAGAGAGACTCTGTGGTTTACAGCCAGCAAGGCCATAGAGGAGACACTGCCCAAGCTCCTTGGAGCTCACATCATGGTACCGTGAACCCTCGGATGTAGGACATGGATCTATGGGATTTAATGTTTGCCCTGTTGAGTTTTTGTATTGCTTTGGTCTCATCCGTTTTGGAATGGGAGCAGTTTCTTTGTGCCGCTTGGTCTTGGGATCATGTAACTTGTTTTGGATTTTTACAGGAGCTCACAGCTAAGAGTTTGTCTGAGTCTCAGAAGAGACTCTGAACTTGGACTGTTGAACAGTGTTGGAACTGTTAAGACTCTGGAGACTCTTATAGATGGATTAAATGCATTTTGCATTATGAGATGAACATGAGCCTTTGGGAGAACAGGAGTGGAGTGTTATGGTTTAAGAACATGTGTTTGGGTGTCAAGTTGACAAGGAGTGGACTTGTGATTGTTAATCTTGATTGTCAATTTGATTGGGTTGAGAAGCACCTAAGAGATTAGCAAAGCTCACCTCTGAGTGTATCTTTGAAGATTAATGAAGGGGAAATAAAGGAGAACAGACCTGCCCTGAATGTGGGCAGCACCATCCCATGGGCTGAGAGCCTGGATGGAATAGAAGGGGATGAAGGGAAAGCCTGGTCTTCTCTCTCTCTTTGCTTCCTGGCTGCCATGATGTGATCTGCTCTGCTTTTCCATGCTATACTCCCTCCATTGCCACGATGGACTGGAACCTGTGAAAGCCTGAGCCCAAATAAACCTTTCCTCCTTTAACTTGTTTTGCTCAGTATTTTGTTACAGTGATAAAATTCTGACCAACACACACACATTTGCACTTTTTAAATGGAGGTATTGATTGTGACTGTACCTGCTCGTGTAACTCTCACAGTTGGTTCTTTTCATGTCAGAATGGATGCTGGTGCCATCTTGTAATGACATGTTTTATTTCCTGATTTTCTGCATGCATCACTATGTAAATTATTTCCTGCTTTTAGGTTACCTCTGTCCCAGTCCTTTTTATTTTGGGAAATATTTGGAAAGAGTCCTTTATGCTTAAAATTAAAGCATGGGAATTACCTGCTTGAGTTAGCATCACCCCCAAAAAAAGAAAATAGGAAAAAATGAGACTAACTTCAAATAAGCCACACTGCTACTTTTTTCAGACACATCCTGGAAATGCAGCTTCCTCTACTCTGTGCCAGGCTGCAGACTGCCATTTGAATGGGTATCAACTTCCTCATTGTTTACAAGGGAAGGGCCCTGGCCTTACTGCTTCTGTGACTCAGAGCACATATGGCAATGCAGAGCTGTTATAAAGAATCCAGAGATCCCAAACCCGATTTCTTTTCACTCAGTTTTTTTTCAATCTGAAGACCAGGGTTCCTTGGCGGTATTAAGTCACTGGCACCAGTATTTTCAGATACCTGATTGCTCAGGGGTGATCCTGCACTCTGAAAGTCAACCTCCCACACAGAGTGAGCCTCTTCTCCTCCTGCTGGTGACACTAGAGAACTGTATCTGACACTGCCCAAGTGAAGCAAAATCATCCTCTTTCAATCCTGCTGCAGCATCTGTAGTCATCTTTTTGTTTACTGAAAATTTGTTTTTGACCTTCAGTAGGTCCTAGTTGGCATGGCCAAAACAAAGATGAGGAAATCAACACATAGATGCAAAATGAAACAAAACATAGTCTTTAATAATCTTCAGGTATAACCACTTTTCATGGCAAAAAGGCGCTCAGTTTAGAGGGTGACTTTATTTGAAAAATCTCCTGTGTTCTACATTACTCATACCATCATCTGTCACATTACAACTAGCTGAGCAAGTGACAGACACTTTTCTCCTATGTTACTTCTCTTTCATTGTCATCTTGGTGGCTGAGATAGTCAGTTTTTTGTCACTATGGCAAAATACCTGAGATAATCAACATATAAGGAGGAAAAGTTTATTTTGGCTCACAGTCTTAGAAGTTTCAGTCCATGATTAATTGGTCCAGTTGCTTTTGGGGTGGAGGGCAAGATGGATGAAGCCTCTCATTTTATTGTGCTGAGAGAGAGGAGAGGAGAGGAGAGGAAAGAGGAAAAGAGGCTGAGGTCCCAACATCCCCATCAGGGGCATGTCTCTAATAACCTTCTTCCTACCAGGTCCACTAGGCCTAAAGGTTCCACCACCTTCCAGTAATTCCATGCTGAGGATCAAACCTTTAACACATGGTCCTCTGGTAAAACATTACAGATCCAAACTACAGTGATGGCCTAAGTAAGGGACAGACATGGGAATATCAGGGTGCTCCCTGTGAAAGCTCATGGAGGTACAGCTGTCCTTAGATAGCCTGTCCATGGGGCCAAAGAGTAACTCTTGGGTCCAAGGGACCTGGAGGACTAATGACTGGTAATTGAAGACCTTTCAGATATGGTTCCTGGTAGAATAAATACGTAAAGTAGAAGCATCCTTATGACTTGAGATGTACATTGGCAAATAATACCTTATATTAATTCTGTTGTGCAGATGGGGATACTGAGTTATTGAGACTGATTTTCATAGGTTTAGCCAGCTAGCTGATGTCTTGTTAACGACAGAATCAAGACCAGACATTGTTTCCAGGCTCTGAGCTGAAAGTGTGCTAGATTTATGCACTTGCCAACCATTCCTGCTGATGGCCACTTTGATAAATCATTTCAATTAGAAGCAGATGTTATCATAGCATACATGGAGACATGTCTTCCTGAGGTTCCAAACAGTGAGATTGCTGTTTTATGGCTTCCTGTCTGTGTGTGGGGTGGTGTTGGTACAACCTTTACAAACAAACAAGCAAGCAAACAGTAACAAAATTAGCTCTGGTGGTATTTGAGTTTTCAGGAGAATGTAAGTATAAAGTCATGTATTTACCCAGAAATCGTGGTCAGCCTTGTTTGAAAAATGTGCAGGAAAACTAAGTTTGCTTTGTTGTACAGAGTAACCAGGGACCACTGACACAGCGATGGAAGTTTCTGGGAACCTTGAGTGGGAAAACAATAATTAAAACAACTTTCCTGCCTTCATGACATCTGGTACTAACCAGCATAGTTTGAGAACCTTGACTTGCAGGCAGAGATTTTCTCAAATCATTTCTCTCCTGTTTAGTATTCATACAGCTTTTATTTTCTTAGAATAACTTCCTTTTTTGGTTATAAGTTTCATGCATGGAAATTTTGGTTGAATTTAGGAAAGATGAATAAAAGAATAAGAATAAAACAAACATCACTTATAATACATTACCCAGAAATAACCAGTTTTAGCATTCTGGGGTATATTATTCTATTATTTCATATATATATGTACATACATATACAAATTCCCACAAATTAGGGGATGTATACATTTTGTTATGCAATCCGCTTTTTTTCACTTAAAGATATTTTATTTTATTTTTAATTTATTTTTATTATTTTTTAAAAAGATATTTTAAAAGAATTTCTCCATATAAGTAGGCATTCTTTTCAATAGTTTTGTTTTTAAGGTGGCACACTTCTCTGCTTTGTAGGTGTACAATAGTTGCTTAACAATTTCCTTATGGTGGAATTTTAACAGAGTTTTGACTTTTCTAGTTCATATGCATATGGATAATATAAAATCTATTTTTACATCTGTAGGCTTTCTTTTAGAAATACATTTATTTTGAGAAGTAAGATATTTGATCTTAATTTTGAATCACTCTTTTCTCCTGGGATCTTAAAATTAGAACAGAAATGAGCAAAAAAAAAAAAGTAACACAAGATAATGAAGAAAGTTGGGGCAAGTTACTATTAATTAAGCCCAAAACTTTTCCATCCTTTTTCCCTCCCTTCCTTGCTTTAACAAATGCCTGCTGTGTGTCAGGCATTCTGCAAGCCCGTAATAAGTGGATGCTGGTTCCCACTTTGATAAACATGTCACAGAGCGTGGTGGCTGTGGGTGTGTCCTGGGTTACGGAAGGAGAAGAGCAGTGGTAGCCACCTGAGATACTCTGATTGGAAAGGCAAAATAGGTGATTTGAAGGGTGCTGCCTCTCAGTGTGTGTGTGCGAGCTTACATGTGCATGCATACTTCATGGGTGACTAAAAGCATGTGGTGGGACGTGTTGATTGCTGCCCACTCATGAACTTGGGAAATCCTCAGTACTTCAATTCTAAGCTTATCCTTGACAATAATAACATAAAATTCTTACTTTCTAGAATCCAAAACTTAAAGTCCCATGAAATTCATTCTTGCACCCAGATGTTGCACAGTGTTGCAAACTTTTATTTCGTTTATTCATGTGTACTGACCAAATTGCAAACTCTTAACACCAGAAAAGTAAATAAAAGAAGCAATCAACTGCTCCTGGCTCCTGCTTCTGTGCTCAGGTTTTCTTATCCCTTGAGCATACTCCTTCTTGGATTGGATAGGGCTGATATATAGGCAAAATTGGATTATGTCTTGTTACTGTATTTTCACTAACAGAAAGTCATGGGGTCAGATGGGTCTCATTAGGCAGGCTGCCCTTACTATGGCATCTCCTGTGCCTTCTGAGTGCCTGCCTCTCCTTTCCCTTCACCCACCAACCCTCAGGTTTCTGCCTATGAGAACAAGACAGGCCCACACTCTGGCCCAGCAAAACTCATCACAATGGGACTTCTTGCTGACTTTTTATGTCTAAGATCCTCACTAAGTTCCTAATCAATAATTGAGCAGCTGATTATCTTGTGTAGGGTGACATGATGTAACTGTACTTGGGGACAGAAACATTTTTTGGCCATGACTTTTGACTAATACAAAGTTATTTTTCATGCAAATACTCAAAGCAAACACTCCATATAAAAAAGAAACAAGATGAGGAACATAAACTTGTTTCATATATGATGAGGTAACCACATTCTTTAGCAAATTCTCACATACACCAGTAAAGCATATATTTTGAATATTATAATTATCTATAGATTTGAGAGTAGCTTAAAATAACAATTTTCTAAAATTCTGATGTTTTCAGCAGTTAGAATGTACCATATACTATAAGCTAAATTTTAATTCCAATTTGATATTTGAAAAACAGCCTAGAGGTTAGAAAGGTTAAATCACTTGCCCAAGGTCACAACTAGTAAATTCGAATGGTAAAATTTGAAATCTAAAACCCTCTTAGCCAATTTACTTGTGTGTGTGTGTGTGTGTGTGTGTGTGTGTGTGTGTGTATTAGGGATTGAACCCAGGGCCTCATGCCTGCCAGGCACACATTCTACCTCTGAGATATATCTTCAGCTCCCCAGTTTGCATTTTCTAATGACAATATTTAGCAAACACCAATATATTATGCTATTTCATTTAGTTTTCATATTAACCTGCTGAGATATTGTTCTTTATTAATAAAAAACTGAGCCCCAAATAGATTAAGAAGATGGTTCAAGGTAACTGGTAGATCATGAGATTAACCTAGGTCTGTGTGATTCCAAAGGCCACTAAAGAGTCCAGTGCACCATAATTCCTCCTGGAACCTGAATGATTTGAAATATTTCTGCTTTCTCAAAACAAATCTACCTCTACTTCCACTAGTGTTTTTCAGACTTGAGAAATCCTTAGACATGGAAATAAATTGGATTTGGATAAGGAAGGAAGAAAAGAACCAGAACAAATCTGATCAGGGCTGAGAAAGAATTTTTAAATTGTTTTTGAATTTTTTCTTTTCAATCAAATTCAGAGCATGCTCCATTTATTTTCAAACCTGGCTGGTATAACCTGTCATAATAACAGGTTTTCATAATTTTTGCTCAAGATTGCAACGTGCTTTTTTGCACAGAATTTTGAAACAGCAGGGCAAGGGGTCTCAGAGCTCTTTCACCAGGAAGGGCAGATTGAGGGAGGTCATTCTTCCATTAGAGGACAGAAAGCTGGAGCTTCAGGAGCTCTGACACAGACACAGGAGAAGATCCAAAAAAGTAGGACACCCTGGAGGGTATCTGGCACATAACAAGGTTGAGCTAGATCCCAAACGAAGCGAAATCAAAGCAGCCTGGCCTTGCATTGCATCAGGGATGGGAATCTGCCTGGAGCTGACAGTGCCCAGGCTATGGCAGGGTGTAATGACAGGAAAGGAAATGAAGACATTCCTTAGTTCTCCTCCCACCTTCTTTTCCTCAGACCTGGTGTCCTGAATGTCAGGCTATGTGGAAAGAAGGCACATGATGTCTGCTGATGTCCCTGGTCGGTGGGCATTTGGGTCCTTCCTGAAGTCCATGCAGTAAATGCATCCTCTAAGGAAGTCCTAAAGGAGATCTGCTCCCTGACAAAGCACGTATGTAAGTGGAGCACATATGTGTGCCTCTGAGAATGAGGAAACCTCCAGGGGTTTTGCTGGGAGTGCCCAGAAAGCTCCTGGCTATGTGATCTGCATGAGAACCACTGCCTTGCATGAATGAGGTCCTAGCTGCTGTAGGGAACAGAAGATGCTTCATGGCCCAGGAATGGAATCTCTTAGCCAGCTCTGGAAGGGGTGGCCAAGGTTTTATATGGGAGTTTGCATTCTTCATCCAGGCCAAGGCATTGGCACATATGCAAAAATCTATTCCCTAGTGAAAGCTACATCTCTGCTTCCTTGATGTATGTCTTTTGATGTCCACCTTGCCCTAAGTTTTTATGAGCTAAGACAATTTTGTAAAAATAAGCAAACAGGGGTTGGGGATTCATGCTTATCATCCATTAAGGCCTGGGTTTGAGCCCCAGCACCACTAAAAACAACCCAAAGTAAAATAAAAACTCACCAAAACAAAACAACAACAAAAATCAAACAAAGGAACAATAAGAACACCAAGGAAACACTTTATGGTATAACACACACACACACACACACACACACACACACACACACACACACACACCTATTTTGAAACCAGTCAACAATGAATATCTTAATACCTTCTTAAGATGGCACTTGTATTCAGAATCTTTCTACCTTTGACTAACCATGTTTTGAAATCATTATTTATATAACTCAGTGATTCTTAGCCTGGTAAGCACCAGAGCCTCACATTTAGAAGTTTTGATTTAATATTTTTGGTGAGGATCCTGGGCTAAAGTATTTTATACCCGTTCCCCTCATGGCTCTGACAGGAGGAGCAATATGTCCCTTCCTCACCTGCTTCACGGATCACTCCTGCTCGGTCCAGGCAAAAGCAAGAGTGGCAGGACTTGGAGTTCAAGCCAGATTATGATATGTTCTTAATATTGTATTTCAAGTGGATTTTGTGTGTATTTCACTGTCACACTTTTTAGATGCAGGAAATCCTTTTGACCTATTGATTTTGCAGAGCAGGTTTCCAGAAGTGTTGGAAATGCTGTCATGGCCCTATGTGACCAACATGGTAATCTTGAGCTTAGTAGAATACACTAGCCTCTGGCTCTGACCTGGCAGAAAACTCGTGCATCAGGAGATACACATCTGAGAGAACACTGGCATCTTTCATCCACCTGTTAAATTAACATCAGTAACAAAAAACTCTATAATCAATGAATGGATTTCACACACTCTGTCTTAGAGAATCCCACTGGTCACTAATTAGTCTTTTCATATTACCTTAATTATGTTGTGCTTTCTGGTTTGTTGTTGTTGTTATTGTTTTTCTGAGTGCAAGACCTTGGGTAACTTGGTCTGAGCGAGTTACTTAATTATGATTGTAGCAGCAAGTTCAGAGTTTCTGACTGCAGCAAGTCTATTACCTCGTATAGCAGGGCTTTCTGTCAGGTCAAAGGGAGAAATGCCTTTTGACTTAAGAACTAAGAAAGCAAAAAAAAATCTTTAGATCTGAGGGCCTTACTGGCTCATTTCTAATATCCCAGCAGTCTGAATGAAAAAGGACTTATTAAGCTATGTCACATAATATGCTAGGAAGTGTATGTTGGGGCTGGGAGGCAGAGCACTTACCTAGAATGTATAAGACCCTGGATTCAATGTCTAGCACTGCAGAACATATAAGCAATGACCTCCCCCTGCCACAAAGTAAACTTAAATTGTGTTATCTATAGTTATATAATGTGTAATAACATACCTATAGTTGCCTTGCAGACGATTTTTAGTTTCATTGTCTTTTAAATTAATATACATTAATAACACGAGGGGGGTTTCATTGTGGCATTTTCATACATGTGTACAGTGTACTTTGAACAAGTTGATCTTTTCCATTATATTCCTGTTCTCCTGAATCTTGCTCCTCCCCACTACCTTTTCAAACAGTTATTCTGTCTTTGAACACATACAAGTAGTGTATTTCGATACTCTTCCTCCTTGGGTATCATCTCCTTTCCCTTTCTTCCTGGTGAGCTCTCCCCATGTCATGCTCCTTTCACATTCACTTTCTTAGGATTTGTAACTAGATAATAAAAATTTTTTATGTTATCTAGACATTATGAAAATTCTATACATCCAAGAAAGTCCAGCATACATTTATCCTGAGATATCCTGAAACATATTCACAGTTCAATTTGGAAATTTTAGCTTAAGAAAATAGTATTTATTTATATTTATTACTGATCTGGGTATTAAATCCAGAACCTTATGCATGCTAGGTAAGCACTCTACTACTGAGCTATATCCCCAACTCTTAATTTTATTTTTTAAATGTTCTTTATTAAAAAAAAAATTACAGAGTGAAAAAAAAAAAAGTCCACTAGTTGGGGCTGGGACTGTAGCTCAGTAGTGGAGGGCTTGCCTAAGCATTCACAATGTTCTGGGTTCAATCCCCACCACCATACACACAAAAATGGGCCTTTTTTTTAAAACAATGGAGACATTCCTCCCTCCTGTCTTCCAGCTTTCCCCTTCTTGATTGATGCTTCCTGTGGTGCTACCAGTTTCTTGTGTGGACAACTTTTATTTGTGCTATATTTAAGCAGAATGGGAAGAGGAAATAGTTTATTCTTACTAAAGGCAATAAATAAATAAATAAATGAATAAAAATTTTGATTGGAATGGGGGAAGAAGGGAGAAACTTCGAACATGAAATCACCTTCCAAAACCAGTCTCTGTCAAGCACTGTTCAAGCACACAGCCTTCTCTGTGCATGTGGCAGAAATATTTGCTCCTTGAATGGCTGTTGATGGGTGGCTACTTCCTCACCTGTCCTGAGGTCCTGTGTGCTTTTTTCTGCAACCCTGCTCTGTGGGCTACCTTACCTTGTGATGTCCCTGTGATCAGCCTACTCCTTTCACCTGCCTTGGAGACTGGAGTTCCCTGCCTGCCCCGTCCCACATGCACAGTTTGGGTTCACCAGAGCTAACTTGGAGCCCCAGGTCATAGTTTAGTGCATTCATGGTGCTGAGAAAACTTGGAGCACTTTCTCCTGAGATGTGGGGCAAGAGAATGCTGAGGACATCTCCTGCTGGGTTAAGAGTTGCCTCCTACTTTCTCAGCAGGAATGAAAGAGCCAGTTGGGGAGAAAAAGCAGTGTTTTAGTTACTGCTGCATGTCAAATAGGGCTTCCTATTGTTTTGTTTACCCTATTGGCTAATTCTATGATTTTAGTTCCAAGAGGGTTTTGGCAGGTGGCAAATATTCTAGGTGACTCAGAAAGCAACTGCATAGCAGGGAGAAACAGCGCAAGGCTCCGTTTGGACCAACACACCCTGACTTTTTATTCTCTGTCATCTTTTCCCTCTTTGATATCCTTCTTTTCAAAAGCCCAGAAGAATGCTTGAAACTGCACCGGACAGGTTGAGGCAAAGAAAATAGTTTCCTTAGCAACTGTAGCCATATGAAGGGCTGGCAAGTCTTCCTTGTCTCATTTTTCATCTCATTTTCTGCAGCTCCTGAAAGGAGGTCAGATGCTCTGTGTTAAGTTCACATTGTGGTTTTGCTCCTGGTACCCCCTGAATCAGTGCTGGGAAAGGCAGATTACTGTGTATGTCACTGGCTGCTTTTGTTGATTTCAGCTAGAAATGAGCACATGCACAGTCACATTTTGTGGTTGGCTCTCAAATTAAAATGGAATATTTAATTGTTTGTGCAGAGTTTAAAACTGAGAGTGGAAAAACAAAAGACAGCATCAGTCATGCACACACCTTTGCAGATTGTCTTTAATGACAGCACTTCTGATTTCAAAGCCATATCAGAATATTATTGGTAACGGCAGATAGAACCCCCCTCCCTTTTTAAATTTCAAATTATTCCTGCATTAATGTGATTCCGCTTCTAAAATTGTGTGCAGGATCTAGAATTGAAGTTTATGGTTAATTTCAAGTTTCCTAATTCAATTCAACAATATTTATTGCATCTTGGATTCACTAAGAACTTGGGGGGAAAGTAGATGTGGAAAGAAGGTCTGTGCCCTCAAGGAGTTTCGAATTTAGTCCTGGGAATAAGACAAATACGGTGTAATTACAACTACAAGGAGGAAAGTGATAAATGGCATCAAGCAGTGGTTATCGACCTTGGCTGTGAATTGGAATCACCTGGAGAGCTGTAAAAACACCAGCACCAGGGTCCTCCCCAGGGGTTCAGATTTAATTGGCCTGGGATACAGCTTGGGGATTAAGATTTTAGAAGGGCTTTCCATGTGACTCAAATGGACAGCCAAGGTTAAGGACCACTGACAAAGAGCATTCAAGAGAAGTCCAAGAGACAGTTGTAGTTGCTTGGGATCACAAAAGGCTTACTTTTAGCTGGCAAGAGAAAAACATAAGAACCAACCTTGAACCAAGTCCTGCCTCCAGCTCTGGGTCTTTGCCCCTCACCCAGCTCAGTGTTTCTTACTCTGCCTTTCTTGGCTTTATCTTCTCCTTCAACTACATGGTACTTCATGTTGTCATTGAAGTGGTTCCTTACTGCTCACCATGTTCTAAACAACCCCACCTCCCCCATTTTATGCCTTGGTGACTTTTCCTGTCCCTCAAACACCTCTTCTCACTCCGAAGTCCCTCTGCTGTTGGCGTCTCATACCCACTTTCCCAAGCAAGAGAGGAATATGGGAAGGGAAGAAGAAAGTGATATTTAAATGACATCATTGGATGCTGATGGAGTTGTGGAGGTGGCAGGTAGCCATGGGGTGGTGGAAGGCAGACTTCGAGGGGTTAGGAATGAATGACCATGAAGGAAGTTTCTATGAACTCTTCTCTTTTGCTGGATGGTTCTTTTCCAGTTCTTGTTCTCAGCCATTTTTCATCTATGAAACCACAAATGGATGAGGTGAAAAAACAAGAGACTATTTTACTTTCTGAGGAGGGAGAGAAAGCTTCTAGTTAAAAAATTTCAAGTAAAACCAAAGGAAAAAAATGACATTCCATAATATAACCTTGAAAATATAAAATGAATAGCTCAAAAGTGAGGCTGTAGTTAATTATCTACCAGTGTTTTAAGTCATTTACAAATGAATACCAGTGAATGTGGGGTAAGAGTGTGTTATGTATATAGACCATGTATATCAGGTTTGACGTACATATCAAGAGAGAGGGGACAAGGGAGGTGTTGCCAACAGAAAAGGAAAAGACAGAGATCTCCCCTGTGGGGAGTGCAGGCAGTATGCTTCAAGCTGTTCAGTGGCTCCTCTCCAAAGTGGGAACCATGCCTCCCAGAACCCCCTCTGCTGACCAGAAACAAAGAATTAATGAACAGAGACAGACTCTACCAACAAAAGAAGAAATGCTTTATTTTATTGTTCACTAATCTCCAGGGCTCCTGGAGTTAATGGTTTAACAACTCCCTGGTTGACATAGGTGTGCTCATGCAGGCAGGTGTAGCATCCTTCCCAGAGCTAGGAGAGAGCATAGTGTGGAGTCTCCCAACTATCCTTATTTGCTTCTTCTGGCCATTAGTGATCATCTGGACAACTTTCTGCCTCAATGTAGGAATGACTTCACAGCACCCCTGCCAAAGGATGCATGCATCGTTCTAGTGATGGGAGGTCCCCACCTACTAAGGTAGTCCATTCTGTTTTTTAAATGACTTTACAACCTTTAGGAAGTTCCCCCTTCTGTGTTGAAGTCTTCCTTTCTGTAGGGCAATCTTGAGCCTGATCCTAGGTTTTACCTCCTTCAGTTTCCTAATGCCCTTTCTCTGTTACCTATTGAGTTTGAATTCCAATACTGGAGTCTTTTCTTGATTTATGGTATGAAAAAAAGAAAAAAACCCTAGCTATATACTCAAGCTAAAATTGTTTTGTATGATACCCAAGTTTATTTGGGGGCTGTCCAACCTTTTAAAAAGTTTTTGAAACCAACACAACATGGTTAGCTTCATTTGCTCATTAATGCTAAGACAGCCTTCATTATTCTTGCAGTTTTCTTGAACTGGATGGTCTATTATGTCATGGTCTTTCTGTCAGGGACTTCCCTTCCTGTGTGCCAGACTGACTGAGACAGTGTAGTTGTGAATGTCAAGGGATCCCTTCCTGCAGTGGTAAACTAGAGTACCTCTGGGCATTAGGGAACTAGACAGTTACCACCTACAGAGGTCCATTTTTTTGAGGAGATGAGATTAGGCGACAGTGCCTCCCTGTGTGGCTCAGGCTGGCCTGAACTCTTGAACCTCCTGGCTCAGTTTCTTAAGTCCTGGGGTTACAGGTGTTGTACTACCACACCCAGCTACAGAGGTCCGCTTGTATCCAAACCTATAACTCTTTTTTAAAAATCATCATCTTAGGGAAGGGACTATGCTAACTGTTTTCAAGATAGCAAAACACCATAATAGCTGTGAGTCTCTAACAAATTACTGCTGAGCTGATTGGACTGAATCTCCTTCAGTCGATTTCTCCCTGAACTTTCTTTCCTTGCCAGGGTAATGGTAGAGTTTCTCTGCATAAAATAAGAGAGGATCTTTGGATTATTTCTATTTCTGTGAAGTGTCTTTTTTCTTTTATTTACTTATTAGCACATTATAGTTATACCAGGAGTAGATTATGACATTTACAAAAGTGACTACAAGATATCTTAGTTAAATTTACCCCCTCCAATCTTTCTCCTTTATTCTCTCTCCTCACTTAGAAAAGTTTCAACAGGTCTCATTGCTCCATTTTCATACATGAGTACATAGTGCTTCCACCATATTCCCCCTCCTTCACCCTTTCCTTCTGCCTTCCTTCTGCACATGGTACCCACCCCCAGACAAGACTTTTTTTTACCTTCCTGTTCTTCATTAAAAAAAAGACATTTTTATTTGTTTATTATGGTGTTACAGGGAATTTCATTGTGACATTTCCATATATATATACATATGTATTATAGCCTGAATTGGGTTCATCCACTCCATTATTCTTCTTCTACCTTAGTCCTCTTCTTATGGTGATTTTAACAGATTTGAATGTCCATATTCATACTTGTATATAAAGTACATCAACCATATTCACCTTCTTTACTTTCTTTTCTTACTCTCCCCCTCCCGTTAGTGTCCTCCATAGCATGACTTGTTTTACATTCTTGTCCTTCATTGTTTACGTATGTGTTCATTGTTCAGTGGGATTTTTTGCCTTGATGTTATACCTGCACATGCATTGTGCTTAAGTCAATGTAACTCCCCCGCCATTGCACTTCCTCATCCTTCCCCCCATGCTGTGTTGTTTAACAGTTTTTAGTGTGTTTCTTTGTGTCTTGTTCCTACACAGATGTGATGTATTTCATTATCTTCTTCACTATCTTCCTTTCCTTTTTTCCTCCTTCCTAAGTTTCCACTACCAGTCCCATTTCTGGGTTCAGGTTCTGTGCATATTTATATGTATATTTAACATTGCTTGCATTTGTATTGGGCCTATATTCCACATATGAGAGAGAACATATGACCTTTGGTTTTCTGAACCTGGCTAACTTCACTTAAGATGATGTTCTCCAATTCCATCCATTGACCTGCAAACAACAAAATGACTAAGTAAAATTCCATTGTGTATAAACACAACATTTTCTTAATCCATTCATCAGTAGTGGGGTATCTTGGCTGCTTCTAAGTTTGACTATTGTGAACAATGCTGCAATAAAAATGGGTGTACAGGTGTCTTTATTGTAACCTGACTTACATTCCTTTGGCTATATGCCTTGGAGTGATATTGCTGGATCATACAGCAATTCTATTTTTAGTTCCTAAATAGTATCCCAATAAAGTGTCTTTGAATTCTGTATCTGTTTTCTGCAAGAATTGGCCAAAATTCCTATCTTCTTCAGAGTTTTCAACACTTAGGATGAGGTATCACATTTCTTCTTCAGGATTTACATTGTAACCTTTGTGCATAATGTCTATGCAGATAAGTCACAAGTGACTTTTTCCCTACATAGTTTTTCAGGGTATTTTTCCTGATTATTCTTATCTAAGTTTAAAGATAGTGTCACTTAAGGTAAGATCAAATTATAGGCTCTCTTCTTGTTTTTTTTTTTTTTTTTTTGTGGTGTGGGAGTTTGAATGCAGCTCTACCACTTGAGCCACACTCCCATCCCTATTGTTGCCATTTTAACAAGGGCCCTTATGATAGCCAGCCCTACCATCCATACCTTCACAGGCAATTTGTGCAGGTGTCACTTCACTGGTGTGTGTTCCATGAGTTGCACTTGGTCCTTGGGTGCCAGGTACATCTGTAACTCACTCTCTGTCCCTTCTTTGCAGCAGTCTGTCATTTTACTTAGTGATTGTTCCTTTTAGCCTTTTTGTAAGACATTTGAGTACATCAGTTGTAGAGTTTTATGTGCAAATAAAGCTTGATATGCTTTTCAAGTGTTGGGTTGACACAGAGTGGATCTGTTGGTGTTTGCTCTGTAAGAAGAAGGCTGTTAATTTTCAGGAAGGCCAGTTCTTGGCACCAGCCAAGGACAAAACACCCCCTGACTCTTCTCCCTTAACCTTTTTGTTGAAGTACAACTTCTCCTGCCATTTTAATGTGAGGACAGCTCAGTAGATGACATGTATCCAGATGCCTGGGTATTTGGACGGGTGAGTTGAGGGAAAGAGAAAGATTTGGGGAATCCATTGCTATGTATGAGAGGGAAGGTAGATGGATTTGCAAAGCAGAGATCTGAGGGTTTTGGAAAAATTAACAAAATCTCTCTCTCTCTCTCTCTCTCACTCACTGTTAAGTTTTGTGGTGGTGACTCATTGCTTGTTAGGGTGTATAATATAAATGTTTTTGAATTTTTACATGGGTTTGAGGAAATCTCAAGACTGTTTTTCAAAGCTTATTTCTAATGTCATTTTTTTCCCATACAGCATTTTTTGATTTCTTTAGCACTCAGAAGGCTGAAACAGGAAGATACTGAGTTCCAGGCCAGCCTGTCTTAAAAAATATATTCACATTTTTGCATGTAGCTATAGGCTGTCAGTTTTAACTGTTGCATAATATTCTATAGTGTGAAGATAATATAACTTTTTAAAAAGTCTCTTGTTGGCACATATTTGACTTATTTATAATTTTGCTGTTATATTTGGCTGGTATGAAACAAGCTCATGTGTAAACATCTAACATACGCTTAGGAGTAAGATCTGCAAATGTTCAGTACAGCATGACAATGCCAAACTGTTTTCCAAAGTGGACTATCAATTTATTCTCCCCCTAGTCATTAGTGACATTTCCTACTGATAAATTCTCTCTGCCACCTTTGCTTTTGTCAGACTTAACTTAAAAAAAATTTAATGGGCATAAAATGATATCTAACTTTCCCCATCACTGCTTTATAATGGGGTCAGAATAGATTTTGTTACACATGCTGCTGTAGGTAAAACTCTCAGATTTATCAGGTGACAGTGTTTCTCCTCCCTTTTAGCTTCCAAAACCAGACAACATGAGCTGTGGTCTTCCCACAAAAGGGCTTAATCTCATTCTTTCCTGGGTTTAGCTCAGTCTCTGATGTGGGAAGACTTGCTGGTCCAAATTTATCAGACTCTACCACCTTGGAACTATAGAATCTTAGAGTTTGATGGAATTTATAGAATTGATCATGTCAGAAAGTCAAAGTCCAGAGACTAGAGAGTAGAGTAGGCTTGCATGTGATCTCTCTGCATGTCTCTCTCTCTGTGCTTGAACATGTACTTATATGTAAAAAAGTGCATGTGTTGTGTTGTGTTATGGAGAACACACAATTGACATGCTGATATCAGTATTAACTGAGCACTATGCAGGAGACTGTACAGGCTGACATATTTCTTCCTTGAAGAGAAGTGATGAAAATAACTGCTCTGCTGAAGGGACTATGTTTTGTGAGGATTTATTGCCAGGTGGAGAGCATCATGGGAGGCATGTGTGTGTGTGTGTGTGTGAAAGACGTCCCTGTGAAAGATGAATGTGAACAAGAGAGTTTCCTGGAGTTTGAGAACTCAGTAATCACAAATTTGGGAAGCCAGAGAACTGAAGATGAAAAGAAGATTCTAATATTTCATGACCTATGCATTTGCTTCTTCTTTAAGGCTCACCAAGAAACAAAATAAAGCATTTAAGTTATCCCTGAAGTACTGGTGGAGACTCAGCCATGTTTTCCTTAATTTGATACAACTTTGTAATGGAAGCAAGTTTAATTCACAAAATTTCAGTCTGTCTATTCACAGAAGGCGTCCTGACACCTTGAAGCACAGCTTGAAAAATTATCAAATGTTAAGATGATCTTTACAAATTATTTCACTTAATATAGTAAAGGATAAGAATTGATGCCTCACACACAAACAATTGGAGATGTTCCATTTCAAGTACAAAATTTCTTTTTATGCCCAGCAATTCTCTTTCAAACTTTTTAAATATGGTAAGTATTAAATATTATAAAAGGATAATGACCACTGCACATGTAAAGTTTGTAAACTAATAAAAGGCAAATAAGTAGGAATATTCTCCCTTGTACTTATTCTCACTATTAGCTGATGGTATCAGGTGCAACATGGTTATTCTGATGGGTAAAATCACTCAAACCCATTCTAGCCTGTGTGCAGTTCTGGTATTCTGTTGTACCATTTGAATGAGAACCCAGATGTATTTAGGTGGGCTAACATTTCCATTGTCAAGGTCAAGTGTTAAGAGCATTTCTCAGTTTTCTTCTTAGAGACTATGCATTTATTTGTTTATTTGTTTAATGTGACACTTCTTTTAGAGGTACTCAGTCCATTTCTGGTCTTCATATAAAACCCTTTGTTTTGCATACTGAGTAATAAATTAAAAAGAAGACCAAATCTCTTCCTTGAATTTTTTTGTTTTTAGTTCAGTGCTGTTTTTTTCTTTTCTTTATTGTTGTGCTGGGTGGGGGTATATTATGGCATTTACATGTTGTTTTGCACTGTATTTACCCTCCTATCCCCTTTTCCTGACACCTCCCCCCTCCTACTGGTGCCAGCCCTCCCCCCAGGGAGGACTTGTTCCGCCCTCCTGTTGTCTGATTTTGTAGAAGAAAAAAGAGAAAAGATAAAATGAAAAACATGACATTTTAGCTTGTTTGAGATAATTGTAGTTACACAGGGAGTTTCTTTGTGATGTCCATGTGTATATGTATTATAATCCTAATTGGTTTATCTCCTCTAATTTTCTTCATTCTACCGTAATCCCTATCTTGTGGTAGATTCAGTTGGTTTAAGATTTCTATGTTCATTCTTGTATAGAGTATATCAACCATATTCAAGTTCCACTGCATCCCATATAAAATGTATCTCTTTCACCATATAATAGACATGAAAACTGCTCTACCAAGTTTCTTGGGGTCTCCCATGTCCACTTTCTTGGAATCCCTTGAGAAGCATGGTTTTAGTCAATGTGGGATATGCTCAGAGTCACCTTTCCTGTTTTGAGATCTTCCTTTCTATTTATGAAACACCAGATGCAATAACACAGAAATCCTGTATTCAACTGGATTTCTGAACTTCACATATCCTAGAGTTCCCAGCATCACAAACTCCATTTTGTAATCGCAGTGTCCTCATTTCTCTTCCCATGCAACATCTCTTGCCTCTCGTTCTGACAATCTGTCAGACAGTCACTGATTTTTCTTTGCTGGCAATGCACTGTTACCAGTAATTGCAGAAACCATTAATAAAGTGGGTGGGAGGGGGTGAGGGGGAGAGGGAAGCAAGACACAAAGGGAATAAGTATTGTACATAGCCCACAGGCTTTTCCCTCCCACACATATGATTCACTGTTCTTACCCGCCTCACGTGGGAAAATGTTGTCCTGCTGAAAATACACCTTAAAGGCAGCTCTGCCTCAAAGATATCACATATGCATATTAATAACACACACTTTGTAGTGCCTAGAGTTGTTTTTAATGAAGCAAGCTGAAATATACCAGCAACTTTCTCATCTTCTTCTGAGTGCTGCAGATGATCCATAAGTAAGGGTTGGGGTGGCTTCTGCCCTCAAAAAAGAGATGAAAGAAGCAGGGTTAGCAATTCTTTATGAGAGAAAAGGAGAGGGAAAGAAGCATCCTTGGGTGAAATTAGTCCATTTTCTGGGAAGACCAAAGCTTTGGGAGAGCTGTGGCAGGGAAATGGCCACAAATGTCAGTAAAAGAGTGTGCCAAGGTCAATGAGGGTAAGAGAAGGCCTTGGAAAGAAAGTCAGAGGCAGACAAAATATTTAAGGAAGGATCTTTGCAAAGGCATAAGGATTCTTCTAAACTCTGAGATGGCCTTTTCCATGTTGCCTGTGGTCTCCCCTGGTCCTATGGGACTTAACTTGCTTGTTTGAGGAGAACAGGTCACTTGTGTTCATTTGGCCAAATGAAAGGTTGAATTTCTAGGAACAATATCGGATGTTCTACCTACCCAGTTTGCACTTCCTGAGGCCCATTGCTCTGCTTCAAAGGAACAGCTGATATGTTGGGGCTGAGCACTGAGCAAGTATGTGATTGATATTTGGCTTCTTATTAGACAAGCTGAAGGTCCAAGTATGGTCTTTTAAAACACTAGTTAGCTCAGTAGGATAGGACACAATGCTAACAAGACCATTACCTTGGTTTCATTGTCTTTGGATTTAACTTTATGCAGATGAAGTCTCCTCTTGATCACAGAATTTACTCAGAAAGAGAGTTTGTCCAAGACAAAACTATCATCACCACTGGAAACCAAATGGTAGTGCCCAAGATGTCCCTGTATTTCTTGCACCTGTCTCTTCTTTCTGTTCTGGGATGAGAGGCCCTTGTGCCTGTTACAGCTTGCTTTTGCAGTCTTCTGGCATTCTGCAACTTTTAAGTCTCTTTCCACTCTAATAATCTTACATATGAAGGCCAGGTGTAGCTTTCTTCATGCCTCTTTCATTAGTGGCCCTAAAATTAAAACCTAATTCTTTCTGTATTTAAATTAAAACCTAATTTCTTATATATTTCTTTTCATTAATTAATTGTTTTGCTGTGCTGGAGTCAAACCTAGGGCCTTGTGCAAGCTAGGCAAGTACTCTACCCTGAACTACAATCCCAGTCCCAAGTTTTCTGTGTTTGGTTCTAGGTTTTATTTCTGATCTTGACTTCCCCACCCTCCTTATCACTCAGAGTTGCAATCAAATCGAATGATCTGTTAGCCCTCAAATTTTCTCCATTTTTTTTAAACTTTTTTGTTTTTCTGATGTCTGACTGGAACACCCCCTTCAGTAATTCTATCTCTCAAAGTTCTTCCATTTTGAGGCACTGTTCAAATGTCACCAGTCCCATGAAAATTTTCTGTTCTCGCTAAAGAAGACAAACTCTCCATCATCTGAGAGTCTCTCACAGTCATGTATCGCTTAACTACAGGGTGAAGTGTAGGTAGGCAATTTTGTCATTGTGTGAAGATCATACAGTATATTTACAAAAACCTACATAGTACAGGTCAGTCCCTCAGTGTGGCCTCTTGATGCAATCAAACGAGATGTGTGAGGCTGCTGCCAGCATAGCTTGTCATACTGTTTCATAGTCATCTTTTATTTTTAAATAACCAGAACTAGATTCTACAATCTAAAATAATGATAAGAAGTAAAGTACAGCAAATCCACAAACCAGTGACTTCATTGTTTATTATCAAGTACTATGTATGTATGTACTTCATGTGCTATACTTTAGTATGATGGGCAGCCCAGCAGGTTTGTTTACACTGGTACCACTGTAAGCACATGGGTACTGTGCTATAGTTTGGATCTGGAATGTCCCTCAAAGACAGATGTGCTAAAGGATTGGTTCCCACCCTATTGTGCTAGTGGAAGTGGTAGAAACTTGAAGAAAGAGGAGGTCTTCTGGGTATTGGAGGATTTCCTTGAAGGGCATTATGGGACTCTAGTCCCTTCCTCTTCCTCTTTTTTTGTGTCTTGGTCAGGATGTGAGCAGCTTTTGTTCCCTCATGTACTCCCCCTATGATGTGTTTTCTAACCTCAGGCCCAAAGGCAACAGAGACAACCAAGCATGGACTAAAGCCTCTAATACTGTGAGCCAAAGTAAACCTTTTCTTTTCATAAAGTGTTTTCTCAGGTATTTGTTATAGTAATAGAAATCTGACCAGCACATAATGCATTGTGCTATAATAGGACCACTATGAAGTCACCAAGTGCTGGGTCTTTTTAGCTCTATTATACATTCATGGCACTACCATCATATATGTGCTCTATCATTGACTGAAACATTGTTATGGGGTGCATGATTACACCTGGCATTTACCTTTTTTGGGATATGGGTGGTATTTTCTTATAATCATAGTTACTTATTCCTTCAACAATTATTTACTGAGTACTTCAAAGTGCTAAACATTGTGACATATGGGAGGTTGAGTACAAATACAAGTAACCTCCTCCATTAGTGAAAGTTATGCTGGCTTCTTTGACAACTTTTAGTGAAATATGATATTACTAGTTAACTAGAAACTTATTTCTAGTTAAATTGAAAAACCTCATTTAATTTGATCTATATTTTAGTTTTTCTACTTATTTTATCTATTATCCATTGCTGCATAACTCCAAAATTTACTGCTTAAAGGCTTTATTATCTTGTGTCTCTTCCTTTGAGAATTTCCTGTTTAATTCATGTACCCATTTCTTCATTGGGGTGTTGATTTTTTGGAGTTCCCTGTAGATTCTGAATATTAGTCAGATGAGCGGCTGGCAAAGATTTTCTCCCATTCTGTGGGTTGTCTCTTGAGTCTGGTGACTGTTTCCTTTGTTGTGCAGAAGCTTTTTAGTTTGATGCAGTCCCATTTGTTCATTGTTTCTCTTAGATGCTGAGCTTTCTGAGTTCTTTTAGGAAGTTGTTCCCTATATCTATCTGATCCAGTGTATTTCCTACTGCTTCCTGAAGTTGTTTCAAAGTTTCAGGCCTTATATTAAGGTCTTTGCTCCACTTTGGTCATACATTGAGACTCCCCTTTGAACATCAACTCAAATATTAATAATGAAAACAGGACTATAAAATAGGAACTCGGTGAGTATGTGTGTGTGTGTGTATGTGTGTGTGTGTGTATTAGTGGGAGCAGGGAGGGTGAATGAAGGAGATTAAGGTGACAGTATATGGTAGATGGACTTCATACACTTATATGAAACAGAACTAAGAAACCTTTTGCAATTGCTTTAAGCGGGGCAGGAAGGAGGTTGAGGGGGAGAGACAATGGGGACAATGTAAATAATGTATGATATAAGTCTAATCAGAATTGTCACCATAAATCACCCCCTGTATAATGAATATATCCTAATAAAAATATAAAAAATGACTTTATTCTCTCACAATTTCAATGGACCATGGATTTGGGAGAGGTTTAGCCTGGTAGAGTTAAGTACAATTTGCAGTCAAGCTGTCAGCTGGGGCTGGACCCCCTGAAGGAGTGAAGGAAGCTGGCAGATCCACTTCTGAGATCCACTCACAGCACCTCGACACCCTGGGCTTCTCCACTGAGTACCCCCAGGGCAAAGCAGCTGACTTCTTTCTGGTGTGGGAGACCTGAGAGATGTAGGAGGGAACTTGTCAATTATGGCCTACTCCAAGACTTACACTCTGTCATTAGTCTGCATTCTATATGTTAGAAGTGAGTCACTGATTCCAACTCACACTCGGAGGGTGGGAATTAAGCTCCATCTCCCCAAGTGAAGAGTATCAAAGAATCTGTGAACCTATTGTAAAGCTAACACAATGGACCTTCCATGGCCCCTTCCATCTTGGAAGCCTCTGCCATCTTTTTGGGTCTGGATTCTCTAGCTTCCAGCAGATTGAAGAGAAAAGCATGAAGGACCTCATCTTCTCAAAGATACTTCTCTGAAAATCACACATGTCACGTCCATTCTCATACCAGTTATGAATGTCACATGGCCACCTCTGAACTTAAGAGGTAGCTGGAAAATGTAGTCTCTGGCAGCACTTTGCAATTCCTACTCTGTGTCTTGTCCTGTGTATCCTCTATTCTACAAATAGCATGGCGCTTGTGCAGAATGCATGGTCTTTACATATTGCATGAATGTATGAGAACCCTAATGATGGGATGGTAGCATTATTTTTCTATAGAATTCAAAAGACAAACATAAGCTTGCTTCTTAACTAGAATTCACAGCCATTCTGCTACACAAATTCTATTTACAAGTCAGTTTTGGCACATGAGTCTTTGCTCAGAACTACTTGGGCCAAGATGGTTATCTTGGTATGTCTTGTGAATTATTTATCTTTCCCCCTCTGAATTTTTTTTTGCACATTGCAAACAAAGAACTAGTTTCTTTACTAAAGAATATTAAATAAAGGCAAGAATGTTCAAAGATTCTCTGCATTACTATCAAAGCAACTCAAGTAGGATGCTGTTAAATGCTAAAGTGATGGGATCACAGGGTAGCAGAGATAAGAAATAAATTGTCATAGCAACAAGAAGACCTCTATTGGAATAACTGTACTCTGACTTAGAGGCTCAAAGGGCTTAAATACACACAAAGAAATGGCTAATTTTATAAAGATGCTATCTAAGTACAAGGGGAATCCTTTTACACTCTTCTAAGTGAACACAACTTGGAAACAGTATATTGTGGGAAAATGCCAAATGAGAGCATTAGAGAGGCTTCGCCATATGTTTACTAACAACATTAATTTATGTTCATTGTTAGGCATTATGTTCTTTATTTTAGAAAAATATGCTATTGTTTATTTGGATATTGTAATGGTGATACATTCTTGGTGTAAAAAAATTGGAAAATGCAGAAAATATAAGAAAGAATTAAGAATAATCCTTTCACCCAAGGTAAAGTGATTAAAAATTGTTTCATTTAGTTCAAACATGCACACACTCAAAGTCCCTGACTTACAATTTACAATGCTTCAATTTAAGATTTCTTTTGTCTTTACAATGGTGCAAAAGGAATGGATTCAATAGAAACTGTACTTCAATTTTTTTTTGACACAACGTATTGCTATATATCTGTACAGCTCAGGTTGGCCATGAATTTATGATGCTTCTGCTTCAGACTTGCTGATGATATGGGATTACAGGCATGTGATTTATACTTCATGTATTTATACTTCAATTTTTGACTTTCTCTCTCTCTTGCTTTTTTTTTTTGTTGTACTGGAATTTGAACTCAGGGCCTAAACCTTGAGCACCTCCCCCAGCATTTTTTTGGGATGGTTTTTTTGAGAAAGGATCTTGAACTATTTTCCTGGGCTGGCTTCAAACCATGATCCTCCCCATCTTTGCCTCCTTTGTAGCTAGGATTACAGGCATGAGCCACAGGTGTCCGGCTGACTTTTTCTCTCTTCATAGACTTTCATTATGCAGTATGATACTCTCTTGTGGTGCTGGGTAGTGGGAGTGAACCACAGCTCCTATTCAGCCCCTGAGATCACGAGGGAAACCATCAGAACTTAAAAGTGGACTATGGTGCTAAGCTCTGATGTTTGCTGGGTTAAATATGTATTAAATGTATCTCTATGTAATGACCTTTTCAATTTATATATTTTAATCATATGTATATAAACAAAGCTGAGATTGTTTATATGCATTTTATTTAGAGTATTGATTTTTACTTATATTATCTTATAAATATTTCTCCATATCTTTTATATTTTTCAAAGATTATTTCTAGTTACCATATAAATTCTATAACTTAGATATAGTCTGAATTTATTTAATTATTACATAATGTTTGATATCATAAATAATTTTGTAACCGACACTATAGTATGAACAGTTTTTCTCACATAATGGGCACTCAATGAGTATTTTATCAATGAATTAAAAGGACCAGGTATGGTGGTGCACACCTGGAATCCCAGCACTTAGAAGGCAGGGATAGGAGGATCAGGAGTTTGAGGACAGCCTGGGCTGCATAGTGAAATACTGTCTCAAAAGACCAAGGTCTGTGGATGTAGCTCAGTGGTAGAGATCTTGCTTAGCATGCAGAAGGCTCTGGGTTTCATCCCCAGCACTGTGAAAAAAAAAATACATTGGTTTCTGCACATCTCTGAATGTTACTATGGTTCTAAAAGATGATTTATTTATTGTCTCTTAATTTAGCGCATTTTAATTTATTGAATAAATTTAAGATATATAAATGTATATATCAAAACACAGTGCTTATTACAATCAGGCAAATTAACGTATCCATTATGTCATCTACTTTCCTTCCTTCCTTCTTTTCTCTCTTTCTTCCTCCTGTGCACCCCCTCCACACCCTGCTTTCTGGTAAGAGTACTAAAATCTCTCTTGGCAAATTTCAGTATTATATACAGTATCACTAACTATAGTCATCATGCCATACATTAGCTCTCCAGACTTATTCATCCGGCATAATTGCAACTTTGTGTTTTTTGTTTCCCTGCTATCCCTTTGCACACCTTTTCTTACTCTTCCTTTCCATTTGATTGTTTTCAAGAAAGAGTTATCTGAAAGATTTATTAAAGATTGCTCTAAGCATTTTGAGTAAACTTGGCTTCTAGTACTGTACTCTTTCATGTGCGAGGGCAATAGTTTGCAGAACCCTTGTGAGGCAGCTGGAACAGCCCTTGCTTAGTCTTGCTATCGTTTGGACCTGGAGTGTCCCCTGAAGGCTCAGGTGCTGAAAACTTGGTCACCAGCTATGGCATTATTAGGAGGTGGTGGAACCTTAGGAGGTGGGGCCTAGTGGGAGGAAGTTAGGTCACTGGGATGTGCCCTTGAAGGGGATATTAGGATCCTGGTCTCTCTCTCTCTATCCTTCCCTTCTTCCTGGATACCATGAGGTGAGCACACTCCTCAGCATGCACTCCCCACCATGATGTGCTGCCTTGTCACAGGCCACAGACAATGGGGCCAAGCAACCATGGACTAAAATCTCTGCAACCGTAAGTCAAAACAAACTTTTCCTCTTCTAAGTCAACTTTCTCAGGTATTTTGTCACAGGGAGGAAAGCTAACTAACACTGCCTGTGGTAAGTCAGTAGCATCTACTCTATTGTCTGTGATGTCTTTACTTGCTCCCAGATGAAAGTGTTTCATTTGTAAGGGGTGTCATAGTTGATGACACCCTCTTCCATCCATTAGATCTGTTTGCTCCAAACAGCAAATCTAAATTCAGTAGGGCCAATCTCATTTTTCTTATTTTATAGAAGAGGAAAGGAAACTTAATGTGTGATGTTGAAGTTCAGTCCAAGCATTTCAAGCTCATCTGGTTAATTTGTCTCCAGAACGTAAGCAAAGTCCCCAATGCCCTCTTGCACTGCCTCCTGCCTCTCAAGACATTCCTTTTTCTTAAAACAGAATACATGGAAGAATGACCTTTTCAGGTATATAGTTGATTTTCTATTATTAGGAGGTTTGAGAGACTGACTTCACATTATTTTAAACACAGTAAGGATTTTGTCAGTAGGGGCTATTGCTTTCATCCTAAAAACCCTTTGGGGACCTGCTAGCTTTTCCTTTGCTTTTCAGATGAGAGGGAGAAACAGGGATGCAAAACTGATTTTAAAAAATCCTTCTAATGCTTTGTCTTAGTAGAAAACAGAGCAAATTTTACAAAATTATTAACAGGCAGTGCAGTGCATGCAGGTCTCTAGTATTTTATGAACCCCACCCTCTTCTGCCAGCCTCTTGTTAACCTCAGGGAAACCTGTGAACACTCAGAGGGTCACTTTTGGTAGTTATTTTCAGGTTCCTTTGGAGTATACCACTTCTAACATTTTACTGAATCCTCACAGGACTTAAAGGATGTCAAGTGAGTATGTAAATTAGTCAGTCATTTAAAATTAGAATATTCAATCTTGGCATAGATCTGGGAAGATTTAAAAATTACTGTTGTCTGGGCCCTACCTTCAGCAACTAAAATCAGAATGTATTGGGGTGGCAGCGGATGATCTTTTATATCCCAAGGAGGGCATGGAGTCTGAGGCAATAACATGGGTCCCCAAACTTCCACCCTCCTTACCTGGGTCTTATATGTCCCATAAGACTTTCCCTCCAGAGTTGCCACCACCTATTCTCTATTATGAAAAGCCTTTTTAACAACTAAATTATAATATAATAATGACATTACCAAGGACCAAAAAGTCCTAAAGTTTAAACTGAATTGAAACAATTAAGCGTTGAAAGAAAGAAATAATTGCCAGCCAGATCCCAAGAACAAGTTTTGAAGCAGTTGACAATCTGTAAACCCAGAGTAAAAGATAAAAATTTTGGAGCTCATGGAAGGCACATCTTAGAGACCAACAGTCTAGCTGTCATCATGGAAAGGTAGGAAAATTAGATCTGAATTGAGGAAGGACACAACTGTGGGGCACCAGCCATTCTCAGCATGTCCCCTCATCAAGTCCCCTCCATTCAGCACAGACCCTGGCAGTCTGGTACTTTTTCTGGAAGGTGGATAACAAATTTGACTTCAAGACAGAAAGCATCCTTTAGTGCCGTACGCTCCCTCCTCCATGCTTTATGTATTGGAAATACCAATGGTTATTTTCAACAAAGGTATTATTTTTCTTAAATGTCTTTTCTTCTGCCCCTAACTAAGGATGTTGCATAAAGATTTATTAATGAGAATTTTGTGTGCTATCATTGTGGATTTTGTGTATTTTGGGTGATTTGCTTGGTTTATAAGATATCCAGAATATATGACTGTCAGTAATTTGAGCATTTAGCCTTTATCAGTGTGGCAAGAGACAGCTGAAAGTACAAGGATCAAATGCCAACTTATGGTTAAAATGCTTGATTTTAGCATCCTTTGAAGTTATCATCTGACCAATTAGAGGCACCAAATTTAAAGTTGCTGTAGGAAGTCATATAGTAAAAGAAAAAACCATTCTGCCTTCTTTTACAGTTTTTCAATAATCACCCTCTTGCTCATCCTCCATCTCCCAAAACTTAATTAAAAATTATTTTAAAAATTGTTATTGTATTCAATAACAATTTGGGTATACACATACATATTCATAGTAACATGAGCACTTTCCTTAAGCAAAATAACATATTCCCCCAAATGCACACAAACTTGTAGGGTAGAAAAGCAATCAGGGAGGCTCTTGCAGAAATCCTTTACTTTTGGTTGTAGGGGTGTAGCTGATTGGTAGAGCACAAGCTTAGCAGGTGTGAAGCCTTGCATTCAGTCCCCTGCACTTAAAAAAAAAGAAAAAGAAGTAAAGAAAAGGAATAATCTACTTTCAGCACCTGCCAAAAGGGTGGAGCCGCAGAGCCTCAAACCATTAGAGACCTCTTACTGCTTTTTCAGTATAGCATTTATCTGTGACTTAGGTAGAACTACCTGCTACCCTTTCCCTTAGTTAGTCACTGGGTTCACAGCCTTTTGTCTAGGTAATTTTATCTTGGTTATAAATGAAGTAAATTCACCTGTAATGTCAGATCTGAGTGGGGAGGGTGTGCCCTGCGGCACAACCCTCAAAGAACACATCTTGTACGTCGTGTGCATAAAATGTAGAGAGGAAATAAATGCCCAGAGAAAACAATGGTGCAGAAAATGTATTTCTTAGGGAAGGACTGTTAACTTTAACAGGTTTGGTTTTAAAATGCTATGTAGGACTGGCCCTTAAAAGTTAAAATATAGAATTAATGGGGGAAATAAAAGGTGGTGGGGAATTTAGCCTGAAATTCCTGGATTTGAAGGAATGCAGTAAATTAAGCTGACTGTTCTTTGGTTTTTATATTCATTAAGCATAGCAATGCACTTGTACATTTTTTAGCTGTCATGCATCTAGTTGATAGTTAATCTGAATTTTAATATTTAAAAGCCTATTCAAGATCTTCATTAGAGCCATAAAAATTCAATCAAGGCTACTGTTTGTAGCTGTTAACAAAGCAATTTATACTCTTATTTTTTCACTTAAAGTGAGAAGAGAAACTTAAATTTTTGAGAAGTGCCATTAACCACTTACACCGGAAACAACTGGTGTCACCATTAGGTGGCATACTGTTGCCAGTATCATGTAGGATGGATGGAAGCAAGCTGTGCCACTGAGGCAGAAATTCCTGGTCCCTTTCCTTGACCAGTCATTCAAACACTTAAGACTGCAGAAGGATATTGTGTGCAGAAACTGGCAGCAGGCATTTTTATGCGTCTCTGATGCTCTTTGTCTTAACATTTGGGCTTTAGCTGCTCCGACTGCTCATTCAGATCCTGTTCGCCCTCCTGGGGTTTCTGAGCTGGCTGCTTCCTGCTGTTTTAGCTCTTCTTTTCAGCTGTACGATTTTCTTCAGCAGCTACAGGGTACATGTCAAAACCTGCACTCAATTTTGGGCTGAAGTCTTTGTTTTTTATATTAGCTACATTTTCAGTGGGTCAAGAGAGTTGGTCTAATGGAATGGTGTGTTTTATAACAAATGCTGTCTTGAATCCTATCCCTGTCTTCCAAAGTTTGGACACAAGTAGAGAAGATTAGTTAAAAGATGAAATCATGGTAATTATTGGATTCTCAGCATCTGTGAATGTAATACTTTTCCTTTAATCATGTCCCATAATGTGTAACCTTGACTTTCCCAGGTCACACTGGCTAGAGGGACAAATTGCAGATTGCACTTAACAATTAGAAGGGTGGCAATAATGGTCCTTGGCTCCAGGGTCTCTACACAGAAGAATTTTAGGGCCCATGTCCCTGAACTCCCTATGCTCCTCTTGTCTATTTCTGGCAGTCCAGGGTCTTTTTGGAGGCCATTAGAGTCTGCTTTTATCTGGCATTTTTCCACTCTGATTTCTCACCCAAAGAAGAAGCAGCTGTGTTGCCTACATAGGGCCTGCCACTCCTGTTAACTCTGTGATCCTATGGCTAATGATAGACTTTCACAAGGTCGACCTTGGCTTGTGTGTTTGTGTGTGTATGTATGTATGTGTGTGTTTGTCGTTTTCTCATTCTAGGAACTTGGAATGCATTGCCCTGATGCTCGATTTGAGACTTAAGAGGCAGCAGCAATGATGAAACCCCCAAAGTGTTCCTTGCCATCAACAGACATACTTCAGAATAAATTCTGTCCTCCTGAATCATGTTCTATCCAGTTATGTACCTTGGGTTCAAATACTGGTCTTTGCATTTCATAGTAATGTGGTCTTGGATAGGTTTTTTAGCCTCTCTCTGGTTCAGCTTCCTCAAAAGTAATTTGAGGATAATTATAGGATCCACTTCCCAGGGTTGTTGTCAGAATTAAATGATTTAATGCATGTAATGGACTTATAGTGCCTGGTTCATAGAAACTACATAACCAATGTCAACAATTATTTTTAGCAAGTTTTGATCAGTTGGGCTGGTGGAGTGGCTCAAGTGGTAGAGCACTGACTTAGCAAGGATGAAGCCCTGAGTTCAAACCCCAGTACTGCCAAAAAAAAAAAAAAAAGAAAATTTTGATCAATAAATCCTATGGACTAAGCATTTCTTTCTAATTTTCCCCAAGGTCCAATTGAGATTTCATGTTCAGGACCTCTGATGTTTGTCTCAGTCTAACAGAATTTTAGAGGAAGGTGGGCAGCTTTGAGTTGCTGTCTCTCCCCTCACTCAGCTTGCTCAAGAAACTTCCTTAAAATAACCATGTTAGAAATATACTGATAGAAAAATTACTGTTCACTCGGTGCCAAGACTTGGAAGTAAGAGTAAATCTTCAGAATTTGCTTTGTATTTATGAGTTTAGTTAGGCATTCATGTATTTCATTTATATTTTAGCCACAGTCGCCCTTTCTTCTTTTTCCTGAATTTCCTTTGGGGGAGCCACTCTCTCTCATTCTCAGCCATGAGAGCCAGGGCAGGCTTAAATCACCTACTGATTCTAGGCTGGCCTGTGATTGGCCTTTACCGTGAAATTACCCATTTCCTATTGCTTTGTGATTGGTTCAGTGACAGATCCTTAAAGCAGTCAGGACCAAAGAGACCTGAGGAGGCATGTATTGGAGTTTCTTGGGGATAAAAATGCACTAAATGCTATAGTCTACACAAATGCTATAGGAAGGGCCTCCTCTCTCTCCATCTGGATGAGGAGGCTTGAGTATTTGAGTTCCAGAATGTGTTGACTTTAGAAAGAATTTAGTACTAGGGAGAAACAGAGAACTCTGCCACTGGCAGTATCTTTCCTACTGCTGGATATAACTTTGCGACAGCTTCCTTAAGCCTGTTTAGCTACAACTCACAAATATCCTTTATTAAATCTGCCTGAGTTGACTTTTTTTAATTGTCACCTGCCACATAAAGGGTCTGTTTCTATTGAAATTCTTCATTACAGTTAGAACAATCCTATGGCAGAGAGAAACACTTCATGACTTTGTAAGATAAAATTTGAACACTAATATTGCTATCTCATTTGGATTCTGATATCTGAAATCCTACACCTTTCAAAATGTTGTATACTTATGTAACATCTCCTTTGGTATGCAGATTCAGAGTAGAATCTTTTGTTAAATTGGAATTCCAGAAAGTTGTCCTATCTATGAGTTTGAAAATGAGCTTTTTTGCAGTTCATCAAAGTAAAAATAATTCAGGGCTTGGCACATAGCAAGCACTCATGGAATATGTACAAGAAATGGAGTTTTCTGGTTACACTTGAATTTCTGATTAATTGAAAGTTAATTAGAAATTCCACCCCACCACCATTTCCTGTCTTTAGAAAATCTTTGCAAAATGTATGAGTGTACTTTCTTTCTTTATTAATTACAGTATAGTGAGCATAATTGCATTTTTGATGATTAAGAATTTTACAGTGCCTGAGGGTAATCAATCAAACTATAAATTCTCATATAATATTTTACACAGAGAAATGATAGGAAATTGATTGTGGACATCTCTTAGAAATTTATTTTCTTTTTAAAATTGACCTTTCTTTCTTTCAAACACTTTTTGTTCAAAAAATTAATCAAAATTTTGATCAGCTTCATACTGGTCTTGCTATTTTTTAATAAACCACTTTAACATTGGCACCAGTAATTACAAAGTAAAATTATTAGTATGGTATATTGTAGTCTATTTCAGCTGCTATAACAAAATTACCTTATGCTGGGTAATTTATAAGCCACAAGGAGGCTAGAAATGAAGATCAAAGCACTAGCAAATTTAATGTCAGTTGAGGGCTTGCTCTGTTTCAAATATGGCACCTTCTTGCTGTATCCTCACATAGTGGAAGGTGTGTATTGGGTCCCACAAGCCACATTTATAGGGGTAATCTTATTCAAGAGGTCTCTATCTGTATGAACACATAATAGTTTTATCTCTTAAAATCACAACAATGGGGATTAGATTTCAACATGAATATTGGAAAGACATGGACATTCAGACTTGCATGGGGCAAGACAGGAGATGGTCATTAGGGAAAATAGGATAAGGGGTCCTGATACTGGAGTTTCCGTGAGGATTTTCAGGGATAAATTTGATCGTGCAAACTAACTGGTGACTGCAAATCAAAGAATCAGGTGAATGACAATCCTAGGTATCAGCAAGTAGAAATTATGTCCATTTTTTCATGTTTCTTTTGTAGAAAGTAGGCCTTTCATTTTCAGATCTTTCCATATCCTATGACTACAACCACTTCTGTTAAGTTGTATAAGGTTGATGTAGATGAAACACAAGGGCATACATGTTATTCTTGGCAATGCTTTCTTTACGTTCATCTTTTTAGTCTCTTTTTTTACCACTAGACTGATAAGCTAAAGGGGATCCAGATACTTAGGAACAAGGCATTACTCCTGTACTCCTATTACAGACATGATCCATAACCACAGTCACTGATCAGAGTAGGATACTATACCTCATGGAGTTAATCCAAGAAAGGGGAATGCCAACCATTAGTGTATAGCCAAGGATGGAAAGAAGAAATTGTTATTTCAGCTAGGAGGATATGAAGGAAGCAAATGTCAGGTTGCAAAACATGAAAATCACTGGTTGTAGATCACCAGATGGGCGATACCCTTGAAGTTTCAGTTCCTCTTTTCCCAATGCCTTCCAGTCTTCAAGAGGCCCTATTCTGTGATGGTTCAGAAGTTGACATTGGACAAGTTAAAAGTTTGCTTTTGTGTTTTTCCAGCCTAGATTGTCCTTTGCTATGGTCATTCTTCATGTGAGTGTTGATGATAATTGACCCACTGTCTGCAGGGCATGTGCTTTGAGTTGTATTTATTGTAGTGATGATGAATTAAACTTGAGTTAGTGAAACTCTCTCACAAGTCTCCCCTGTGAGTATGGCTTTGCTTTTGTGGAAAAATTATAGGATTTCTTGAAAGACTATGTACTTGCAGAAGGACTGGTAGAATCTAGACAGTCCTTGATTGGGACTCCTCATCATGCAAAGCAAATTGTTTATTTTCTTTTTCTTCTTCTAAAAACCATATTTAAAATTCAGTCATTCCTCATTTTAGTGATGGTCAAAATATTTAATTGCCAAATCTTCAGCTATAACTAAGCTGAGTTCTATGGGGATTACTATGTGGATGAATTGCGTAGTGTTAAAGATTTCCTGAGGTTCAAAATCCCACAGGGAAGACAGATAAGAATGATCTGTCTATTTTACTATTCTATAGTAAAAGTATGAGTGGATTTCATAAGGAGAATTAAAGGAAGGAAATGATATTTCCAATCAGGAAGATGCCTGAGAATAGAAAGGACTTGAGTCAGGCCCTGGAGGAGGTAGAGACACATTACAGGCACAGACCAGTGAAAGGCATTTTAGGAAAAGGAAACAGCCTTGAAATACGCAGAGGTTGGAGAGTGCAGGGCCTGATCCAGAGCAGAGGATAATCTTTCCATTGCAGATGTGGGTGTGTGGAGGTCAGGCAAGATGAGGGAATATTGTTTAGGTAAAACTAGAGAAGGAGACTGGGGCTTTATCTTGGATGACTGTGACTGCCATAGTAGAGGAAGGTGGAAAGCCAATGGGTATTTTAGAAAAGAGAGTTGATGTGATAATAGTTAAAGAAATAAGAAAGATAATTCTGTGGCCAGGGTGGAGAATGGGTGGCATGGGTGAGGGTGGGAGCATGGCAGCTTGGAGTGGGAGTGTCTAGTCAGGAAGCTTCTGCAGCCATTCAGATGAGAACTGATAAGATCATGACCCAGGAGAGGGGAAAATGGGAAGGAAAAGGAGGCCATGGACTTAGTAGGTGGGAATGGCCCAGTGAGAGGGCAAATATGAATGATTCTGAGGTTAAATGAGATTGGGAATCTAAAGGAGGTAAGGTTGCTTTAAGTGAGGTGGGAAGGGGTTGAGGGGGAGAGGTGATAGGGGCAATGTAAATAATGTATAATATCAGTCTAATTGGAATGGTCACTATGAATCCCCCTTTTATAGTGAGTATATCGTAATAAAAATTTATAAAAACGTAAAGGAGGTGAGGAGGGAGAACTTGGCTTTCTTCTCATTGTTGAATACTAAATTTTGTTTGTGTGCATGCTCATCATGGCTTGTTTCTGAGATTTATCTCATTCACCTGTGCAATCGCAACACGCAGCAGAGCATTTATTTAGTTATTTATTTACTCAGGCACTTTTGATTAAATGTTCACTCTGTACCAGGAACAGAGGCCTGGCATATAGCAGGAACTCAATACTCACTTGTTTAACTGAACTAAACATTTATGGATTCCACGTAGTTAAGTTGTCATTTTATTGAGAATGTCTGATTGGAAGACGTTAGTAAAACCATGAGTTTAATGGGGATGGGGTAAATGGGTGGAGTCTTACTATAAGTGTCCCATGGAAGAGGGGAGCTAATAACTTGTATCTTTAAGGACTAGTTTATGAGCATCCACCCTGCCTTCTGCTGTGTCCCTCAGCCTGGAAGTGGACAATGAGCACAAAAGCCTTGGAGATCTTATTTATAGATATTTCCCAAAAGCTGAGGAGGGATGGAACTGCTGAGTTTTGTAAGCCGTTTAGATATGTATGCCTAAGTCAGAAACCTATGCTTCATAAAATTATCTATTTATGTCTCTTTTTTGTATGATTTGTGTATTTTCTTTGTACTTTCAAGCTAAAATTTTCACTGAATGTTGGTTTTTCAAAATTCCAGTCTGTTTTTGCTAGGTGGGTGGAAGAAAACAAAGCAATTTATAGAAGGTTCTTTTTTCCTTGGACTAGAATTTCATGTGGAGAGTAACTTACTCTGGGGGCTAAGCACAGTGGCATTAGGTTCCTGGAAAGGGAATAGGTACTGAAGAAAGGTGAAGCTTAGGGGAAGGGTAGGTCTGCTGTACAGAACCTTTTTCCATCTGAGAGTTACTTTTTCAAAGGCCTTTGCTTGCATGTGGGTTACATGGTGCAGCATAGTGGATAAGAATGCTGGATGTGAGGAATCCCAAGATAGATTTGTGCACATTTTTTACTTTCTTTAAGTTTCTGTTTCTTTATTGGTAAGAGAGATAGTAATCATATTTGCTTCACTTTCTAACCTACTAAATACTTTGCCTGGTTACTGTGTTATTTTTTGTCTACTTTAGCATGTTAGGTTTATGGAGGCAGGGATTTTTGTTTACATTGTTTCCTTGTGTTCAACATTCTGGGCACCTGATTACCTTGGAAATAATGCTATGGCAAAGGAAGTCAGGAGGAATGACTGGGGTTGAGGGAGAACAGTAAGGTGGGCATATGTTCCTGACAGCCAGTGTAGGAAGGGGCTTCATAAGAAGATGGGACCAGGCTGGATACTAAGGTGAGACAGAAGAAAGGAAGGGGAGACCCAAGGTTAGGTTTTTGAGTTTGGTAATTATAAGATACTGGTGTTTTCAGAGCCCCAACGTCATTGGATAATGACAGGAAAACCTAATAGTCAGGAGGATTAATGAGATAGAAGAACATAGTGACTATAAGCTACAACTACTCTTTCTGGAAGCTGAGTGAAGAAGAGCAGTATGAGACTTTGTCTTGATGACACAAGAGGTGCAAGGAAAGACTTGTTTTCTGTTTTTTGCTTGCTTTTTGGTACTGGGGCTTTGAGCCACTTCACCAGCCCTTTTTTTTTTGTGATGGGTTTTTTTTTTTCTGAGAGAGGTCTCACAGACTATTTGCCCAGGGCTGGCTTTGAACTGTGATCCTCCTGATCTCTGCCTCCTGAGTAGCTAGGATTACAGGTGTGAGCCACCACTTCTTGAGACAGAGTCTTACTATGTAGCCCATGCACCTTGAACTTTCAATCCTCCTGCTTCAGTCTCCTGAGTGTTAGGATTATAGGTGTGCACCACCATGATTGGCTATTGTATTTTTAACTAAGGAATGACAATGCCAGGGAGAAGGAGGGATGCAAGACATGAACAGATGCAGTGATCCATAGTGTAAATTCCTGAGGAGGGAAGAGGTTAGCTATGAAGGAAACTTACCTTGAATGGGGGTAAAAGGAGAAAACGATAAGTAGGGAAATTTGAAGCTTGAGGAGGACAATCAAGAGAGTTCAAATTGAGTCATTTATTATCTCAGTGAAGAAGCACTAAGACTATCTGGTTATGGTTTGTTTGGGCATGAGAAGAATGGAAAAGAATTGGAAGAATTAAAAAGGGAAACTCAAGAGAAGTCAGTTGAGACAATGAAGAGGACTGCTCAGTGCACTGAGGAGCAGTACAATTACACAGTGTGCCCTTGTTTTAGTTTAGTGATTCAAAGTTATGTGATTTTGCCTCTTAATAACGCTCTGTGTTCAAAATGCTGATCAAAAGCAAAATGGCAGTTAGGCATGGTGGCGCCTGTCTGTAATCCTGGCACGTAGGAGGCTGAGGTAGGAGGGTCACGACTTTGAAGCCAGACTGAATAACAAAGTGAATTGTAGGCCAGCCTGGGCTACATAGTGAGACCCTATCTAAAACAGAAAAAGAAAATAAAAATGACTGGCTGGAAATAATAAGAGCTTTAAAACTGGAAGAAAGAATATGGAACTGTTTAAAGGGGTTCCAGAAAACCAGAACTCTGATCTGATTAAAGTATGACTGAAAAAAATCCACAAGAGTAGTAAGAAATTCAGTCAGGAGATGAATGAATTGACAGCCTTGAAGACAAAGACAGTCAGGAGAGATGAGAGAGTAGGGCCAGGGGATAATTTGGTGTGTTTACCTGATTTAGTGATTCTTAAAAAAAATAATGTGGAAGTGATAAAATCAGAAGTTTTTATAGATTAACCCAATAAACAGTACTTGTACTTTTTGGCACACAAGGCTGTTACTGCTTCTGTGTAAGAAGTCACCGTTAGGGTAGAAAGAGAGCACCACTTCTATGTTTTAACAAGGAGAAGGAAGGAACTCCATCCCTCTTCTCAGTTGTTATGTTCTTTGAAGTTAACCTTTGCAAAGAAAATCTTAGCCTGAATTTTCCCTGAAGTTCTTTTTTCAGACAGATGCTAAGTTATAGCAAGGTTTATGCTAAGAAGTTTTATTTCCTTTTTCCCTGGCTTGTAGCAATAATTAAGAGAGGTGCCTTTAACAGAACACAAGACATCATCTTATTAGTTGTGGTACCCTAAATCTATTAGCCTTGGGTAATCTGAGTGGTTACCATTAATTCTAATAAGGCTAATGTTTTCCAGTCATTTTTCTACCAGCACTTAAGGAGCTGGTCCAGATATTTGCCTCTTTTAACGTTGGTAGAAATAGTAGCATGAATGTCTATTCTGCCTATAACTAACACCCCTGCATGAAAAGTGATACAGCAGCCCATGATCTTAAGGTAAGGATACAGGTTCTGTCCAGCAGCCATTAGGTGGTGCTGCCTAACCAACATTGTGTCGTCTGCAGTTAGGCTACCTGGATGAGTTCTGCTGCCTTTATTGTGGGTACAATGAGAATATTATATGATTCTCTTACAAAAGTGGCTGAGAATTCTCTATCACCTCTGTGAGACTTATCAGGGTCTTTTTCTTTCTGGAGAGTAACCAATACCTGCTGTAAGGAAGTGGCAGATTGTACATGACTGCTCAGACAGAAAATCACCCTTGGTATTTGAATAGCATTTTGCACTTCACACAGACTTTTTCACATAACAGTTTCTGGAAAATAGTAAGCTCTCTTTTTTTTGATTGAATAAATGAAGTAATGCGTATACGGAAAATCAACTAATTCTACACTGGCATTTGATATTGTAGAAATTGCATTGAGATTAAATTATGACAAAAGGCCCCTGTGAGACAACATGCATGACTACTGGTAAATATGACATGATTGCATTTACTCATACTTATTCTACTACAGGGATATTGTCGAATTTACATTATTTATGGAAAATTGGAAAATAACAATAAGGAATTTTTAGTAAGACTAATTCTCACTCTCTTTCCAAATAATGACTTAGTTAAACATTGAAGAATTTGTTCTATAGTTACATACCCTGCTTTTTGTTTTTTTAAGCATTTATTATTTTTGATAGATACAAATTGTATATGTATGTATTTGGTATGTACAGCATGAATTTTGATATATGCATGCAACATGGAATAACTAAATCAAAGTAATTGACATACGTATCACCTTATATACTTATCATTTTTTGTGTTGAGATACTTAAAATTTACTCTTAGCAACTTTCAAGAACAACTTTATTGCTAGTAACTATAATTACCACATTACACAATGAGCCTTTTGAATTCATTCCTCCTTTCTAACTGAAATTTTAGATTCTTGACCGCCCACCCCCCATTCATCTCGTCCTTTCCTTCACCCTTTTCTTATTTCTTTTACCTTGGAAGGATAACTTTATCAGTCAGATTTCCCATTTGAATGCTCCCATTGGAAATATACTTTGCCAAGAAAATTTTGAGTTAACAATCCAAACAACCAGGTGGCCAATATATTTTTTCTCTGATCTCTCCCTTCTGGTAAGTCGGAATAGGTGGAGTCCCAGGGGGTTGTCAGTTCTCAACAGTGAATATAGTGCTAGTGAGTTCTATAATTTCCTCTTAGAATTCTGTGATGACTTACCACTTTAATGGTGTGGTTTCAAGGTGCCTTGCCTTTCATGGTTGATATTCTTTAGAATTTAGAGGGAGAGTAAGTTGATTAAGACTGTAAAATTAAGAAAAATGGTTGTAATAATCATTGCTCATAAAATAGAACTAGAGAGATGATAGCTACATTAAGAAGGGATGAGACCTGAGATAGAAAGGAAAAATAAGATTGAATTACAGAATCCATATTTTAGCAGGTATTTACCAAGACATGATTTAACCTGGATATTCCCTAACAAGGATATATCAGCTGTATCATAATAGAATTTTATTCTATGTATGGGGAAAAGTTATAAAATAGTTGTTTGACAAAAAATTTTTATGATGTATCACTGGAACATATATGTATATATATATAATATAGGTATATTGTAATAATCTGTTTTCTCTTACTATAATGAAATACTCAAGGCTGGTACTTTATAAAATAGAGGTTTATTTAGTTCACAGTTCAGGAGATTCAAGGGCATGGCAGTGTCATCAACTCAGCTCTGGAAAGGACTTCATGGTGGATGGCATCATAATGATGAACACACATGCAGTGAAAGGGATCACATGGTGAAACAGGAAGCCAGAGAGAAAGATTCAGGGGTCAGAATTCCTCTTTCATAACAACCCTCTCATTAGAAATAACCAAGGTCCCCTGAGAACTGCATTAATTCCTTCTGAAGGTGGAACCCCAATGACCTTCTACTAGGCTCCACCTCTCAAAGGTGCCCCACCTTCCAGCATTGCCAGAGTGAGGACTAAGCTTCTAACACATGACCCCTCAAGAGACACATCAAGTTTACCCAAACTGTAGCACCATATATATGTGATCATATGTGATTAACATTCTCGACTCACCTCAATTATAGCAAGATTTGACTCTGCTGTTTAATCATTATAGTGAGCTTGAGGACTGGCTACTTGGAAATCAATTTTTGGCTGGAATATTTTTCATTATGATGCCTAGGCAGCTCCAGAAACATCATCCTAACAGTATCTGATCACCTCCAGAGACAGAGCTTCTCTGAAGGAAGACAGAGTGAGGCAATGCTTGAAGGAACAATCAGTGTTTCTGGGCCTGTCTGTGACTTGCCTTGATTGTCCTTCCCATGTGCAGAGCCATATGCTCTGTCACTTCTCAAGTTGTGATGTTTCATCTGGGAGTAGTTTGAACCCCTATCTCTCAACATTTCTTTAATGACTCCAAGATGAAAAGACCATATTCCATTTTATTTTTATTGCAACTTTTGAGGGAGGCACCAAAACAGAATCTCTTAGCAGGGAAGAGAACTATATACCATCTGATCTAGAAACAAGTACTAATGTCAACTGGTGAGAAGATCACAGGAAGGTTACATAGAGCATCTCTCTGTCTTTCAAGGTGAGGATGCCTCTGACAATAAAAGAATGCAAGGATTACCTCAATATAACCCTCAAACACTGTCTTCTTAGGTAATAAAATCAATTCTTTGTTCAGAATAAAGGCTTTAGCTCATTTTTTCCAATAAAAAGTCAAAGTTGGAAATCTTAATAAATAGTTTACACAGATCTTATTTGAGTTTGAAACCCATAACTATACTCTAGTTCATCAGCCTTGTGAAGTAGATCAAGACCTTGTCTTTGAGTTTGAAATTGTGGTTAAAGTTCTTTATTAGCTGTCAGGCACAAGTGACAGCCACACAACATCACTGGCAATGTTCTACTTCAGTTTCGTAACTTAAGGGAGCACTTTAGAAACTTATAAAGCAGCACAAGAATTTTAAATCAGTATTCTTCTAGCTTTTTCTGATTATTGCCCTCCTCAATCTGTTTGCAATTGTCCTGCTCCCTTGATTTGACAGCAAGTGACTAGTGCTTTCAGCCTTTCCCCAACACATTTGATAGGATTTTTACAGAGATCATAATCTTCTGTTCCTTATATTCATATTAATTGTTTTAATAATGCTAAATTAAATTACATAATTATAGTAACAAGGACAACTAGCATCAGTGTATTTAGAAATAGGACAGCTGACCTGTTGCTAAGCACAGGGTGTAGGGCTAAGGCCTCATGGTTTGGATGTACTAGTGAATGGTCTCCTACTTAGGAGACTTCAGCATTCTATGGGCACAAATAGTGTGTTTTGCAGAGGGCAATGCAAGCCCTGGCTAACCTTTCCTAGTTGTTTGGGAGCTGGTAAGAGAGAGTTTTTGGATCATTATTATTAAGAACATAAGTCCTTGTAAGCCAATGAGCAACCATCTACTATTTTTAAAATTATATCAACATGAAGAAAGGCAGCTCTTGAAAATGCCTCTTGTCTTTAAACTAATGCAGCTTAAAGTCCTTTAAAATTTGGTCTTTATTCAGACAATAGAAATGTATAAATTGATTGAATGTGCTTATTAAAACACTTGAGTGTATAGTATCTCAGATTATGTGGCTCCTTTGAGCTTTTTTTCCTAAAATAGATATACATTACAAACAATAGTAAATATCTGTATTCAATGACAATAGTAAAAAAGCTCTCAGTGTAATTTAATGTTGGAAATCAATACTGTATGTCTCTGATTCAATTGAAAGGTGGAGATGAAGACATTTATTGCTCCAGGTGGGTTGAAAAATGTTGGTGCCTGCCAGCCTGCCGTCAATCACAGAATTTCCAGTCACTGTGTGTTTTCATTGCTCCTAATATTTTGCAGCTCTGGGCTACTGCCTGTTCTGCCTAATGATAGGACCAACCTTGACTGGGAGCCCTCTGAACCTTCCCCGGGGGCTGCTCTGTGGTTGCCCAACCCTTGACATCAGCCTTCACAGTAAATGATATAGAAATCTTTATGAAAGAATGGAGGGCTAGAATTTATTTCACTATGAGCTCATCTGCCTAAATTCCTAAAATTTCATGATTACATTTGATTTTTAAGTCATTTTGAACTCTTTCTGCAACTCTGTTACTTTTTATCTTTTCTCAGCATCATAGCCTTTACTACAAAGCTTATTTCAAGGAAAAGCCTCTTAGAATTCCAGTTATTTCCTCCTGCTTCATGCTTGTCTGTTTGTTTGGGATACCAGCTTACAAGATGTCCTTTGAGTGATTGCTTTTAGTAAAATCCAAGTGACTCAAAGACTGAAGACTTTGATAACTGAGTGTGTGTTTTATATCACTTTGGGAATTCTTGCAATTGGTAAGATATGTGAGAAAAGAGATAAAGAGGCAAGAGGTCTTTTTTCTAGGCTGTTTTTAGAATTCTGAATTAGCAGTAGGAAGTGACTCATTGGAAGTGGCCACTTTGTGAGACTTCAGGAGCAACCTGGAAACAGATCTGTGGTTCAAGAATGCTTGCAATTCAGGGTGATGGCTATTCTATGTGGGTGTGAGATGCCTTGGGGTTGCACCAAGTGAATGGTTTCTTGTCCTCAGAGGATTTCTAGATGTCTTTTGGGGCAACTTGTGAAGGTGTATTGTCTTTTTGGTAGAATATTCTCCCCTCCTTACTTGGTGGTCTTAACATGCAACCAACTCTGTTTGCCAACATACCAGAGCTGGTGTTCTGTGTGTAATGGAAGTGACTCCTCTATGTTAGAAAATGAATTTTCTGCGCAAAATGATAGTATGGTTCTGCCACGCTATGCTTTTCATTAGAATGAACAAATGTCTTATAATGACTTATGGTAGCAAAAATTGCCAGATATCCTTTGATTAGTTGTAATAGAGAGACTGAGCACTTAACGGACATGACACAACACACACATGCTTTTGTTTAATCCTCCCAAAAGCTTGAGAAATTTCATCATCCTTTATCTATTGATGGAGGAAAATAAGGTTTAGAAATATAAAGTTTCCAGTAAGTGGTGAAGATAGGATTTAATTACAGTTCTATTTGGTTCCCCCCAAATGGGTTTGAACAGGAGACATTTATGGCTCTCTTAGAGTGTCATTTGAAGAGTTACTTGGTATTATTCACTTTGAGTTAGAGAAACATAAGCACATAATATTCCCTCTAACTTCATCATTTCTGGGGAAAGATAGCCACATGTCAAGGATACTTTAAGTAATTAGTGTGTTATTAACAGATCAGTTTGCATACTGCTGAACAGATAGCATTTATCTGTCATCACAATATACTTATTGGGGAAAAGAAAGAAAAATGTATAGTTATTGTCCCACACACAGGAAGAAGAAAGAACAGTTGATACCGATATAAAGCACCAGCCTAGCTACCAGTTCCAAGGTCATCCTAGACACAAATCTCTGGATACTGATGGTGAGTTGTGCTTGGTGATGCTACCGTACTTTGTGAGGCTGTTCTCTGGTTACCTTGGAGACAGCACCATGGCTGGTAGATGCTGAGACCCTTCCATAGTCTACCTTTCCATGGGTTGCTTTTCACAGCAGTCTTCCTGCCCATTTTAGTCAGTCTGGCTATGCCAAGCAGCAAGAGCAATTTTCTTTACAAGTGTTTGCCAGGGTGTGGACTAACATGAAGAATGATTTCACATATAATTGTATAACATTGTGGTAAATGCTTTTAAACAAAACAAAAAAATACCCCAAGATAGAATTGCCAAACTTAAAAGCAATCCAGATGGATTTTCTGACCTCTTTCTGCACCAACATTTCCTTTATGTCTTGGGAAATCGCTGGAGAGGGATTTTTATGTCCATTCACATTTCAATCCTTGACTTAGAAAGTTTCTATATTGTGCCTTTAAAAGCAACATGTGCCACTATTAAACTTGAACTGCTCTGGACAGCTGTGAAGATGGAAAAGAAGTACCATGCTTGGAACATTTTCATTTTGTTGTATACATTCCATTCAGTGCAGCTGGCCTGAATTCTCTCTAAAAGGATGTTGTGCAGCTGTTTCTCAGAGGCAGAACCTAAAGGCAAATACCCTAAACATCATCCCAGCACATCCTTTCCGACCTTGGCAAGCCATTTTGTCCTTAACTCTGTTGTGTATAATCGCAAAAGATTGCTATTTATCCAAATCGTCTTTAGGAAACAATACACATTCTCAGACGTCCCAGGAACACAGTTTTCCATTGTAAAAGATTTTCTTCGTTTTTCACCCCCTCTCATTTTCCCAGTTTCCATGGCAACATTTACTCTGATGGCACCTCCAGGATTATTACTATCATCACAGTTATTTCTTCTGATTACTATTGTTGCTTATTGTCATCAACATCATTTGGACTGTCAGATAGTCGTATCCTGACCTAAACACCCAGCCTCCAGGAATGTCTTCTCAAAACAGTTAAAAGTTAAAAAAAATGCTATGTAATTCCCAAGAGATTATCAGTGGTGCAATTATCCTATATCAGGTTTTTTTTTCCCCTTTCCTTTTTTTTTTTTTAAATTCTACCAAGTCATCGTAATCCTTCCAGAATATACATGGACAAGTTTGTCTGATAAAATAAGCTGTATGTGGTTGTGATTATTGCTGTTGTTCTTGTGTGTATGTGTGTGTGTGTGTGAGAGAGAGAGAGAGAGAGAGAGAGAAGGGAATTAGACATTCAAAGTTCTATAATATTACTAAGGAAACTTTTAATGAAATGTTGCAAGCTTGTTGTTTATTTTTTAATTTTTAATTTGTTTTGATTTTTTTAGAGTCTCACTGTGTAGTCCACATAGCCTGGACCATATGTTAGATAGCACAAAAATATTATAAATTTTGGAAATTTGAAATCATGCACTGTGTGGTCTAGTCATAGTGGAATTAAGAGCAAATTGATAATAAATAAACTTAAAATTCCCAGTCACTTGTTAATTAATAGTTCATCTAACCTATGGATTACAAACATATCTCAACAGTCATTACAAACACTTTAAATTAAATGAGAATCAAGAAACAGCACATAATATATGTGCACTGAAATGAAATCAGAACATAAAGAAGTGAACCCTTATCACTTATGAGCATTTCAGATTAAAATTAAAATAAAGAGAAATGCAAGGTCAACATTTGCTGTACAAAATAACTCTTTCAATAAAGAGTATACATAAAATGTACATTTGCAAAATTTATTTTGAATCTCAAGTCAATTAATACTTTGCTAATGAAGATAAATGTGTGAATACTAATGCTAACTTACACTAGAATCTGATTTAAAAAATAGTGGAAAAATTTACAGTCCCATAGATTGCATATATTGTAGTCTATTTGATAATTTAGGATAATCAAAATCAAGTATTCACATCTTTCATTAAAATATAATTTTTTTAAGGAATTGGAATATGAAGTCTCTTGATCTTTTGATGGAAGGTATTGTTTGTTTTGGTGGAGATTTAGTGGGACCTGGGCAGGGTCACATCATAGGGAACAACCTTCCACGAACTATCTGCTTGCTCCATTCTTTCATTCCTTTTCTTACTCTCTTCCTGTTACTTCTCTTCGCACATTTAAAAATTTCTTCTCCTTGTCTCATTTAGAGCAGCAATTCCTGAAAGGAAGTCAACTCTCCCCCCTTGGTTGTAGTCTACTCATACATATTTGAAGCACATATAAACCAAGTACACAAACTCTTTCTTAAAGACTATAAAGATAAAATCCAATGTTAATCTATTCTTTTGGTGGCATCAGAGATTGCTTCCACTCATAACCCAAAGCTCTGCCTCACTGTTGCCCCATCATGGAAATCATCTCAAGTACTACCAGGAACCAGGAAGTGACATACATGGGTCAAGGGGATCTGGTGGAAGAGACAGTATGAAGTGGGGGACAGTGTAGGTGTCCAGAGATGCCCCTTATCTAAAGGGAGCATAAGCTACTTAGCACCAGCAAATGCTGCCTATAGGGATAGGTGTCCAGTGTGGCCTCACCTCCCCATTTTTAAGAACTTAGAGATCTGAGTTTTTAAATAAGATTATTCTAAAATGTAAATGTCAGCTATTAAAAACAAAAGCTCTCTGCAGGATGATATTTTGTTGGTCAACAAACTGTGTGGCAGAAGATGTAGCCTGCAGAAATCTTGTGACCTCTTCTGCCTGACATTGAGCAGGAAGTTCCTTTGCCTCCTTTCTGTGATGCATACTCAAGTCCAGCCAGGTGGGGTCTCTGCCTGGGAGAAGCTTCAAGGGGTTGTGGGACTTAAAAACAAGTCCTTAGTGATTTGAACTCAGCAGCATCAGGGTCTGAGGGCAAATTAAAAGGAAACATTAGCCCTGGCCTTGACTGAGTGTGGATTTAAGAGTCTTCTTGATCATCTGTGGCCATTAATGGAGATATTTTAACAGTAGCAGTTACAAGCTGGGCTTTGAAGTAGGTACTTAATAGCTGCTTCCTTGTGTCTGTGACCATGGGCAATGTATCTCTCTGGCTTTTATTTTCTAACCTGTAAACCAGGAATAATAATCCATCTTTCAATGCTGTTATGAGGATTAAATAATTGATACAGGTAAAGAGCTTAGGAGAGTAACTGGCATATAATAAACATTCAATATTGTTGGCTATTTATTTATAAGGTCTCATAGGATAAATTATTCCTGGAATTTAGCACAAAAGCTAAAATAGTAACTCTTGGAAAGTTGTTGTTTTTTCTTTTACTTTATAGTAGATTTAATAAAAGCCATTGTATTTCCTCTTTTGACTTAACATCAGAATTTTAGAGCTAACTTTAGTTTTAAGAGAAGCAAATAGCTCATCTACATTCTGTACATAGACTTTATACATGCAATCATCATTCTGTCTACATCTTTTGTTATTTCTTGTTCTAGTCTTATGTACTTGGGTAGCTTTTAAAAAATTTAAATCCACCTCAAATCCTTCTGGGAAGCAGGTGGGGATACATAATGATAAATTCATGAAGTCCATAATAATAGGTTAGAAAGAAAGCATATTTGAGGTGATATTTACTTCAGGAAAATTTTATGTTACCCCAAATCTTCTTGTAACCCTTTATAGACGGTGTCACTCCATTTTAAATAAGTAAAAGCAAATTCAGTATTATTATGAGAATGACTCAGTAAGGAAATGCTAATATAATGTGTTCCAAAAGCTTACAACTAGAAGTTGCAAAATTATTGCTGGAAGTATTTGAGAAGTCCCAATTATTTTCCATTATTCACATCATAGAATTTTAGAATAGGAACATAATTTGTTTACTTTTCACATTGCACTTTGCTTGAACAATGAAAAAAGGCCTAGCCAACTTAATTTCATGTTAATCTAGCTTTAATTTCTTCTTAGAAGTGAGACAAAGCTCATAGAATTATGTGATTTCATAGACTTGTGAGGTCGGGACACCTCCCCCGTTGAGTATTCCATTCGATTCTCTATCCAGGGCAACGCCTGAAACATTAGAAATAGAAGGACAAGGATCCCACATTAAAATTTTTTGAAAAAGAGATTTAAAAGTCTTTCACTGATAATTTGTCTCAATTCATATTATTTCTCTTCTTTTTGTTTAATTTACACCTGAAAATTGAAACTACAGCCCATACTTCTATTGCGTAAAGAGAGGAGAAATAATTGACCATTTGTTGTGTTAATAGCCCCTTACAGAGAACCAATAGGGATGAATTATTTTTTTCAATGTGTCAGTCATCAATCACTCAATATTTATAGGTTGCTCTTTAGGTGTTGTGCTTGTGCCATATTCTGGAGCTGCTCCAACCACTTTCCCATCAACAAGTTTTGCAGAATAGTAGGAAACTCAGAAGTGACTAAGTGAATGAGAATTTGAAAATGGCTGAATATGGTGGTGCCTGTCTGCAATCCCAGCACTGGGATGGCTGAGGCAGGAAGATTGCAAGTTTGAGTTCAATTTGGGCTACATGAGAGAAAGAGGAAAAAAAAGCAAAATTTGGAAGTAAACTTTTTCTGCTTTTGTTTCAATTAAGACATTGATAAAATAGACATGGGGAATTGAAGTTAATATGAAACAAGTTCTCCCTGACAAAGAATTTGTGAAGTGATATGCTGGGACTAGTTTCTGACCTTTTCACCCTTTCATCTATGTGAAGGCTGCACAAGTCTGCAGAGCAGGGAGAAGGAGTTTCTTGTAGGACATGCTGTTATAAGCCCTAATATTTATCCCAAGGAGGAGAGTGGGAAGGGACACTGCAGCTTCACCACCAACCCGTAGTATGATCAATGGAAAAGCTTGCTGTGTGCTTGGGAAATGGGGTCATGCTGAACTGGCCTCCAAGTGTCAGGAAGGTGATAAGCTGTGTCCATGTTGCATAGGGATCAGGTGCATGCCTGCAGTCTATTAATGCAGAGAGTGTATACATATATTTAGGGGAGAAGGGGCCAAGGGGGAGCAATTTTAATGTCTGCTGTGAGCCAGTGGCCAGGGGCTGATGGTGGTCTCAGATGATCAATGTATCTGCTTCAGGTTAACAAGAGGCACCTGCACACCCATGTTTATTGCAGCACTATTCACAATAGCCAAGTTATGGAAACAGCCAAGATGCCCCACCACTGACGAATGGATTAAGAAAATGTGGTATCTATACACAATGGAATTCTATGCAGCCATGAAGAAGAACGAAATGTTATCATTCGCTGGTAAATGGATGGAATTGGAGAACATCATTCTGAGTGAGGTTAGCCTGGCCCAAAAGACCAAAAATCGTATGTTCTCCCTCATATGTGGACATTAGATCAAGGGCAAACACAACAAGGGGATTGGACTTTGAGCACATGATAAAAGCGAGAGCACACAAGGGAGGGGTGAGGATAGGTAAGACACCTAAAAAATTAGCTAGCATTTGTTGCCCTTAACGCAGAGAAACTAAAGCAGATACCTTAAAAGCAACTGAGGCCAATAGGAAAAGGGGACCAGGAACTAGAGAAAAGGTGAGATAAAAAAGAATTAACCTAGAAGGTAACACACATGCACAGGAAATCAATGTGAGTCAACTCCCTGTATAGCTATCCTTATCTCAACCAGCAAAAACCCTTGTTCCTTCCTATTATGGCTTATACTCTCTCTACAACAAAATTAGAAATAAGGGCAAAATAGTTTCTGCTGGGTATTGAGAGGGTAGTGGGGAAAGGGAGGGGGCGGAGTGGGTGATAAGGGAGGGAGTGGGGGCAGGGGGGAGAAATGACCCAAGCCTTGTATGCACATATGAATAAAAAAAAAAAAAGAATCTTAGGTAAGGAGACAACCTAAGAATGATAATTCCAAAAGCTTAGACAGCAGAAAGCTCTTATTATTTACCAGACTTAAAATCTTGTTCATCACTATTTTTATCTGTTGAATTTGACCACTCTGTTTGATTCCTTTCCTCTCTGCCCTCAGTTGAATGGGCCACTGAAAGGAGGGGGTTGGAGAGGGAGAAAAGGAGGATGAGAAATTGAGAGCGAGAGTAAAAGTTAGTCACAGCTCCTTCCTGGAAGTCAGGAAGCCTCCAACTACAGGTCATAGCAAGGTGGAAGAGAGAATTCTTCACTTTAAAGAAAGACTAATATTTTGGGGAGAACACTTTCTAACTAGTGAATCTGGTTTTGTGAATTAAGGCCATTGCAGGATTGTGTTTTTCATGTGAGTAGGAAAATCATGGGAACTTCCAACTTTCTTTACAGGTTCAGAGGCCTCCTTTATTGAACAAAAGGTTACAGGGATGGAAATAGACAAAAATAAATGTGTGTTTTGGTCTCACACCCACATCTGCATATCTGGTGGGGGAACACAAAGTGTTAACAGGGGACACGAAGCAGAGGCCCCTAACCTAGGTTCCAGACAATTCTCAGAGGAAGCAACACTGTTCAAAGAGCAGAAGAGATGAGAAGATTTCTGTGTAGAGTTGGCAGATTAAATACTTTCACTTCCTCCCAATGTCCCCATAAAACAACTCTAAAGTGGTTTAAAAATTTTCAAAGATGAGAAGAACAGAAAAGGATGCAATAACTAGCAAGTTTTGTAACCTGACAAAATGGATGTGTGGGAAAGGCCAGGCAGAACTGAAGGTCAAGTTAGGTGGGAAGAGGTACAATCCAACTCAACCAACTCAGAATGGAGAGACCATGTTTCTTCTAGAAGTGGGGTAGGTAGAAGGACTAACATGAGGGGGATTGGCTTAAAATTATGCATTTTTTGGGGGCAGTACTGGGGTTTGAATTCAGGGCTTTGGACTGGTTGCACAGGTACTCTACTGCTTGAGACATATCTTTAAACCTTTTGGCTCTGGTTATTTTGGGATAGGGTCTCACTTTTTGCCCACCACAACTAGCCTTTGGATGAGATTCTCACAAACTTTTTGCCTGGGCTGGTCTCAAACCGTGATCCTTCTGATCTCAGCCTCCCAAGTAGCTAGGATTACAGGGTTGAGCCACAGCACATAGTGAAAATTAGTTTTTGGATAGTCAGATTCCTGCATCACCTAGCCAGCTTTATGTTCCTGGGCGACAGATCCTCTCAGCCATGGCAAAAGTAGGAGGGTTTATGTTTTCTAGAGGGAGAAGCTGGATACAGCGAAGGGTGGAGATGCTATACTGAAAACAGGGGATTGAGTGAATGTGTGTAATACAATCACAGGATGAAACATTCAGGATGAAGCTGACATCATATTGAGTATCTTTCCTACAATTGACATCTGGAGGTCAAACAGCCAGACTTTTACCTGCGGAGGACCAAAGAGCTTTTGTTAAGAAATCTCAGCAGTCCAAGAGCAAAGACCTGAAGATAGTGACGTCAAGGCTTCCCTATCTTGATGGGCAGGGAAGTGACCAGTTAGATCACTCTACAGTGAGTGAGGCTCACAACTCTTAAGTCCCACTCTTGGGTTTGGAGGGTGTGATCCCCTCACACAAATGTGAGCAGACAGCCAGGGATAATCAGACACTTGAGTACAGCATTAATAGAGTATAAGAGGTCCACTCCCTGAATAATAGAAAGATCTGAAAGATCAGACAAAATGGAAAGCATGATGTAAACTACAATTTAAGTAGTACCTTAGAACTGAAGGATTTGAGTTCTAGATTAAGGAGTTTTCTGAATGCTTAGCAAAATGAAATAGGTGAACATAGAAACAAGAGATATCATTATGGATTTTCAGTGCATTAGAGAAAAAAAATAGAAAAACCTAAAAAAAGTAGGGGTGAGAGTAAGGGAGAGAGAGAGAGAGGGAGGGACAGATGGAGGAAGAGAGAGAGAGAGGGACAGATGGAGGAAGAGAGAGAGAGAGAGAGAGAGAGAGAGAGAGAGAGAGAGAGAGAGAGAAGGAGAGAGAAAGAAAGAGAGAGAAAGAGGAGGAGAAGGAGGAGGAGGAGATAAATTGCATTTTAAGCCTTCAAGTTTTTATATTCAGCCAAACTAAAAATCATTTGTCAGTACAAACAAAACATAAAACTAAAAAGGGAAGAGAGAGAGAATGAGACACACAGGAAAGAGGAAAATAATCTAGTGGAGAAGGCTGATCTGAAGATGACAGAGCTAGCAGTTGAGCAGCCAGCTCCCCATTTTAAACTGGAACAGAAAGACTTATGGACAGATTCCTTTAGGCCAGTGAAATTGAGAAAATTCTCACTATGTCTGAACATGGTAAGAGGAAATTTAGATAATTGGTGAAGAATTTCGAGGTCAAACTGGTAAATACAGAGGAAATTAAGGAAACTCTCCTCAAGATTACTTTTAACTTCAGAGAAAACAAAATCTCATGCAAGGAAAGCAAAGAAATCAAGGTTAAGTGTGGAGTAAAGCCTGTATATATGTATTTGTGAGTTGGAAACAAGCAAGGAGGAATAATAAATCTTCTTAATAGTGTTGGGTCAATAGATAAATGTCTAAAACCCAAGAGCTAACAAAATCAGCAACTGGCAGCACAAATCCATTATTTAGAAACATAGAGGTAATTACCAAAATATTTAGTTAAAGCAGGGGAAAATGATTGCCTTTAGGGGAGGAGGGGAAAGAGGGTGGAGACAGGGTTCTATCATTGGTAGAAAAAACTTTGTAGAACTATCAAATAACTGTTATGTAAAAAGATTATTTATTTATTTGTGTATTTATTGTGCTCAGCTCGAACCCAGATCCTTGTACATCCTCATCTACCTCTGAGCTATGTCTCTATCCCCAACGCCTACATGTTTCAAAGAAAAAGTTGAGGTGAAAGCATAGTGATTAGGGTAAGAGAGAGATTGGGGAAGAAATAGAAGATGTAAAGACCCTAAGTTGGGGGGTAATTCATTTGAGGAACTACTAAACCAAGTTCAAGATGAATGTGAGGGGTGAGGGAGTGGGAGGAGCAAGAAAGACAGCATTGAGATATGAAGACAGAGGGTGATCAGGGAGCAGATCATGAATGATCTTTAATTTCACCTTAAATTGGATGGAAATCTAACAGAGGACACTTGTCTTCAATAAGAGAAAATGCAAAAGTAGATTAAACCATAAAGGAATTTTACCATGTTTATCACCTAATAAGATGTCTAGAGGAAAGGTGGTGAATTCAGCAGCTCAGTGACAACATGAAAGATCAGGTGGATTTCTTCTGTGCAGTATGCTATTCTCAAGTACCAGGTATGAATCCCAATAGCTACAAAAATCAGATATTGCTTCTCCCCACAATTGCACATCCTTATTCTTGGTATCAGTTCTTTATTAATGCATCAAAACTTACCACATCAAAATGTAATGTCCTAGAAAAACCACTATTCTGCTTGCTCCTGATTCTGTGTGTGGGCATTCTGTAAGTGGTCTCAGGTGGCTAGGTTTGCTGCTGCTTTGTCCTGGACTCACTTATTCTCCTGTACTCTAGTGGTGGCTCATCTAAGGCTGGATAGTTTTAGATAGCCTTACTTACAGGATGGGGGCCTCACCTGTGGTGGCTGGGCAGCTCATCTCTCTAGTCCATGTGTTCTTGGTCTCCAGTTGACTAGACTGGGCTTTTTCACACGGTAGGTTCAAGACTGTTTTCCAAGAAGGTGACAGCTGAAGCTACAGGCCTCCTGAGATCTACAGTCAAGAGTCCCATGGTACGACCCTGCTTTGCTCCATTTTGTTGTTCAAAGAAAGTTGGCCAGCTAATATTCAAAGGGTTAGGAACTGATTTCACCTCATAATGGGAGGAATAGCAAAGCTCTATTTCAAAGGCAACAACAAACAGGAGTGTTATAAGTTACTGTGGCTACCTTTGCTATAAATCTATCATAACTTTTTTTTAAGAGTAGGGAGTATTTTCTCAGGCCCTTTCCTAAGCCAGTCATTGAGGAGGGCAATGAAATTAAAGTTGGCCTTCTATAACCATGGGCTCCACATCGTGTATTTAACTAACTGGATTGAACATGTTAAAAAAAATTCATCTGTACTAAACATGAACAGACTTTTTTCATGTTATTTATTCCCTAAAAATAGAATAATAACTATTTAAAGTACATTTACATTATCTTAGAAGTATAAGTAATCTAAACATGACTTATATTATATGGAAGGATGTGCATAGGTTCTATGCAAATACTATGCCATTTCAGATTTTGGTAACTACAGGAATCCTGGAACCAATCCCTGGAGAATGCTGGGGGACCACTGTGCTCTGATTGGGTAAGCCTGATAAGGGTTGACTTCCTGCAACTGAAGACTAATCTTCTCTGAAGCGAAAGAGCCTTGTTGCAAAGAAGTATGTGTGTGGGACTTTGACAGAAAAATAAACAGTATCTCTCAGATTTCCCTAAAGAAATGTGATTTATTTTTAAAAGGATACCTTCATCGCAATGTGAAAATGGATTGGAGAGGAGCAAGACTGAAGGCAGGTTGGTTAGTTGCAGTTTCTCAACCTCATCAATATTGAATACATTGGGCCAGATAATTCTTTTTTTTTGGGATTCTGGACCCTATGCATGGTAGGATGTTCAGAAGCATCCTTGATGTCTTCTCCCTCTAGATTCCAGGAGCTCACACCTAGTTAGAACCAAAGATATCCCTACATTGCTAGTTATCTCCTGGCAGGCAAAGTCACTGTGCTTGAGAACCAATGAGTTTGGAGGCTAGCACAATTATATATTGCATTGGTTTGAACCAAGTGGAGGAAGTATGGATGAAAGCAATATGGACTTTAGAGATCTTCAGTTTAGCGAATGGAAGAGAATTTGCATCTTCATATACAATTTTGAATTTCAAGTTTGCCTGAGAAATCAGTAGATCTGGCCACACAGGATTCAAGTACTCAGGTGACACAAATTTGCTGAGCTGAGTTTGCCAGTTTGTCCCAGTTTCCTCATGACCTTCTTGACTTCTTGCCATTGCTTGTTCTCTGATTCTATAAGAACCTGAGTTCAGGAAGTCTTCTTTAGTTGTGCCTTTCTGTTCTTTGATATAGACACAGACAGGAGGACAATTACTCTTTGGAAGAGGACAATTACTCTTTGGAAAGTTCCACATTCTATATTCTGTGTCCCTCTTTGATCCATATATTTAAATCATACATCTTAGGCCTCTTTAAATTTATCCTTTATTTTTTTCTATTCTGATTCTTAAAGCAATGCATACTCTTTGTGGAAAACATAGGATGGTATACCAAATCCTATAGTTTTCTTGAATTTTGTTGCTGGTTTTCCATATACCCTTGGGGGTAGTGATTAAGAGTAACTTCTCATCTGCAGGAAAGAGCAGGACACTGTCTCAGTTGGGATAAATTTGCTTTCATTTGTAAACTCAGATCCCAGGGTGTTTTGGTATAAAAGTATTTTCCAAACACCAGTGGAAGAAAATTAGTCAAGTGCTTCCCTCTCTGCTTTTGTGCATGGAAGGCCAAACATTCGGGGTATGTGTGGTGGGGGGAGGGCTGCTAAATTAGTTTTTGAAATAATTAAGAGTTGAGGCAATTAGATGGTCTAGCAACATCAAACAATTCAATAGTTAGAACTTATTCCTACTCATGTCTCTCAGTGTTTTAAGAAAAAAATTTCCATTCATGTTAATTTGTTATCTCAAATGTATTTTAAGATGAACCTAAGTGTACTATTTGTAAGTAGGTGACAAAGTTCTTTTCAAACTGCTTGAATAATAGAAAAAAATGACATGCTTCTTAGAGAGCAAAATGGGCCATGATAACGTAAAGGGAGAACATGTAAGAATTGATGTAATGGTTAGAATTAAAATGATGACTGACAATTACTTTCAATTTGAACTGAGGTGAAGAAAATCAGAATTACAATACTCTTGTGATTAAACTTTGATGAGATGAAAATGTCACCATTGTTTGATGAGAATTTTTTATTAGAGTTCAAAGAATATGAATGATTTAACCACAATGAACTAACACCACAGGGCTGAATAATCTGTATCGGTATTTCTCCACTCTTCCTTATTGCAGGTCGCTAGAGAAATCTCAGCCACTCTCATTCTTCAGTTCAGCTGTTTCCATAACATCAGCTTTTGGAACAATGAGATAAAACTCCAGTCCTTTGTGATAAGTTTTGACATTGAAATCATGAAGTAACTTAGTGTGGTGAAGTATTTCCAAGAGTCATGGGTTGAGATTTAGGCTTATGTTTTTTTCTTAAAGAAATACATTTTTAAATTTTTCAAAAATTAGACTAGATTTCTAGAGAGAAATGAGGAGATCTTGCTTTTATCTACATTCTTAGATGAAAAATCAAGATGCAGTGAGTCATTTCACTGTACAGGGAGAATTGTGTTCCCTTTAGCCTGACATTTTGATAATTAAAATTGAGAGAAGGGCTTTAGTTTGTCATAGGTAATGCACAGTACATTTCTCTATAGGCAGTGATTGCAATATTGGATGGCAAAAACACACTGACTTAACACAGGAATCTTTATTTTTATTTTTGAGTCAGGGTCTTGTTATGTAACCCAGCCTGGCCTTAAACTCGTGGTAGCCAGGCTACCATGCCTGGCTGCACAGAGATTTTTCTCTGTCTAGGGACAACTGCTGTTTTAGCAATTACCCACTGAGAGAGGGGAAGGAGAGCTGGAGTCCCACTTTCCTTACTTTTGTTACTGAGGGATTGATGCCTTCCTCTCTTAATTTCTTCCTCCCCTCTTTTACTTCTTTCTCTTTTTTAAAAGTTGTTTTTTGAATTTATATTTTTGCTATATTATTGTTGTACTAGGGGTACATTGTGACATTTACAAATGCTCTTATAATACATCATAGTTGAAATCACCCCCTCTATCATTCTCCTCCCCCCCATTTCCTTTCTCTTAAAACAAGTAATTTCTCATAGTTATTGGCAATACATGTTTAAGGATCTATCTATCTATCTATCTATCTATCTATCATCTATCTAGCTTCTGCTTGTCTGGAGTCAAAATATTTGGGGACTTAGCCCACAATTCTGTAGTTTGGCACATAGGTGGTACCAGGTATATTCAATCTTATTTAATACACACAACTATTTCTCTCTTTATTGAAGGTGAAAGTGTGGGCAGTGGTCATTATAGCCAATTATTGTCCAAAACTCTTGCCAGTGTGAGACATTGCTACAATTTGATATTCTATGAATGTTATAATTTGAATAAAAGTATTCAAAATTACCTTTATTTAAAGGCTGAAAAGTAGTTTTATTTTCTTATTACTTTAAAATCAGCCTTTTAACTGTGGGCTGGTGTAGGGCCAGTGATTATGCAGTAGTTCTGATGATTGCCGAACACTACTGATTGATTCCCTTATTAATACTCTATTAAAATGTACATTTAATAAATACATTTTATTTGTTAAAACTTTTTATAGACCCTTGAACACAATAGGCACTCAAGCATATGTGGACTGGGTGATTAATAGGTAAATAATGATTGAAATGCATATTGAGGCTTAAGCATCAATGAAGGGCAAAGAGAAATTATCAAATTTGATAAATCAAATAGCTGATTTTGAATAAAAAAGTGGAAGGTTCAGGTATAAGAGGTTTCTGTTCTATTCCTGCTCACTGAAGAAAGCTTTCTTGGCCCTTCAAAATTCCTTTCACACATACTTTGTTTAGCTCATTTATCTTTGGGACATTTGCACTTGAGTGTTTAAATCTCCTTTCAGAGGTGGTCAAAGTGATAATAAGAGATTAGGTCGGAACAACTGAGAGGTTCCAATGCATTGCAATCTTTATTGATAAGAAAAATCAAAGGCTTGGGAAAGGCAGATAATGAAAGTTGAAATGATTGGAACTTGAAAGCATTGCATTCATGAGCCCACACAGGGCAGTGGGGAGGCACAGAGAACTGTGGACAGTCCCCATGTGTGGCACATAGGAACCCGGTGACCTTGAACCCACCACTCACACACCTCAGACTTCATTTTCCTCATAGGTAAAATAAGGATCACAGCAATACTTACCTCACAAGTCTTCTCTGAGGATGAGCAAATGGAAAAATGTGTACCTGTTGCAGAGGTGCTCAACAGTACAAAGCTATTATTATTATTGAAATGTAGATGACTTTAGTGTTTTTTGGGGTCAAATGGAAAAACATCTTAAATAGTGCCCATGATAATGTTTTCCAAGAAAAAAATAAGCCAAGAGTTTCCTAAATATCTAAAGTCCTAAGAAAATCCATTGCAGCCCTCCACCCTATTCTCTCTCTCTCTCTCCCCCCCTACCCCTCTTCCTACTTCTCCCTCTTTCTCTCCCTCTCTAGAAATACTGGAGATTGAATTTAGGGCCTCAGGCTCTACCACTTGAATTATACCCACAGCCCTTTCTTTTTGCTTTTGTTTATTTTTTCAGATATTGTCTCATGCTTTTGTCCCTGCTGGCCTCCATTCAGGCAGACTGTGATCCTGCCTCTTGAGTAACTAGGACTAAGGACATGAACCACCATGTCCAATCTGTTTTTTGAGTTAGGGTCTTGCTAACTTTTTGCCCAGCTAGGTCTTGAATTGCAATCCTCCTGTTTTCATCTCCCAATCACCTGGAATTACAGGCATGAGCCACCAGGCCTGGCCACCCCATTCTCTTATTTGAGACCTTTGCTGTATCTCTGTAATACTTATTAAAATCACTTACATTTAATTTATTGTTCCCTGGTGGTGTGGAATGGTGTGGAACAATGAGGATTCCCATGACAGATACATGGGAGAGCTTTGTAAGATTGAAAGCAGTTATGTTGGGGACTGGCTTCATTCAGTTATAGGTCTCAGTTTTTGCTTTACTACTGTTATGTGATTTGGGGAAATTGACTTATTCCCTTTGAGACGTGGTTTCCTCATTTTTGGAAATGGGAATGATAGCAATGCGTACCTCATAATGAGCTTTGAGGTTTAAATGCTTGAGGGTAATATTTATAAATTTTAAAGCCCATAATTGATAATTATTTGAATCTATTCATTTTTTTCTCCTCCCTTTTTATTCTTGACTAATGCTTTCAGAAATTGACAGCTCTTCTGTGAAAAGTGGCCTTTGAAGGGAAGATGGAATATAGGCTATGATTTTCACTCACTCACAGATCAAGTTAATACCTGCAGATTGTAGTATTTCTTCTATCCATCCATCCATCCATCCATCCAATCATTTATTTTACATTTACTGGCCAGTAGTCATGTGCAATCACTGAGGTCTGCAAAGGGTTAGAAGCATCAGTGTCATGGCCTCTCAGAGATTCCTAAATATGTGGAGATAGAAGAATTCAACTCAGCTTTTTAGAGTCTTCAATGTTGCATAAAACCCAACAATGGAGAAGTGGAAAATTTGAAAAAATGGTAAGAATTAATTCAGGTGACATATTGATTTGGACATTTTCCAAGTAGGATAATTATCTACAAGCAGGCTGACATTTATATCTCTAGCTTTCCATGCTTGTTAAAATACTTTTCCTGCTGAAATACTCATTGAGCTAAATTTCATCTAACATCTGGCCATTGTACAAATATAGCAATGAAAACATGTCTTGTTGCCTACACATTAGGTATAAATTTTAGAAATCCAATTAGTGGTGCATTCTTAGTGCATTTCCTGTTTTCTTTAGTGTTTGAGCTAATTTTGGGGTCCTAACTGGAGTTGTAAGGATTCAAATACTTAGCACACATTTATGCAGCAAAAAAAAAAAAAAAAAGCTAGATTAAAGAATAGAGCTTTGTGGCATTTCCTAATGATTGTAAGGTACTAATTAATTTCTTTTTTTATCTGTGGAATGAGTAATTATTGAGTAAAATATCAATGCCTAGGTGTGGGGTTGGGGATGGGCAAAGATATAGAATCAATAAGACAGAGTCTTAGCCCTTATGGAGTGTAGAATCCACTTGAGGAGACAGACAGGTAAACAAATAATTTCACCACAATGGGACGAATGCGCTGAGGGGTATGTATCTGTCTGGCTCCTAAAGCATGACTCATCCTTATCTGATGGGTTGTTTTCTACATAACGGTTATCCTCAGTCCTCTACCGAGGGTCTGTAACCTCTTGAAATTGAGAAGGCCCTCAAACCAAGAACCCAAGGGGCTAAGTCAGTACTCACTGAGCCTGCATTGTCCATCTGTGTAGGCAGAATCTGCCAAATGCCCTGAGGATGGATTGTCTACTCAGCAATACCAATCACAGTTGTGCAGTCTTCACTTTTAGACTCACTATGGTAATAGTCGCTATCCATTTTGCATAGATGAGGGCATTCTGAAGTAAACTTGTGAAAATGTAATTTTCACTGTCTGTATTAGGAACTACCACAGTGTATGCTCTGCAGACTTTCAAAAATACATTTCATTTCATGGATTCACTACTGTTTCATTTGGTGTCAATTATATTCAAATATGTAAACCTCCTGTTCATTCTAAAGGAAGCTCATAAGATCTAACATGTAAAAACTACAACTGTGTTTTTGAGTGTCATCAAACACATTTACCTTTTAAAACATTTGAAAGTGTATTTGCACAAGCTTAGGAGTATGAGATGCAACATAATTCTTGGAAATTATGCTAAACCACAATGCTAATACTTTAATAGATTATTCCAAACATTCGACATTATGGTTTAAATCTAACTTTAGCTCTAATGTTGGAATAACATTTTAGTTAAGAAAAACTTGTGACTATAACCATATGCTCAATTTATTCCCCCCTTAGTTTACCATGAATTAAAATTTCATTGAGATTTGGGTCATAAAAGTGATAAAAAATTGTTTCTTATATTTTATCAATTGTATATTTATTTAATTAATCCTGAAAAGAATATAGAAATACATTTTAGTGGGTTACAGAAATTAGACTTAACATTTAGCTCTTTGATTTTCAACATGAACAGGTAACACTATAGTTGCTTTTAAATTTAGTGTTCATTGCACATCTTGTACAACTTTTATTTGATATGTATTTTCACAGGCTACCAGGAGTCATTTGCAAAAGTGAGTGGCCACAGTGTTCGATCCTTGAGTTAAAAGTCTTCCATTTATTTCAGAGATTATGGGTTTCAAGATTAGTGCTGTTTTTGGGCGATCTGTAAAGTATTAAAATGTAAATGTGAACTCAAAAAACTAGAGGTAAAGAAAATGATTTTTGTTATGTTAACTTCTACATAGTAACCACATTTTCCTAATAATTTTTATGCCGTAAGCACATGAGGGAAGACACAATTACTTCCAGGTATAATATGTTCTAAATTCACATGTTCTATAGTGCATGTGATGACAATTTATATTGACTTTTATGTTTTTTGATAAGGTTGTCTATTCAGCTCAGACTGTCATCTTCAGTTGTCACAAAAGCGATTTCTCTGTCACATGGTCACAATGTGTGGGGATGCATCAACATGCTTCAACAAAGGGCCTTGCCAGGATTAATTTTCACATTTGAATTTGCTACTCTACTTTGGAATTTCCTTGTAATTATCAAGTTTAAACCAATACACATGTTGCCTGGATTCATGACCTAGAATATTCTGTGCTTTTTGAAATCAGACCTCTAATAAATCAGTGGAGTGTTTCTATCGTATATATATATTCCAAATATTTCTAATCTCCTTGCAAAATTTTCAACACTGAGCAGCAGCTCTAGCTGGTGTCTATAAGTTGCAGTAGGAAAAGGCTCAGATGATGCAGGTGTAAGAATTTATGAAAAGTGTCAGGTGGCAGGAGCAAGCATTTTAAATTTACCAATTGTTTAGGTTACAGGAAAAAATATTTTTTTAGTGGTACTGAGGTTTGAACTGAGGGCCTCACACTTGCTAGGCAGGCACACTACTACTTGAGCCACTCCAACAGCCCCAGAAAAATATTCTGCCAGTGCAAGAAGTTAGAACTTTTAGAAGAAAATGTTCTCTTTAGCAATGGAAATAGACTTTCAAAAATCTGGGCCCCAAGTATTAGAATGATTCCTTCCTTTTTGTACTGGTTTGGTAAACTGCGCAGATTTTCAGTGTAAGGACCACCTTGTAATTTGGGGGGTTTTGTGTATTCTTCCTGAGGGAAGAGACAGTTGGCATTGTTCCGTGATGGGGTGTAATTCATTTATGTCGTGCCAATTTCTCCTTTCTGATCCCTTCTCTGTGTATCTGTCAGCAGCCGTCTCGTGGGAGCAGCACTGTGCACTTCATTAATAAGAAGGGATTAAAGGAAAAAGCCCTGGTCTCCTAACACACTGGGATAATTTGGTGCCATCCATAAGGCAATAGACCCCTGCTGTATACATGTCATTAGAAAGGTACAATTTCATTACTTTTTACTGGCAGAGCCTTGAGTGAAATACAAAATATGTTGTCTCATATGCGGGGAAAAAAAGTACTAAAGCTTTCATTCACTTCATGCCCTAAACACAGTGGAATGCAAAAAAATATTTTATGTTTTTCACATTTATATTGCCTTCCTTTGATAACACTTGAAACCATGCTTTTATTAAATACTGAGCAAAAATGAAGATTAAAAGAAAATTATTTGTATTCTAAATCCCAAATTTACATATATATATATATGTATTTATTTATTAACTAACACTTTTATTTTGAGTATCTACTATGTGACAGGAACTCTGCTAGCTAGTGGTAAACAATTTACAGAAGTATCATTTCACTCTTTTTCTTTTTTGTTTACACCTTAATGTATTGAATGCTATAATTGGAAGTGAGTGTATATGAAGTAAACCATATGACAGAATTAAAATTATAAGCCAATATTTTGTAAGTGTATACAGGAATCTGTTTAACTCTTCCTTGTAAATTAAATTCATTTTGGACCTGACATGTTTGCAGATGATTGATACTTTCTTTTGAATCAAACCATCTTGATATTAAGCCTTTAGTGACATATTGTGCAAATGCTTGACATAATGGGTACAAGTTACCCTTGGCACTATAGTTCCTGTAGGTGTCACCTAGTCAGCCTAGTGTGAGACTTGGCCACGCCCCTGAAAAAGGGACTTGTATTTCAGGCATCTGCCTTAAAACTTGCCAGTGGTCTTACAGGAAGTACACTGGTGTGATGGCTTTCTGAGAATTTCCACTTCACTATTTACTAGCACCGAACAGAATCAGGTTTAATAGTGGTCCATTATCTCACTGCCACAGAAACACAACTGCCATTAACACTAAAAAGCAACACATAGTTGGAATTGTGTTGGGAGAAGAAAGCTCTTGATTATCAGCTATTTACAAGCCACTGACATTTGTAGCTCTTTGTCTAAGATAAACGCTAGATTAGACTGTTAAGATGATACAAACTGGAGTTCTCAGAGAACATTCTACCCCGGCAAAAGGCAAAGCAGTGCAGGAAAAACAATTGTGTGAACAAAATAAGTAGTCAGTAATGAGAATACAGAAAAACATGTTGGGTTATATACAAAATCTCTACAAATGAAAGATTGGTCATTTAGTCAGTTTTGAACTCAGAGTGGATGTCCTTGCCCTTTTACTCTGTCACCATATCTGCCTTGTCTGTCATACATTTTAATTCACTCAGATATTGCACTTGCAGTGAAAACTGTCAACCAATGTCATGAGAAGTGAGAAAGTAGCAGATGTTAGGACTAGACAGGACCAGTTTACACCTTCTAGAGGGAGCAGGGCTTAATAACCAAGAAAAAGTCAGGATTCAACTAGTTACGTTCTTATCAAAAATATGTCTTAGTTAATGTTTACATTCAGATAGCCAAAATTACAAACAAACTCCCCAGTTTTGTCAATAAATTAAAAAAAGTAAGCAAAATGGTTAAATGGTTAAAAGCTTAGATTGTTAATCTTGTATGGTGCATTTGAGGATGTACACTGAAAACAGCTCAATCATTTGATACAAGAATACTGTCTTCCTTTTTTCCATGTGATTTTTGTATGATGGTAATTTTCCCCCCACTTGCACAAGATTTCACAAGTCTGCTCATCCTGAATCTCAGTCCTTTATGACTTGGATGTTTTATTAGGTTTAACTAACAAATACACAAGCTTTCTGAATATTCTGTCCAAATTTCTGGGCTTTAACTTCACACTATTTTGAATATTGAGGAGGAAGAAGGATTATTATGAACTGGAATTGGGGTTGAAAATTGGGTGCTTGCAACATAGGTGGAAACAGTCAATTAGCAATGACCCTCGTTAATATTATTTTGCCGAGGCAGTTTTATTATATTTCCTCTCTTGAGTGTGCATGACTCTGTGACATACTACATTTTTTCCCATTGTTAAACTCAGTTTAATGGACTATTCAAATGAGGATTGATGATACCAATTTCTTCATAGAGGAAATACAAGTTGATAGGTGTGTCTGTATGTTCTGTAAGGCATGACTTAACCAAATCTTGATACACATTTTAAATAGGTTACTGGTGAAAGGCAACTAGATAAACTAGATGTGTATTTGCTCTGGGGATACTTTAAAAGATTTCTGTCTTGGAATTTCAAATTTATAATAGGTTTCTCCCTTTCTCCTCGGTAAATAATGAAAGAGTTATTGTTCAGACTGAGTAATTGATGTGAAACCACAAGCTTGCATATGTCTAATTTATAACAAATCTGTTTCCTTAATGGGTGGAAGGAAATCTGAGGACAGTTCTAAGGAGTCTCGTCTGCTTTCAGTGCTATCTTCTAGTCATACTGAAGACAATACCTCTCCGGATGGGTCTTTCCCCTTCTTCTCATCTCCACGGTCAATGTCAATCACATGCACCACTCCAGGTTTCAGAATCAAGTCCTCAGTCTCCACCTGACTTCTGTTGTCCTCCACTTCCATGTAGCTCCCTTTTGTTTGCTGGGATGCTTTGCTAAAGGCTTCCTTAAAACGCCGTTTGAGTTCAACATCTGGACAGAAGACATATTCGTAAAGACCACCAGCAAGGACAGCTCCTATTATTGGTCCAACCCAATAAATCTGGGAGAAAGATGGAATAGGATAAAGTTTAAAGAAAGAAAAACTATTTCATCAAACAACTCAGAATTTATCTGGGTTAAATTAGACAGCAACTGTGTCATGCACAAAAAAAAGAGGGCAATTGGAAAGGAAATGAGAAAATACACCAAATCCACACAAATTATTAAGTAACATTTGAATAGGAAATAAGAAAGAATTATTTCTTCCTTTCAATAATTACATTTTGAATTTTGTGATAATTCTTTTTTTGGGTGGGTGGGTGGAGTGGGTCTCAGTACATAGCCCAGGCTGGCCTTGAACTTACAACCCTCTTGCCTCAGTGTCCCAAGCTATTAGCTTATCAATTTTCTGGTAATTCTTAATATTAAGATAACTCTTCTTTGGTGGTTGTACAAATTAAGCACACACTAGGAATTCTTCAACTAAAATAGAAAAAAGGCAAAAGAATTTCTGAAGAGTACTTCTCTTATTTGGTCAATATTGCCACCTTGCTTTGATTTTCTGCATAATCAGGATTGTAGTTTTATCATTTGAGGCTTTAGTTATTCAGTATGTCATGATAAATGTAATCCCAGCTCCACCACTTAGCATTTTTGTGAGTGCTTTTTACCAGTCACTTGACTTCCTTATCTGCAAAGAGGGGACTATAATAACACATACCTCATGGGGTGTGAAGATGAAACAATACTTGTAAAGTACTTAAGAGTTCCTAGCTCATCAGAGCCAGCTCCATTTCATGATTCTTAAACAATTTAAAGATGTGTGTGATGAAGTTGACTATAAGTTATTGTTTCCCTTATACTGCATGCTTCTTTTTCTTTAAAATTTGGTGAATTGATTTACTTAAAACTCCATGGTTTTAAGTGGTCACATCTCTTGTTGCAGAGAGTTTTTCTCTCTTCATGGTGTTTAGTGAAAAAACCTGTATTGAGTTTATGGCTGCTGGTTAGTGAAGAAGTAGTAATGCCAAAGGACTTCAACGAATAGGTTTCTAAAATTATATCAATTATGTGCCTACAATAAACTAAGGGTTTTTTTTTCCCTTTTGGCAGTACTGTAGTTTGAACTCAGGGCCAAGCACTTACTAGGCAGGTGCTCTACCATTTGAGCCACACCTCCAGTCCAAGGATTAACAAAGTTTTGGGTTTGAATGAACTGCAACACTTTCTTCCTCCTCCTCTTTTTCCTCCTCCTCCTCCTCCTCCTTCCTTCTTCCTTCTCCTTCCTTCTTCCTCTTCCTCTTTCTTTGGTGGTTCTAGGGTTTGAACTCAGGGCCTCTCGCTTGCTACTCAGGCACACTACCACTTGAGGCACTCCATTAGCCTATTTTAAAAATGTGTGTTGAGTATTTTTGAGATAGGGTCTCATTATCTATTTGCCAGGGTTGGCTTCAAACTACGATCCTCCTGATCTCTGCCTCCTGAGCTGATGGGATGACAGGCGTGAGCCACCAGCGCCCTGTTCAACATTTTCTTTAAAGCAGCATAGGGTGTAGAATGTTAGGCCCTCATTCAACAGATCCATTTGGTCAACAGAAACCTTGTTTACTGGGTGCTGTCTCTGAGTTGGCTGTACCGAGCACTTTTCCTGTATCTCATTTAATTCTAACAGTAAGCTTTGAGATCAATATTATTATTAAAATCTGCACATTTTTGGGTAAGGTAACCAGTGCTCTGAGGGGAAAGAAGCTTACTTAAAAGCTCATGCCTAGCAGGTGGTTGAGTTGTGTCTGTCTCACGTAAACTGTCTTAATACTGTCTTGTCTTTCATTTGAAAAAAATACGGTGAATGCTTCTTGCTTAAAATACCCTTTGGAAATTAATCTCACTTAGCACCCTCACTATAAAATCTAAAGAAAATCCAAACTTTCAGCTGAAGCTGAACACATATCCTTAACTGGGAAGCTGTTGGCAGAGTGGCTGGAAGAACCAAGTTCTTTATGGTGAACATGAAAGAACTCAAGGGAGAGTTTATCTCCCTATGTAGGTCCTTTCAAAGGTGAAATGAGAGCCCTCCTCTTAATGTCTTTGATTTTTGTTCTTTTGCTAAGATCTCATTAGACTGGTAGGATTTCACAGGCTTCAAATCCCACAAGGGAGAATAGGCACTGTTAAATAATTATTACCTTCTCCCAAACACTAAGAAGGAGACAACCAGCTTCATGTTCTCAAAAATAAACAAATCTCAGGGCCAAGTTGCTATTCTAAAACAAAGTGTTATGTGCTTTGTCTTTTAAAATCTTGTAAAGAATTTTAATTGCTACAAATTTAGAAAAAATTTACATAAAGTATAAAGAAAATTAACATAATGTCATTGTACTGCATAAAAATCACAATTAATATTTTGAGTTATTTCTGGTCAGTAAATATACTATAAATTAATTTTAAATTTCATACACTATTGCCATGAAATTGTTTAAAAAATCACTTTCAGCAAGATTAAATTTGTCATAAAATAACAAGAAGAGGGGTTGGAGGTGTGGCTCAAGTGATAGAGCATCTGACTAGAGTGGGTAAGGTCCTGACTTCAAACCCCAGTGCTGACTTCAAACCCCAGTACTAGCCAGGCGCCGGTGGCTCACATCTGTAATGATAGCTACTTAGAAGGCAGAGATCAGAAGGACTGTGGTTAGAGGCCAGCTCAGGCAAATATCTTGAGACCCTATCTCGAAAAACCCTTCACAAAAATAGGGCTGGTGGTGTGGCTCAAGGTGTAGGCCCTGAGTTAAAGTTTGAGTACTGCAAAAAACAACACAACAAAAAAACCCCCAGTTCTGCCAAAAAGAAAAAAAAAAAAGAGGTAACCTTTTATTTAATCAAGAGGCCAAGAATTTTCCCACTGTTTAACCACAGTTAACCAGTAATTAATAAAAAAGAACTTTTATCTACATTTTCCCACATATTCAGGTTCTAAGTTAAATTAAAATTAGTTAATTACAAAATAGTTTTAGTTAAATAAGTTGAACTAAAAGTTGCCTTTTTATCAGAAGATCTATATATTGCCCATTAAAAATTCCCATTTTTGTAATGGAACAAATCTTTTGAGACATAAATAGAAATATCAGTGGCAAAATGACCAGTCTCATGGATGGTGTCATTGACCATGACTTTTTAGAGCTGTTTCAAGATCTTGCTTTTGAACACTGACTTCTATGCTGTTTAATGGTAAAAATTACTTTTAATAGCTCAGTACAGTATTCATAGAAACCAATTTGTAAAGCCACGGCATGACTGTTTTTCTCTTTGTAATGCTACATCGCTGACTAAGTGTGACTTGGTCAATAACCACTATATACATAAGATTGAAATGCAAATGACATATTCCGTGATACTCATGAATTAAAAAATTATACAATAACCCCCACAACATATAAAGGACAATAAAAGCCCCACTTGAAGCTGGCCTATCTACATCTTGTATTTTTATTGAGTATTGTAGTTAACATATGAGTAGCTTTCCCAATTATTCATGACTCATTTGAAGGATTTAAATTTCTTTGCTGTAAAAAAATTGAAACAAAACTGGTTGTGATATTTAAAAATGGATCTCCCTATTCTCTGGAAACAATGCCACCACATGAATAAGTAGGTTAGGCCTGATATTGAAAAGTGTCCCTTTTTTGAGAGTCATTTGTTTTTCCAGCTATGGTTGGGCTGATAATGGCATAAACACTTGCACCATTTATTCTGCACCATCTGCAGTTTAAATGCTTCCAACTCTCATACTATTAATTGGGTTTTGCTTTTGTAAACAAAAGGGGTAAATATATTTGCTTTGGACAATACTTTTAAGTTCTTTCTTTCTTTTATTATTTCTTTTTCTTTTTTTGCAACCTTATTATCTGTTATTGTTGAGAAGGCTTTTCTTTCAATTATTATATAACCCATTCACTACACTATCCCAAATTTAATTTGTTCCACATAAACAACTTCTATGTATAATGTATTCTGCTGTGGTCAGTCTGATACATGCCCAAACTAACGCTTAAAAATCAAAAACACAAAAAGGAAACAAAATTCAACTCTTACTGAAGGCCCAGAATGGATATAAGATGAGATATTTTGCAGTAAATCTGTGTTACACTTTTTCTATTCTTTATGAAAGGTATAATCAAGTGAGACTCAGGATGAGGGAATGTGACACAGAGTAGTGAACAAAATAATACAAAAAGAAAGAGCCTGGTGGATGATTGTCCTCACTGTAAGAAGAGAAGAATTATGAGCATAATGGTTACCCAGTGGTTTTCCCAATTTCCCATGATAACTGCAGGTCCAAAGGATCGGGCCGGATTCATGCTGGCCCCAGTATAATTGATCTAGAGGAAAAAAAGAAAACAACTTCAGTCATTGCTGACATAGTCATTGCTACGAACAAGTATCATTCATTGCAACTTGCTATTATTTGTCACATCAGTTAGAGGAACTTCAAGATGTCAGCAACTCTATCAACATTCTTGTCACACAGTTGGCAAAATGGGCACTGAAATGGACAACATGATTGGATACGGAAGAGCTCTTGCTGTAAAACATAGCATCTTCAGGCCTGCTCTAGGGTGAGGATAAATAAGATGGATCAATTATTTAAATGGACTTGGAAACTTACAGCAAATAAATGTCCAATTGCAACAGAAAATCCAATTGCTAAAGCTATTGAACCAGTGACATCAGTCCGCTTGGAGTCACAACTGGCAAAAATAGTAAACACCAACTGAAATGTGATTATCAACTCCACCAGGAGACCGTGACCAGCACTAAGATTTCCATGAACCTGGAGAGAGAAAAATACTCCATCAGAATTGAAGTAAGAGCACATGTCTGTGACAACATAGCATTATGAAAAACATATTTTATCTATATAGAAAGTAATGCTTAATTTCAGTCTTCTACACCACCTCCATTTGAGGCCCCCAATTTTTCCCCCTCCCGAAAAGGAGGAATAAATTTACACTCATTTTGGACCATCACAGATAATTACTTCTACAATGACCAAGCAGGAATTTGTGCTGAATGTCATTTTCTACAAAGGAAGCTAAATCTGCTATTGCTGCACTTTGAGAGACTTACAATTTTAGTAGGCAATGATATAATCTGTTAATTAGGTTTAAATTAATTAATAGATGTCACAAATAAAATTTAAGCTGTGTGTATGTGTTTAAAATTAGCCCTATTGCTGAGTTAACAAATGCTACTCTTAATCAGAGAAGAACAAAACTAGGATCAGATATCAATTTTTTTTTTTGGCAATATGGGAGTTTGAATTCAGGACCTTGCACTTGCTATGCAGAAATTCTATCTCTTGAGACACATTTCTAGTCCCTTTTCCTTTGGTTATTTTTGAGCTAGGGTCTTGCTTTATGTTCTGGCTGCCCTAGAATCACATTTGTACTTCCTGTGCATAATTGGGATGGTAGATGTGCCACCACACATCACCATTGGGTGAGATATGGTCAACTTTTACCTAGGCTGGTCTTGAATCAGGATCCTCTCTATTTCTACTTTCCAAGTAGCTAGGATCGTAGGCTTGAGCTGTGGCATCGAACCTCAATTTTTTTTTCAAGTTTGACCCTTCATACAGATCTGATTAAATCTCCTAACATGAAAAGAGACAAAATAGTTTCTTCTTCTGTTGAACAAATAATTGTAATAAAATGCCTTAAGCATAGTCAGTATAGTTACTGGTTGGGGGGAGAGAAGAGAGAGTAAGAGGAGAGAGAGAAACACCCACCAAAAAAAAACAAGAACAAAAATAAAAAAAACAAACCAACACCTCTTTTGTGTCACCTAGACTTTTTGTTGTTGTTCGAGACAAGGTATTATGAAGCTCAGACTAGTCTGGCACTCAGTATATAGCCCAGGCTAGCCTTGAAGTTACAATCCTCTTGCCTCAGACTCCTGAGGATTGGGAACACAGATGAGTACCACCACACCAGCTTTCCTATGGATATTTTTAATGTTGCCAGAATCAGCTTTCATTCTATCACGAACTATCAAAAATTTCATGTCCCTCTGGCCACTAGGGTGTCATTTAACAGAATCTGTAAGCAGCCTGGAATCCTAGTCTGAAAGTAAGAGTTTAAGAGACTACCGTGGTGACTCCCAAGCCTCCCACCACACTGGGAGGTGTGACCAGGTAGAGAATTCCTGCTCCGACGATGGCCCCCAGGCACTGTGCTGCGATGTAGAAGACAGACTTGGCAATGCTGATCTTCCGGGTGCATACCATGGCCACTGTCACTGCAGGGTTGATGTGGCCACCACTGATGTGGCCAAAGCATTGCACCATGGTGGCGATGCTGAGTCCAAAGCAAAGGGAAATTAGAACCATGTCGACAGGCAAGGGCTTTTCTGCTCCACCCCAATTGATGGTGGATCCCAGGCTGAGCAGAACAAAAATAAGCATGGCCAGAAATTCTGCTGTGACTGCCTTCCAGAAAGCTTGGGTCCAGACCCCTTTGAAAGCCACCATGATGTTCTCTCTTCTGCACAAAGGTCCACACTTACTGAAAAGGAGAACAAATGGGCATCAGAAGCCACCAAACCGGACTTTCAGCTGGAAGGGTTGATGAACTTAGGGGAAGTGGGACAGATCTGCAGTTTTGTTGGGGGCTGTGGGGAGAGATGACCAACCGTTAGTTGCAAACCAAGAAAGAATGTGTCTGTAAATCTCCTTAATTAGTAGTTAAGAGATGGTATTCTAGCCTCTGATTTAATAGTCAAAGATCGTCCAATTCAACTTTCCCTAGAAAGGAAAATATCTGAATCAACTTCTTTTAAAGATTAAGAATAAAATATATTTACTTTGGAATTAATTCCCTTAGAGCAAGTTTTAAAGTTTGTGCATCTAATATGCTATTTATATTTTGAACATAAAGCAGCAAGCAAAACAAAGAAAGAAAGGACAGGTCTTTTTCAGTTTTGTACCTTATAGCTTCAAAATATCATTTGGAAAATGGATTTGTAGAGTGGTCCCCGTACCCCCAGCAGAGTGGGGATTTAGAGGAGGCCTGCTAGGAAGCCGGGACTGCCCACAGAAGATGTCTTTTGGGAAGGTAAATTCCTTCGTGGAGGGCAGCAGAGCTCCTGGTGCCTGGCAGAGGCGGTGGGAACAGGCAGGGCCCCAGCTGGGACAGGGGCACTCCTTCCCTGTCCCTGCGCCAGGAGCGCAGGCTGCCAGTGGGAGGAGCCCAGAAGCCCGGCCAGCCTAGGGACACTGCGCGACGGCCGCGCAGATCTGGGCTCCCAGCGCGGGGACGTGACAACCTCAGGCCCCTGGGGAGCCTGGAGCGCCTCTGCAGGGCGGGGCAGCGGCCACTCCCGGCTGGTGCCAGGTCCCAGGCAGCCGCCAGGTGAACAGACAGAAGCGGTCTGTCAGAGGAGAAGCAGGGTCTGAGGGATGCTTTTGAAAGAACAGCCCCTCCTCGTGCCCCTCCTCGTGCCCGATCCTCTCTCAGCCTTTGGTGGTACCTCTCGGACCACCCCCTCCACTTGAAGGGCTCCTGGAGGCTGGGGCATGTAAGTAGGCCAGGTACATGTCCCAGCAGCAGAGGACAGAGCTGGGTGGACTAGTAGGGAGAGGGGGCGTGACCGCGGAGAGGTGCCCAGGACAAACATCCTATGGAAGACTTCTCCTCTGGGGTTTCTAGACTGCCTTCTCTTGTGTGGGCTTGGCCCTGGAGGACAGTGTGTGGGGTGCCTGTGTGCAGGGAGGGATAGAGAGAAGGAGGAGAAACTTGGGATGAGGTTAGCAGAGAGGGCTTGCTGCAAGAGAGTCACTGGGAAGGAAGTCTCTTCTGAGATCTACTTTGCTCTCACTGTCTTTGGATCTCTGCAGCTGAGGAGGAGTGGGGTTGGAGGATATTCATGTACCTGCTCATTTTGGTCACAAATGGCTAGGTTCTTCTTTGGGAGAGCAATTCCCCTAACTACTATTGTCCATTTGCCCTTGTCCTTTGCCCGTGACTGTCAAGAAAGTGAAGTACAGAGAACATGTAGCAGAGAATCTGATCACAGAGGATTATATAAAGGGTTGGGCAAGAAAGCCAAGTACTTCTAAGAGATTTAGAATTTTTGCAGCTTCCCCCTGACATATTGTGGGACCCTTTGCCTCCCCCACATCACATCCTGTCTCTAACAGCCCATAGTTTTGCAAGGACTGTGAGGAAAGACTGACAAATAGGGTGGGGTTTTTTGGGTGAAGGGAAGCATCCGCGTTCACTTTTAGAACTCCTCTTCCAGTTTGACACAGGGCTTTGCTTCAGACTTAGAAAGAAAACCTATTTTCTGCCCAAGTTCTGCTGGCAGGATGAAAAAGGGGTGGCTCCAGAAGGGAGGGAACAGTTAGCTGTACCCCAAGTGTCCTTTGTCCAAGTGAACTCCTCTAAGTGAATCATGCAATTATGAAAAACCCCAACTGGGATGATATATTGACATTGCACTCTCTAGGGGAAAAGAACATTGAGACAAAACAAAAACAAAAACAAAAACAAAAAACCCCAACACTTGGAGTGGGGCAGCGAGGGTGCCCTGGGAAGGCATTAAAAATGTTTCCAAGGGGAGGAACGCCAAGAACTCACAAATTGAAAAAGGAGTGATGAGAATCCTTTCTGAGTGCACTAGCAGTCTGTGGCTTAGCTGGATGCCGAAGGGGTAAGGTGTTATATTACAGGTGCTGTCCTCTGTGTACCAATTTACTGAGAAAAAGGAAGAGGACATAGCAGGAAGTAAAGGAAGCTGGGTGGGCAGAAAACAGTCCCTTTTTAGCAAGAGAGCACCCAGGAGAGGTGGTCCTAAAAAAGGCCAGCCTCTCAGTGACCCCTGTCTCCTCTACCCCCCAGTCCCTTGACTTCTATTCCTGCTCATTCATACACCTGTCCACCTTTCCATAGACCTGATGGGTGAATCTCAGTTGCTCTTTCAGCTTTCAATTTTTATCAACCAGAGAAATTAAGAAACAACAAAACACCAAAACACACAAAATGTATACTCCTTAAGATGTTGTTAGCCTACCCTCCTTTAAATTCACAAAAATCTCATTTCCTTGCAGGCCAGCCTCAGGTGACTGTGAACCCTAAAGTTTGCTGGCATGTACCAACCTCTCTGGCCTTCTGAGGGATCGTCCGGGTGTTGCTCGCAGTGCCCTGTTACTGTCATCAATTCCCTTACGTGTTTGTACTCACTGGAAATGGATCAACACAATTTGTTTTGCTTCTTTTGCTCCAGAACAAAGGGGATTTGTTGATGTGATCGGGTTGTAGTGAACCGGACACATTAGTCTGTATCTGAACACCCAGTCCCATCCAGTCCCATCCGCTCCTGAATAGCTGAGTTCCTGGGTGAATAATTTTTCTGATGAAACCTACCACAGCTAGATTTAACTCCATAAAATGATCTCCCTATGTTTTCACATGTCTTTATAAGGAGGATTTTGTTAAAAAGCATCCCTTTCTTCTACCTTCTCTTCTGACTAAGCTCAGTATCCAGACTTTAAAGAACCAACCACCTGCCCTGTAGCCGCCTTGTGAATTCTGCAAGAGAAGGCACAAATATCTGTAATAAAAGAGTTTCATCTTTTGGCCCTAAACATTGTTCCCTTAAGGCAAAGAAGGACTTACCCCCACCGCCTTGCTGCAGGTCTGTCACTCATGCCTTCCCTGGCCCGAGTGCAGCTCTCATTGCCTGCCCCTCAGCTCCCAGTGTGCTGGGAGTCAGATTACGGCCACTTGTCTGATTGGGTTTTTGGAGTGTAGGGGTGGAAAAATTCTGCCCCATGTGGCAATCGCTAAGTTATATTTGCACTTGAAATAACTTCTCAGTACCTGATCACTATAGAAACAAGGCATTTCAGGAATGCAAAACATTTGCTTACATCATATTTCTTTAGCAGTAATCTTTGCAAATGAGGATGCCGCCCGCCCTGCCCCCCCCCCGTGTTTATTTGCATTCTTCCTAGCACAAAGAATTGCTGAGGATTTGCCTGAATTGTTACCTGTCATAGTTGAAATTGGACAACTATTAGAAAACGGATTTGTGTATCTAAGCAATTGACATGAATTGTGATCTAGGCTTCAGTGCATTCATTTTTGAGTGGCAAACAGCCAGTGAGTTCCGAAGTCTTTGATCTGAGAAGTATAGTCACAACTCCAGCTTCATTTGTAGTGTAGGCGGCACTGATTTGACAATAAAAAATTAAGGAAAAATTAGGAAATACAGGAAATGACACTGCTCTTGGGTGTTTACCTGAATGTTTTATTGATAGTAATTTGGGGGTAAGAAGCAGCAAGTTTTAAAAATATAGAGGTTAAATGGTGATAAATTTATTGGAAACTGTTGGTAAATTTAATATTTGGAAACCTAGGGAGAGGACTGACTACATTCTTTGCTGGTCCCAGTGCAAAATTAGTGCAGGAGCCTGTGCTCAGAAATGATTATGCGTTTCAAAATTGTGATAGCAGGATGTCAGCTAAAGTGTGGGAGCCTTCTAAATGCAGGACCCTGTGCAGCTGCACAGGTTTCTTGCACACAAAGATGTCCCTGCATAAGGAGTTTGGAGAACTGAATACACCACCAACTCATTATTGTGATTTTTTTCCTTAAGTAGATCTCAAATATATAGAACTGGAATAACCATCATACCTAGTTTATGATATTGTCATCACTGTGCATGTATGGATGTATTGCTTTGTAATAATTAATGATTTTTAAGTAATATGATGAACATTCAGGAACCCACCACTCAACCCAACATCTAAAACTGTGATAAAAACTTAGTATCTACCTAATGGCTCCTGTCTCTCAATTTACCAACTTATTTCAAATATGATTTTGTTTTTTGAGAGGGAAGTACGGTTGATAAGAAAGAAACATAGAAGAGAGGGGGAAAAAAGTCTATTGAACTTTGAAATTTTTTGTTGCCTCATTTGTGTACTTGAGAGAAGGCACTGGGTACAAAGCTCTCATTAGAAAGGAATTAATATTTTGAGTGTGAATTTCAGAGGATCACTTTATTACTGTTTTAAGCATTCTCATATAACAAAGGTTGAATTTACATTCCAAAAGTATGGTTGCACATTGTTTATTTCACAGTAATAGTTTCAGCCTTTTAAAAAATTCTCTGCCTGAAAGTCACAATATATTCTGAGGAGAGAGGAAGGAGGGCTTACGTGAATCCACAAAGAACACTTGAAACATTTCATAGTGATTTTAAATCTATTACCATTCAGATTTTAAAATGAGATAAAAATGCATTTTTTTTTTTTTTTTACAAATTTGAATACCTTGACTTCCTGGGCAGATGTGCTAAATGCGATTACTTTGACCCTAAGAAAATAGAGTCAGCAATGTTTGTGAGACCTATGAACCCAAGGAACTCTCTGGGTTTGGATGCCTCTCTGTGAATGAGCCCTGTGGTTAGGTCTACAGGAATTCACAAAGCTCAGTGCTTCCTATGACTGCTGGCTGGTAGGGGGTCATTTTTCAGGTCCTCTCTTTGCAGGACTCTCTGGGCTCATTAACATTCTCTGTTGGTCTTGATGTTCCAGTCACCATCTCACAAGGTGCCAGCAAAACTTGGTTACCACAGTTTCTCAGACTCTTTGCCTTTTTTGTGGCTGGCTGATGTGTTGACAGTCCAGTTCCTAAGGGAAGACTGTTCCCAACAAGGGAAAGGCCACCCTAATTGGCACCAACTTGTGTACTTATTAGTATGCTCAGCAGAGTGACTTAAAATGAACCTGGGCTTACCTCTTTATCCACCACAGCTAGTTTTTCTTATTTGATATTGTTGATTATCCTTTCCCAACTTGAGATGGTATTGCTGATTTTCCTGTAACAACCATCAGCTTTGTGCAATAACCACCTGTTTACTGGACTTTGCTTTCAACTAGGGACAGGCATTTCCAACAGGATTGTCTGTGGTGATGTTTACAGAATCTAGTAAGGAAAGAAAGTGGCTGTAGTGTGTTTGAGGTGGTGGGGGAAGTATGAGGCAGGAGCCCTGCTGAATATAAGTAAAACTTCTAAACTGAATTGCTTGGCTCTGGCTCTAGAACCAAATGAGAATTGGAATCAATTTATTTTTCCCCATTGGTAACTAAGAGCCTAATTCATTTAAAAATGGAATGACATTTTATTAATTAAATCTTGACTTTTTCTTTTTTAATTGTGTAGTGCTGAGATCTTTGGAAGAAGGACAGTTACATGACATATTGTTTTAAAATTGGTCTTCCATACCAGACTACCTTGTCAATTTTTAGTTGAAGAGCCTGTGAAGTTATTGATCAATAACACACGAGGAAACCAAAGGTAGTGTAAATAAAAATTATAAGAGAACCTCACAAAAGCTACCTAACTGACATACTTTGCTTCTGAATTTTCAATGTACTATACCATATATTTCTTTGGTGCTGATGTATATCTTTGAGATTTGTGGACTCCTTCTCTCACCCTTGCCCTCAGAACTTTTAATATTTCTTCATGTGTTCAGAGATTGAAGACTGAAACAAAAGCACTAAAAATGCCAGCAATGCCTCAGTAGCAGACGGAAGTGTCTCCAGGCTGGTGGGGCAGATTCAATCCCAACTCATAAATCTTCTTTTGCTTTTCGTGAGTCTCAGCATCATGAATTCTCCCCAGAGCACTTATATATCAGTATGTTCATTAAAAACAAACAAACAAACTGAACATCAGCAGCAGTAGCAGCAGCCCAAAACACCACAACAAAGGGCTTAATGAAGCTTTGTTTCCTTTTGAAAGAGGCATTACCTTATGGTTATAATTCTGGGGAGTTTCCAGATATTTTTCCTACTAAAAAAGTAAAAAACAAAAGATTAAAAAACAACAAGTAGTCAGAATGTGTTTGCCTCCTGTTCCACCAAGGAGATGAATGTGAGAAAACCTGTCTTTCCAATGGATGTTGAACCTTACAAAGAATTAGTTTCTCTCCTGGCCCCCATGCTCCACAGATGGATCCAGTTTTCTCCAGTTGGTATAACAGGCACATTTTCCTTGATTCAGACCTAAGCAGACTCTGCCTTGGCTGGGGAGTTGTGCTCTGCTGACATTTAAGGCAGGAATTCCCTGGGAAAATAGTCAAGAGATTCTTTGGTGTTGCTGGCAGGGCTCCAAAGGGTTTAGGGTTCCCCTGTCCAGGCAAATAGGGAGAGAGAAAGGGAGGGAGGGCAAGAGAAACAGAAGGACTTTATTGAGTGACTGTATTTCATCTGAAGCTTGTACAAAAAAGCAGAAATGTGGTTGGATGACTGGATACTTTTCTTACCCCTTATCTATTACCCAGCTAATATGACAGTTCAGAATTTCGTTGGGCATTTAAAAGCCAGCTTAGACATCCACAGGAAAAAAAATCCATTTTCTGGGAAGAAAAGAACTTTGGGATCTAATGGACTGGACCAAAGTATCTGAAATAGGCAGCAATCTAAATGTAGCCTGTTGTAGCAGTGGTTTCCAATTTAAATTAAATTTGAACAGATTAAGAGTTAAATCAACATTTTTGGTGTTCTCTATCACCTAGAATGATCACTACAGAAAGGCTCAGAATCTTCATATTTTTATCAAACAGATATTACCAGTTTCAAGGATAGAACAGGTCTTTAAAATTCTGCGCACAAGGGGGCATGGGAGACAGAGTAGGCCAAAAAACTAGGTAGTTAAAAAATGCTTTTAGAACAAATGTTAGAAATAAACAATTTCTAAGGAACAGAAGTGGCCATAATTTATAACCCCGAAAATATGACTGATCTCCAACAGCCCAGTTATGCAGGAGTGCCCTTGGATAACCTTTCTAATAATTCAGACAAAACTTTCTCTTGATTTTTTTCTAATGATCATATAGACTTCTCTTTAACTTAACTTCTGTACTTCCATTTTGCACGTTCATAATCAGGAAGGTGATATGCCTTTCTGATTATGCCTTCAGATATTGAAGACATTCACAAAGCTTTGGAGATGTTAAGCTTCATCATGAGTGGTTTTCTCTGATGTTCTTATCTCTTGCTGCACTTTGGCCTATATTCCTGCCACTAATGCCACACCTTGTCAGCTCCCACTTGGTGACCCTTTTATCTAAGACAATTTGTCTCTCTTCTCTCTCTGACATGTGATTTTCTGATTCTTCTTTAAATACTCCTCAGTATTTACCTCTAAATACTTGCCTGGCTTAGTCATGTAAAAAAAAAGCACAGCCTATGTGATGATCGATCTTGGTTGTCAACTTGACTGGATTGAAGACACCTAGAAAATTGATAAAGCACACTTCTGGGTGTGTCTCTGAGGCACTGGTGTACAGGTCAGGGAACTGAGTGGGGAAGACCTGCTGTGAATGTGGAAGGCACCACCCAATAGGCTGAGGGCACAGACTGAACAAAACAGCAGAAGTGGGAAGCACACGTATGTGTTCACCAGACCCTTCTTGAGCAGGGGCCTTTTTGACTATTGTTCCACCTGTGGACATCAGACGCCAGATCCTTCAGTCTTTTAACACTGATTTTTACTGGCAGTTTTCCAGAGGTTTCCAGTCCTTTAGCCTTGAGCTGGGGTGGCACCATTGATTCATCTTGTTCTGAGGCTTCCAGCTTCTTGGACAGAGCATGCGTTGATTTCTCCAGCTCTGCAACTTGCAGATGGTTTTGTGAGACTATTCAGCACTGATTGTGTCAGCCAATGAAGTACAACCCCTCTTCCAATTATAGATATTCTATTGATTCTGTTTTTTGTCTGGAGAAGCCTGACTAATCCAATCTGCAAGCCTATGTGATACTCCACAGCCACAATGAGGCAATGCATTTGCGTCTGGTCACAAATTACTCTTACTTACTTACTGGTATTCTGGTCAACTTCACTCTTTTTTTTTTAGAAGTTGCATGAGATATATGCTCTATTAAATTTCTTATAGTGATGAAGATCATGATGATAAAGTGCATTAATGACTTCGGTGATTGTAAGCCCCTACAGACTTATGTTTTGAACACTTGGTCCTTAGCTGGAGGCACTATTTTGGGAGGTTGTTGAAACTTTAGGAGGTGGGGCTTACCTAAAAGAAGTAGGTAACTTGGAGTGTGTCTTTTAAGGTTATAGCTGGTCCTCCAGCATTTTCTCTCTCTCTCTCTCTGCTTTCTGTCCACAATGAGGAGAAGAAGTTTCTCTGCCACAAGCTATCGCCATCATGGTCTTCTTTCCAAGCACATGGGGCCAAGTGATTATGGATGAAACCCCCTGTGAAACCATGAGCCAAAATAAATCCTTCTTCCTTATAAGTAGTTTCTGCCAGATGTTTTATCACAGCAATGCGAAAGTAAGTAATGCAGTGACGATACTGTTGTATAGTGTAAGGTGAGAAGGGAAGTGTAGGAGTTAGCCATCTTGACTCCATCACCTAACTATTATTGGCTTTAGAGTCCTTGACTTCTCTGAGACCTATTTTCTTAATTTGTGAAATGGAATAGATAATTATTCTGTCTCGAGTTTTTGTAAATTTGAGGGAAACCTGTAATGCCTTCCTCTTACTTTTCTGGTTTTGGTGTCACCTGTATGCTACCATATTACTTTGGTTCCCAAAATCCCATTATAAATTGTTCCTAGCATGCTGGATTCACCCATTTTCTTGTCTAACTCCATTATTACTCTGTAACAGCAATAAAAGTGGGGAAAATCCTAAGTAACCTTAGTTAATTAATTAATCATAGTAGTTAATGGTGTTATCTTCAGCACCTATCATAGATCCTAGACCTAGTATAAAGACTAAAAGCATTATGGAATAAACTAACAAGTGAATGAGGCTCAAATCAGGCAGTATTAGCAGGAGTAATTTGTAAACAGAATTAAAAGATGCAAGTAATGTGATCTGATGCTGATGATAAAGGAGACATTAGATTATTAGGTTAAGAAATGTACTCATGCCAAATCTTGAAAAAAATCCGATTGACTCATGTATAGAATGAAATGATAAATTTTTCCTAGCTCAGGTAAGCACTTAAAAAGTTGCTAATGTATATATAGTGCTTTGAAATAAGGAACTATGTGAATTCAGTATATAAACATAAATGGTAACATTTTATAAACTTCCAGAAAAGACAGCATCCTTGAGGTTTGATAACAAGTTTGTTAAAGTGAACTTGTTCCTCATTGTCACTCAGAAATCTTATGTAGGTTCAGAGTCATTCTCCAGGCAGGACCTTAGCTGAAATAGAAAATGGGTCTGCCTTTCCTAAGCAAAGGAGATTTTATTTAAAAGGATATTGAGGCTTAAAGAATCAAGGCGAGGCTGGGGAACCATCTGGGAGTGGCAACACCCAAGCAGCTCCAGAAACTAGAGACAGGACTTGTGTCTTGGTTGCTGGTATGGATGACCTCTAAGACTTCTTCTTCCTCTGGCATTGCGTAAAATCCCAGAAGTGAGGATTCCATATGGGGTCAGAAAGAGAAGTAGCTTCTATAGAGCGAGTCACCAGGAATTGTCTCCTTCTAAGGCCACTCTTTATGAGTGAGAGACATGATCTTTTTGTGTGATTGCATTTAATTCTTACCACAAATCCTTTGAAGAGGATAGTATCATTATCACTGCTTACAGATAAGGAGACTGAGGCAAAGAAATGATGACGCACTCTGTTTGAGGTCACATTGCTAAATCTGGATTCAAACCATGTCAGACTCCAGAGTTCTTGTTTTGTTAGCTTAGCTTGCTAACTCTCCCAAAGGACCCTGGGTGCCACTCAGAAGGAGGCTTGATGCAAACACCTGAAAAACACCAAAGTCCCTTTGTGTGGAATTGCTGCTCTACCCTGGACTGTTAATCATATTTTCTAGGCTCAGTGTCCAATAGGATTTTGCTACTCGAGGTGTGTTCAGGACCAACAGAAACAGGAATTATCTGAAGCTGGTTAGAATGGAGAGTCCCAGAATCCACCAAAGTGTCTTTGCACCTTCTAATCTGTTCCTACACTTGTCCACCTTTACTTGAGCTCAGCATATGGACATGCTTCCTTCCTTATTGTGGAAACAGAGGCTTTCCCTCATGCACACTTGTTACTGCTTCTCTTTTTACCTACAAATGTGGCCTCTAAAATGTGAAGATCCAATACAAAATTTCATGGTTTCTCCTCCGAGTCAAATGTCATCTTCATGTACCTAGTTACCCACTCCAGAAACTGGGGGTCTTCCCTGACTTCTCCTTACAACTCACACACCAAGTCTGTCATCTAGTTCTCTCACTCAAACCTCATAATCATCTCTGCTGTCCATGTCCCATTCCCTACTCATTGCCACCTTCTTAGTTCAGATCCTCAGTGATTGGCACTTACATTATTAGCCTTCCAGAGGATCTCCTTGCCATGGATGTGCCCCCTGTAACACATCATTGTAGCAAGAACAAGGTTTCCCCACATAAACCTGAAACAACCCTGCAGCTCTCTCCTTTTCAGATCTTCCAAATGCTCAGCTTGCTTTCCAGGTGGACTTCTAACTGCTGACCCTCATGGTTGGCTGCAGGGCATCTCTCTAGGTTTACCTCCCCATCCCCGATGCCCTCTTCTCTCTAGTCACTGGGAGTGTATTAGTCTTCTTCAGCTTCCATATCAAAATGACAAAGAATAGGTAGCTTAAGTAAAAAAATTAGTTTCTTGTAGTTCTGAAGGTTAAAATCAAAGATCAAGGTGTTGGTGGGTTCGATTTTCCTGAGGCTTCTCTCCCTGGCTTGCAGGTGGTATTTTCCTCCACTCCTTTCTCCTGTGTGTTTTTTTCTTCTCTGTGCCCACATCCTTGGTAAGCGTGTGTATTTCTAATGTCCTCTCTTAAGATGCAAGTTTGGGAGAGGGAAGACAAGGTTCAGAGCTTGGCAAAGACTGTTCTAACAGGAGTCCTGGGATCCTGGAATACTCTTGCTTCCCTTTCCTGCCTACACACTCACACCTGTTCTTTAACGTCCAGTTTATTTCATGTTTCCCATTAATCCAAGAGACACATAAAGGGAAGCTTGTATTTTGATCTTTTTTTTGAAAATAGAGTAATAATTTTAGGTAAAGTCTTTTAACAAACAATCCTATCCTTGCTATTTGGTTAGATTATGATTTAAAAAAAACCATTTTCATTTGAAATGGGAGTGACTTCTTTGAAAACCATTTAGTGAGCCAGTGTTGTACTGACATAATGAACTTTGATTTACATGGGTACTTGAGGGTGGCTGGCATAATAGAACATTACAACAAGATACAAAAAGTTCCAAAGACATACTTACTATACACTTTGTATTTTTATTGTAATTTTTTATAAACGTCCAAAGGGACATGAAAAAAAGGCACTTTGTGAATTTTTTTTTTTTTCTGAAAGGGAAGTTTTTATTTTTTTTTATTTATTTTTTTATTCATATGTGCATACAAGGCTTGGGTCATTTCTCCCCCTTGCCCCCACCCCCTCCCTTACCACCCACTCCGCCCCCTCCCTCTCCCCCCCACCCCCTCAATACCCAGCAGAAACTATTTTGCCCTTATTTCTAATTTTGTTGAAGAGAGAGTATAAGCAATAATAGGAAGGAACAAGGGTTTTTGCTAGTTGAGATAAGGATAGCTATATAGGGAGTTGACTCACATTAATTTTCTGTGCGTGTGTGTTACCTTCTAGGTTAATTCTTTTTGGTCTAACCTTTTCTCTAGTTCCTGGTCCCCTTTTCCTATTGGCCTCAGTTGCTTTAAGGTATCTGCTTTAGTTTCTCTGCATTAAGGGCAACAAATGCTAGCTAATTTTTTAGGTGTCTTACCTATCCTTACCCCTCCCTTGTGTGCTCTCGCTTGTATCATGTGCTCATAGTCCTCTCCCATTGTTGTGTTTGCTCTTGATCTAATGTCCACATATGAGGGAGAACATACGATTTTTGGTCTTTTGGGCCAGGCTAACCTCACTCAGAATGATGTTCTCCAATTCCATCCATTTACCAGCGAATGATAACATTTCGTTCTTCTTCATGGCTGCATAAAATTCCATTGTGTATAGATACCACATTTTCTTAATCCATTCGTCAGTGGTGGGACATCTTGGCTGTTTCCATAACTTGGCTATTGTGAATAGTGCCTCAATAAACATAAGAACAATACAGTTCTTATGTATTATTATTATTACTAAAAATTGTATTTTAATTTTTTATTATTTATTTGGCACTGGGGATTGAACCCACGGCCTCACACATGCTACATATGTTCTGTGCCACTGAGCTACATTGCTAGCCCTTAATTCTAAGCGGGGGATTATTGTACAGAATAAATGAAAGAGCTCAAGTATCTTGGTAATATAAACATTACACCCTTTAACAGACATTATAGATATCATAGAGTAAGTATGCAAACCTCATATCATACATCTCATGCTGTACAATGTGAGTAGAGAAAGCACTGCATCAAGTGGCTTGTGGCTCATGAGATGTTAGGGAGACAGAAAGAGATTAGTAGTTTCTGAACTCATAAATGTCTGGGCGCCTTAACCCCAGCTGAGATGATTAGGTCCAACTGCAGTGCAACTTGGGGATACAGCTCCTCAAATGCTTCACAGTATTGTGCAATCTGTAGAGCCTTGCAGTTTGATGAAGAACCAATGCTTTCAGAGTTGGCAAGATCAAAATTCTAATGGCTACTTATCTGTCAAAATTACATAGTAGAAGATTGGAATCAGTTCTACAGTTTGAGTTCTGAACACTTAGCCTTAACCATTGAAAGTGTTCACTTCAGTCAAAGAAGCTAAACTTTAATTATTTTGTTGTTGCATCATTGTTCACTGTGTAATATGCTGAGTCAGCAGGCCCTAGTATACTTTTAAAAGAGAATGAAAACAAATCCATTTGGCAATTTTCCCTGGGAAAACAGTTTACTCTGTGTAGCCAAAAAAGAAAAAAAAAGGTGGCAAAATCTCCAATTGCCCAATCTTCTAGAGTTAGATTTCAAAATCACATCAGAAGCAAAATTTGAAAACTGCATATTTATGAAATCAGAATACAGACAGTAGACTAAGCAACTAAGAAGTATTTTAGGATATTTTATAATATTATGAAATAAATTAACCTAGCATTCAGATTGTGTTACCTTCAGCAAAGCCTTAACGTTATTAAAATGTTGTAGTGGCCAGAAAGGTGTTTGAGATAAGATTTTAGTTTTGTGTGGTTGAAATGTTAAGTTAGAAATTAAATAAATACTGTAAAATCAGCTGATTACCAGTGTGTCTAATGTCACTGCAAAACTGCTCTGCAGGGTAACAAGTATAGGTTTATCTCTGGCTCAGAAATACAATAGTCCACCCTTGTCTGTGGTTTCATTTTCTGGGTTTTTCATTACTGTAAGGTCAACCATGGTCTGAAAATATTCCAGAAATAAACAATTCATATGTTTTATGATTTCTTGGGTACCATTCTGAGTGGCATGATGAAATTTTGTGCCACTCTGCTCCAAAATGAAGCAGATGAACCGTCGGCAGGTCAAAAGTAGCCTAATGCTTCAGCACCATGCCTCTGTTATTTACCTCTGTTCTTTTCATCACATGGGTGTTGCATCATGTCACATCATCCCAAGAGGAGTAAGTATGTACAGTACGATTTTGAGAGACTAAATTCATATAACATTTCTTACTGTATGTTATATTTGCTCTATTTTACTGTTGTTGTTACTATCCTATGATGCCTATCATAGATTGTCTGTATAGGAAAAAACAATACTGATAGTTAAATATTGTCCATGATTTCAGGCATCCACTGGGGTCTTGGAACGTGTTCTCTATGGATAAGGGGCACTACTGTATTCACCCCATTCTGGGTTCAAGATGCTTAGTCTTTCCTATGTGGCTCCACTGGCCAGGTGGCTGTCTTGTGTTCTGTGGTTTGCTCAAACCCCTGCCATCATCCCTACTTTCCCCTCACTTTCCAACCAAGTCCTCTACTCCAGTATCACAATGGAATGAAATCTTCATATGGAGGTTTCTGTCATCAACTTCAAAATAGCTTTTGGCATTTACCTCATTATCTTCTCCTTCTATTTTCTGTGGGAATTATCCTTCTCTTTGTCTCCAGTGGATTCCTTCGCTTCTGTTCCTGATCCTAACCCTGTTATGGTTTGAATACGAAATGCTTTCCCGCCACAGGCTAATCTGTTTGAACACTTGGCCCCCAGCTAGTGGTGCTATTTTGGGAGGTTGTAGAAACTTTAAGAGGTAGAGATCAGCTAGAGGCATTAGGTCACTAGGTGTCTGCCCTTGGGAGTTCTGGCCCCTATGGACTGAACCCTCTGAAACTGTAAGCCAAAATGATTGTTTCCTCCCTTAAGTTGTTTATGTCAGGTGTTTAGTCACAGAAATGACAAAGTAACTAACACCCACTCTCCTGCCTCCTCCTGCACTGCGCTCTAATGGATTTGTCCTCAAACATCCTGATCTTCAGTGCCCTTTACAGTTGAAAACTATTGGATACCCCAATGAGCTTTTTGTTAATGTGAACTATATGTGTTGTGTTAGGAACTGAAATAGAGATCTAAAAAGATCTTTAATAACAATATTACCATAGCAATAATGAGCTATGGTATATGGTAATTAAGCTGCATTTTAAAATAAAAATAAATACATTTTCCAAGTAAAAACAACCAGTGAGAAGAAAACATTGCTTTATATTTTTGCAACTCTCTTAAGCCTGATTTAATAGAAGACAACTGGATTTGGTATTTGTTTCCGTGAAATGATTATTTGGTTGAAGTATGGTAAGAAAATATGCCTCACACAAATATATAGCTGGAAAAGGGAGGACTGCTTTTTTGCTTTGTTTTCTTCAGCTTAGAAAATGTATCCTTTACTTTTATTTTGGAAAAATTTCAAACTTATAGAAATATTGTCAGAATACTGCAAATAACCACTTTATACTGCTTAATCAGATTTGTCAGTTTTTAACATTTTGCTATGTTTACTTTGTTACTCTTCCTCCTCCACCATATAATTTTCTTCTTAGCCATTTGAGGGTAGAGTGCATAGATCATGAAGGGAGGACTATTTTAATAACCTACTCAGATCATTGCTGATATTTTTCTTTGATACTACATCAAAACTCAACAATAGTTCTTTAAGGCTAACAACAGTGGGAAATCCAAAAGTGTATTGATGAATTTTCATATATTGTTACTTTGAAATCCATTAATCCATTTTGCACTTTGAAGCACTCTTTTAGTAAGTTGTGATTTTTAACAGTATGTGTGGAAAATTGGAAAACAGGGGTTTGCTAAGTTGTGTAGATCTTCTGAATTTTGGCACATTTTATTTTACAATATCAAAATATAATATTCATTAAATCAGCTCACCACTATTCACTTCAGAAAAATATTTACATATTGAGAGAGCTGTCAAACTCATGGAAGCAGACACACATTCTCCAAAATTATAATTTTTGCTTGAAAGCTCAAATAGTACTAATGGAAACAAATACTGTTTCTCTTGCAGTGACAGGCTCATTTTGTTCATTTCCAAGAAAATGTTTTTCAAACATTGAATCTGAATAGCAATAGTGTGGCAGTCATTCTTTAAAACTAAAATGGTATTCCACTAAAAGGGGAATAATTTAGTTCACAATGTGGTGTGAACAAAACCATGACCCCTGGCCTGTGGCAAGAGTGCTTTATGTGTACTTCCCATATTACCACACAAAATATTAAATAGATGTAGACTTAAGGATCAAGATTTAATAAAGTTAACACTTTTGTACTTCATCAGGACACTATTAAGAAAACTGGCATTCATTGCTATGGTGTGCAATGGTAAAGAGAACACTTGGATGCCTCTGTCTTGATTCATGCCAAGGTACCGGCAGTTTTACTCACCATTGTTTTTACACTGACAATTCAAAAGTCATGTGTGAAAAAAGCAAGTAATGTGTTACCATGATTAGGAAAATAGTTCTGATCTTCTGGGCTCCCAGAAAAGGTCTTAGGGAGTCCTAGGGGTGTGCAAACCACACTTGAGACCTACTGATCTAATTGATTAGTTCCTCTTTCTAAATCTTAATTCTCCATTTAAACCAGGCACTGGTGGCTCATGCCTGTAATCCTAGCTACTTGGGAGGCTGAGAAGGGGAGAATTGTGGTTTGAGACTACCTTAGGCAAAAAAGTTCCCAAGACTCCATCTTTAAAATAACCAGAGCAAAATGGACTGGAGGTGCAGTTCAAGCAGTAGAGTGCCTGCTTTGCAAACATGAAGTTCTGAGTTCAAACCCCAGTCCCTCCCCCCAAATTCTCCACTTAATTTTGCCATTTTATATTAGTTTTTAAGCATGTTTGTTTTTCTCTCATCTTGGTAGTGTGCTTCATGGAAAATTCCACATTACTCACCAGTGTCCATTAAATCTATTTCTTTTTATAAGCCCACTGTCCTTAAACAATCACCTCCACTTTATTATCTGTTTCTCCATGGGCCATCCTTTCTCACCTGATATAATCTAGTTTCTGTTCGTCTCTCTTCCTGTAAAATCTCTTCAGGTTCCAGAGCCTTCTCTGACTCTAGGTGACATGATCTATCCTTACTTTCCTTGACCCTTCTGGATCCTTCTCATCTGGTCCATTATAGTCTGTGCCTGGCTTTGTGTTGAGTGCTTTACATGAGACAACCCATTTAATTCTCGTGACAGCCTGACCCTGTAGCTACGAGTATTTTTCTATCTTGTAATTCAGGAAACCATAAAAACTGCCCAAGGTCATGCATTGCATAAGTAGAAGATTTTCATATCTCTCATGCCAAACCCAGAGATCTTGACCATAATATATCTCTTCTTGAAACACTTGCTTCCCTTTCTTATAACATATTGTTCCAATTTATTTCCTACCTGGCTGGGTGCTTCCTCTTAGTCTCCTTTGAGTGTACAAAAACAGTACTAGTCCTATGTTCTTTGCCCAAAATTCAAAGTCTTGGAAGAGATCGTTAACTAGTCATGCCTAAGTCATTTGCTGTCCTCCTCCTATCTCCTGGATTTGTCATGCTAGAGAATGACAGGTGTGTGCCCTTTGGCTTTTGGGAGGTACCCCTTATCCTGTATCCAAAGGGTTCTCTAAAGGAAGAATAGGGTGATGATAGAAAGGGGAAATGGATGTCTATTTATCCAGAGTTGATAAATGATTACTATAATCTATTCTTCACTTCCCTCTTTTCTACCTTGACTCCTACTCATATTCTAGGAATGAACATAGACACTTCCAAGAATCTTTTCCTGCCTTCCAAATGTGGATTGCGTGTGCCTCTTTGTAATCTGAGCTTGCCACTCCAAAGCATTGCTTTTTTTGTTTTGCTTTTTTAAAATGATGCAAGCAGTTGCTGGTTTGCATTTCTTCATTAAACTGTATGCTTTGGGAGGGGAAGACTGTGTCTGATTTTTGCCTTCTATCCCCAGAATCTTGTACAGGGCATGGCACAAGGTTGTTGATTAATGTTTGGTGAATAAATGACTATGGTGGGTTTGAGGACATCCCTGAGGAGATGTGTATCAGGAAAAAGTTAATGAGAAGGAATTCACAAGAGTGGGCTGCATAGTTTAGGGTTATTTTCATAGAAGTAGTGTTGAAACTTGATGGAATGGATTAGCTATGCTGGGAGAAGATAGAAGAAGAAAAGTGCTCAGCACAGTGCCTTGGGGAATGGCAACATAAGAGCTGATGAACAAAACTCAACCATGTGAGTTAGAGATGTAATTCTTGTGGGGCAATGTCACAGAAAACTAAAAGAGTTTCATTAAATCAAGACACTCTGGGGTGGAACTATTGCAGAGACATTAAAGGTAACAAAGATTGAAGAAATGCTATGCAATTCTTCAATCATGAAATCATTGGTTGGCCTTTGAAAGAATTGTGACAGTTGAATAATAAGGATAAAAGTCAGAAAGTAGGGTTGAGTGTGACGACAGGATGTGTAGGTCAGAGGTTTTCAACCAGGGATGTATATCAGATACACCTGCTCAGGTATAACAACTGCAGCTTCCTGGGCACCATTCTCCCAGTTTTCTAGTTTAGTAGCTCTGGAATGGGTCCTGGGATAGAAAAATATTATGGTGATTCAGAGGTGAGAACAAGGCAATAGAAATGAAGAAGAAAATGTGATGTGAGGGAGCCAGAATCTGGACAAGGATTGGGATTACATAAAAAGGTCAGCTTTGGAAAGAATCACATTCTAGCTGCCCTGCATATGTTTTCATTTGATCTTTTGAATTCCTCTATGAGATAGGAAGATGAGGAGCACTGGTTTTTATTTTTTATTTTTTAATTTTTTATTGTTTTATTATTCATGTGTGCATACAATGCTTGGGTCATTTCTCCCCCCTGCCCCCACCCCCTCCCTTACCACCCACTCCGCCCCCTCCCTCTCCCCCCCACCCCCTCAATACCCGGCAGAAACTATTTTGCCCTTATCTCTAATTTTGTTGAAGAGAGAGTATAAGCAATAATAGGAAGGAACAAGGGTTTTTGCTAGTTGAGATAAGGATAGCTATATAGGGAGTTGACTCACATTAATTTCCTGTGCGTGGGTGTTACCTTCTAGGTTAATTCTTTTTGATCTAACCTTTTCTCTAGTTCCTGTTCCCCTTTTCCTATTGGCCTCAGTTGCTTTTAAGGTATCTGCTTTAGTTTCTCTGCGTTAAGGGCAACAAATGCTAGCTAATTTTTTAGGTGTCTTACCTATCCTCACCCCTCCCTTGTGTGCTCTCGCTTTTATCATGTGCTCAAAGTCCAATCCCCTTGTTGTTTTTGCCCTTGATCTAATGTCCGCATATGAGAGGGAACATACGATTTTTGGTCTTTTGGGCCAGGCTAACCTCACTCAGAATGATGTTCTCCAGTTCCATCCATTTACCAGCGAATGATAACATTTCATTCTTCTTCATGGCTGCATAAAATTCCATTGTGTATAGATACCACATTTTCTTGATCCATTCACCAGTAGTGGGGCATCTTGGCTGTTTTCATAACTTGGCTATTGTGAATAGTGCAGCAATAAACATGGGTGAGGAGCACTGGTTTTATAGGGGACAGATTTGTACAATTGAGAAGTGGAGAACCTAGGATAAGAAATGCACAGATTTTTTAAAATGATGTACAGTATTTCTGAAACTTCCATCTTCATAAATTTTACCATATCTAAGTAAATTCCTTACTGTTATTTGTGTATACTCACCCCCACCCACACATCAACACCATGTGCCACTTTGGTCAGCAATGAACTTCATACTTATAATAGTGGTCCCATAAGATTGTAATAGACCTGAAAAATTCCTATTGCCTAGGGACCTGATAGCTGTCATAACATTGTAGCACAAATTATTACTTATGTATTTACAGTGATGCTATTGTAAATGAATCTCCGGTGCTACCAGTTGTATAAAAATATAGCAATATGAGTTATGTAAGTATATAATACTTGCTAGTGGTAACACATGAGTTTGTTCACTGGTTTATGTATGTAATGGTTAACTTTGATTATCAACTTGATTGGACTGGTAGATGCCTAAGAGGTTGCTGATGGGTGCTTCTGTAAGGGTGTTTTCAGAGACAGTTACCATGTGAGACAGCCCTGAATGTGGGTGACACCATCCAGTAGGCTGGGGGCTCAGAAGGAACAAAAATGGAAGAAGGAGGAATCCAGCCATTATGTAAAAGCTTGATTATTCCTGAATGGGTGACTCTATTCCTGCTGCCATCACCCATGCACAACAGACTCCAAATTCTTCAACTCTCCAATGTGACTCACACCAGAAACTCTCCAGGGAGCTTCTAGGCTATCAGTCTTGAACTGGGACTGCATTACTGGAATCTCTGTTCCAAGGCTCTGACTGCTAGGGTTGAGAAGCTACGGGTTTTGCTGGCTCCCAGCATGCAGATGACCAGTGTAGAACTATCTAGCTTCTGATCATGTCAGCCAATTTAATAAATACCCTGTTATAATTATATATAGTTTCTTGTTTCTGTTCCTCTAGAGAGCCCTGACTAATGCAATATATTTACTATACTACACATTTTCTCATCATTATGAGTATAGTCCCTTTACTTATAAAAAATTTACTGCCAAACAGTTTGGCAGGTTAGCTGGCAGCAGAATCAACAATTTCATGTTTACTGAGTCTCTTAAGAGGCCTCTTGAGTGTACCATCAAGGTTTGTGTTAAGCACAAGCAGGCTCTGTGGTCATCACACTAGGATGAGATCACTGAATGATGCCATAGAACACATCTCTGTCCCCCACCCCTGGCTCGGGATGCTAGGCAAGTGCTCCACCACTGAGATACAACCGCAACTCTTCATGTCATTATCTTTAAGTGACACATAATGATGTATATACACTCACACACACACACACGCAACAATATTTGACATGCTAGTTACATTTTTATAAAGCATATTAAATTCAATAAATAACTTTCAGGAAAAAAGTCTATTCAGGCTGGTGGAGTGGCTCAAGTGGCAGAGTACCTGCATAACAAGCATGAGCCCCTGAGTTTAAACCCCAATACCCCACCAGAAAAAAGAAAAGAAAAGAAAGAAAGAAAAGTCCATTCCATGTGCCACCTTAAGCCATATTACTGCCATCATTGGCCTTTAATGCTTCCTCCATGATGAGGAGCAATGCTACTTTTGAGAAAAAAAGAGAAAGAGATAATTCTGGAGGAAATGCCTTATATCAAGATGGAACTTAATATTTGTGTGTATGTCCTTTGAAGGTGATTAAAATGGTTAACCTCTCAGGCTATATAGATCAGGATGTTTGATAAGGCATCACAGAAATCATCACAGAATTAACTATTTTAGATGCAAGGGTTTGCATGTTTTAAATTCAGCTCTGATGTCCACTGATGATCAGTAGATGTCAGCAGCAGCAATACTGCCTTTAGATTCCTGGGCCCCTATCCCTCCTCTTAGTATACCACCTTCTTCTTTGGCATGCCTTCTAGACCACATTGCCTTTATTGGGGACTCTGGAAAAGACCTGCTAGACCAGCCTCTTCTCTACCCCTGAACTACATTGGTGATATCTGCAACCCTAGATCCCAGTGACAGCTTTCAGGTGTGTGTGAATGGATTTTGGACTGAAGTGTTCCCAAAGATACATGCAAGGTTCCCCATGGTGCAGGGTGGAGCTATAAGTGCAAATGCTGGGAATTGACTTGATTATCTCAGAGTCCAAGAACTGAGAAAGAGAGCAGCAATTCCCAGGGACCAGGAGAGACAGCTCAACATGCATGGTATGGTCCATTATCTGTACATATTTATCACATCCTGATAGGAGATAATTAGCCAGGGCAATCTTGAGCCAAATGGACAAAGCTGGAGGTATCACATTACTGTCTTCAGATCTACTACAAAGTTACAGTAGTCAAAACAGCATGGCACTGACATAATAATTGATGTACAGACCAATGAAACAGAATAGAAAGCTCAGAAATAAATCCATATACTTATAGTCAGTCGATTGTTGACAAAGAAACCTAGAACACACAGTTGGAAAGGACTACCCCTTCATAAAAATAGTGCTAAAAACCAAGTTATTCATATGCAAAAGAATGAGATTGGACCTTCATCTCTTACCCATATTAAAAATCAACTCAAAATGCATTAAAAACTTAAATGTGAGACCTGAAACTGTGAAATTACCAGAAGAAAACATAGGGGAAAATCTATATGACCTTGGAGCAATGATTTTTGGATAAGACCCCAAAAGCACAAGCATCAAAAGACCAATGAGATTATATTGAACTAATAACCTTCTGCACAATCAAGAAAGCAACCAGCAGAACGAATAGGTAACCTTCAGAATAGGAGAAAATATTTAGAATCTGATAATCTATACATTTGATAAGGGGTTAATATCTAAAATACATAAGGAATACAGCATTCAAACAATTGAATGGCAAGAAAATAAGTAACCTGATTAGGGAATGGACAAAGGATCTGAACAGACCTTTCCTAAAAGTGGACAAACAAATGGTCAAAATTACAAGAAAAATGCTCAACATCACTAATCATCAGGGAAATGCAAACTAAAAGTACATCTCTCACCTATAGAATGGCTATTATCAAAAAGATGAAAGAGGCCAGGAGCTCATGGCTCACACCTATAATCCTAGCTACTTAGGAGGCTGAGATCAGGAGTATCTTGGTTCTAGGCCAGCTTGGAGAAATAGTTTGTGAGACCCTATCTCCAAAATGACAGGAGTAAAATGGACTGGAGGTGTGGCTCAAATGGTAAAGTACCTGCTTTGTAAGCACAAAGTCCTGAGTTCAAACTCCAGTCCCACCAAAAAAAAAAAAAAGAGAGATGAAAGATAGTGTTGGAAGGGATGTGGAGAAAAGTGAACCCTGTACACAGTTGGTGAAGGTGTGAATTTGTACAGCTATTATGGAAAACAATATGGAAGCTCATCAAAAAATTAAAAATAGAACTGCTATATCACTCAGAAATCCTATTACTGGGGATATAGCCAAAGAAATAGCATATCTAAAGAAATTAGCATATTAAAGTGATAGCTGCACTTGCATGTTCATTTCAGCATCCTTCACTATAGATAGCCAAGATATGAAATCAACCTAAGTACAACAGATAAATAAAATGTAGTAAAAAACAAATGGAATGCTGCTAAATATTTTTAAAAGAAGGAGATTCTGTCATTTGTGACAACTTAGAAGAGCCCAAAGGACATTATGCTAACTGAAAAAAGCAAGGTACAGAGAGGCAAATGAACATAATCTCATTTATATAATATCTGGAGTCTAAAATAGTTGCCTTTATGGAAATATAGAATAAAATGGTGATTTCAGCTGGGAGAGGGGAAGAAATTCAAGAGATTTATTATAATCATGGTGACTATAATAAATGATACAATGATATACTGTACACTTGAAAATTGCTGACAGTGGATTTTAAGTGTTTTCATACAAAAAGTATGTATGATAATGCGTGTGTTAAATATAGCTTGGCTTAGCCGTTCCACAATGGATATGTATATAATCAAAACAGCATGTGTAAATCATAAATATATATATAATTTTTACTTGTCAGCTAGAATAAAAAAACATAGGGGCCGTGTGTGGGGGCACATGCCTGTTAATTCCAGCACTCTGAAGGCTGAGGCAGGAGGATCATGAGTTCAAGGTCAGCCTGAGCTACATAGCAAGACCCTGTTTTGAAACACTAAAAATAAATAAATGAATGAATAACAAAATAAATTTTAAACATAAACTAAAACAAATTAAAAACAAAAAACTACAATTCCAGAATGAACAACTTAGGTACATGTTATAGTTTGGGAAATGAATGGCCCCCAAAGACCCATGTGTTGAAAGCTTGATCCTCAGCCCCTGGTGCTATTAGGACACAGTGCGACCTTTTGGAGGTGGGGCCTAGTGGGAGGATGTTAGGTCATTGGTGGCACACCCTCAAAGGGGCTATTGTGACTCTAGCCCCTGTCCTCTTTATTTTTATTCCCTAGCTGACATAAGATGAACAGTTTTCTCTGTCATGTGCTTCCACCATGATGGATTGTCTTGTCTGAGGCCCCAAACAATGGGTTGACAAACTCTGGATGAAAACCTCACAAACGGTGAGCCAAAATAAACCTTTTCTCCTTATAAGCTGACTCTCTGGGGTATTTCATCACAGCAGTTAAATGTTAATTAACACAGTAGTGTGCAATGATCTTCGTTCAAGATCATTAAGGAATTCTTTGGATTATTTTGGCAGTTTTGGAATATTTTTGATGTGGGCTTGTTTGGAAACGGTGAAAGCAAGATAATTACTCAAAATTGCATCCTATCTTTAGGGACAATGTAATATTTTTTGTTTTGTTTTAAGTTAGGCTCCTCTTGATGAGAGAGAGTAAAGGAGAGGTAGAGAAAGAGAGAGAGAGAGAGAGAGAGAGAGAGAGCCTCTTATTTTAAAATTTAAAAAAAGTGAATATCTGTGCTGTGGTTGATAATTATGAATGTCTGTGACAGTGTTTCTTTTATCAGTGAAAAAAAAGAAAGAAAAAGAAATTCAAAATAAATGGGGCTAATCTTTTATATGGTTAATATTTAGTAGCATGGCCATATCAGGGAAGCCATCTGCTATTCTTTCCAGAAGACCTTAACTGGCATTTATAATAACTAACTTTCAAACGTATGTTTAAAGGCAGGTGGAATAAGGGACAGATTTTATCCCACCTGACTGGTTCGTGGAACTAGAACACACGTAATTCTGGTATGGCAGAAGTCAGTGGGCCATGCAGACAGGATCTTCTGTGGGCTGGTTGTTCATGCACTGCAAAACTCTTTCAATTACTGAAACCAATTTTTTCCATTGCCTCAAAGCAGGGACCATTCTGAAGCCTTTAGAAGCAATTTTTCATTTTATTTCTTTGCAAACTGATACATTACTGTGTTTACCCTGTAACAGAGGAGTTGGTTTAAAGCAGAGTGCTGGTTCTCCCCCTCCTTCTTTCCCTCTGACTCTTCTACCTCAGATAACATGACCATATGCACAAGTCTGGGCCCTATGTGAGAACCCCCAAATGATGTCCTAAATAGGAGATATGTTGCAGAGGATAAAAATGGAGTAGTTTTAGTATTTAACCAAGTAGATTCTTTCTGCCATATCTACATTGAAGTGATTAGATGAATTCCTTTGCCAGTTTGGCTGCCAGTTTGGTTGGAAGATTCTCCAAGTTGCTTTTAAAGAATTTTTATTTTCTACATGTGTAGGTCACCTAGTCAAAAATCTTAATTCCCAGTTTAAGTTGTTTTTTAACTGATATGTTATACTCCTCTCAGTAATCACTCAACTGTAAAAAAGATGCATTTTTTTTTCTAGTGGTAAATACTAAATTCACTGTATTTTTCTGAACATAAGAATTGATAAATTGATAAGTTCCATAACATTATTATGTGTTTGTGTGTGTGTGTAAAATGAAAGGGAAGTGAGTGCACTGTGCTATATGGCTAGTTTTCAAACAAGTTTTGGATTACAAGTTATAATTCTACAGTACTTTGGATTCCTAAATTTATAAGCACGTAAAATCCATGTCTGGGAACCTTGCTGTTAATACTAAAACTTCAGCTACAGATTCACATTTGAACCCACATAGACCCATCTCCTGAAGTCTGCCATTGTGTAACTTGCTCAGAAGAATGCTTCTTGGCCAGCCATGTAGTGAAATGGAGCCTTAGTGGGAACACATGACGGGGGGAGGGGAGCATCCAGGAGAATGCCTTCCCTGGCCACAAGGGCAAGGTCAGGGTTGCTTATGTGGCCACTGCCACTTTCTCTTTGTTCTTGTAATATGCAGAGGATGTACTGGTTGATCAGCAGTTTCTCAGATGGGTACTTTTCTTCTCAGGGAGTACACCAGGCTGCATTCACACAATTCTTGAGAAGAACTTCTTGGACATGTACTTCGTGACTGGTATGCACCTGAGGTCTCTTAGTATAAAGTATGAACCATAGTTAGACATGAATGACTACAAGTTGTTTGGCATTTCTTTTTTAGTGGTACTGAGGTTTGAACTCAGGACTTCATGCTTTCTAGGCAGGCACTCTTCTGTTTGAGTTATGCCTCCAGCTCCTTTTGCTCTGGTTATTTTGGAGATAGGATCTTACTTTTCGCCTAGGCTGGTCAGGACAGTGATCCTCCTACTTTTTGCATTCCTGCTGGGATGTCAGGCATGTACTACTACACTCAGCTTTTTACCATTGAGATAGGGTGTCAAAAACTTTTTTGAACACACCGACCTGGAACCTTGATCCTCTCCATTTCAGCCTCCCATGTAGCTTGGGATAACAGATAGGAGTCACTATGCCCAGCTATTGTTTGAGATGGAGATCTCATGAACTACTTACCTGGGCTGGCCTTGAGCTCTATCTTCCCTATCTCTGCCTTTCAAGTAGCTAGGATTGCAAGTCTGAGCCAAGAGAGATCAGCTAATTGTTTTGCATTTTGATCTTTGCTTACCTGTGTAAATTGTATTGTTAAAGATGGGTACTGATATTCTGATTTTATTTTGGTTCACTGATTTGCAAAGCTTTATTTAGGAATGCAAGAGTATGACTCAGATTTATACACTCCTGGAATTTGAATATTGTTTAGTCAGATTTTCTCACTTTTCAGAAGAGGAAACAGCATTCCAGAGAAGTTTATAAAGTCGTGTTTAACTTGAATTGCTTATCAAAGTTTTTCACAACATGGAAGATGTTAGATAAGTTTTTTCTTAAACTACAAATACTGATGAACTGTTCACTGAACTCAATCTATTGGGAGCAAAAGAAAGATCAGACACGATCACTGCCCTTCAGGTGATCTTTCTCATGAGTATTGTGTGATGTCATCATAGGAGCGAGGCTATACATTACAGACAATACCTAAGGAAGACAGATCTGAGTCCATTCTAACATAGGTCAGATTCTGGCACCAGCACTCAGATTACTTATTCAGCTGAACAAATGAAGATAGAAAAGACAGGTGGCTCCATTTTACATTGACACTTTGGAACAGAGAACATGGGCTATGTGAAAAAAAAATATGGGTGTGCAAATTTTAGAGTAGTCAGGATGGTTACACTAGAGAATCCTAAACCATGTCTGCCATCATCCTTAAAAAGCCCAGGTAGGCTTCATTTTAGTGTGAACCTGGTCACTATGTAGTTGCTTACAGGACTATGGTAATCCATGCACAGGGTTAAGAAGAAGGGCACATGTCAGGAAGCAAAATCACATTTGGAGTAAAGATGTAACAAAGGCAGGTTCTGAAGTTTACTGTTCACATTCCAAATTTTGGGTGAAAAATTACTCTTTTGTTTAGTGTTCAAGTTTGCCCTACAGGAGACAGTCAACTGCTGACTTCAGCTGAATGTCCTCAGAAAGTGGAGAATCAAACCAGCCATGAACAAGACAAGAGTGCCAGGTTTCCTGGAAACATCGCCAAAACTCAAGAATTTCTCAGAATTTTCAGAGGCGCCAGAGTAGTGTTTGCATTTCAATGGAAAAAGTTCTGAAAGCCCTGGACACTGCACACAATTTTACTTTCTCATTGAAAGGCAAAAACCATTGCTCTGAACAAGAGACAGAGCACTTGCTATGGCTTTGTTAAGAGTTAAGAAAAAGGACTGCTGGGAAATTTTAATGTCCAATCCTTGCCTACAGAGACAAGACAAAGAGGACTAGGTCATAATGGCAAAGAGAAAATAAAAGTACTCTTAGCATTAATACAAAGAACTCAACATCTGGAGCCACCTTGTATTAACCTGGTTTCAAAGGAAAAACAGAGCTTCCTAGGTTTAAAGCGATGTGGCCGCAAAGTGTTGGAATAACATAATGATTTCCCTCATAAGTATGTATTCCTCATTGGCATTCAATCTTTTCACCTGCTGCAAATATCTTGTTAATTGAGTAGTATGGAGAGTAGAGTACTCATGAGAGACAGTCTTGGAGAAAAAGGATAATATTATTTCCAGTTAAGACTTGGGAGCATTTTAAGTAGATCTAGAATAACAGTCAAAAGTAGGAAATCTCTGGTATAGTGAAAAAAATATTAGATCTAATTTAGACCTTAAATTTTAGGTCTAATTCTAATTCTTAGTGTTTGAAGACAGCACTGTCCAAGAGAAATATACAAACTATATATGTAATTAAAAATTCCTAGTGGCCACATTAAAAAAGTAAAAACAAATAAGTAAAATTAATTTTAAAGCTATAATTTACTTAGTCCAATATATGTAAAATATTATCATTTCACTATCTAATCATACAAAATTATAGTGAAACACTTTACATTGTTTTCTTACTGTTTGAAATTTGTGTTTTATAATTATGATATCTCTCTGTTTGGATGCTAGATTTTTTTTTGGGAAATTCTTGATTTGTTTTCAGATATCATAAAACTTATTAACTGAAAATAGATTCAGAAACATACTTTAAGGACTGGGCAAAGTAGTGCACGTGTGTAATCCCAGCTACTCTTAGGGGACAATGACAGGAGGATATAGTTCAAGGCCAGCCTTGAAAAATTTAGCATGAGACCTTATCTGAAAAACAAGCTAAAATCAAAAAGACTGAGAGTGTGGCTCAAGTGGTAGAGCACTTGCCTAGCTAGTTCAATCCCTAACACTGTGATTAAAAATCTCTAGTAATTGAATTGAGTAGCAATTTTTAATTTTAATTTATTAAAATTAAATAAAATATTCAATTTCTGTTTCCCTAGCCCCATTGGGGGTACAAGTAGTGATGTGTTTCTATGTGAAACATGCAGTTCTGAGAAGCTGATAAATATATTTTTTATTAGCTAAACAAGTGCACTTTCAAAAGTGACTAATGACCATCTTTTTATGCAAAGATGTTTTAAGGGGAATACAAATTTTCATATGAGCTTTGACCTGTCTTTTGCTATAGGGGTCTTTTCCAACTTTAAGTGTGCGTATCTTATTAGAACTCTTCAAAACCCTGCACAAACTTGGCCTGTGGGGCACAGTGAGTCAGTTGGTGATAGGGTTTAAGTGCTGGGAGAGGAAGATGATGAAGTGAAGGAGGGTCAGATGCAGGGGCACTTTTAAGCCAGGCCCAGAAATGTGAACATTGTTTTCAGATAATATGACATCACCACATACTTTCTGCTTATTAAACTCATGATTATTTTAAAAATTAATAACATTCAGATAAGCTTGAAGTGATAATAGAAAACATCCATGATTCTACCATTTAGAGAAAACCATAGGTAACACTGAACATATTTCTTACTAATCTTATAAATGTGTTCAAATAATGACTATTATCTTTAGTAAACATTACAGCTTATTAGGAGGTCTTGTAACAAACTAGCTGGCATGGGTCCTTCTGTTCTACTCAGATTGTGGTTAGGCAAGGAGAAGTTCCTCTAATTGTTGCAGGCCCTTGGTGGGTTTCTGTAGTCTTAGCACATAGTAGCAGTGGATGACAGTGGGCAGTGGCAGGTGGGACCCTCCAGCATTGCAGTTCCTGTGCATGGGGTGAGGTGGGGGTTGGGGCCCTGAGTGATGTGATTCACAGCAGGAGCTGGGGCAAGTATTACTGCTCTATTCCTCCAATGTCAGCTTCAACCCCAGGGTACTCTAGCTGCCTCATTGCTGCTGCAGCATCCCCCTCCATAGCTCTAATCAGCTGCTGATATTCCTGTTGTTGCTGAAGGCCTGCATCTGCCACTTCTGCTAATGGCTTCTGGGCTTCTTAACTCTACTATTGCTCTTGCTGAAACAGGTCTGGCTGACTTATGACTGCTCTTACCTCTAATACTGTCTTTTCTCTTCTCTTCTTTGGATTTTCAGTTCAGATTCTCTACCAATGATGAAAATCAAAAGTAGGCGAAGAAAAGACTCTGTTTGGACCTTATGTTGTAGCACCAGGAGATGAACAGAAGGGTGTCTCTTGGTTGTTCCTCAAATAAGCCAACGAGCATATTTACATAGCTACAAAGGGGTATGTCTGCAATAGTCATAGCAGTCCCCTCATTCAAATGAAGGATTATGTTTACACCAATCATGGCACAGTCCCTGGCATCAGTCTAGTAGTCCTTTATGCAAATGAAGGACTGTTTTTGCACCAATTGCAGGTCTTTTGCTGGGCCAACAGGAAAAGTGCTCCTCCTATGACCTGTGTGAAAGTGGCTGCAGGGTTCTCTAGAGTTTACTTAATCTTGTAGTGGAAAACTAGTGCAAGGTGCTTGCTAAGGCAGTGCCTTCTGCAGCCAGAGTTGTGCTTTGGATTCAAAGTGGCTGGGGCTGGTATGAGGGCAGTCTCACTGCCTGGCTGACAGTCTATCCTTCAAGGCAGCTGGGGCCCCAGGAAAGGGTCTAACAGCTGTCAATTAGGGTGTCAAACCTCCCCAACCCCCAACATCTCAGCATATATATAGAAACACTAAACTTTCAAAAACTGCTTAACAAGAAAGATTTATCAGTAACATTAAGAGTGCTTTAACAGTATTTAATGGTGCTCTAACAATGCTTAACTTTTGCTCCCCTCTCCCTCCAGAGAGGTGGGTCCCTACCATGTTTCATTTGTAGCCTAAAGGCTAGTAGAGAGACTTTGCCCAATAACAAACAATAGCTCAGTCTTAAATACTTGGGTTCCATTTCAATATTCAGTCTTTGCAGAGTTCAGGCCTCTGCTGAGTCTAAGTCTAACTTAAATAATTTCTTTTGGATGAGCTAGAGTCTATAGTTAAAGGCCCAGTCTTTCAGATTTTCTTTCCAAAATGGCAGTTGGTTGGATGAAATAAGCTATGTGTCCTCCTGGCAGCAAGCCTGACCTCTAGAGAAGAGGCTGCTCTGGTCTCCTTCCTGACTGGTGCCTATAGTGTGTCTTTGTTCCATGTGCTCTTTTGAGAAGATGCCCTGATACCCATGGCTGGGGTTCCTGGACTTTGCCATTGGCCTTTGCCTAAGTCTGTTTTCTGTTGCCATAACAGAATATCTGAAACTGGGTAACTTATAAAAAAAAGAGGTTTATAGTTCTTGAAGTTAGAAGGGAGAGTTGGGTGGCAGCTTCCACTGGGCTTTCGGTGAAGGCCATGTGCTGGTCCATACAAGGTGGAAAAGCAGAAAAGCAAGCATGTGCATGTGGAAGAGAGAGGGGGTTCAAAGGAGCTGCCTTGCTTTATAACGTGTTCTCTGGAGAACTAATCCATTCCCACAGAACTAATCCAGCCACTTGAGAAAACATTTATCTTTCTTACAGGTCTCACTCCAGATGCCACTACTTCAGCAATCAAATTTCAGCATGGATTTTGGTTAGGATGAACCACATCTGAACCACAGCAGTTTCCAAATTATAAATGTTCATCTCTTGGTGGTCTCCTCATCTCAACCTGGCAGTCCTGCCATCTTCCCAGGACCTCTGTATCTTTCCAGTGGGGCTCATGGAAACTCTGAATTCCCTTCATGCCTCACAAAGCCCTCACACAGTGCCACCTAACTCACTTCATTGCTTGTCTGCCACTGCTGCTTTCCCTATCCCAAAGTGAGGCACTTTCAGGGGCCCCTTAAATCATGCCAGTGTGCCACTAGCATCCTCTCCACATGTTTGCAGGTGACTTACTGCTGCCTTCTGTTACCTGTCTCTCTTTGATCCCTGAAGCATTGGGGCAGGAAGACAGAACACTGTCAGCAGTTCTCAACCCGTGTTTCGAAGACTCCTGGGACATTTTTAGGGGGTCCATGACATCAAAAGTATTTTTATAAAAATGTTGAGAAATTATTTCCTTTTGTCAGTGGGTGGCACTTGCACTGATGACACAACAGTGATGTGCACATAATCACTGTTCCTTACCTCTACTAGGACTCATTGTATTCTTTAACACCACACACTTGCAGTAAAACGCCATACACACATACACACAGACTGCCCAAACCCCCAAAGACAAAAACCAAATTAAAACAAAAATAAGCCACAAGTTTCACTTAAGATCATCCTTGAATAAAGCAATCAAAATTATTATTAATTATTTTAAATCTCGAATTTTGATTACACATCTATTTTTCTATTCTGTGTTGCTAACTGGGAAATATGAAGGAAGTTACTTCTGATTCAGATTGAAACATGATGGTCGTCTTAGGAAAAACATTTAATGCACTTATTTGAGTTGTGAACTGAACTAACAGCTTATTTCATGGGACCCTATTTTTATTCTTAATGTCTGATAATGGGGATTCAATTTCAGCACATAAAAATTTGGTGGTACACTTAAGCCATATCCACACTATAGCATTTCACTCTTTCTTTAAATGTTCAATGACTTGATTTCTAAATTACATTTCAGATTCTGGACTAAATATTTACTATCTAAGGTAACATCTTCCTTTCATTCAGTTATTCATTTAAGTAATTCATTTGTCCATATAATTGTTACCAATATGGCTTTAAACAAACAACTGTTTTTTAGATTTGAAAGGGAACTGAAGGATAATTAAATCCCTCTTCATGATATTTTAATCATAGGAAACCAAGGTCCAGTTGGGGAAGGAACTTGCCCCAAATTAGACAAGTTTGATGTGACCAGGTCACATGAATTAGAGCTTTCTCTAATTCACTGTGGTCAGTCCTGGTTCCTCTCCCTTCAATTCATTCTACATACAACTGGAAAAGAAATTGTCCTGAAACACTGCTTTGAGCATGTCACTTTCTTATTCAAAAGCTCCTAGTGCCCAACCGTGGACCACTGAATAAGCCCCATCTTTGAAGCTCCACAATAAATCCCCTAACCTGTTCCTTCAATTTACCTGTAATCTCCCCTAAATTCTGCTCATACTCTAGCCAATCTGGAATATTCTCTGTTATCAGCAGCCACTCTGTGCTTTCTTGTAAACTCATCATTACCTATATTGTTCTGTCTCTGCCTTTAAAGATCTTCTCTACATATGCTAATACTTCAGGAAAAACTCAATTCAAGGTCTAAAATGCAGCTTGAATGCCATTTCCTTAATATATTATTCTTGAATTCCTCCATGCATGGATGTAATTCCCATTTCTTGAAATTGATTTAAAATTAATTTAAATCTTTTTTTTTTTTTTTTTTTGGTGGTACTGGGGTTTGAACTCGGGGTCTGCACCTTGAGTAACTCCTCAGGCTCTTTTTGTGATGGATGTTTTTCTTGAGATAGGGTCTCCCAAACTATTTCCCTGGGTTGGCTTGGAATCGTAATCTTCCCGATCTCTGCCTCCTGACTAGCTAGGATTATAGGTGTGAGCCACCAGTGCCAGGTCTAAATAAGTCTTTTAAGAGTAAATTAAATATAATATAAAATAGGAAAAAACCCTGAGCCTAAATAAAACTAAGTAATGTATATTGCACTTAAGAGAGTTTAGTGTCTTTAATCTCTGAGTTTGTGCCACTAAATTATTCAGAAAAAACAGATAATTCTCTTTGGAAAGATCATCTTAAGTCAACTTCAGCTTAGAATTGTTAGGAATATGAAAAAGCCTTCAAATATTCCCATGAAAGATGAAAGGTACAAAGTTACCTCTTATAGGGTGATTTTAGTGTAGACTGACTCATAGGTACATGGACAGACCAGGCATCTTCAGTCTTCTCTTTCAGCTTCTCTGAGTCATGGGTCAATTACATATTTAGCTCTATGATGAAGGACACCAGCGTCTCATGAAATCACTGTGTCAGTAAAATTGGAAGCAGTGACAGGTGGGTGCATGTCAACTGTGTTAGTCAGTGTTCCATTGCTGTAACAAAGTAACCAAGAAAGTCAGTGTAAAAGGAAGAAAGGTTTATTTTGGCTCACAGTGGTTGCTTTTGGCCCTATGAAGAGATAGACTATCATGGCAGGGAGTGCCATGGAGTAAAACTGCTCACCTCATGATGGCCAAGAGGCAAAGAGATAAAGGAAGGGACAGGACTCCAATGTTCCCTTCAAAGGCACAACCCAAAGACCTAACTTCCTTCCACTAGTCTCTCCCTCCTAAGGGTTCTACCACCTCCCAGTAACACCACAGGCTGGAGACCAAACTAGAAGTTGGGCCTTTGGGGGACATTTAAGGTTCAAGCCATATCTGTCTTTTCCCCTTTCCTGCCTACCCTGCTTACCTCAGGATCAATCTAGACACAAAAGCAGCAGCCATAAGTAGACTGGACCCATGATTATATAAGGTAAGATCTCTATAGTTAATCCCTTATTGTATGCCAGTATTAATGTTCTATTCCATGGTCAAACTCTGACAGGTACTAAATTTGGTCCTGGAGGAGTAGCAACAAGACCTTAAGAATAGGTTCTGTGAATTGATTCTGGTGTATCTGGAAATGGTTTTCTTAACTACTTAGATTTAAAAGTGTCAATGATACTGTTTACAGTGATAAGGTGGGCATTGATAGCTCATTACATTCAATGGTAAATGTTTAATTTTCTTGTGTAATTGAGGGCCTACAGACAGACAGCTTTAGGTGGCTATTTGCTGACATTGTAATAGAAATAGGGAGTCTAATGTGGTTGGTTGATCACTTGTAGGTATGATGGAGAACCTGGAGAAAGAAAAGGATGAATTCAGTGCTGTGAAGCCCCAGTTCACCATCTACATAAGGAAAATGACAGCATCAATGAGTGTCAGCCCCTACTCCAAAACAAAACAAACAACAGCAACCATAAAGTCACCCCAAGCCCTTTATACACTGTAGTTGAAGGGCCACAATGTAAGAAAATGAAAATCCAAATCTAATTCTGTAGGTGAGTGAATTACAAAATAAAATAACTTCCTCAATTTATGTGACCTCTTATGCTAAACAGGGCATTGAAAGGGAAGAAGAGGAATTAGAAAATGGGATGGAGAAATGTGGGCATATTCTCATGAAGCTGAGGATCTTTTTGCTTTGTTTTTTAGTGGTGTTGGAGTTTGAACTCAGGGCCCTGTGCGTTCTAGGAAGGTGTTCTACCACTTGAATCATGCCTCCAGCCCTTTTATGCTTTAGCTATTTTTCTGGAAAGAGTCTAATTTTTTTCCCTCAGGGCTGACCTTGGACCTTAATCCCCCAACCTATGCTTCCCAAGTAGCTGAGATTACAGGCATGTATCACCATACCTGGCGAAGTTGAAGATCTTAATTCTGCTTAGATTCCTACTTGCAAATATAGTCCTTTTATTCCATCTGAGTAGGTTTCTCTATTTATACTAGACATCTGGGGACCATGTATGGGAATGGATTCCAGAGTATGGGATCAGGGTGGAAATATTAATAGATTAGTGGGGAAGCCATGGAGAGAGACACAAGAGGTATATGGTGCATGCATAAGGAAAGGTGAAATTACTTTGTTTTTTTATTTTTTAAATTCATTTATTCACATGTGCATACATTGTTTGGGTCATTTCTCCCTCTGCCCCCAACCCCCACCCTCTCTCTCACTCCCCTCTCCTTTCCAAGCAGAACATGTTCTGCCCTTATATCTAATTTTGTTGAAGAGAAGACATAAGCATAATAAGGAAGACAAAGCGTTTTTGCTGATTGAGTTAAGGATAGCTATACAGAGAGACTCCTAGTATTGCTTCCATGTACAAATGTGTTATGACCCAAGTTGATTCATCTCTAACTGATCTTTACACTGGTTCCTGATCCCTTTCTCGTGTTGGCCTGTGTCACTTTAAGATTTCTGTATTAGTTTCTCTGGAGTGGGGACATCAAACACTTTCATGTTTTGGGTTTACTACCTATCCCCATTCCTCCCATATGTGCTCTCCCCTTGTCATGTGACCCAAGTTCCAACAATATTGCTATATTTGCCCTAGATCTAAAGTCTGCATATGAGGTCTTTAGATCTAGGTTAGCTTGGCTAACCTCACTCAGAATGATGTTCTCCAGTTCCATCCGTTCACTTGTGAATGATAAGATTTCATTCTTCTTCATGTCTGAGTAAAATTCCACTGTGTATAAATACTACATTTTCTTGATCCATTTGTTAGTAGTGGGGCATCTTGGTTGTTTCCATAACTTGGCTATTGTGAATAGTGCTGCAATAAACATGGGTGTGCAGGTGCCTCTGGAGTAACCTGTGTTACATTCCTTTGGATATATACCCAGTAGTGGGATTGCTGGATCATATGGCAGATTTATGTTTAGATTTTTAAGAAGCCTTCAAATTTTTGTCCAGAGTGGTTGCACTAGCTTGCATTCTCATAAGCAGTGTACGAGGGTTCCTTTATCTTCACATCCTTGCCAACACCTGTTGTTGTTGGTGTTTTTGATGATGGCTATTCTAACAGGGGTGAGGTGGAATCTTAGTGTGGTTTTGATTTGCATTTCCTTTATGGCCAGAGATGGTGAGCATTTTTTCATGTTTTTTGGCCATTTGAATTGCTTCTTTTGAGAAAGTTCTGTTTAGTGCAGTTGCCCATTTCTTGATTGGTTCATTGATTTTGGGAAGGTTTAATTTCTTAAGTTCCCTGTATATTCTGGCTATCAGTCCTTTGTCTGATGTATAGCTGGCAAATATTTTCTCCCACTCTGTGGGTGGTCTTTTCGGTTTAGAGACCATTTCTTTTGTTGTGCAGAAGTTTTTAATTTTATGAAGTCCCATTTGTCCATTCTTTCTCTTAGTTGCTAAGCTGTTGGGGTTCTATTGAGGAAGTCCTTGCCTATGCCTATTACTTACAGAGTGTTTCCTGCTTCTTCCTGTACTAACTTCAGAGTTTTGGGTCTGATATTAAGGTCCTTGATCCATTTTGAGTTGATACTAGTACAAGATGATAAACATGGATCTAGTTTCAGTTTCTTGCAGACGGATAACCACTTTTCCCAGCAACATTTGTTGAAGAAGCTGTCTTTTCTCCATTGTATCTTTTTGGCACCTTTGTCAAAAATAAAGTGAGTATAGTTGTGTGATTTCATATCTGGGTTCTCTATTGTGTTCCACTGGTCTTAATGTCTGCTTTTGTGTCAGTACCATGGTGTTTTTGCTATTGCTTTGTAATATAGTTTGAAGTTGGGTTTTGAGGTACCTCCAGCATTGTTCTTTTTGTTGAGTATTTCCTTGGCTATTTGTGGTCTCTTGTGTTTCCAAATGAACTTTATGGTAGATTTTTCAATCTCTGTGATGAAAGTCATTGGGATTTTGATGGGAATTGCATTAAATATGTAGATTGCTTTTGGTAGTGTAGCTATTTTTACTATATTGATTCTATCAATCCATGAGCACAGGAGATCTTTCCATCTTCTGTTGTCTTCCTCTATTTCTTTCTTCAGGCATTTGTAGTTCTCCTGTAGAGGTCATTCACATCCTTTGTTAAGTTTTCTCCTAAGTATTTGATGTTTTTTGAGGCTCTTGTGAATGGAATTGTTTTCGTATATTCCTTCTCAGTTTGTTCATTGTTGGTGTATAGAAAAGCTAATGATTTTTGTAAGTTGATTTTGTATCCTGCCACCTTGTTATAGCTGTTTATGGTGTCTAAGAGTTTTTGGGTAGCGTTTTTTGGGTCTTTAAGGTATGGGATCACATCATCTGCAAATAGGGATGTTTTGACAGTTTCTTTACCTATTTGTATTCCTTTTATTTCTTCTTCTTGCCTAATTTCTCTGGCTAGAGATTCCAGTACTATGTTGAATAGGAGTGGAGATAGTGGCACCCATGTCTTGTTCCTGATTTTAGGGGAAATGGTTTCAGTTTTTCACTGTTAAGTATCATGTTGGCCATGGGTTTGTCTTATACAGCATTTACAATGTTGAGGTACTTTCTTTCTATTCCTAATTTTCTTAGAGCTTTTATCATGAAGTGGTGTTTGATCTTGTCGAAGATTTTTTCTGCATCTATTGCAATGATCCAGTGGTTTTTGTCTTTGCTTCTATTAATGTGCTGTAATACATTTATAGATTTGTGTATGTTGAGCCAACCTTGCATTCCTGGGATGAAGATGACTTGGTCATGGTGGATGATCTTTCTGATGAGTTGTTGGATTTAGTTTGCCATTATTTTATTGAGGATTTTGCATTGATGTTCATTAAGGAAATTGGCCTATAGTTTCCCTTTATGGAGGTGTCTGTCTGGTTTTGGGATGAGAGTAATATTGGCTTCATAAAATGAGTTAGGTAGTGTTCCTTCCCTTTCTATTTTGTGGAACAGTTTAAGGAGGGTTCGTATTAGTTCTTTAAGTATCTGATAGAATTCAGTAGAGAATCCAATCCATCAGGTTCTGTACTTTTCTTTTTTGGGAGACTTTTTTATGCTGCTTCAATTTCATTTTGTGTTATAGATCTATTCAGGTGATTAATATCCTCTCGATTCAGTTTGTATGGTCATAAGTATCTAGAAATCTGTCCATTTCTTCAAGATTTTAAATTTATTAGAATGTAGGTTCTCAAATTAGTCTGTGATGATTTTCTGGATTTCCATGGTGTTTGTTGTTATCTTCCCTTTTGCATTTCTGATTTTACTGATTTGGGTTTTTTCTCTCCTCATTTTAGTCAGGTTTGCCAAGTGTCTGTCAATCTTATTTATTTTTTCAAAGAACCAGCTTTTTGTTTCATTGATTCTTTATATGGTTTTTATTTCATTGATTTCAGCCCTTGTTTATATTATTTCTCTCTTTTTGCTTGTTTTGGGATTTGCTTGTTCTTACTTTTCTAGGAGTTTGAGATGTAGCATTTGGTCATTAATTTGAGATCTTACTGATCTTTTAATATGTACTCTCATGGCTATAAACTTTACTCTTAGGAACACCTTTGCTGTGTCCCATAGGTTTTGGTAGGTCATGTCTTCATTTTTATTAACTTCCAGGAACCTTTCAATTTCCTCTTTTATCTCATCAATGACCCATTGATCATTGAGCAATGTGTTGTTCAGCTTGCAATTGTTTGTATGTTTTTTACTGCTGTTTTTGTTATTGATTTCTAGTTTTAATGCATTATGATCAGCTAGAATGCATGGGATTATTTCTGTTTTCTTATATTTGCTGAGTCTTGCTTTGTGCCCTGAGAGATGATCAATTTTGGAGAAGGTTCCATGAGCTGCTGAGAAGAATGCATATTGTGCAGAAGTTGGATGAAATATTCCATAGTCATCAGCTAGGTCCATTTGATCTATGGTGTGATTTAGTTCTAGAATTTCTTTATTGAGTTTCTGTTTGGATGACCTATCTATTGGTGATAGGGGGTATTAAAGTCTCCCACTACCACTGTGTTGGAGTCTATATATGTTTTTAGGTCCTTCAGAGTATGTTTGATGAAATTGGGTGCATTGATGTTGGGTGCATATAGGTTGATTATTGTTATTTCCTTTTTGTGTATTTCCCCTTTTATTAGTATGGAGTGTCCTTCTTTATCTTGTTTGATTAATGTAAGTTTGAAGTCTATTTTGTCTAAGATAAGTACTGCTATACTTGCCTGTGTTTTGGGGGCCATTGGCTTGCTAGATCTTCTTCCAGCCTTTTACTCTCAGCTAGTGCTTATTTCTGTTGATGAGATGGGTCTCCTGTAGGCAGCAGATTGTTGGAGCTTCTTTTTTAATACAGTTTGCCAATTGGTGTATTTTGATGGGGGAATTAAGTCCATTAACATTTAGTGTTAGTATTGATATGTATGTGGTGATTCCTGTCATTTAGTTGTCTTTGTTGTTTAAGGGTTTGATTGTGTGAAACTGAATCAATGTTACTCTACTTTCTTGCCTTTTCTTCGCCTGTGGTTTGGTACTGCCTGCCCTTTCATTGTCTTGTTTGCTTTCACTTTCTGTGTGCAGAATTCCTTGAAGAACCTTTTGTAGTGGTGGCTTGGTGGTCATATGTTGTCTTAGTTTCTGCTTATCATGGAAGACTTTTATTGCTCCATCTATTTTGAATGATAGTTTTGCTGGGTCGACTATCCTAGGTTTGATGTTATTTTTATTTAGTGCCCCGAATAACTCACTTCATGCTCTTCTTGCTTCTATGGTTTCCGTTGAGAAATTTGCTGTGATTTTGATGGGTTTACCTTTGTATGTTATTTTTTTTTTCTTTCTTAAAGGTTTCAATATTCTTTCTCTATTCTCTGTGCTTGTTGTTTTAATGATAATATGTCATGGGGTAGTTCTGTTTTGGTCAACTCTGTTTGGTGTGCTGGAGTCTTCCTGTACCTGAATGTCATAGTTTTCTCTAGATTTGGGAAATTTTCTGTTATTATTTTGTTGAATATATTACTAATTCCTTTTCCTTGAACCTCTTCTCCTTCTTTAATGCCCATGATTCTCAGGTTTGGTCTTTTGATGGAGTTGGTGAGTTCTTGCATATTCCTTTCACAGGACTTGAGTTGTTTGACTAATAGGTCTTCAATTTTTCCTTTAATTACCAGTTCATCTTCAAGTCCTGAGATTCTGTCTTCTTCTTGTTCTAGTATGCTGCTGGGGCCTTCCATTTTGTTTTGTATCTTTGTTTCATTCTTTTTTCTGAGGTTTTCCACGTCATGGGTCACTTCCTCTTTAATATTGTCAATTTTTGTCCTTAATTCATTTACCTCTCTATTTATGGTGTTTTCTGTTTCACTTTGGTGTTTTTTTAGGGCTCCTATGATTTCATTTATTTGTTTTTGTGTTTTCTCATATTCTTTATTTTTGTTGTCTTGGAATTTCTTGAGTGCCCCCTGTATGCTTCAGTTTACCATATCTAGTAGCATCTCTATGAAATTCTCATTAATTATTTGCAGAATTTCTTTTTTCAGGGTGTTCTTGTGGTCTTCTTTGGGTTCCTTGGTATAGTTTATCTTTGTTTTATTGGAGTCTGCATCTGGGTGTCCATTTTCTTCATCTTGTACTAACTTATTTTTTGGGGTAGAATGGTTTCCATCCCTTTTTCATCTTCCCATCATTCTACTTGGTACTGTTTCTATGTACCTGGTCTATGTGTAATTTAGTATTAGCTAACTTCAATAGTCAAATTAACAAAACTAAGAAAGAAGGAGAAAAAAGAAGAAGAAAAAGAAAGAAAAAAAAAGGAGAACCAAAGAAATCAACAGGGAGAGATGATGGACAGTCAAACTGGGGAGAACATAAACAACCAAAGAAAGAAAAAAGAAGAAAAAAGTAAAAAAGAAAAAAAAATCTCTGGTTCAGGAACAGTAGAATTCAGTCTTAGTAGTTCTGGTGTTACTCCTTTAACATCCAGTCCTGTTTGTCTGTGTCTCCTAGGCAGGTTTGGAGCCTGCATCTGGTGGTACTGGAGCCCTCCTGTGGTAGGTGGCATCCAGGTGGGCTGGTGGGCAGCACTCCCAGTAGGGCAGTGGGCTTTGGTGGACTGCCTGTTCTTTCAGTGTATCATGATGTGGAGAAACCTTCCATGTGCTAGGGGTTCAGGGTGTCGATGTTTCAGCTCTCCATGGTGGTTTACCTCAGCCAAGCATTTCTCCAGCATCTCAGCAAGGTCTTCATCTGTGTCCCAGTCACCATTTTGGATCCTCTCGGGAAGTTGCTTTAATCCGCATGAATTAGTTGAAACCCATATACAGCTGGTGGCTGCAACAGCAGTCAAAACAGGAGATTGAAAGGCTGAGAAAATCTAAAGTGGTGCCTGTGATCACTTCTGCTGTCACACTACAATATGAGTCTCCATTTTTATTACAAAAAGGTGCCTCAATTTCTCTCTAAGGAGGAAGTTGTAGCTCTAATCAATCACAGAGTGTTCTTCAAAACCACAAATTTAAAAGAATGAGACAAGATGTTTCCTTTATGCATCAGCTTGTCCCAAGGTTATAAGAGACATCCATCATCTCTTTCCTTTATCACCCATTGTAGATCTTCTTGTCTTCAGCCAATACTTTTGCTGATCTGGATTACTTACTTGTCTGGTGTCATGACTTCAGTTGTCTTCTTTCAGGATCTTGAGACATTCTATGGCTGAGTGCTTTTTGGACTGTGGTTGCAGCAATTGTTTATTTGCTGTTTTCTAGGGGCATAAAAACACCAAGAGATATCCAAGGGATTCAGTAGGCTATAGACTTCCTCCTCCCTGGCCCTATAGGCAGTAGTGTATCTTTCGTTCATTGCAGAGATCATGGTCAAATCCTCTTGTCCACTGTATTAGTCAGGATTCTCCAGAAAAATTGGCTCATGTAGTCACAGAGGTTGAGAAATTTCGTGGTCTACTGTTGCAAAGCTGCAGACCCAGGAAATCTGGTGGTGTCATCCAGGTTGAGTATACTAGAGTATAAACTCTAGTCTAAGTCCAAGTCTAAAGACTTGAGAAGGAGAAGGCCAAATATGTAAGTCTCAGTCTGAAGGCAGAAGATGGATGGCCCAGCTCAAGCAATCAGTCAGAAAGGAAATTCTCTCTTCCTCTGCTTGTTTTGTTCTTTTCAGTTCCTCCATGGGCTGAGTGAGGCCCACTCACATAGGGAAAGGTAATTTGCTTTACTTAGTCTACTGATTCAAATGCTAATATTTTCTGGAAACACCCTCACAGACATATGCAAAAATAATGTTTGACCAGATGTCTGAGCACCCATGTAAAATTAACTATCATGTCAATTCCTTGCCTTTTTGCCTGACTGGCATAAGTTCAATGAATCCAGAAATTTACTGGAACTTTTTAGTTTCTCCTAGATTAAAAAAAATTTCTCCTTCAGGAGCCATGAAATCTAATTCCAAAAAGCCTGTTTCTAGGAATGGAAAGCCCAAATTCTGTAAGTTGTTTACTGGTAGGACTGGTGAAAACAAAGAATCTTTCTTTTCCCCAGAGCCTTGAATTGCTGATTTTAGGGCCCTAGTACTGTGATTCAGTGTATGCACTACATCCAGGTTTTGTTTTAGGTTGGTGCCTTAGCTGAGTCTCTGACAGGCCATTGTGTCCCTTGTTAGCTGCTTTTGAGTAAAGTTCATGGCCAATTCTGTGAATCCGTGGTTGTGTACACATTGTTATACCTCATTTGCCAGAAAATGATGCAGGCAATGTTGGGATAGGATGTATGCTGGTAAATCAGGCTTTTTGTATGTTCTGTATGGTGGTGTTCATAATGGCACCAAGGGGAAACTGTATTTGGATTTAAACTCTAGAGGGACAAATGGCTGCTCCCTCTAAGGTGATAGAGATCCAATGCAAGCAATTAATGCTGAGTGGACTCCTGATCCCTGCCATAATCATTCAGTAGTAGAACTGTTTAGATAGTAGAACTGCTTGGATCTGTGTATTAGTCAGTGTTCTGCTATTATAATTAAATACTGGAGGCAAACAATTTAGAGAAAGGCTAAGTTTAGATCATACTTCAACAGACTCCAGTCCAAGATCAAGTGACCTCACTTCTTTGGGCCTCTGAGATGGGTAGCTGTCATGGCAGGAATACAAGGTAGAGTGAACTATTCACTCTGTGAGCAAGGAAGTAGAAGAAAGGCTGAGAACTTGTGGTCCCACAATCCCTTTTAAGGGCACACTCCCAATGCACTAAGAACCTCCTTCTATGCCCTCTTCTCAAAAGTTCACCATCTCCCAGAATTGCCATCCTGGGAACTAAGCTTTTTACATATGGACCTTTGAGTATACTCATCCAAATTACAGCAATGTATTTTGGTAAGAGGAAGTCATCCTTCTGAACCTATGCATTTCCTCCATCTCTGCTATCATGGTTTCTTTGTTCATAGGCCCACTGATCCAGCACTAGGAAGGGAGGCAGAGCTGATTGATGGCAAATCGACAGCCATCTTGTCCATGTGGTTGTTGAGAGCCTCCTGTGGGGAGGATGCTCTTGGGACATAAATGTCTGCACTCTTTGTGCCCATTGCCATGAGGTCATTAGCACACCTCCTCCATATCCTCTTTTCTTTTCAACCTCAGTTTTTCTAGTACTTTTCTTGAACAAAGTCATACCAGTGGCCATGGCCCAGTGACCCTCACATATCCATTTCTTAGGTAACTTTTCCCTTTATGCAGTGGATGAATAAATGCTTTTTCTGTCAGCTTTGCATCTGCTAGAGATTCCCTGTATCATGTCCCTTTAGCTCTACCCCCGAGGATCTGTAATGGGGCTGCAGTATATTTTCTTCTAAAACCAACATGTCACATTAACTCATCTGTGAACCTGGCCTACGCAATTTCCTCATTCACTAATTGCTCATAGGGAAACCTCTTCAAACCAGGTGTGTGAGTTGATGGAGAGGCATTTGTGAAATAGAGGCAGGTGACACAGGAATATGAGCCACTTATTAATCACCTATTCTTGTGGCCTGCACTTCCTGAAACATCTAGAGCTGATTCTAAATATAACACTTCTCTTGTGTAATGAGTCACTGCTGTGCACATCTGAGACCATGATTTGGTGCTAATACTCCCTTCATAATGGGAAGCTCTTAGTTATAGAGACACTTAATGCCCTGTGATCAAGTGTAATTTTTATTAGATACCAATAACTATTTTTCAAATGGAGAGTGGTCTTATGGCTTTACTCTTGACCTCAAGAAGTGAGCTGTAGCTGTGCTGTTGGAACTTGCCAGAAATTCTGCATAGCATCCTTATCCACAACAGACATATATGGTACCATAACACTTGCTTCGTGCAGCAGTTTAGATAACTGTCCCTCAAAGATCCTGGTGTTACAGGCTTAGTCACCTGACTGTGGTGTTATTGAGAGGTAGTGAAACTTTAAGAGGTGGGCCTAGTGAGAGGAAGTTAGGTTATTGAAAACATGCCCTTGGTGGAGATATTTATGACCCCATCCCCTTTCTCATTCTCTTTTGCTTCCTAGTGACATGAGGTGAGCAGCTTGCTCTACCTTATGATCCCTCCTTGCTTTGCCACAGGCTGAAAAGAAATGGTAAACTGACTATGGACTGAAACTCCTCCAAACTGCAAGTCTAAGTAAATTTTTCTTCAAGTTGATTTTTCTCAGATATTTTGTCATAGTGATTGAGAAACTGGCTAACACACTGAGTCGGACGACAGTGCCAAGGTAGTTTATACTTCAGCCTGGTCTTAATGCAGAGCCCTGACTTGATTGAATTCCAAATAAACTGGTAGGCTTTTGAGTTAACAAGGGTTAGCCCAGTACTCCCAAGTGCAGTATTTGCTGCCTCCAAAATTCAAAGAGGCTGTCCAAGAACTGAGTCTCTTTCTTGGTTGTAGGAGATGTGAAGTTCAATAGTTAACATAGAGGAGTGGCTCAAGTAGTAGAGCACCTGCCTAGCAAGTGTGAGGCCATGAGTTCAAACCCCAGTACTGCCCAAAACATGTTTTCCATAGAGGGATCATCTCATATCTCCCATATGACTGTAGCCCGAAATGTTCACTGGTGTAGCAGACTCTTAAATTTTCATGGGATCTATCTCTCTGCTGCACATGTGTATCTTCCCTAGCTACCCAGAGAATTTGCCATTTCCTATTTTACAGGCAAGCTGACCTGATGTTATCACTATAGTGAGCCAATGTGATGACTCTCAGATGTGGAGTTAATAAAGGTCCTAAGGACCATACTACAACAAAAAGCAACAGAATTTATATAGCATGGAACAAGGCACTGCATATTCTATCTCTTTGTGGGAAGGTGAGCTACGTTTGATCTTTCCACTGAAGGAGAAAGATGCGTTCAGCAGATTAAAATCCACAAAACAGCTGTCAGAGTCTGTGTTGATCTACTGGGCAAAGATACCATGCCTGCCCAGTTGTCACTTAGTTCAGATTATGGCAACCTTTGAATAGCAGTGCGATGGGAAGCACCATTCCAGCATCATTGAAGTCTTTGTGGACTCACCTAAAACTACTCCTGATTGTGGTATTGCTTCTGACTTAGTATCTTTGTTAGGGTAGAAGCAGTTTCAGGGAAACCCACTTTCATTTTCTTATCATAATGGTCCTAACATCACAGCTAACAGGACCAATATAAGGACTCTGCCATTTCTGAGTGTATCTATCCCAATTACAAATCCAGAGATAGGGATTCACTGAAAATTCACTGAAAAACAGACATAGGTATAGAATTTCAGGTATTACCTGGTTCACCAGCCTCCACTCTAACTGGAGGATCATGGTGTTCTGGGTACCTAAGTATCAAAGTCAGTTTAGACCCAGTATCTTATAGGAATGTCTGGGTAATTCCCCTAACAAATTGTGGTAACCCTCTTTTTGAGAAGAGTGGGGAAATATTTACCATATATTCTTTCAGTAGTTGTTTAGGGTCATTCCTCAGAGGGATGTGCTCTCTTAAACCCAGGAACTTTGTCTGTAAACTAACATGAACTAGGAACATTGTGTGACATCAATGATTTTCTACCAAGGCAGATGATACCACTATTTGCTTTTTTTACTTTTAAGTTTTCAAATTACACAAATTGAGGACCACCTTGGTCAGTTGGTCAGCTATCTCACTCCCAGATACAAATGATCATCTACAGCCATTGCTATTGATTTCTACAGGTCAAGCCTTCTCATTACAATTCTAGCCTTCTTGCCCATTATGGTAATCACATATATCTTGCCACAGAAAGCCTAGTGCACATCTGGCTTCTATCAATCTCGAACCCCTCATTTCCAGTAGTATTATAAAATACTTTGAGAAAGGGTGTTCTTGGATCATTCTGGTTATCTTAGCCCAGTGGCAAGTCCAAAGAGTTTACACTTATAAGCCCATTCTAACATCTGCACATCTTGAGATTTCTAGCTCCTTCCTCAGAACTGGGCCAAAAAGGTCTGGCTTCTCTATTTCATTTTCTATAAGCTGCCTTCAAACCCAAGGCTCAAGGAAACATCACAATCCTCGGATTAACTTAAGCGGTGCTTGCCAGAACTTGAGTTCCAAACATGGGTATGTATCACCATGTCAACGAATTATTCCCTATCCTACTATATATTTGTCCCCAACACCCTCAAGTTTTTCTTTCACCTGTGTTTCCCTGATTCTTACTGATACAAGTCAGTGATGTCAGCAGTACCTTTGGCATGCAAACTATTTTATCGCAGAGTTTCTTTCCTTAGATTGTGCCAATACTGGTAATTGAGTTACAGAGGTAATGATGGGAAAATCTTGAGGAAACCAATGTTGTCTTATAAATTACCTGCCTCGGGTAGGCTTTGGGTCTCCATAGAAGTTTTTCTTTTCTGGCAAGGGGAATAAGGCTGCTTTTGCTAGGCTGGATATATTCAAAATTCTCATAATCTTCCATCTAAAGGACTCCCACCGCACAGTTTAGGGTCAAGCTCTTCATCTTGGCATAAAGGAGCTATTTAAGCTGTGCATTCAGGTCAGCCATGATTACAGTTTGATCCTGGTCCACATTTTTCCAGCACAATCTTCCCTGGTGCTGTAGGAGTCAAGAATTACTTGGAAGCTATATAAAAGGCTTTCTGGCTTTAACAGTGTACCCTGAGTTGGAAGTAGGGCAGTCTGGCCTGGGAAATGTAGCCTCCAAGTGTCCTTTGATGCAGAGGAAGGGAGGGTAAGAAATGAATCAGAGTCAGCCAGACACAGCAGGCATGGCAGCCTGGGAAAGGGTACAGCAGTGACTTCTGAGAATCTGGCCTGGCTGCTGCCAAGAGCCTCATGCCTTGGGTGCTGCCCAGGCTCTACCCTTGTGGTTCACTGCATAGAGAGGCTGCTGACTAGCAGATAGATTTTATGAACAAGGGAACATTTGCACCAGTGTTCCACCTCTTCTCTCAAAGCAGCCTTGTGCGGGGTGTCTAGAGAAAGTCCACTTATGAGACTGAGTGGTGAGGTACACAGAAACACACAGAATGTATAACAAATGCATGGTTATGTTTGCTAAGTGCCTACCAGAAGCATTGAACTGGGTTCAATGAAATCTGGTTTATCAGGGATTCAGCAAGATGGAGGTTTGACAATACTGATCAGTGGTGTAAATTGAGAACATTGTTCTTAGATCTCTCCCTTGAATGTTTCAAATTTTGGAAAAGCTCAACCACCTTATCATCCCCAATAAGTTAGACTGGTTAGTGCTTTTGGTTATCATTGTCACTTTTAATTTTCTCTTTTCTTTTCTTCTACAGAACAAATTTATGATTTTTGACTATACTATAGTCTTTAGACTTTAGTCTTAAATAAATTCTGGCAGAAGAACTCCCGTGTAATCTGTTTCAGACTGGGATTTACCAATGGCCAATGAAAGAGGGAGAACGTCAGAGCTCTGTTCATTCAATCAGTCAACATAATTTACTGAGTGTCAGCTGCACCCCAGGTGCAGAGGAAAAAGCAAGAAATGAGACACAAGAGACCCACTATTTTCCAGTGGAAACATGTAAGTTTGGAAAAGTAACTGAATTACTTAGCTGGTTTGGGAATCAAGAGAGGCTTTTCCAGACATCAAGGAGGTATTAGATTGGCTGATAGAGTTTCAGGCTTGTAGGAAGGACCCAAGGCAGGGAAAGCCATAGCTTATTTGAGGAGATAAAAATTAGTGGGGTTAGGGCATAGAGCTAATGGAGAGAGGGGTTAAAGATGAATGAAGTAACAGATTTTAGTTCATTTATTCATATCTATGTTTGGCTATGTTATTTTAAACTGTTAGCTATTAAAAACAATCACTACTTGAAAGTCTCAAGTTCAATTAGCTGCATGTTTATTATGGTATGGTTTCTGATCAGAAGTAACTTAGAATCTAAACAGAAATACATATTTTCATGTTGCTGTAATAAGAAAGACACAGTGCTATATAAACAAGGGAATTTCTTTCTGCATTTGTTTCTTCAACAAATACTTAACAAGTGTCTTCTTTGTGGTTACAAGATGAACAAGTCACCTACTTTGATTTCAAGGAATTTAGTCTTCAGAGGGAGCAAGGCATATATATAAACAATTAGATTTTTTTCGAGGGGGTACTAAGGTTTGAACTCAGGGCTTTATGCTTGCTAGGAATATACTCTACCACTTGAGCCAGACCTCCAGCCCTTTTTGCTTTTAACTAATCTTTCAGATAGTGTCTCAATTTTTTCCCAGGTTCAGCCTCAAGTGAGATTCCTCTACATCCACCTCCCACATGGTTGAGATTATAGCTGGGATTACACCATGCCTTACTTGTTTGTTGGGATCAGTCTCATGAACTTTTTACCCAGGCCATCCTTAAACCTCAGTCTTCCCAATATCCACCTCTTGAATAGCTGGGAGGACAGGCATGAGCCACCTTGCCTGATCCTAAACAACTAGAATTCTATAAGGGCAAAGTTATAAATATGCAGATACTATAATGGTATAATAAAATAATTGTAATTAAGTATTTGACATGTGTTTCTTATATCTCCTTTATGAGGTAGGTATTGCCATCAGCATTTTTGAGGTGAGAAAACTAGCACCCTGAGAAGTTAAATCAATTTCAGAGATCCAAAAGAAAGTTGAAAGTATAGAATTAAAATCCAGTTCTTACTCACAATAATGTACTGTATCCCAATAACACATGGCTGCTCAGGGCAGGGAATCTCATCTGAGCCAAGACAGAGGTGAGGAATGCAACCCTAGATTGAGTTTAGAGATTAAAAATCACTAGAGAGGCTAATGGGGGTTACATGGGTACTCCACTAGTGTGAGCAAGCCTAGCAGGAAGGAAAACACCTAAGGCCAAGAAATGGAAGAAACTATACCTAGAGAAGGCATAGGATCAGGGGAGATGTTGTCTTATGTATGAGGAAACAGAATTGAATGGAGCTGTAAGGAGCTTTAAGTGGGGAATGCTGGGCTTAGTTTTGAATTTTAGAGAGATTACAATGGTAGCTGTATGGAGGATAGTGTTGAGGCAAATAAGAGTCAGAGAACAGGTAAAAATTATTAGATACAGGTGAGAGAGTGAATCTGAATATTAGCAGAATGAGTGGGAGGAATAGAGAAGCTTGAGGAAAAATCTGGACAGTGAAGTTAATGGGTTTCCTAATTCTTCGGCTGTGGGAGGTCAGCACAGGGAGAAGTGTGGGTGCTCGGTTTCTGACTCGGGGGACAGAGTAGATGGATGATGATGTCACCATAGAAGGAAAAAGCAGGTTTGGAGCTTAGATGGTGGGCTCAGCTATGGCCATGTGAAGTTGGAAGGGCCAGGGGACATTTGAGTGAAGTAAGAAATTTGAAATCTGAGTCGAAGCTCTTGACAGACATGTGGACTGGAAAGATAGATTTGGGAATTATCAGCCTATGCGTGGAATTAAGACAAGGAGAATGGAGGAGATTCTCTAGGCAAAGTTGGTGATGTGAGTTGAGTTAGGTCACTAGGGTGGGATGGGTGTTATCTTAATGCAGGGAACACTACAAAGTCCTTAAAGACAAAGGCAGTGATAATAGCATGAAGAAAATAGGGGGAAAAGGCAATAGGCGTGTTCAGAGAATGTGCTTATTCAGTTTGGCTGGATAATAGTGGATTTGCTGCAGGTACTGGGTGATTAAGCTGGGAAGAGCCTCAAGGCCAGGTAATAAGAAGCTTTGCAACAGGGCTGCAGTGGGAGCTGAATGCTGTTGTAAGATGTCTTATTTCAAAGTGTAGAAAGTGGATTAAGGGAGGTTTTGTGCATACAATAGAATATTATTCAGCTTTAGAAAGGCAGGAAATTCTGATACATGCTACAGCATGGACAGACCTTGCGGACATCATGCTAAGTGAAATAAGCCAGACAGAAGGACAAATGGGACTTTGCTTACATGAATGAGGTACTTAAGGTAGTCATAGTCATAGAAACAGAAGGTGGAACGGTGACTGCTAGGGGTGGGAGAGGGAGAGTAGAGTTGTCCTTTAATGAACAGATTTTCAATTTTTCAAAATGAAAACTTTCTGTGGAGAGTGTTACAGTTCGAATTTTAAATGTCTCCCATAGGTTCTTAGGTTAGAGGCTTAGTCCCCAGTTTCACACTACTGGGAAGTGGTGGAAATTTTAAGTAGTAGGGCTTAGTTGGAGGTTTTCCCATCATTGGTGTTAGGCCCCTGAAGGGGACACTGGTATATACTTCTTTCTCTTTCTCTCTCTTTTGCATCCCAGTCATGAGGCAAACAGTTTTGCCACACACTGCCATCATGATATGCTGCTACCTCTTCACAGGCCCCAAAGCAAGAGGCCAACCATTCATGGACCGAAACCTCCAAAACTGTGAGCCAAAATAAAACTTTCCATTTACATGCTGACTACCTTGGGTATTTAGTACAGTACTGGGAAGGTTACTAACACACAGGAGAGTGGAATGGTTGCACAAAAACTAACTGGAAGATGCTTAATACCCCTGACCTGTACACTTAAAAATGGCAAGGTTATAAATTTTATGCTATGTGTATTTTATTGCAATTAAAAATAAAAATATAAGAAGAGAGAAGAAAAAAGAGGAATGACATTAAAAAAAAAAACCTAATCCAGGACTTATTTTCAGAGGCTATTTCCAATAGGTGAGAGCTAATGTGGCTAGAGTTGGGTGGGTGACAGTGGTATTATTAGTCAAAACATGATAGTGCTGTGTTTGCATGTCAGAGTTGGTCATATGTTGGTCATGTCATATGCTTCAACCTAATAAAAAGGCAAGGGGAGACAAATTCTTTAATGAAGTCCAAGAGAATGTACATTCTTACCATTTAAGTTAAATAGCAAAATATTTCCTGGAGCACTTGCTCTCAAATTCATAACCCAAACAGCAAATAGTTTCCATTTTCAATCATCTTAGGTCAGTTTGAAAATAACTTTTTATTTTTTATTGGAGAAACTCATATTGTCTTCACTTTGTTCAGTGTGAAGTTGAGTTGCCAAAATTGCCTTCAGTTCACATTTGTCTTTTGTGGTTCACAAAGGGGAAAGTTTCCATTTCCCCCATTTCATCCTGAAAGTTTTCAAAAAGTTTGGTTCATGCCCAGTGCTGTTCCCATTACTCACTCCATCATTTCAGCTCTAGTTCTTGCTGTTGGCAGATATCACACGCCAAAATCCCACAGAGGGCTTTGGTACCAATAGTCACTGACCTGTCTCTGAATTGAAAGTCTTTAACATTTTGACAAAGTGACAGAATGAAAAGAGTAGGCTTTATTTATCACCTACAACTGACCAGGACTTAAAAACTTACACACACACACACACACACACACACACAAGGATTACTCAGGAAGTAGTTTAAAAGGAAATTTCCAAGTGGGGTTCACAGTGATTCTGATTCAGTTTATCTTTTGTGGGTTCCAAGACTCTGTTTTTAAACAAAATTTAGAATAAATTTGTTAATTAATAAAATTAAATTTTTTCTCTAAAGGTAATTACACTCAACCTAATACTATTGTCAATTTAAGTTGGTTGCTAGCTACTCTAGTGTTCTGAGTACATTTCCATTTATATTTCTGAAAAACATTTTTCTAAACTTTGGAAATATTTTGAGCAGAAGAATGGATGAAATGAGGTAATAGTTAATTTAGTACAGGTATTCTGTTACTTGGGGACACAAGTCATTGTTATCCCTCTCCGTGGGGTGTTTCTAAGTATTGAAGCTTTCTAAGTGGAAAGAGAAGTAGCAAAGTTAGTCACCAGGAATGCTCAAGTGTCCCAGATAACAGCTGGAATTGAGGTGGAGAGGCAGAATGCTCAGACAGAGCAGGGAAGAAGATAATTTTCAGAAGAGTGCATAACTCTCCAAATAGGAGAGGTTTCTGAATGATGTTATCGAATACCAGACTGGATGGAGCCAATGTCATGGGAGAATGCCTTATTGCTGCTGAGTGGGTAGAAGGAATGTTGCTAAGGGGGCCCAGTGGGTAAGACAGAAAGATGCACATCTTTGTCATCATTGATCATCTTTGGCCAAAGGAGAATTCCATGAACAATGGAATGTTTCCTGGACATCCCAATGTATATAACATCAAGGGACAATCAGCATTTTGAGTGAGGATAAGGAAACTCAGAGCAGGACAGTATCACTAATGCACAAATAAATACAGTCAAGGAAAACGTTCAGCAACCATTTTTCCTTTGGAAGCTTGGTGGATAAAAAACATACACTTCAACACAAGGGTTGGAAAGTAAAGTGCTTATAGGCCAGGCATGTAAGTCAAATGACTGTGGTGGCTTGGTGGAGAATGAGAGCAACAAATCTCTAGCCAACCCTACTCTGTCCAACTATTTCCAAATGGGGATGTAGGATGCTGGGTAAGAAATCCTCTACTGTCAATGATAAAGTTCCAAAGTAAAATGCTGGCAACTAAGAAATATTAAATAAAATGCACTGCAAGCCAAAGCAAATATATCTGTGTACAGATCTGGCCAATGGGGTACCTTTGTACAGTCTCCTCTTTGGAGTGTGAGAGAGGGTGGCTTGAGTCTGGCTCTGGGTCTCATTGGTAAACCTTCCCAACACTCAGTTTTTCTCATTCATAAAGTGGTGGATGATATAATAACTTATTTTCATTTATTTGGAAAAAGATTAGGCATATTTTTTCATGTCATTAAATGAATATATGTAAAGTATTTCCCAGTGTTTGCTACCTTAGTTGCACTCAGTAAATGGCTCTTATACTGGCCAAAATTTCAACATTTTCTTCCAAAATAATCAACAAGTACATCATCTTAGCAACAAAAACATTGCTGTGTCCACAATTGTCCTTTAGGTGCAGTGTGTCTATTAGTGTACAAAGGCATGTGGCTAAGATGACAACAGAGATTTCAGATTCATATAGGTGAAGCAAATAGCAAATGAACAAGTAAGTTAATGAGACGAAAGAGTCAGGGAAGAAATGCTTGAATTTATTCATAAGTGTCTGATGCAAGTCACATGGGGGAAGTATTTTTGCCTTTTCCTACTGATCAGATTGTTCTTCAAGAGATCAGATTTCAAAATTGAATAATCTGAAGAGATTCCTTGGTGAGTTAGCATGAGACAAATGTCCAGATAGAGAGAAGAGTGTTTCATATACACATGAAAGTTGAGCAGAGGGGAAAAGATGATGGCTTAAGGATCTTGGGGAACAATTGTATTGTGACTAGGGAGTTCTCAGTACTGAATAATGTGAGGCAATGTTCTGTCGAACTCCTTAGATTTGGCTTCCTTTGTACAAGGTGTCCCATCTGCATGGCTTGAGAGGTACCTCCCACTTTCTAGCTCAGTACTTATTTCTTTTGACCTTTCCTATGGTGTTTTCAGTTGGTTTAAGTCAACATGCTCCTCTGTTCTTTTCTACAATCTTCCCGACTCATCTTTGGTTTATCTGACTTCTCTACTGGTTTGGGGGATGAGAACTCTGGAAAAAGAGATAATGAACAATTGCCAGTTTTTCACAGGAAGTTTAGAGTTTCATTGTTACTCAATTATGGAGTCACAGACCATCTTCAGTAGCTGTTAAATGCTTATGTAAGGAAAGTTGGCCTGGCCTCTTAGACTATGCTTCTCTTGACTTTGACCATTCTTGTCTGGCATTTCTTATGAAAATAATATTGTGTTTTAATTAGGCTAAACTTATTCCAGGATTTTTTTTTTTACTCTTTAAAAAAGAAATACTGTACCTTGTGATTAACTGTTCACAAAAATGAAGAGGGGTAAGAAGACTGATTTCTTCCAAAAATCTGTTACTTTAACTCAGCAGGAATAAAAGCATAAGCTGATTTGAAGTATAATAACTAACAAAATACATAGATTTGTAAAAAAATATTTCTAGATTGTAATGTATCTTTTTTACTTTTAGCTATTGTGAATGTAGGTAATCTATCTCCCTATCTACTTATCAACTGTTTCTCTTTTGGAAAGTTAACTTAACCATGTTTTGTTTTGGCTTCCTTTATGATATGTAGGAAAGGGTGGGGGAACTACTTATAATAGCACATAAGTTAGAAGATTTAAATAGGCTAATTAATGTATAGAAAATTCTTTTCTTTTGTGGTGGAAGGGATTGAACCCACCTCGTCTTGTGCATACTATGCGAGTACTCTACCACTGAGCTATATCCCTAGTCTTGAAAAGTTCTCAGAGTACCTGATATGCAGTAAGTATTGAATAAATGTTAGCTATAATTATGAATAGTATAACAATTATGATTGGGAGTGAGAAGGTATGATCTTAAAGATATGATTAAATTGAGTTAGCTTTGGTCTGAAGTGCTCAGGTGGTTGAGTTACTACTAAACACTCTTGATTATCCCCTGTCTTCAGGGATGTTAGCATGGGTAACACTTTGAGTCTTTGTACAGGTTGCAAATGCCCCAAGAACCCAAGTGGGAACTCACAGTACAGAGATGTTTACTGTAGCCCCAGCCTGCTCATCCACATTCTTCTAACTCAGTGGGAGATTTTCTTCAAAGAAATATTCAAAATTCTGTACATCTGCTAAACACTGTTTTAGGAGCTAGCACCTTTTTGAAGAATAGTTGTTCATGAATAAAGTACAGAAGTATCTTTCCTCCTCCTGATTATCAAGGACATTCAAGTAGTTCTTGAATTGCTAGAGAATATTTTACAGACTGTAAAGTTAGAGAATACAGCACGCAGATTCCCTTTTCTACTGGTTTAATGGATATTTCCAAGCTCATATGAAGATATCAGAAACTAGGTCTCCTGTACATACATGTCCATTGAAGTTTCTGGTAGTTTCTGGATACAATCACATTAGTCTTGCTTATCCATAGATAGCTTATCAGGTTAAATAACGTAGTTTTGGATTTAATTGCCAACTTGTTACTTTAATAGTAATTCCGGGCAGGAAAAACAGAGCAAAAGGCGTGCCTAGTGTTACTGCTGTCTATAAAAACAAATTGAATCCTTAGGGTTTAATTAGAGGAAGTATAATAACACCTAAAGCATGCTAATGTTAAAATAAGAGCATTGGACATCAGGAAGATGAGTCTGAGTTTGGTCACTTGCCTTTGAAAACTAAATTCACTAAACTGTGACTGTCCAAAGAACGGTGATGCTCCCACTTGGATTTACACGCAGGCAGAAATGGAGAAGGGGAATGTGAACTATGCAAAGCAGAACAGTTCAAGGGAAAGAAATGATGTAGGTATTTAAACCCACAAGGAATCTAAGATAATGACTGGCTTATTTGGCGTTAACATAAGGAGAAGTCATCTAAAATGAAGAGCAGGTACATGAACAGTTTACTCTTCTATGACAAGAACCCCACTTGGCCTCTGGAACACACAACCATACAGGGTATCAGTCAGTGTCAGCATTTGTTTAGGAAAAGAATGAATGAAGGACCATGTGTCATTACATAGCTTCAGTGGAAACAGTCAGAAAAGGAACATACAGATTTGTCCCCCTTTTTCTATGGAAGGTGGCTCTAAGCCACCTAGTAGATACCCGAAACCATACGTTGCTCTACATAGGTTACATTTTTTTCCTTTACATACATATCTGTGATAAAGTTTAATTTACCAATTAGGCACAATATAATATTGACATCAATAACGAATAATAAAATAGAACAAATTATGACTATACTGTAACAAAATTTATGTGACTATTCCTCTCCCCCGAAAATATCTTATTGGAATATACTCACCGTTCTTGTGATAATATGAGATGATACTATGCCTACATTATGAAAAGTAAGGTAAATAATACAGCTACTGGGATGTAGTATTAGGTCATTACACAAACTTTGCTTAAACACAAACACTACAATACCATGATACTTAATCTGATAACTCCATTGACTACTAAGTGACCAATGAGCAGGTCAGTTATCCTGCCCACTTATGGATGATTCATGTTTGAGGTGAGGTAGAGTAGAAGGGGGAGAGATTTCGTCATGCTACTTAGGATAGTACACAATTTAAAACTTATAGGTTGTTTACTTTTGGAATTTTCCACTTATTATTTTCAGACCATGGTTGACCATAGGCGATTGAAAGTGAAACTGATGATAAGACAGGAATACTGAATAGCAAAAGTCATAGAAACAGCTATTTGAGAGCATCATGTATCATTTTTATCTCTCACTTTTTCAGCAAAGCCAAATAACTTTATATACAGGATTGTAGCCTGTTCTCCACAATGCATTAGAAAAACCCTTGTTTCCATTTTTTTCTTTCCAAAGGTGTGAAAAAAAGAGAATGGTTTTGTTTGTTCTTTACTTGGTTTTAAGAATAACTTTGAGAAAATTGTCTTTGTTCTCTGTAGCAGATAATCCCATTGATAGCTAGCTTTGTATAGTCTAGGAATAAAATTTCAGGTTTCTTAGAACATTATGTCTCTCTCTCTCTGTCTTCCCCTAAGAAGTGCAATGTCTGTAAGTTGTTAGTAATCAACTCTACATAATGTAGCAAAATTTTTATTTATATAATTTAGATTACTCTAGAGTAAAACACAGTTTAAGTGCATGGTCTAGAGGCAATAGTCAATGGAGTGGAAAAGTAGTAAAAGGCTGGTCTGGAAGGTTTAATAACTATGTTTGCTCAGCCCACTGCAGTGTACTCATTCCTTAGGAGGCACAGATGAGCCAAGGCAGGTGTGTGTACAGAGTGAGGCAATTCACGAATACTCAGCCATGAAATGGAAAATCAAAATGAAATAAGCGTGACTGTAATAATATCAATCTTTTAGTATTCAAATATTAGTAACCATTTCTCTTTGAGAGACACTGCTGAATATTTACTGATAAAATGATTTTAGGATAAGAAAATGTTCAAGAAAGGTATTTAAGCTGGGTTTAGCTGACATGTGGTTTGCTTAATTCAGGGTAATAGTTGACCAATTAAAATAAAATTCCCTTCTAAATGTGTCCTTTAATTAAGATCCTTTGGAAAAAATTTCTAAAGTGCATTATAACTTTTCATAAGGGTGCCACATGGTCCTGTTTTCTAAAGACTTTGATTTAATATTTGAATGCAATGGTATTTGACTTTGTTAGTATAGAATATTTAAACTTAAGAAGAAAATACCTTAATTTGCTTATGCATAAGCCTATTAAAAACATTTCTAGGGGCTCTTGTTATGTTTATTGTCGAAAACATAACCTATCTTTGAAGTGGTATATTAGTTTTTAAAAAGTCATTCCCAAGCTGAATAATTAGACTGCAAACAAAAGCTATTCTTAGAGTGTATTCCACATATAAAGCTATGCACATGATGCTTTGATTCAAATAATATTCTTATAAAACTTTGTTATTGTTAGAGGTCTATATTCAGAATAGCAACTTTTGTTTTTGATGATTATTCCATCCTGAAACAATTTCCCTCCTGTCCAATTAAACCAGAATTAAGAGCACATTTATATCTGATGAGGCTTAAACATCTTAACCACCTGCTTCAGAAATGAAGACCTCCAGTGGTTGTGTTCATTTTGTCTCTTCATGGAATGCTCAAAAGAAAACAGAATCAATCCCCTTAAGTTTTTCTGGAAGAAAAAAGGTTGCTTTTGTTGCTTTGATTTTAGCATGCTGTGTATTTTTTTATTGGCTGTGAAATATAAAAAGGCATAGCCTCATCTGGTTTTCTGCTATATTCTTATATTGCAAATCATATAATGCCTCCCAACATAAAGTAAAATGCCTAAGTCCAAATCTCATTTCAAAATGGATTTATCATTACAGTTGATAGAAAGATTTCCAGGGTATGAGAAAACTATATAATGGTCTGATTAATATGCCACAGACTGCTAAAAATATATTCATGCATTTTAGACAATGAATTCCAGGATATAGATATGCATTCATGCTATTTTAGATGCCTCATTGTACCACTGCAAGAGGCTGTTTTAGTTAATGTAACAGCTGGTTAGGTTATTGCTTTGACAATATGATCCATAATGCCAAAGCAGCTCTTTTCCAAACATTTTAAAGCAACTCAAGTTGTTTACATGTCTCCATTAGATGATTTTCCTATAACTTTGTGCCAATTGCTGTCATACTATTCAGTTAAAAAAAATTCCTTAAATCAAGACAACTGCACTTAGTTAAATTTCCCTCATACAGAGAATTAGAGAAAAATTAGAGTAGCTGATTTGAGGCCATCATCATTAAGTGAACACAGGGCTTTAGAAAATGGGTGCAAACTACAAAAATGGAGTTGTGTAATTAAACATCAAGTAGTCCAAGTAATAAAAGTCATAGATTAACTGTCTCTCAGTTCTAGTCAGATCCTTCAAGTATTGTCTCACCACTTGAGTATTGGTTCTTTCGTCTGAAGAGTGCCTATCTTTGAAGTTTGGAAATCTCAACTCTTTTGGAGCACCAATCAGCTGTAAAAAGTAATTGGCATCTTCTTCCAAAGTTTCAAATTTCCCTACAAAATCATAGTTGATCAAACATGGATAGCAGAGTTTGCTGACCTTTTCCCAGTGAATGTCCATTCCTACTGGACGGTGAGAATCCAGCAAATAGTGGACAAACTCTCTGAATTTGACTCCAGAACCATCATTTAATGCTTCCTCACAGGCATTTGATCGATATTTCTTTATAATTGCCCTTCCAAATACTGGATGATAATAGCTATTGGGATGTTCAAATTTGTCCCTAAATGCTGACACTAATCTTTCCATAGGATCACGAACAAAGACAGCTTTGGTGTAGGTATTTAAACGAGTATAGATCCCTTTTAAATCAAAGCTATCTAGCTTTTTCAAATACTTTCCATAGTGGACGGCATCATGGGAAATATTGTATGTAGAGGAAGCCAACCCACTTAGTACCATAAGAATCCTTTTCCAATTAGAGCAGCCAGCCTTTGGTACTTCACAGTATAAGATTTTGTGTTTGTCTTCTACATAGATCCTGGATACCACATGAAAAAGATGTGATTGAGGACGACTCACTCCAGTGTATTTCTTGCAAAACTCCTGAAGAAAGGACCTACGTTTCTCTTGGGTCACATCAGTTTTCTTCCATTTGTTGTCTTTAACTAAACTTTTGTTTAAATGTCGAATGTCCGATGACCAATTCATCTCGCCGAACTTCTTGAAAAGAGTCTTAGTTTCTTGATGATTTTCAATCAAATTATTTGTAGATGATCCTGTAATCTTTCCCAAAGCTTGATTCTCTCCTTGTGGATGGCTAGTCTTTGCTAAGACCCTAGTAGGCCTCCCAGAGTTAAGTAGATTTCCCTTTTTTTTCTTCAGATCCCCAGGCATGTGAAACATGGAATTCTGTTAAAAAAGAAAGAAGAAATGTTAAATGTACACTTACCACTGTGGATACAGTAAATAAGTAAATTAACATGTTTGTTTTAAAATACTACTGAGGAGAGTATATGTCATATAAACTGCCATAAACAATTTAGCAAGGCATGTTGTATATATATTTTATAGTAAGCTTCTTCATAGAAGACCTAACAATGGGAAACAAGCTCCATGGGATGGAGAGGAAAAGGCCCTGAATTTTTGTCCTGAGGTTGTTGTAATGAAATAAAGTATAACTCAATTCTGCATTTATGTAGTTTTTTGAGCTATTAATGAGAATATTTCTTTCAAGTACTAAGTTAGCTAGTATTATATGAATATGGATACAAAATGGAGTTGTGTTTGGATTGAAATTTTTTGGGGGGAGGCACAAAATAATAATAATTATGCACAAAATAGTGCAGAGTCATAGATTATAGCCTAAAATTTTGTCAAGGCTAATTATTAAACTTTGATGACCATTTATCTCAATAGTTTAATAACTCTAGTCATAATGTCATATGATTCATTCATGTGTGAGACTGTCTGTCTTTTCCAAGTGAAGAATGACTAAGGAATCCAGAAAAGTCTAGTTGATGTTCTGCTGTGTTAAATTATACCAGAAATGCAAAGAGATTTTAGTTCTCTTGCATGAAAGATGAGTCAGCCCAATTACCTTATTCTTGTCATCTGACTACTTCCTTCCTACAACTCTTGTGTTGGCTAGGAAAGGGAAGCTGAGGTTTACAAGGTAGCATCTTCTGATAAGGCCCCAAATTGTAAGGACTTTGACTTTTACTCTGGGTTAACTAAGGAGCCCTTGATATGCTCTGGCCAGAGAAGTAACATTTCACTTAAACTTGGAAAGAATGATTATGGACAAGACTGGACTGGAGATAAATGTGCAGGGTCTTCAGCATATTATTGGAAAATTGAACAAATAAATAATGTACTTTGGTGGTAATGCATGGTGCCACCAGTGTAGAGGTAGAGTAAGTGGTAAGAAAATTTCCTATGTTTACCAGTTGTATCCCCAGTATCTAGAACAGTTCATATCTGATTGTAATTGATCTCAAATTTTTAGAATGAATGAATAGAACTAGGTCTTTAAGGATAACTAAGAATTTTCTAGAGAAATGAGCAAAAAGAAGAGGAATGAAGCACTGGATGGAACCACCACCAGGCATTATGAACTTTAAGGGAGCTGCTTCTTTCCAGTGCAAAGGGACTGTGTGAATAATCTTGAATCACCATACACAATCAATATAGTCCAAAACAGAACTGTCCAAATTTATATTATTGAACCATCTGTTTGGGATATTAAACTCTAAAATCATTTATCAGCTGTCTTTTCTAGAGATTGCCATGGTGTGTTTAAAGCCTGTGTCCTTCTTTGTCCTAATCAATGATTTATAATCCATAAAGTCACCAATAATAGACACTTTGCCAGTAGTCTTGAAACATCATAGGGCTATTGGTAGACATGTACAGGAAGTGCTTATCACGGCCCTGAAATACAACAGCAATGATATTTTTATCACTACTTCTTTTATTACCACTGAAATAATAATTACCATTTTTATTATTTGGATAATACTAATTTATCCCAGTGACGGCGAATTTCAAGGTTCTCAAGTAGTCCATTATTATCCATATTATAGTTTGTATCTCTGCATATGTTGTAGTCAGTTCTCTTCTGTGCTCCACAAGTACAAAATCAGCCTACCCACTTTCTGCTCTGTGATCATCAAATTTCCCTTTCATCTCCAGGAACCTCTGAAATGTTTGTTTACCATGTCCTTCTCTAAATGAAACCTGGTTGCCCCCAGACTCTATTTGCCTTGCATTTTCAGTATATGAAACTTCACTTCCTGGAACCATGGGCCCTCATGTCAGAAGGTAGGGAGTTGTTTCTTTGCAGTCCACTCTACTCCCAGCAGTACTTCTTTGCTTCTGAGAAACACATATGTCCTGAAGAGCTCCCCTTTCCCCCTTATCCCTACCACTGATCTCTTTTCATGCACTGAAAACTTTGGCTTCTAACTCAGACTTCACTTCATCACTTCTTTGGTATTACATGTGATGACTGATACTGATAAACTCAGTTCCTTGAACTCCTGCCTTTAACAGAAGAGTTCTCCACTTTACCTAAACCTTGGCCATCATCAGAGACTGTCCCATCTCCATCATCTCTCAGTTCACCATAGCCTGACCTTCTAGCTCATTGTTATTTCCCATTTTGCATTTCTTGACCATTTTCATTACATTATCTAAGTTCCTAGCAGTAAGCACAACAGGTTCTTCATTCTTTAACTCTCAGTTAGAAAGTCACATTTGTAAAGATAGCTAAGATCCTAAGACATCTATCTATTCTGTCTAAGATGTTTCCCAGAATTCTCTCCCATAGCACCTGCCCCCACCCCCTCCCTTACCACCCACCCCACGCCCTCCCTCTCTCCCCACCCCCTTGATACCCGGCAGAAACTATTTTGCCCTTATCTCTAATTTTGTTGAAGAGAAAGTATAAGCAATAATAGGATCTTCCTTGTTTTCTATGTAGTTAGCACAGTGCCTGGCACAGACATGAAGATCAATAAATAACTGTGGAATAAGTAAATGTGGTGATGATTTAATGATGGGCTTCCATACAATAGTTTTATGACCTTGTTGAAAAAAAATAATGTTCATGCAAAGGTCAAGGTTAGATAAATAGTTAACTAATTCTTGTTAAGCACTGAAAATCTGTGTTTAAACAAATCTTTGGCAGAAAAGAAAACAAATAAAACAGGCACATGCAGAGCTGCTTGTGCTAAAGTGGGTGTGGAGGCATATAGCCTTACCTACATGCCAAATCAGATTGGTTCAAAGTCACTCAGAGCTGCCTTGTAGCACCTGGAGGTTTTGTCAGCATTTGAGATTCCCAGGCCTTATTGTGTAGACATATAAACCAGAGTCTATGAGGCTCTGGCTTTAACTTAAACAAGGTCCCCAGTGTTTCACAGGCACTGTTTGCTTTAGGGAACCATAGAACTAGAGTTAAATAAAGGAATTTAAGAAAATAAGGGACAAGTTCTGAAAAGTTCCTCTCCTCCCATCCTGGGCAAAAAGACGAAATGGTGGACTTGACTTTTTTTAAAGAGTCAGAACTTGAATGTCATATCAGTCCTTGCTAAGATCAGATGAAATGTCTTTCCTGTTTATCCACTATCCTTTGCTGGAAGTCCATTTCACCAAGCTGCTAAGGACTAGTTTAACTAGGGTGATGACTGGCCAAGGGAAAGTTTCCTCACTCAGACTTCAGTCTCCTCTTAGATTATTTAGTGCTAGTCAGTTTCTTCCACTCTCACCAAATTGAGATATGGGTAAAGCACTCATGTCTAAAATGATGCCATAGTACCCCATGAGACCTCTTGGGTGGCCATGAGACCTTTTCCTAGAACCCCTCATGTTACTCTCAGTCACCTTATAACCTTTGTTATCAGGATATGATGGCATTCCTCCCTCCCTATCTTCACTTTCTCCATTTCTTTCTGCCAAACTTTCCAAGACTGAAGAGTTTGGATGCTAAAATCAAGGTGAATGACACCTTACATCTGACGCTGTGCCAGTGAGTTCCTTCCAGCAGCATCACCAAAATGACCACGGCAGTAAGAATAACAGAAACAAGAACTCTTACATCTCCATTTTCCTTGGGGCACCTCATTCTGGTTGTCCCTTAAGACAAACACCTATAAAGCCACAAACAGCTTCTCCTGAGTTCTTTTTTATTACTGAAATGGTCCTTTTACTTTCTGGTCACCCACTCACAAAGTCTGAGAAATGCTTTAACAATTGGAAAGTAAATGGGCTATTTTACATTTCATAATGTCTCTGTCTTTTATCTTTTAAAATTTATTACTTCTTAATTAGATATGACTAAATTAGCCTTCCCAAAACATGTTATTTTTCATCTGTTTGCATTTTGGCTTGACTCTTCTATCTGTAAAGTCCCGATTCCTTAGATGACAGTTGCCACCTGCCTCTATTGGGCCTCCTCTCCTTGTGATTTTTGCAATTCTTTTGAACTTATTCTGCCCATGTTGTTGGCATTCCCACCCATCCCCTCCCCATTTCTTGAGACATTCAAAATTTTCTAGGTCAATATAAAAATCCTAGTTTCTTCAAGAACATCACCCAGACCTCCAGTGGGTAGTCCCACTCCCTTCAAAATAACTTTAGCAACTCATCTGTACCCTTGTGAAGAAAGTAATTTTATTCCAGTTTGCATTTGCTGTGTGGTTTTTCTTTGGAGAAATACTTTTAGCCACAACTTAATTGCAAGTCATGGCTATAATTTTCCATAAATACCTTCAAAGAGTGAGCATTGAAAGTTAATTGAAAAATATGTGACTATGCATGAAAACAGGGAATATTCAAATAAGTTAAATGGTAAAAAAGTGTGGGATAGTCATTAACTCTGAAATAATTTTGAAAGCTTCATTCTTGTTATTTTTTCAAGGTCTCTGTATCAAGTACATCTACACTGTGAATTCTTCTCCAATCTTCGACATTGACAGGAATTGCTCTTCTTTTCTCCCATCAAAGTCATATGGGACCAAGTACACCCAGGTTAGTATGCCGGATAAGACAAGTGAGGCCTGTGCCGATATGGAACTGATAACCTCTCAGGGAAAAAATATACTTAACAAGTAATAAATATTAATTCGTACATTAGCAGAATAGCAAAGACTCCTGTATGTGCTCTCAGAGTCTGGGACAGCAGAAATGGGAGTGCAAATATAAAGACAAGACTGGCCCAGTTTAAGTGCTAAGTTCTCTTTAGAATTTTTGTGTACTCTAGTTAGCTGTTTAGGTGACTATCTCTGCAATTTATTTTAATCTTACTAAACGTCAGTGTGCAATCTTACAAATCTATAAGCATTGAGAATACAATCTTGCACAAAAACATAGGTTTAAATTTAATTGAAGTAGAAAGGCAATATCATTCATGCATTGTCCCTTATTCGCACAACTAGCTTGCATTGGTTTTATGTTGTTGATGGGTGTTTAGAGTTTAGTGTTAAAATGCTTATAAAAGTGTCTGCATACAGTAAGTGCCAGCAATACAGTCAGCTTTCAGGAACAATTTATTTGTTTTCTACTAAGAAATATTGTTTGCTTTTATAAATTGAACTATGGCACTTGTGGTAAATATACATGTTGTTGTCTATGTGTCTTTCATGCTGATGACAAATTTGTGCTGGTGGTTCCATTTCTGAGTGTCATAGATTTTGTAGAATGTGACTTTTAGTGATCCTGATGGTCAGTGAACAAATTTGATGGGGATAATATTAGTGATTAGATGGTATTTTCCCTCTATTATATCATTTAGTTTTTAACTAGCCTAGTTTTTGATATTATTTTTAATAATTCATCTTTTATAATATACTTTGAACATAGACGTGGGTAGAGCTACATTTCTTCATACCATCATGAAGACCTAATTGTCTCTAGTCATTAATTCATCATCCTAGTCATTAAGTCATCACTTATTAAGAGTGATGGGAGTGAGCAGGATATTTGAAAGGCAGTCCTTCCTGGGGATACTGATTAATTCTTGGTCTCTCTGTGCTATAGCTACTCCTTTCACATCTTGATTCCAGGGCTTCAGAAGTTAATTGCATAATTATGAGGGGTAATACCTGATCTCATTTCCAACAAACACAGGGATAACTGGTAAGAATGAGAGTATAGAGTCCTTATATCCAGAGCCATCTGTGTATCTCCATCTGCATCCTCATCCTCCACTCTTCCACTTTCAGTTACTCCTGGAGTAACTGAGCTGTAACAATATGTCAGGTGCTGGGCTACATATCAGAGGTTTAGCTACCAGACAGATTTGGTCCCTGACTTACCATGCAGCCTTGGGTAAGGGGATGGTAGTGAGATACAAATGACAAAGTCAAGAATTACCACACTTTCGTCAGGTGATAAAACAGAGGAAGAACATGATGCTAGGAGAGCATGAAAGAGCGGCAGTTAATCCTGACTTGGAGGTGAAGGAGCCGGGGACTGGGAGAAAGTGTGTGTCACACAAAATCATTTCTGTTTCCTGTGTCTGACTTCCTTCCTCTCTCTTGAAACTTCTCCATGTTGTTTGCCTAGTTAAAAGTGTTGACTATGGAGCAAGCTGATTTAATTACAGCATCAATCCAAAGAAGAGACACAGAGATGCTCATTTTACAGATGAAGGTTATGAAGCTCAGAGAGTGTAAGTAATTTGCCTGAGTTCACACAGCTCTTGCTGGAGCTGCACTTCAAATTTCTGTTTGAAGCTATGCGTGGCTTATTTTCAACTCATCACATATCAAAAGATCTATTCTTTGTTTAGTACCCATTAAGTAAGATGGCATAAGGAAAACACCAAGCAAATGGCTATTACAGGAGATACAACAGTTAAGAATGTAGACTTTTGAATCAGGCAGAAGTGGTTTGTGTCCCTTGTATCTGGGTAACCATGGTTAACCTATTCTGTTTTTTAAAACTCCAGTTTCCTTGTCTGTACAATGGAGATGATAAGCATCTACCTTGTAGAGTAGTTGGATTACAGGAAATACATGTAGACTTTGCTTAGCACAAAGTATGTTCTCTATAAATGTTAGATTTTTTTTATTGATTCAGTCAATGAATATTTACTTATTGAGCAACTTCAATGTGACAAGCACTTTAAAAGTAAATATTAGATTTTTTTCCCTCTTCTTTTTTTCTTCTCTCCTTCCTCTTCATTCTCTCTTATCTACAACATTTAGCAAGGTTAAGAATATATGACAAACATTCACTGGAAAGGAAAAGAAGTGGAAGAACAGAAAAAGAGAAAGACAATTGAGAAAGAGAAAAGATCAACTGAAGTGAAGGCAAGGGTAAAGAAAGAAAACCTAAGGAAGAAAGTATGAGTAGTAGGAAAGACTAATGAACACTTGTGTGAGATAAAGAAGACACTGGTGAATGCTAGCTCTCTCCAAGCTACATTCTTCAAAACATTTAAATTATGTAAAAATTACAGTTGTTTCTCTACCAAAGCTTTTCAAATGGCTTCATTAAGCTAATGCCTATGGTCACTTTGAATGAAAGGATTGGAATTGTCATTTTATTTGTCAGTTCTATTCATTTTGGGTTTAACTCTTCTTTATTTTTTACTTGAATCCATTTAAAATATGAGAGCGGGGGATGTAACACAATGTGAACATCAAGGGGAAGTTTCTATTGATTACCGAGCCTTTGTTTGGTTTGGCAAGACCATTAGAAGGTGAAATCTGAAATAATTTTAATGTATATAAGAAGATAAGTTTTCTTCCTCAAGAGCTCAATATGATTTTACAGATTTATCAGTCTATCTTCAAAGTTTTATAGCAAAGATGAAACTCTTCTTTTGTTTTCAAATTCTCATTAAATGAATTCAGATATACTTGTATAATAATTTGCACAAGGTTATTGTATAAAGCCAATAAAGAAGTCAGGAGTATAGTCCAGTTATCTAACTCTTACCCAGTCAACTTGATTTAGCAGAACATAAAGTTACAACTTGATAATGTTGATATTCAAAACGTCTGGTCCTCATTATTTTATCTCCTAGGTTGTGTCTGTACATGTCAAATTTGAATGGGAATAGCATAATCTAGTCAATTATACTTGACATGAGAGAAGTAGAATAAGTGCATGTTTGATGATTAAGACTTTAATATTTCATTAGAATTTTAGATATCTAATAGATTTGGGATATGGCTTTTTAATAGCACTAGGTGCTTAGTCTTCTAAAAGTGGCATTGGTCAGCCAACATTTCCTCCTCTTGCTTTTAAATGAATGCTAATAGTAGCCTATGTGTCTGAGAGGTTTCTGGAGGGAAAAGAGAGGAGAGCACCCTGGCTCCAACACCTTGTTCTTGAGCTGCAAGGCAGAGTTCTTGCCCTTGTTTTCAGGGGAGCAAGGAAACAACTTCCCTGTGTTGCAATGTCTAAGAGTAAGTGTTTGGGTCTTTAGGTCATAGATAAGTAATCAAATTATTTTCACAGGACAGGCAGATGAGTCCATGAGGTGACACTGGAACTGGGGATTAATGTGGGTGAATTAAGGGGTCAGGGATGGCCAGCTGTGGAGGAAAGAGTTGGGGTGCTCCCATATGTTGAAGACTGAAAATGCAAGAGAGAAGAAAACTGTTGTGAGGCCAGGAGTACTGTGACAGAGTAGATCAACAAAGTATGAAGAGCAACAACTTTTGAGTTGGCTCAGTGAGGTCCTCTATGTATAACTTGGGGTGTTTTAGAGCAGAGTCCTTATTTTTGTTTCCCTAGAAGCAGAGCTGAGTCAAGAAATTAAATGCAAGTAGTTAATTTGGAGTTGACTCTAGGAAACACTGGTAGGAGTGTGGGAATGTGAGATAGGGAAGACAAGCAGAGGACACAGGGTGATTTGTCAAGCAAGTTAACACAGTGGGAACAGGAGCTGAATTCTACAGGGAACTCCCACAACCAGTGTTGAACATGTGCCCCAGAGTTACTTCACCAAATTCTGTCAGCCACGGTTGAAAGCTTCTGGGTAGAGAGGGCTGGCAATGCTAGCTGCTCCCCAGCAGGTAGAGTGGATGTACTGGAGCAGAACTGCAGGTGTGGGCAGTCAGCTGCATGTCTGGTCAGTGTTGGGATACATTAAGAAATGAAGGAATATGGGCAAGCAGAGCCAGTGTGGTTACAGATAGTCAATGAATCTTCCTGACTCTGTTTTCTCATTTTTAAAGGGTGAGTCCTAGTCACTTTTCATGGACATGTTAGAATGGAAGTGATGGCACTGGCTGGGAACCAGGATCCCAAACACTTTGTCTCTTCATAGTAAGAGAGCTCAATTCTGTCCTACCACAGTCACTCTCCCTTTGGAAGTGTCCATGGAGTGTGTTTTTGTCCATACACATAAAATAAGGCTGAGAAGAGAAAAATCTTACAGCTAGGTGGACCCTAGATCTACTGAGCTGACCCAGACTACATTGATCTGCTAAGAATTCTCAGCTTAGAGAAGGCAGTTCTAAGATGTAGCACCAATTTTGGACAGGAGGCCTGTTTGGACCATTTTACTAAGAGTGATGCTAAATCTTATCTTTCTGATTCTAACACTGTGGTGGTAGGAAAAGATAAGCTGTTTTGAGAATTAATTGGATAATTTCAGCATAAAATACATAGTACAGTGTCTGACATGTTCCATCTGGCATATAGTAGGTTTCTCCAAAATGTCAATGAATTGTGTCTTTCTGATGTTCTTCTCTGATTTTGCCCCAACAGTGGGCACATCATCCACCATGCTCCCTTCTAAATTTCAGATTGAAATGACCATGACAACAGGCCCTGTGCATGTAACCTGTCTTGGGGTAGATGCTAATTTAATTAAGAGAGGGTACTTTACCTAAAAGTGACTTATCCATAGGATTGACAACCTAGAAGGAAGTCTTGGAGTAACACACTGCCCAGGTGAATGGAGAATAACCAGCCAAATTAATTAACATCTCCTCTGTGGGTGCTAGACTGAAAAATATGGAAAGACCTGAAGTCTTGTCAATTATTGGAAATGGAGGAGGGGGAGAGAGAGAAAGAGAGAGAGCGAGAGAGAGAAGGAGAGAGAGAGAAAAAAGAAGAAGAAGGAGGAGGAGGAGGAAGAAGAGGAAGAGGAAGAGGAAGACCAAAATAATACCTGAGTGGAGCTGGGGTGTTAGCATGGGAAAGAGAACAATCTCAGGAAGTAGTATAAACTGGAGCCCCATCATACCATCTACTTGTCTAAAGCCACTAGAGCTTGAGCTCTGGGAGTAGCAATGCCAAGTGTAAGTGGCAGAACACTGCAGGAATACATTCCACTGGTCTCATTTGTTTAAGCCTCTGTGGCCCAAGATCAGATTTTCCTGTGTCAGCACCTCTGAGCGACATACAGGTCCCTCTGTCTTATGTCACCCCTGAATATTTAACAAGTCAGCTTTACCAAAGTAGCCTCCCAAACCCTCAGTGGGAGAACAGGCAGCTCACACTATGATGCTACCATCATAGGCCTGGAGTCTATAGCAACAGATCCTGCCATGGAACCCTGGCACCATGCTTAGAGGGTTTCTTTTCAGGACTTCAGCTTGAGGAAGCATGAGAGGAAGAATATAAGACATCAGCAGCAGCTAAGCATAGCAGAGAGATAAGAAAGGAGTAAGGAGGTTGTCTTATGACAGGGTTAGAGTGAGCAGAGCCCTAATGAAACCAAGTGATAATTGAGTGGATAATTTCCAAGACTTATCTATTCATATTCAAATATACTTAATTTTATTTTAAGAATATCACTTCATTAATTCTAAGTTTTGACAGTTTGAAGGGTTTCCAAGATACATTTGCTCCTGAAGTAACTGCACTTGATTCCAGTTGTCAATGAAATGGCTACTAGAAGCAGTCTTGCCCATGCCTTTGCTACTTCTTTCCTTGCAAAGGCAAGTATGAGCTGCACTGATCCTGATCTCTTAGCTTCAAGTTGAGAATCTTGAGTCTGCACAACTTTATTTCCTAGAGCTGGTACAGAAAGACCTCCTCTGGAGCCTGGTAAGGATCACCTCCTGCCTCCCACCTGCAGCCCAGCCTTGGTAAGTGCAGCAAGAAACTGGCTATGGGTGGGGGCGTTGGGAGCACACTAACCTTTTCTGTTACTTCCTTTTGGCAGAGTTCAAGTCACAGAAATTAGCTTATACCTGGGGGACGGTTTCTTCCCCACTCAATGACTGCTAGTACAAAGGTACTTGAGCATTGCCAACAGCTTTACCAACTGTTGGAGTAGCAAGCGGTCAGGATCCTACTCGAGTTATTTCTAGAGACACATGTATCGTAAAGCAAGAGATAAAATTCTCTAAAGTCCGGCAGGCCCTGTCTTCTCATTCCCTTTGTTCACTACAATTCTGTGATCTGCTCTTTGGAAGGAACAAACACATCTTGATATCTTTGCTCAGAAAGCACATTACAGCTTATTAATCTATCTACTCCCCACACAAGGAAACTAGAATGTCAACAGCAAGGGAAAGGAAACCTCAGGCTGCATTGAGGAAATTTCCTCAGGCAGCCAATAACTAACTTGCCTACAGCTATTACTGTAACAAGATGGAAATGTATGGATTTGAGAGCCATTCACCTGAAGGACCAAAGAAAAGTTTTTCACTTCTGGATCTGTTGTCCAGACCAGTGCGAAGGCCCATGTCACTTGGACCCATATATCTAGATTCCTAGGTTCAGAGGATGCTCCCTCCTGAGGACCGCATATCACTTATCAATCTATACCTCTGTCTGTCTCAACTTCTGTCAGGGCTCTACTCTCCTTTAGTTAGCAGAGGATATGTGGGGAGAGTGATTTCTGGACGAATGCAGCTAGACTGAGTGTGCCTGGTGTTGCACTAATGCAGTGGAATTTAACCTTCACTCTAGCTCTGGCTGATGGTTAGGGTAGTATCTCCAACAAATGTGCTCAGAGTCTTGCAACTGATAGCTATTAGAGCTAGGATTAACATCAGTCTTGTTTGGCTCCCAAACCATCCATTTCTTACTATATAACACACATTTGCCTCTCTGTGTCACCAAGTCTGCAATTGCAAGTGTTTTCTTGCCTTTAGATCAAGTGAATGCCATCCTTTATGCTAAGCTGCCTTGACATGGCCACTATGGATGGTGCAGATCACCTATCTTTTGGTTGTTCTTTTTTAATTTGAATTCTATATATTGGGTACCAAGTACTGGTGCTCTATCAGATAATCCCAAATCTTTTGGCATGGCTAAAGGCTTTTGGTCTTGGAGAACAGGGTTGTGAGCTGACCCTTCATAAACTTTGGGTCTTTCCTATGTAGTCTAAACCACACTGAGGTTGTGATCATCTGTTCAATTTTTATTTGAGTCTTGGAACAAAGCTCCTTAACTTCATGGAAACTTTATCTCCTCCTCTGTCTCCATGTCATGGTTAGAAACATATATCAGACATGGTGGTTATGGAGTGAGTATGTCTTCACTCTATCCATATTGGCTTTTTAAAGAACATCTATTTTATATTTGTATTTCAGCAGCTACAAGTCTGGGAGAACATGTGAACACTTGGGAACTGTGTGCCTAGCCTAGAGATGAAAGAAGGAAGTTGGGACCTTGTGAGTCTTGATAACCTCCTGGGGACGAGAGAACCCATTCCCCATGGCTTTTAATCACTAAGACACCAGCTGTGTGATGCTGTCTCCATGATCATTTATACATTAAGGCAAACATGAATTTTCTGCCCCATGGTAAGGGTGCAGCATTTTCTAACTCCTTATTCTCATCAACAGGATGGCCTTCTCCAGATGTCTAATATAAGACTCATTTTTAACAAAGTCTAGCACCCACATCCCAGGTAGCAATTTAGTGGATTGCCAGAAAAAGAGAAGCAAAACATTTTCATATGCTACATTTTGGTCCCTTTCTCTAGGGCTATATTATTCTTCCCTCAGTTGTCTCCAAGGTCACTAGTTTCATGCAACTTCAGTAATCACATTTTCCTACCTTCATCCAGGTACTTTTCTCTTCAGTGTCTTCTTGAAGATATTCCCAACTGCCAGCCCTGCCTTATTTTAGAACAAGAAGGACAACCTGGGGGATCTACAGGGGTACAGACCAACTTGTAAAAGAACCTTTATTAGCCAAGGCAGGTTGTAATACACAAATTCAACGTCCACCTCAGCCCAACGACTTGTGAAATGGGAGGCAGGTAGCTCTGCAGAGAGAAGGTAGGGAGTAGTAGATTTTTACCTTATTCATGTTTTACTTGTAACTATCAACTGACTGACTCAGTACTTTTCTACCAACCCAGCCTCACTAGAATTGGCTATCTCATTGCTGAACTTGGAAATGTCGAATCAATGGCTAACTTTAAAACAGAGGTAAGGATGCTTATTTGTGAAAAATAAGTAGAATAAATAGTAATACTCAACATGTGATATGTATTTATTAAGTGTGGCTTAAATTTATATTTCTGCCAAGAGCACCATCTTTGTGTGGTAACTCTGGGGACCTCACACTCCTCTTCATCTTAGCCAACTCATCTCTTTCCTATATTCAGATTCCAAACTCTACTTATTTTTCCCCTAAAATGTTCATCTCCACTATCATATTTTATTTAGACTCCTTTTTTTCCCATGCCTAACTGTTTTCACAGTTAGTAGAATTAATCAAGCAATGTAGTCTTTCAAGAAGTATTTATTGAGCTCCTAATATGTTCACTATTTTCTGGTGTTATGCTAGAGGGATGAACAGCACTGACAGGCTCCTGTTCTCATGGTGTTGGTGTTCCTGTGGGTAAAGGTAGATGCTAAACATGTTACCACATGAATGAACAAGAAAATTTAGAGGAGACAAAGTGTCTGCAAACACTGAAACAGAGTGATCAAGTATGTCAGAGGGAGAGCAGGAGAGGCTACATGAAATAGATGTCCAGGGATCATCTAACTGTGGAGGAGCTAGCTGAGCTGAGATTTGAATAATAAGAAGAAACACAAGACCTAGGAGCAGAGCATTTCAGGCACAGGCAGCAAGTGCATGCAGACATGAGCCTGGTCAGTGGAAGGGCATTAGGGTTGGCCAGTGTGGTTGTCTCATGAATGAGAATGGCTCAGTGAGATAAAATGAAATGAAAGAAGAGGAAAACACCATATCCTGTACTAATGTTAGATGATGGTAAAGTCTGTGAATTTAACAGAGGTGTGATATAAGCCCTGGAGCTTCAGATGAGGGGATCACATGATACAATTTATATTTTATAAAGCTCACTTGGCTGGCCAAGTGGTAAATGGACTCATAATGGCAATAGTGGAAGAAGGAGGAAATTGGAATAGCATGGAGAGGGATCGGTGGTTTATAACAGTAAACAGTTAAACTTTATAAAAAGTAAAACTTTATGGAGCAAAAAGTAAAACAGAGGGTACAGTTTTGAGAAAATTCCCTTATTAATTCTTCTGAGGTCATTTCCAAACTCAAAAAATTTCAGTACTATCATATTATATTCCCTTCTGACTCATGTATGAATAACTTTGGTTTTCAAAGCCTCTCATGATTCTTCTCTGATTATTGTGCTTTTTCATTGGTTGTTGACTTCTCCACATTATCTACACTCCATAGTTAATAAGCAAGCAAGTAATAACACACTCTACTATTTTCAGCAATATGTCCGGTTTGTTAGACTTGCCTGTCTAGACAGAAACAGATCCATTGCTGGTACTTTCTTCTGCACCCTCCACAGCACTTAGCATAGCTCTCAATACAGGGCACATTGCTGGAATTGCTTATTGATTGATTGAAAGCATACATCACTGGCATTTGTCTCTTCAGTATTTCTCTTATATGAAGAAGGGTGATTATCTGTCAATATTCATTGCATCATTAAAATAATATGCAATTCATTAATCATCTCTGAGATAACCAGATGAGGCTTTATTGTAATCTCTTTCTATTTTGCTGAGATAATTTCACTTGCTTTGGAGTTTATGAGGCCATAAGTGGCTCCCATCTGTTGATGAGCATATTTCTAAGAGTCATTTAGTCTCAAGTATGGAATACTTGAGGGGAAGTTAAATTGTAACTTTTTTATATTAAGTGTCATCTTAGTAACAGAATCAAAATTGGAAGCATGTGTTCAATTTTGGTCTTTCATTTTCAAAGCTTTAGGTCAGGCAAATAATTAATTTCATTTGTTTACAAAGTAGATTATGCCTAATAAAATCTATTTTGTTTATGGCCACATTTTAGTTAATCCATTGCTTTAGAAAATGGGAGAAATCTGATTGGATAATCATTCAACATAGTAAATTACATTATTCCACATCCACAGAACATTGGCCTAATTGAATTATCCAGTAATCGTATGATGAAAATATTCTCTTTTAATATACTTTGAGCAAGGCATACCAGTGATGAAAGAGTGAAAAATACTGTTTATTCCATTTTCATTTGACGATTGACCACAGAATGTAACATAACACTTCTTTGGATAATAACTTTTTCCACATTAAAGCTAATAAAGACAAGGTAGCTCTCGTTGGATATTTCCTGGTACTCTGTATTTTTCACTATTTGTCTGTATTTCTTGTCCTTCCTAGACATTTGTTTTTTGATGAATGCTACTTTGCAAAATAAATTTAAATAAAATTGTTTTCACTCTATGCCTGATAAAAGGGACAATTGTGGTCACTTTCCTCCCCCTCCACCCGTAAGAGGACAGAGGAAAAAGACTCCCTAGGCATTTTCCTTTACTCTTGACATTCTGATGATAAAATGCAGATACACACAAATATTTGCACACATCAGGGCAATCCTGGGTAGATACAGCAGATCTGCCCTGAGGGATGGGGGCCATTAGATAACGTGAATTTTAAAGAATTGGCCTGGTATGAAGATCACTACTTTTTATTTTTGGTGCTGGGGGGTTGAACTCAGGGCCTCATGCTTGACAGGCAGGCACTCTAATGTTTGAACCACAACCCCAGCCCTTTTTGCTTTGTTTATTTTTTCAGGTAGGGTCTCACTTTATGCTGTGGCTGACCTGGACTGTGAGTCTCCTATTTGTGCTTCTCGGTGTAGCTGGGGTGAATGACAGGTGCACAACACTGCTCTCATCCATTGGTTGAGAGGGGGTTCTTGCAAATGTGTTAATCTGGTTGTTCTCAAATCACAATCCTCTTGATCTCCATCTTCTGAGTAACTAGGTTTATAGGCTGAATCATCATGTTCATCTGACCACTACATCTTATAACACAAATTTTTTTTAATGATAACAAAAACTTTTATCCAAAATGATGACTATTCAAGTGCCTTTTTCACATAATTCCAGGAAAGATCAGGTTTTGACTTGATAAAAGCACAAAAGACTCATTGGAGTCCTTCATTCAGTTCTCTATCATGAGGAGGAAGAATAACATGGGTGAAATAGTTTAAAGGTAGACACAAAAACATACTGTATTTTAAGAATGTATATTCAGACACAGTGACAAACTGGCTCTGTGGCCCATTTGGCAGTAGCTCTAACCCAAGAAATGAATGGAAGACTTTCTAAATGGAGGCAGTGTTTGAAGTAGCAAATGCTGATGGATCTGTTAAATGGTTTCCTGCCTTGTTGACCTTGACTATCAAGGTTCTTTTTTGCTATGTATTGATAGAAAAATCCCAAATAATGGTACTGATTGTTTTGCTAATAAAATTTTCCAAGCTGAAAAATTTCAGTTATCCTTCCTATTTTCAGGATCAGCAAGCAGAGAGGGAAATAATTAGAAAAATTCAAAAGAGAAGAAGAGAAAGAAGAGAAACAGATCAATCAGAAAATTATTAATGCGATAGGTCTCACTGGCCTATTGGATTACAGTATCTTAAGTGACAATTAATTTGCATTGTGATTCTTTTGCATTAGATGGTACATTAAACAATTTTTACTCTTTTTAATATATGCTACTTTTTTCAGTACAGAGTTTCTGTATTCTAAATTTTCTCATATGCGTACATATATAAAATATAATGACAGTTATCAGTCACAGTAAAATAACTTCTAAGAGAGGTTTTAGTCATGAGATGCTGCTCTGGAAAAAAGGGAAATGTGTCCCACTTCAATTCTTACTTTACATCCGTGGTATCTTTGTAAAGGATCTGCTGAGAAAAATTGCCAATGGACCACAGATTATTCCTAGGTCTATATTTTTTCCCAGTTTTTAATCTCTTTTCAGGTGACAAATAGTTTTCTCTTAGACCAGACCAGATTCACTTGATTTTTTAAAAAACTTTTTTGATTAAAAAAAGTAATTGAATGCTCAACAGGGACCCCAGAGTAAGTGCATGCTCAGTGCATGCTCATCTCGATTGTTAAAACATGTTGAAAAAAAGATATACTACATCATAAATACCTGTATTCCAAGGTTGCAGAACCAGCTGCTTTAGTGCTGGAGTCAAAAATGGGGTGCAAATGAGGGTGGTCATAAGTGGGATCATCTAATTAATGTAACAACCTGAAGAGGAAGTAGTTGTATAGCATAGTGGTGAAGAGAAAGCGTTTCAGAATGGGATGGCGCTGGATACAGATTTGAGCTTTGCCACTCACTAGCTGAGTGTCTATAAATAAAGGTGTGTAAAGCAGCCTGGAATCATGGCTGGGGCTCATGCTATAGAGTTGGATGGCTTGATTCCATTCTGGCGTGGTAACTTATGTGTTATCCTGGGCAGGGTACTTAACCTCACTCAGCTTGAATTGCTTGATGGGTTCTCTGTATCACAGGGTTACTGCTGTGAGGTTGAATGCGATCATTTTATGTACAATTTAGCATAATGTCTATACATGGAATGCTATGAAGCATTTAATGATAATGCTAACTATTGTTATTATAAGTACTAATTTAGTGCTAAGAATGGCAGAACATGGAAAACTATTAAACTCAATCTCGAGCCTAAGTTTCTATCTATATAAAATGGGGATAAAAATATTAATTGTCATAGGGATGTTGTGATAAATAAGTGAGATGTAGATAATTGGATGAATAGCACAGCATTGGCTGTAATTATTCAGAAACATTCTAAAAGCAGTGAGAGAACTACTAGTCCATTTGACTGCTAATTGCTCTCTAGTATTTATGCCAGCCACTATTTTCTTCTTAGTGTTCAAGCTTTTAAAACACCTGACAGTCATTTTCTCCTCCTCCCTTTGTTTTGTCATTCTAGATCCCATTCCACAGATACCCTTACATAGTATTTTAACTTTCTTGGATTCCTGTTAAAGAGGGGGGGGCTTTGACATTTATACCTAAGTATTTTTTTGGTATGGAGCCACCTGGCCTTGAGTAAAGACCATTTAAATAAATCCTTCTTTGCTAACTTCCATTATTGCTACCACTTTTTGTTCTAATTTTGTCTCACTTTCAAACATTTTTTTAAAAAGACTCACAAATTGGATCATTTTTAAAAAGTGCAGTTTCCAATTCTAGAAATACTCTTAAAAGAGAGCGAGAGGGATGGGATCTTCACTAACTCCATTAGTGCTGAAGCTGCAAAGAGAAACTATCTTTAAGTCAAAATAATCTACTTGAGTGCATGCCATTTTGATAAGAATAGTGCAAGGTAATGCAATCCCATTTTAAATTTAGAAGTTCTAAAGTTCACGCTCCACTGAAAAGGCAGTAGTGATTGGCACTGACATGCTCACATTCCAGGAAGAAACCAGGTACCCAGGCCTTGACCCAAGCAAACTTTAATAGTCTTCAGGCAACATGGGAAGTGAACATAAAAGAAATACAGATGTCGATCAACCTAATTTTGACTCCTTTCCTCCCGTGGCTGTGGGATCATTATTCATAGAGACCACCTGTAGTCTTGACCCTCCCCTCTGTTTTTGGTTTAAATTCTTCACTTGGGAAGGGCAAAGATAATACCTTATTTTTGCCATAGAGAGTCAATGACAGAACAGTTTTGAACACAGCAGCGTACAGTGAGTAGACTGCTTGAATTTAGCATTCCTTCTGGATACTAGGATAATAATTTAGTGAGCAAAAAATTTATGTTTGACCAGCAATTGGTTGGGTCCTCAAGATATGTAAGGCCTTACAGTGGACACAGAGATGAGTCAAACTTGGTTTCTTCCCTTTAGAGTGTCATTATCTAATCACAAAAATTATATAAGGATATAAATAATTGGAATGCAGAGCTGAAAATGTAAAGATCTATGGCAAAGGGACAGACAAAGTAAAATGGGATCACAGAAAAGGGAGAGAGTGTTCTTAGCTGTGTGATGAAAGAAAGCTTCATAGAAGAGGTAGTATTTGAGTAGGTATTGCATGAATAGATTTTGTACATGCAGAGAAGAGGGTTAGTGTGTTGATGAAATAGTTTTATAAATGACACATTGTTTAGCATAAAGGTGGGGAGCATCCTCTCCAGAGGAGGACAAAGGTCACATGGGAAGAATGTACAGAGAAGCAAAGTGTGCCTGTACATCCTCCAACTTTCAAGGATATGCAGAAGATACTGAAAAACTAAAGCATCCACTTTCTCTTGTTTCCCAGGATACAGCCTGTGATTTTTAATCCCCAGCCTCACCCCACCCCACCCCACTTCAGCAGAGGGCCCAATTCAGCTGCTATATCCTTATCTCATATTCTGTGTGAGCTCAATTGGTTATCAAACTTTAAAACGTGAAGTTGAGAAGGAAAGAAAAAAATATGTCTTTGCATTTCTGTGTTTGTGATGTTTGGGTTTGTGAAGTAATGGCTCTTCTAGTCTAGTTTAAGGGTTGGGCTCTGTCTGAACTCAACTCTAGAACCACCTAGCTAGAATTTCTTGGGGGTGTTGGTTTCTAGATCTGTGCTAACAAGCTTCTAGGGTGAATATAATGCATGGGCAGGGTGAATAATCATAGTTAACAATGGGGGAGGTTTTTCTGTGCTCAGCAGTCAGAGGAAGAAGTGGAATGGAGATGATGGAACTTTCCAGCTTTGTTATGGTTTGAATTATGTCCCCTGAACAGTCATGTTGAAGTGCTACTGCCTTGACCCTATGATTGTGATCTTATTTGAACTTTGGATTTTTACCGATATAATTAAGTTGAGTTCAATAGTGTGGTCTAAGCCAATATGGCTGGCATCCTTATAAGAAAAAGAGGGTCACATAAGGAGGACAGAGATTGGAGTGGTGAAGCTACAAGACAAGGAATGCCAAGGATGACTGGTAACTACCAGAATCTAGGAAAGGACAAGGGAGTATTCTCCTCTATCAGTTTTAGAGGCACATGATCCCCTTCACAACTTGACTTTGGACAAGAACTGTGAGACAATACATTCCTGTTGTTTTAAGTCACCCAGTTTGTGGTACTTCGCTATGGCAGCCCCAGGACACTTGTACACAGATCTGATGGTGTGCTGATGGATTTGGCTATCTCTGAATTGAGTGTTCTCAGAGCCAGCTCCCAAACTGGGACTGTTCTCCACAACATGAATATCCCTCTACAAGAAATAAAGTCTCATATTCTGTGTCCCTCTTTGTCACCTAGCTGCACAAACACAAGGTACTAATTCACTATGGACTTTAAATATCTGCTATGTAAAGATGGATAACAGAAGGTATTAATTTACTACAGGTTTCAATTGTCTGCTATATAAGAAGGCAGTTTCCAAAAGTCAAATCAAAAGGTTTTTAAGATTTAGTTTTCCTTTTTTCATAATGACCATATTTTAATTTGGTTTTGGAAGTGTTTGGGGGTAGTATTTTAAGGTATTCCCTTTAATCTACCACAGTCAAAGTTATTCAGAAAACCTAGAGGAGATTTCATCTCTACAAATAACGTTTTCCAGATAGGAAATTATTGCAGCAATTGCATTGCCAGAGACAGCTGAAAAAATGGGTTATGCATTCATCCTGTTCTGAGCCATAAGCTGCCAAGCAGTTCACTGTTCATTTTTTGTCTTCTTCTCGTAAACAAGCTGAGTTAACAAGTTACTTTTAAAAAGCATACTAATTTCCCCAGTGAATTACACAGTAAAGAATCCAGCATTCCCTCCAGAGGACTCAAATAGTTGTTTGTTCTCAGAACTCAGGTGTGGTAAACCAGCTGGGGGTTACAAATGCACATTGGCTATTAGCTAGCAGGCTAGAGCCTCCCCTCCTCTCCAAATTTGATTTTTCACATTGGTGCACAACGCACCCTGGCCATTAGAAAAGAAAAAGAAAAAGAAAAAAAAAAAGCCCTCAATTTTCAATTTCAATTTAATTACACAATCTACAGTGCCTAACGGGGAGAATTTAGGGCAAGATTAATGCTCAACAGCTCTCCATTTTGCATTTCTCTCTGATAAAGAATCCTTCATTGATTAACCAGAGTGAGTTTTCAAAAATGTTCTTTAAGAGTCAAATTTCTTTGGTGGTGGAATGACTTGAAAAAGGGCGTGACTTCATTTTTTGATTTTTTTGCCAGAACTTACATAAATTAAAGGTGTGAGAATACTCTTTGAATTTTATAGTGTGTTCTTGAGATTACGGACTGTATCTGTAATTGGAAAAAGAATGAATAGAAATTTCTTTGGAGTATTAGAAATATAAGCTGATAGACAAAGATTGTACAATATAATTATCTGTTCTGAGAATGACTGTATAAATAAAATACTAAGGCCATCCTCTCTTATGTTAAAGTAAAGAGTTAACAAGACTGGAAACCATTATGATGTTATCTGGCATCAAATCAGCATTTAAGATTATGGGTAAATATTTGGTATACGGTTTTGGTGTCTATATTCTCTATTGGTTTAACCAAATGTTCAAAGAAGGAAAATACAGGAAATGAAAATTTGCCTGTAAGAACTGGACTTAATCTATTTTTTGACCAACTGCTTTTACTTATTAAATGAATGAGAAAATCAAACCTCTTTATAGGGATAAGTATTCCTTACATGACTTAAATAAATAAATATGGCAGCAGTAAGCTATATAGGTTAACTGTTGGTCAGCCTTATGCAACCTCTTGAGTACATAAAACTAACTGAAAATACAATGATAAACTAAATTCAGAAGGCAAATAAACAATTTGAAAAGGCCAACTGGTTTAGCTATTACACAATGATGCTATTCTCAAGCCTTAAATTGGCTGTTCCTGCAAGTCAACATTTACAATTATATTCAAAAGCCAAAAGATACCTGATAAGCATTGAGTTTTGCCTACTGAATTTGCAGTACGGTATCAAATGAGCTAGCTATGTTTAAAGCTTGATGAATTGCTTGATGAATCACACAGATTAGGGAAAGCCAGAACTTTATGTGGGTGGACTGACAGTGGGAACCAGAATTGGAGCTTATTTTGGAGTTACTTAGATGACTTCGAAAAATGTCCCCTGGATGGGTATAAATGTAGATTTCCCACTTCTCTCCTTTGCAAGGGTAAGTTATAATTTATACCAGAGGGGAAAAAAGACACAAAGATTTCTATCTGTGAGTGAAATCTGAACAATATTTTGCTACAGGCTAATGTCTGCATCTTCTGAGTTTAGCACACAGGCAGCAAGTGAGACTCTGAAGCTCACCCGGCCCACAGAAGGCCTAGTGGCGTGGGCGCCGGTGTTCTTAGTTATACCACGTGTGGCTGCCTGCCTTAAGCCCCTTCAACAGTTATATATAAACAATAGATCATTAAGATTGGATAAGGAAAGAATGAAGCAGACAGGAAAATGCCAGCTAGCTGTGCAGTGGAAGGAAAAGTCAGAATGGAAAGTCACCTTAGGATGTATTTCTGCTCTAGGGGGAGCATTTAAAACTGCTTAGGAAGGAGTGATTTTCAGCTGGGTGAATTAACACTTGAGAAGATCACAGAGGACAGTCACTTTAGTTCAGGGAAAAGTAGATAAAAGGATAAAAGTATTTATTCGCTGCCATGATGGTATCAATGCAGAGGTCACAATATGGTTGGATGAGTTACACATTAGGACTGGCAGAATCCATTTGTCTACTGTTTCCCATTTTTTAGTTAAGAAGGATTAGAGAGAAGATATATGGTTGGAGACAGACAAAGAAAGTGCATGATTCTCCACAATTAATTGATTTATTTGTTCTTAGAACCAATAATACATACATTGTCCATGTGTAACAACTAGCATAATGGTTTTTAACATCTACAAATGCTTAATTATTAACAATCATATTATATATTATGGTTTATGAGAAGTAGGAAATACCTGGTTGGTAATATGCTCCTGGATTTTTTCTGTAGTCACTGAAAAAGAAAGCAAAAAAAAATTTATATGAAAGCATGAAAATCAATTAAAATGCAGTACTGATTCTGCTTTGTTCTCAGTCAAAACTCCCATAGCAGTCATGGGATCTCTGAACAAGGATTTGTATCACAGTGTGGACATTTACAATTAATTCAATAACTGGTGCTGGTGGAATGAGTCAAACCCTAAATAAACTGTGTTAGGCAAAGACAATAACAAGTGGAGTGGAAATCCAATAAGGCTGATAACCAGGAAAATGTATTAAACTTTGGCAGAGAGATGAATAGTACTGAAGAAAACTCTACACATGAGCTAGTCAAAGACTTCCAAACAATGACAACTTGTTGCAGTATAACACTAATTCTGAGTGCATGGAAACTGAGAACCAGGCAAGGGGATCTGAGGATTTGATGGTCAAGCACCTCCTCCTCCTCTTCCTCCTCCTCCTCTTTTCTTCTCCTCCTTCCACTCTCCCTCCTCTTTTTTCTTCCTTCTCTCCCTCCTCCTCCTCCTTCTTCTCCATTTCTTCTTCTTCCTCCTGTTTCTTTCTCCTTCTCCTCCTCCTCCTCCTTCTCCTCACCCCTCTTCCTCCTTCTTTATACAAGACCTTGCTGTGTATCACAGACTGGCCTGGAACTTGTTATGTAGATTAGGATGGCCTCAAACTCATGATCCTCCTACCTCAGCCTCTTAAGTGCTGGGATTACAGGTATGGACCACCATACTAAGCTAGACATTTTAAAAATGTCTCTCCTATCTGGGGAGCGATGAAGACATTCTAATACTTTGTTCTCATAATATTGCCAGAGATTAAAGTACAAAGTAACCATTCCATAGATGGTATCTTGGGCAAGATGGAACAAATTTAGAGTAATGTATAAAAGGCAACAGGGACATAAATAATAAGGATTCTAAAACAATAAACATCAGTCCTTGTGAAAATGCATTTTGAATAGAAGGAAATAAAATTCTTAGGAATAATAAATAACCAATAAACCACCATAAAAATAAAGAAGAAATATGGTAGCACCACAGTTATTTTGTGTTTGTGAACAGTGTATTATATATACTTTATTAAACATGTTCTTTTAAAAATAAACTTAAATTTTGAGATAATTGTACATAGAGTTATAAAAATACAGAGAGATTCCTTGTACCCTTTACCCAGTTTCCCCCAATGGTAATATCTCAAAAATCAAGAGTTTTACAGAAATGGAACATGAATGGAGTCATACATCATAGTACATAATCATATGCACAATTCTCTAGGGATTCACCCAGGTTGCTGTGTGTATTGGCAGTCAGCTTCTTTTTCTTGCTAAGTAGTATTTCTTGGTATGGATGTGCTATACTTTATTTAGCCATTTACTTGTTCAGGGGCATATCTGGGTACTTTCTAGGTTGGGGCTAATACAAATAAAGCTGCTATAAACATTTATGTATATATATGTTTTATATGTATATAGTTTTTATTTCTCTGGAATAAATGCCCAGGAGTACAACTGCTAGGTTGTAGGGCAGTTGCATGTTTAGTTACTGAATAAATTCTAAAATCTTTAAAAATGATGTTTATCTAAATAAGTGAAGCTTACCAATGAATCAACCAGTAATAATTATACATTAAAAATCTCTAAGTATTCAGTACCAGGCAAGGTGTCATATGTAGACAGTAGAAGTATAAAGAGGATAAAAAAAGGAATGGCATATTACGAATGAGCTATTTGAAGCCATCATCAAAAACACCACCAAGAACATGTGTTGACGAGGATGTGGGGAAAAAGGAACCCTTGTACGCTGCTGGTGGGAATGCAAGCTGGTGCAACCACTCTGGAAAAAAATTTGGAGACTTCTTAAAATCTAAACATAGACTTGCCATATGATCCAGCAATCCCACTCCTGGGGATATACCCAAAGGAATGCAACACAGGTTACTCCAGAGGCACCTGCACACCCATGTTTATTGCAGCACTATTCACAATAGCCAAGTTATAGAAACAACTAAAATGCCCCACTGCTGATGAATGGATCAAGAAAATGTGGTACTTGTACACAATAGAATTTTACTCAGCCATGAAGAAAAATGAAATCTTATCATTTGCAGGTAAATGGATGGAACTGGAGAACATCATTCTGAGCTAGGTTAGCCAGGCTCAGAAGACCAAAAATCGTATGCTTTCCCTCATATGTGGACATTAGATCTAGGGCAAATGTAGCAATGTTGTTGGACTTGGATCACAAGACAAGGGGAGAGTACATACGAGAGATAGAAAACCCAAAACATGAAAGCATTTGATGTCCCCACTCCAGAGGAACTAATACAGAAACCTTAAAACGACAGGTTATCATGTGCAGGGGATCAGGAAAAAATGTAAAGATCAGTTACAGTTGAATCAACATGGGTCGTAACACATGGGTACACGAAAAAAATAGTTGGAATCTGTCTGTATAGCTATCCTTAACTTGACCAGCAAAAATACTTTGTCTTCCTTATTATGTTTATGTCTTTCTTCAACAAAATCAGTGATAAGGGCAGAACTGGATCTGCCTGGAACTGAGAGGGGGAGAGGGGGAAGGGTGGGGGAGGGGGCAGTGTGGAGAAATGACCCAAACAATGTATGCACATGTGAATAAATGAACAACAAAAAGAATTAAAGAAAATAATCATTATTAACTTTACTTACAGAAATAAAGAATCAATAATTTGTTTCAAGTTAAAACAAAACAACAACAACAAAAGAATGAGCTATTTGATCATGCTGTTGCCAGGAAATGCCTGTGCCAATCTTGGAGTTTTCAGGTAACAGAAACCAATTTTCTTCAATTTCAATGGGTGTTGCTCAACAAGTACTCTTGATATGTTTTAAATATTTAGATTTCTTTTGTCAGGTTATATGCAGAGTGTTTTTAAAGAAAAGACAATATGCTTTGAAGGAAAACCTTCTGAGTTGGACAGAACCAAATTTTGGCTACCTAAACAAGTGACATTTGAACTGAAATCTGAAAGGTGGTAAGAAAGCTAATTTCACTGAGAAGAGGGGGAAGAACATTCAGGCAAAAGGAGGAGTATGTGCCAAGATCATGTACAGGAGGGACTGTGGTGTGTCAAAGTTACAGAAAGGAAGCAATGTGATTAGAGGGGGAACTAAGAGGAGTGGGTATCAGGTAAGGCTCAACAGGCAGGCAGGAGATCTCCAGAAAGTAAGTCCTTGAAGACCATTTTGGGAGATTTGTGAATATCCCAAGTATGGTAGAAAATCAGCCATTAAGGAGACTTGTGAGAGAGTAAGAGTAGGAGCATCAAAATGTCACACATAAATTTGCATTAAAAAAAGATCACTCAGCTCTGATTGTCATCAGCAGAGAAATCTGGATATGATATCAAGGGTGGCAATAATATACAAAACTTAGTTTATTTTCCTTGGGGCCAAGGGAAATCTGGAGGAGTTCAAGAGAAAAATAAGAGCCCAAACAATTAAATAATCTGACCCTAGTAAGGTAACAGTCCACCGAACTCTAGAAAAGGGACAGATGACAAGCCTGGCATCTGACGATAGCTTTGCCAGTTATAGTGTTTGATTTGGAGCAAATATAATGCTTTGGCTGTGTGCCCATGTAACACAAGAGTTAATACCTACCCCTCCCCAGATTTATGAGGATTAAAGTGAAATGAGTATGAATTTTGTAGACAAAGGATGAAGAGCAGCATTCCAGTTGTTAGGATTAGAAAGAAAAACGCCTCTCAGGCAGGCAAGAATAAGGTGTGTTGGGTGAATCATGAGGAGTTCTGGGTGGCTTATAGAGTAGGCCCCTATCTGCAGGATTACTTTTCATAGTTTCAATTAACCACAGTCCATATGAAGTGGAAAATTACAAGGACAAACAGTTCCTCAGTTTTGAATAGCTTTTATTAGTATGCTGCTGTAATTGTTCAATTTTATTAATAGTTATTTTTAGTCTCTTACTATGCTTAATTTGTAAATTAAGCTTTCTCATAGGCATGTATATGTAGAAAAAACAATAGTATATATGGAATCTGCAGTTTCAGGCATTGACCAGCCATCTGAAATATTGCCCCCATGGATAAGAAGGCCACTGTGTAATGTCAGCGTATACTATTGTAGGTGGGAAGTGTAGGATATGGAAGAAGGAAAGAACCCAGCCTTAGAAGGGTGATGATTTGAGGTGAAACTGGGGGCTTTGTAGGCAGTGGATGGGTCATCAAATATCTTTGAGAAGGAAATGAGGTGCCCACAACTGTTCTAGAGAAAGAGTAGCTGAGGAATAGTGTAGAGGATGGCTGAAGGGGCAGTGGGAGGCAGGTGGCAGAGAGAACAGTGAGCATGTGCTGTATCTAGGCAAGGGAATGAGGGCTGTGCCCAGGCAGCCAGGGCACAGTGGAGAGATGCCAAGAGCAGGTGATGTTTCTGAAGTTGGTTCTGGTGACTGATTTGATTTGGAAGTACAGGATTGTGGAGCAAGCAACCCACCAATTTTTTAGCTAGTAGAAGCTGGGTGCCTGTGGCTCAAGCTTGTAATTCTAGCTACTTGGGAGGCTGAGATCAGGAGGATTGTGGATCAAGGTCAGACCAGGAAAACAGTTCATGTGACCCCATCTCCAAATAACCAGAGTAAAAATTAACTAGAGGTGTGATTCAAGGGGAAGAGCACCTGCTTTGCAAGCATAAATCCCTGAGTTCAAATTCTAGTTCCATCCAAAAAAAATAGCTAGAGGAATTTGTAGATAACAGCATTTAAAGATACGATGAATCAAGGAACAGAATTTAAGAAGTTATTAAGTGAGGCTAGTTCCATAATTAAAATGAAGAAATCTGTAAAGGTACAGAAGATGCTGTGGCAAATATGGTAAACTGAGTAATAGCCCACTAAAATGTCCACATCCTAACCATTGGAACCTGTGAATATGATATCTCACTCAGACAAGGACTTTGCAGATGGGAGTAAACTGATGGTCTGGAGATGGAAAGATTATCTTGGATTATCGGATGTCTGTAATGTAATCCCAGGGTCCTTCCTTAATAAAAGGAAGGCTAGTCAAAGGCAGATGGGAGTCCATGAGATGATTGTAGCAGAGGACAGTGATGAGTGCTAGAAGGGTACCATGAACCAAGGTCTGTGGTCAATCTCTTGAACCTGGAAATAGAAAGGAAATGAACTCTCCTCCACAGGGAATAGAAACAGGTTGATACTTTGATTTTAGTCTAGTTGGACTCACCTGAACTTCTGACCTCTAGAACTGTAAGATTAACAAATTTGTGTTTTCTAAGTCACCAAATTTGTGGTACAATCAGCTCTCTGTATCTAAGAGTTCTGAATCTATAAACTCAACCAATCATGGGTCAAAAATATTTGAAAAAATTTGTATACATACTGACCATGCACACACTTTTCTCCTTGCCATTATTCCCCAAAAAATACATTACAAAAATTACTTACATAGCGTTTATATTGTATTACATATTACAAGTGATTCAGAGATGACTTAAAGTATGGGGGAGGATGTTTGTAGGTTATACGCAAATGCTATGTCATTTTATTTAAAGGACTTGAGCATGTTTGCATTTTAGGATTTCAGAAAGATTCTGGGACTAATTCCCTATGAACACCAAGGGCCAACTGTAATTTCTTACACCATCCATAGGAAAGTAATAACAAATTTTCAATCTGTTTTGGCTATTCCTCCAGGGCAGGGAGAGAAGGAAATGGCTACTGAATTTTCTACCAGGTTCTGGGTGAGGTATTTCACATACATTGTATCCTTGGAATAACCCTAAGGATTATTCCCTTTTGTTTTTGTTTTAGATTATATGACCAGGGCTCAATCAATTTACAAAATTTACCTGGTTTACTCCTGAAGGAATACTCAGCATTGTAACACACAATGTTGCCACTCAACACATAGCAAAAGATAAGTTTTAAGACAAAACCAATATTGTCTATCTCATATTTGTGTCTTGTCCCTTCACTTTTTGATTAGACGACCACTAGAAGAGAGAACGAAATAAGAACACTTGACAAGGTTGTTGGACTGACAGGCTAGTGGAACATAGAAATAGCTTCCCTAAGAATCCTTAAATTTTACTTTCATTTTGTCTTCAAGAAAATGGAGCAGAATAATCTGTAGAGGAAGGTCATGGCATATTTGGCTCATCTTAAGAAGAAGATGGTGTTAAGACCCTGTCCATTCATAAGCTTCAGGAAAGGAGGTTGTAGAAATACCCTCCACCTACTATCATTAATTTTGAGGGGATCCACTTCTCTAAGATTTACAATTCTAGGATAACTGCAACAAATTCTCTAAACTTCACAGTGAAACTCACAACTCTCTTTTATTGTAAGTTGTGTAGATAACATTTGAACTGACTAAAATTCCAGGGGATGTTCTTTTACTGGCTAAACAGCTTAAAACAGCGATTCTTCATGTCTTTCAGGTATCAGGCCCCTTTGAGACTCTCAGAGTAGCTATGAGTCTGATCCTCAGAAAAATGTCAACACAAGCACAAGGGGACAATGGCAGGTGGTAGACCCTCTCTGGCCATGCAGAGATGTACAAGAATCTGCAGTTTAAGGTTTATTTCAAGTGGTAGGCCCAGATGTGTAAAATAATTTCTGATTCCAACTCCTCTGCGTAACTTTCTTATTCCTCAAAACTATAGACTCATTAGTTATTTAACCATTTCCTCTAATTTAGTTAACTGAAAGTATGAGTCCACTTGCTTAGTATAGCATATTCATTCTAAAAAATATAATACTTTCACTATGTTAGATGCTGGTTATGCAAAGATGAATGCAGTAGGCTACCCACCCTTAAGAAGATCAAGGTCAAGTACAGGAGAGAAAGAAATAGAGACAAATTGCAGCAACTCCTGAGAAGTGCCTTAATAGTTACAAATAGTCACACGCTGTAGACACACAGAGAAGGACTACCAATGTAAACTGTCTTGGGGAACAGACAGGTTTCCAGTAGCTATGTGGTCATAGCTGTTGTCAAATTCTCATTTAACTTTGCAGAAATACAGCATCAACAGCACAGAACCATAGTTTTAATTGGTTCATTATTAGCACTTTTCTTAGCAGAGTTTAGAATGCCTTTCATATCCTTATCTTTTGGATAGGTATGTTTGAACAAATGTTTAGCAATATGGTGAGGACAGGAAATTAGACATAAGTTTAGAGATAGGACCTGTCCTTGTGATTTAGGAAAGTGAATAATGAGCATATGGAACTTCAGCCAGACCTTCAAAGTGGGTAGAATTTGGTGAGAATTTTAGAAATGACAAGTCTGACTGGACGAGAAGGCTTAGTGGGAAATAGCCTTGCCTGGGTAGGTTTGGGTGACCTGATAGTCGGTCAATTGTTTTATTCTTGAAGCAGTAGGCAATCTGAAAGCTATTCTGACTTCTTCAGCAGAAGTGGGACATGCAGGAAGATTAGGAAGATCAGACTGGTGAATAGTTTGGACAGAGTAGGGAGAAAAAGATGAGAATAATTTGGAGCTTAGGGGGTGGATAAACTAGGTGATGGCTTTTGGTGCTTCTGTTAGGGAGGTAAAAATGGAAAAGAACATAAAGAAAAAAATCAAAGAAAGCATGTTGAAGAAATGTTTGGGAGTAATTGGTAACAAATAGTTACAGGGAATAGGTCAGAAAGAGTTATATTCAGTATTATTTATTTACTTAACAAACACAATGGAGCAGCTACCATGAGTCATAAGTGGATGCCGAGCTCTGGGATTCAACTGTGAATAAGAGTGGCTGCTCAATGCCTTGTCGCTGCTCCCAAAGAGCATGTTGGTTCCATTTCCTCTGTTTCCATGACATTGTCTACTGTCACCTACATTTTGCACAATCTCTTCTGTTCAGATACTCAAACTGTTTTGAAGGTGCCACATGTGAAGTCTTGAGACAGGGTAAGGAAAAGGGGGTAAGGCTATGTATTTATTCCTCTTTCCTGGGGTGCAAATATGCTTATTATATGTAATTAGATATTTTATATCTGTGGAATGCTGGAGTACCTCATTCCTCTCTTCCCCATCAAAGGATATCTTAGAAGGAATCTAGAATTTGGGGAAGACGACCAACCTGGTGATGTGAAACTGCATGTTTGGCAACTCAATGACCTAGAGTTTCATCTTTACCTTAAAAATGGGGTACAGAGCTGCAGCCATGACTAATGAAAAAGCGCAGGTACCAGGAAATAGCTCAAGTGAGCCAATGACAGTGTTGGAGCGGGGAAGGCATAGATGTTCACGGGCAGTCAGGAACAATGTCCTGATATACAAGTTGAGTATATCAACTGAAGTGCTTGGGACCAGAGGTGTTTTGGATTTAAGATTTTTTCAGATTGTGGAATATTTACATGTACATAATGAGATATTTTATTATTGGTTCTGAAGTATAAACACAAAATGCTCATATGACATAACCCAAAAGTGATTTTGCACAATATTTTTAGTAATATTGTGCATGAAACAAAGTTTCATAGTATGGAATTTTCCACCTGTGCTGTCATATCAGCACTCAAAAATTTCTAATTTTGGAGCATTTTGAACGTTAGACTTCCAGATTAGGGACGCTCCACCTATACATATATTCATGCCCTTCTGTCCACAGTCACTATCTTATTGTGCCTGTCAGTGTCTCTCCCTGGGCTATGAGTTAAGCATTTAGTTTTTCTGCTTCACTCTGTCTCTCTAATTTAGGACACCTTACATTCCTTCACCATCTGCTCCTTGCCCACATCTCTGACCTCATCTAGCTACAGTCTGTCCTCTGTCTTCTCCTTCTTCTTAACCTTCATCCACTTTGGTTTTATGTACATTTCTAGTCCTTTCTTGTCTCTGGTCCTTTGTACACACTGTGGTCTCCCCTACTTTGCAGGGCTGACTTGTATTTTTGTCTCAGTTTAATATTAAGACCTCAAGGATTCTTTCCTCCTCACCCCATCCCTTTTTTTGTTCTCTTAGCCTATTCATTTCATAGCATTTTTTACCACATGCAATTATTTTATATGTGTTTGTTTAATTCTTTATCTCCTGTTGTATAAGTCCATTTTGTTTATTGTTGTATAATCCAGGACCCAGCCCAGTGCTGGCATCCTCTAGGTGTTCAATATATATATTTATGGAATGATCAACAGTATTTGTAGTAGGCAGAACCTTCTACTAACTCCAACATGTTGAAGGTTGCTGCTTCTGACCCTGGTTCTCTCATGAAAGGAAAGGTTTGTGGGCTAAATTATTAGATGGCCCATGTTAGGGCCTGAAATTAACTTCTTATAAATTCTGGACCATACCAAATACTTTGTTTTGTGATAGCACCCCTTTTTGTATTAGTTCTCAACTGAATTTCCAAGTATTCTAGTAACAGGGCTCAAAAGTTTCCTTTTTTTTTTACTCTTTTATAGAGCATTTTTAGGATCATAGTTCTGTATTAAGAACACAATAAGTATTCTGAATTTTGGGAACTGAAATAAAGACAAAGTCAATTCTATATAACTTAGATAATGACTTATACTTTTCCTGAAGATCACCAATATTATAAATTGTCCTTTTTGTTTTAATTTAGGCAAACTTTTGTTGTTTTCTTTCACTAAACTACAGTTTACTAAAATAACGCTTCATGGCACAGCTACTGTGACTATATAAATTTCTTTTTAATTGCATCGTGTAGTGTATGAAAGAAGAAGGTGCTGGGTGGTGGTAGAATGAGCTTGAGGGCCCAAGTGAGGGTAGAAGGAATCCATGACACAAACCTGGTCTATTTTGGTACAAATTTCCCCGGGAAAAGGTTGGAGTGAGCCCAGCATTCAGGAATCTGTCCAAATAAAGAAGAGCTGGGTGACAGTAGGTAATATGTGTGGCAGGGAACATGTCCATGCTTTGGAAGGACTTGAGTACCAGGTTATGTACAACTCAGGCAATGAGGTAGGAGTCCACTTGCTGGAGCCTGAGGGCTAAGCAACGGCCGACATGGAAGTTAACTGGGCAGCCTCCAGTGACTGAGATCAACCAGCCAGCTGAGGAGCAGAGGGACTCAGGAGCCAGACAGTTCATTTCTGTGAGTTATAGCTATTTAAATATGAGAAAAATTATCTCTTCCTTTGAGCTATTGAAATAGTAATAAATTAAAATATATAATTGTATTATTATTTTGTGGCCCTCGTGGTTATGATTGCTGTTAATGATAATCTTTTCTCTTGTTTGTAGATTGTCTTAGCCTGCTGGAGCTATAAATGTTCTTTGGTCCATACAAGAAAGCAGGAGGGAATCCCACTAAAGGAAAACCGAAACCATTCCCAAATTTATTTAAATCATATTTGAAAAAGAGAAATGGAATTTAGGGAGATAAATTTTAACTGTATAAGCCTTTGCTAATAAAAGATTAAGGTGTGTGTGGTTTGGCATCTTTTAATTATTTTTTTTCCCTAGCATCTTGAATATACAATGTTTGAAATCTCTGGTTGGATCAACACTATTTTGCTCAGAGGTTTGTGGACTTTGCATACTGATTCTTTCCTGTTTCCAAGTACATTTGCTTTTAGGCTATTTTTATTCACTTTAAAGGAATTTTAATAACTTTCTGTTGACAGCATGGACAGCTGGTCTTGGGAATTAAAGAAAATTCACTTGCTGACTGAGGAAGGAAGTGACATCAATGAGCTTCTAAAGTCAGCCCAGAGGGGGAAATTGGCTTGTGAGAGAGTAGCCTTTCATGGCACTGTATTTATCGAGCGACACCTTGAGATGCAAATTGCTGTATCAATCAAACCTATGGTGCCTACCTCCAACCACCTCAGTGCAAACTGAAGGAACAATGCCCTGAAACACTGAGAAGAAAATGGATGAGGGGTGCAGGAACCCAGGGGCGAAGTGAATTACGGGTGCTCAGATGCTGTCTCACCCAGCCGATACTTCATTCGCTGTCGAGCCTCAGTTTCTTTGTCTAGAAAATGAGTTTGATGTAAACTGTTGATTGAAGTCCGTCTGTTTCTGTGATAGATGGTTGAGAAGACCATGTACTAATCTATATAGTGTAGACATGTTATCTTGCCATTTCTGTTCTTAAGAGAGCTATCAATTGCTTTTGATCCCCTATCTGAGAGCTATTTGAAACAGGGCTTTTTAGGTGTCATATTAGGTACTATGTTGATCTCTTAGTAAACAAAAAACTATATTCATTGATTAAAACTATTGTAGAAAAAGCCAGGTACCAAATCTGTTTATTAATAATAGTAATACCGATTATCATTGCAACACAATGAATGTGATACCTTTCTTTCATCATGATCAGAGACTTTCTCTTCACTGTGGTTATGTATTTTTCAAAGACAGCTCTGCTGCATATTAATTACATGTGTATATGTGGGTTGTGTCTTATGAGCATGCATGTGTGAGTATATATGCACACACCTGTACAAAGAGAGACTGAAATGTCTCTCTTACGTTTCATAGTCATACATTTCATAGTCATAAGGTGAAAAAGTAAGTTGCTGATTACTTCTTACTATGTTTCTAAAAGTGTGTGAGGTAGCTACAGTGATGTCTCAGTAGCAGTTAAAAATAATTACAGTTGAGTTAAAAACTAGAATCACAGGAATTAATTCAACCCAAGAAATAGATACGTTAATTCTGGCTTCTTTTCTTTATCTCTCAATATATTTGGGGCATTCAATTCAATTTTCAAGATTTTATGAACTTACATGTAACTTGAACTAATAAAAGAAAAATTAGTTAATAACGGTTTAGGTAACTCTCACCTGCTTTAGTCTTTAAGCCAAAGACTTTTCAGATTATCGCCCAAACTGGAGGTGTCCTGTCCCTAGTAAAACTCATTCATTTCATTCTGCAATGACATTTTAATGAGCATATATTCTGGATAAAATTATATGCTGGGTGGTGTATGGGCATAGAAATAAAGTAGAGGAAACAAAATGAGCTCTCTTTCTCTCTCTCTCTCACACACAACCATACCCACACCCACACACACAACATACCAACATCAAATGATGGCACTTTCAGATATTTAGAGTAAATTGTATGTTTAGTTATATGCAAAAAGTATTTGAATCTGATAGTAGAACTGGTGATGGGGTCACTTTCAGACTTTTCTAGTATTGACTCTGCCACTGTCAGTTTATGTTACGTGACATAATATTTCACCTTTCTGATTTTTTGCTTTGTTTTTAGTGCATTATGACAGAGTTGTAGTTACTAAATTTGCTTATAGTTGCTTAAATTAGTTGACTCTAAAAAGAATGAGAGGAATTTAAACTTTCCAAAGTTAGCACAAATGAGAGAAGGAAGACAGGGAAACTTGGGGAGACTTCACTGAGGAGTAGGATATTAGCAGAAGCAGATGAGAGGCATAGCATTTCACCCAGCAGGTTAAGCACAATCAAAGCACAAGTCAGCAAATGCACGTGTAGGGAAGTACATCCTTAGCTTGGCTGATGTATAGTCTGCATATGAGAAAATAATAAGAGACAAAGTAAAAAAGTGTGAGAAGGATCAGTGTTATGGAGTATCCTTACATTTAAAGACATGTATTTGGCAGGAGGGTCCTTGAAGACTTTTGAGTGAGCAAGTGATTAAAATGGTATTTTCAGAAGATTAAGCCAACAGTGCCATGGCTTGAGGGTAGAGATGGAAGAATGTGGATGAGTGTGAGACATAGTGTATGAGTAGAACAGAATGGACCATTCACATGGGGGGAGGAGGGAAACAAGGGGAAGAAAGGAATCAAAGATTACCAAGATTGTAGCTTGTCTATGTGGGAGAAAATGTACTTAGTTCAAAGGAGAAAGGGAAGCAAGGAGACAGGGCCAGTTTAACAAAGTAATTTTGATGAGTGATGGAGATGAGATGATGTGCCCAGTTCAGCATCTGCTAGATTTAAAAATACCAGCAAGACACCCAGCGGAGGCAGAAATCGAGCCCAGGAATAGGTCTGAGGTAAATACCAAGCCATATTCTGCAGAGAGATGCCAGGGAGTTATGGAATAGAAGACTTGAGCTGAAGTATTAAGAGGGAAATAAATGTTAAAATAAAAATCTTGTGTTTTATTGATAGTTAATAATTTGGTGACTCCTTATATAATGGAATGAAAATTTTATACTGTTCAGCAAATAGGAAGAGACTTCTTCACTAAACTGCCACAGGATGTGGCTATCAGGAGCTAGCACATTTGAAAATTGGTTTGGAAGTGTAAGTTCTCACTAGTTGAATTAGTTTTCTTGTTGCTGTGACAAAATACCTGGCAAAAACTACTTAAAAAGAGGAGAGGAACAAATTTATTTTGGTTCACAGTTCTAAAAGTTTCTGTCGTCATGGCGGGAAAGGCATCGTGTTGCAGCTCACATCTTGGCAGCCAGGAAGCAGAGAGAGAAGAAGTGACCAGGGACCAAGTATAATCTTCAAATGTAGGCTCCAGTAACCCACTTCCTCCTGAAGTCTCTAGAACCTCCCAAAACAGCACCACCCAGGTGGGAACCAACCTTTCACACATGAGCCTGTGGAGAATATTTCATATTCAAACCATAGCAGTAGTTGTAGTGTTAAAAGGCAAAAATGAGTGTTGGTGGAAGAAAACTAGGCTAATTTCCTTATTTATGAACTAAGGCTGATGAAAGTTTGGAATTTACCTAAGAATGCTAACCAAACTAAAGGCAGATCTGAGAGTAGAAAACAGATTTCAGAAATGGTCAAGACTGGGAGGCTAAGCAATCTGAATGTTTGGTCTGAGTCCCAGTTTCCCTGCTCCCTGTCTGGGTAGCCTTGGGCAATCATAACCTCTCTGAGCTTCCTCTTCTGTAAAGTAGGATAACACACATACTTCCACAATTATCTGTGATGATTCTATGAGTTCATATATAGAAGGACTCAGCACAGTTCCTGACATTAATAGCAAGTCAGTCTAGTTCTCTTTCCCTTTTATCACAGGCCACACAGGTTAAGGATAATAAAACCAGATTCTCTAGAAGCCAAATAGAGCCTGTTAAGAAGAATAAGAACAAATTTCAAAGTATGCTATTCTGCAAAGACCAGGGAGTATGGAAAATGAATATAAATAATACATATTTATAGTATCAAAAATGGAAAAAATTAAAAATGAGACAATTACTCAAACTTACATAATTGACAAATAATCAAGAACTTTAGTTTTGTCAAATAAAGAAAAATAAAATGCTTAGAATCCTATCTTCACCTAAATGTACACATGTGCAGATGTTAATCCAAATTCTGTCCATGGTCTCCATTCTCCAAGTGCCCAGAAGCTGAGGCTAAAGAATGCTGCTGTTTTTACTTCTGTGGGGGAAACAAGCTGAGATTGGGGTAGCAGGAGCCTCTTGGAAGCTAGGGGGGGCTGGGGATCCAGGGGCTCTCTAGGGAACCAGTTCTTATTCTAATTCAAAACATTCTTTGAGAAGGAAGGTGTGTACAATTTTCTATTTCCTCTTTTATAGTTAGGGTACATTATGGTAGGACACTTTCCATTTTAGCACTATATTTATTCTCTTCCCTTCGCATTCATTAGAATCTCCAAAATGACTGAGTTTTATTAATTCCTTATTAAGTCTGCAGATCCCAGGCATTCTCAGTTTCTCATTATCTCTAGTGACCAATCAGAGCTTTACTATAGAGGCAGGAAAAGTGACTCACACAGTAGACAGCGGGTAGAAACTGGGTCTCATGAGCTCTTACACTAGGATCTACAATCTTAGTAAAAGTAAGTTTCTCACTTCACTTATCTTTAGAAGTGGTGAAAAATTCTAGCTTGTTTTAAAAATCAAATTTATTTTTGAAATAGGATGCTAGGTTTTCTATTGCAAATTCAAACAAGATATTTTTCCCTACAAAAATAAAATAAAAGAGAAAATAAAAACACACCCAAATGGGACAGCTTTTCTCTTTAGTTAACTTTCAGAATTCTGAGGAGTACACACAGTGACTAGGGATGTTTTTCTATTACCTCTTTTTTTCATAACATCCATAGTCACTTAAGGCTAGAACTAGCTAGAAGGATTGTTTATGCTGTGATTTTTGGCCAACTCTCAGCTCTTCCAACCTGACAGATGTGATATAAATACACCTCTAGAGAGTTTGTTTGTATACTATAGATGAAGATTCTGTAGAAAGAAAAATCTAAGGCCAAGCCTTTTCTGTCTGTATGATTAGTGGGCTGGTGGTTCAAACATCAAAGATGAAAAATAAATAGGCTCCCTTTAGGTGGCCCCACATGGCACCATTTTCTTAGTATCAGTCTGTTGGATATTTTCTGACACAGTCACAATTGCAAAGGCTGGGCTTATGATTTTGATACATTTATACATTTCTCTTACTTTTTATATACTTTTGGTAATTTGGGGTATTTTTTCATTTGTTTGCTTGTTTTAAATTCCAGAAGTCTTAAGCATAATTACAATTTATTTTGGGGGTTGCCATAGGATGGTTTTATGTGGGTAAGGGAATGTCTATGAAATCATTTTTGTAGTGGAAATCTATGAAATTTTAATTTTTTAAACACTCAGAAGAAACAAATGACGAAGTTGAATGTGGGCTATGATGGACCATAGAGAGTTATTTTTGTTTAATTAGATTCTTATTTGTTATACATCATCAAAATTAGTTACAGAGAATTCATTTAATATTCATTGGAATAAAAATGAACTCAGCTTCTTGCTCTATTGTAGAGAATAATTTTTGAACTTCACTTTTTTACTTAGCAGTAAATGTGATAATTATTTTGTTTTACAATGTTGATAGAATAATTTTCTTTCTATTTTAAAAACTTTTATTTAAGAAATGGTCAAGGTTGTTTGCTGCTATGAAAGTAATGATGTGAATGAGTAACTTAAATCCATGAAGCCCTAAACCAATTTATAAGTGAATTGTTATATAATTTTTTATTTAAAAATCTCCCATGTTTCTTTTTTTCCTCAAATGAACAGAAAACATAAACCTTTACAGCATGGGCAAGTAATAGTAATTCTTCTATACTGCTATAGTGAGTGCTTATCTCATTGTAATTTTTACATTTAAACATACACAAGTGATATAAGTAAGAATTTAAGATGATAATTTTATCTTCTCTCACTGTCTTGCTCTATCTCTTAACCAAGTTAGTGTCAATAATGTTTTTGTGGCTTGAACCACCAATCACCATCTCATACAACTATAAAATCATTTTTCCTTGGCTTTGATTCAATTCATCAACTCATAAAGAGTTTTCTTTTCCTTCTACTAGGAAATATTTGCTGTATTAAAAAAACTAGACATAATAGCAAGATACTGGTTTTGGGTTCAAATAACCAGACACATTATGCTTTCTCTGTGACAATACTGACTCTAAGAAAAGTCTCTTTCATAAAGGGTCTATGAATACCAGTTTTAATTTTAAATTGCTGCCTAAGTTTTTTAAACACATGAGAGAATATGTGAAATATAGGTCAGTTTGATTGATCAGATATTCAGCAGTGATTACGAAAAGTAAATTCAACATTCTTTACTATAGGCAGTATAGAACTTACAAATCTCTAAAAATCTCATTGAAGGAGTTGTGTTGAGATGATTTTCAGAAGGACTAGGGTGGAGTCAAATAAGCTAGAAGACCACTGTAGTGCTCTTGAGAAGAGGGGAGGAGGCCCAGAGAGAAGAGAAATTGAATACAGATGTTAGGGAAGGTCCATTCCAGAAATGTGTAAGAGATAAAATAGGCTTCTTAATGGGTGAGAGAGGGAAATCAGGACAGCCAGCAGGTTAGACGAGTGATGTCTGTGTGGATAGTGGTGCCATCTATGGAGCAGTTTTAGGAGGTAAGATAATGAGTTCTATTTTGTATTTTGTTTCAGTGCCTACAAGATGTCTAAGGATGAAAATGTTGAGCAGGCAGGTGGACTTGTGATTATAAAGCTCCAGAATGTTGTCTGGACTGCAAATGTAGGTGTAAAAGTTATCAGATCACTGAAGCTGATTGCTGTGGGTCACAAATTATATTATCTTAAGAGAATGGATCAGATGAGAAGAGATAGAGCTGATGGGTGATCTGAGGGAAAAGAGCTAAGAGAGACAAAGAGAAAGAATAGACAGAAATGTACGGGAAATGAAATAAGAATGTGCTACCACCAGTATAAAAGAAACCAAGAAGTAGGAGGGAGCCACACTCACACTGCTGGTAGGAGAAGCACAACTCCTTAGGAGAAGAATTGTCAATAGCTAATAAGTTTACTTATGAATTTGTTTTTTGATTCAGCTTATTGACTCAATGTTTCTAGAAGATACAACTCTATAATATTTAAAAAAATATATACACAGTTCATTATAGCATTACAGGTAATAACAAAAGAATAAAAACAACCCAACTATATTCACTCAATGGAAGATGATTTATATATTGAAATATAAAGAGCAAGATAAAGAGCCTTCTCTGAGAGAAGGCTATTTTATGTCTATTGGTTCTACTTCCAGAAAGAAACACAGAAACCATAAACCAATGACTAAAGAAAATGATTATTATTGGGAAGAGTTTGAGTTGGAGTGGCTCAAAAAGTAGAATGCCTGTTGAGCAAGCATGAGGCCCTAAGTTCAAACCCCAGTACTGCCAAGAGTATGGATAGAGTAGAGAGGATTTGTTTGGGAGTGAGGCTTTTTTGAAAACCTTTTATATACTTATGACTTTTGACATGTATAAATATTTTACATGTCCAAAACACAAAGTTAAAAAGGTGAATCCTAAAACTGAACACAAATAGATACTCTCTGGTCAAATTGTTAAAAAAAAAAAGCATAATAGAAAAAAATTGCAGTCACTAATGAAAATAATATTTTAACTATCTTTATGGTTTATATTCCAAAACCAAAAAGTAATGGAAAAAAGTTGTAAATATCACTCAGTAGACTTACCACCAGTATTAATATTAGCATTATAATTTAGAAACTATTTCTATATACTATATGATAAAAATAAGTTTAATCAGCAACTAATATTAATGTTCTTAGGAACTAAATTTTTCAGTATACCTCTTTCAAGTGACAAACACAAAGGGATTCTAAATTTCAGTTGAAATATTAATATGAAGTCATCATTTAGAAAAATAGCAGAAATGAATATACCATAGCTATTGGTTTCCATAACTATTTCCCCACGAAAAGAAATCAGCATTCCTTACAGAAACTGGTTCCAGGGTTTGGGCGGAAGTGAATATCTCTTTTTGCCAGCAATTCAAAGAAGTTCTCAAAACTAATGAGGATATGCTGAAAAGATATGAGGGCTAATCTCAAAGAGTTCTTCATTGGAAAAATGTGCACACCAAAAAGAATAATGATTACAATTGATGGTAATACATTTTGTAATTAAAAATCAATGAGTTTACAGTGATCTATCTCAACCAAAAAGAGAGAGAAAGGGAAAAATGGGTAAAGTTTTATACTGAGGAATATTATCTAATAAATGTAGAAGAAATGATAAAAATTTAAAACCCGATGTAATACATGATCCACGTAGCGACCACTAGTGGATTCTAAAATAGGATATGCAAAGTATTGTTTTCCAGATGTCTTTGTCATTTCAAAGGAAATTGTACTTTTAAAAAATTCTTTTAAGTTAAAATATTATTTTAAAACAGATCTGTTCTCATTTTTTAACAAAGCGATCGAACTTGATATCCTTAAAATGAAACAAGTGACAACATATGCTATGAGCTGACATCTTACCCATAAGGTATCAGTGCCCAAAATGCTTGACCAAATTTCTAGACATAGATGTCTGTTTACTGAGGAAAAGAATCATTTAAGCTATGTAATGAGGAAACACAGAGAATTAAGGAATTCCTAGGTCAGACAAGTGACCAAGATTCCTAAATAAATCAATGTCATGGGGGAAAACCAAAAGAAAACTAGGTGCTATTCTAGATAACAAAATAATAAGGAAATATAACCCCCAAATTCAATGTTGAACACTGATTAGATTCTACTTCAGGGAAGAAATAGTTGTAAAGACTTGGGTCACTGAGGAGATTTGAATATGGGTTTGATAACAGATGACATAATAGAATGATGTCAGTCTCAGGTGTGAAGATGCATTGTCACTATGTAGGAGGTTGTCCTCATTCTCAGGATACAGGTGCTGAAATATTTAGGAGTGAGGTGTTAGGATGTCTTCGACTTACTTTAAAATGTACACATGAACATGTGCCATGTAGGGGTAGTGTAAGTGGCAAAATGTTAGCAATTGGTGAATTTTGGTGACAACCATCTAGGTGCTAGATGCTAGGTGCTTTTAGCACCTAGTAGCTAAAAGCTACTCTTTTAGCTCTTCTGTAGATTTGAAATTTTTCATGTATAAAGTCAAAGAAAAAAGAACAAATCCATCAAAGTGCTAAGAGTGACAGAGGTAAGATACAGGGGGGAAAAAGTCCCTTTCTTGCCTGTGAGGACTTTAATCAGAAAAGTTTCAAAGAAATGGTAGGAACTGAAGTCAAATGTCACTGACTTTGGAAGTGAGAAAAGGGAAACAGGAAGGAAAGTCTTCACCTGAGAGAAATGAATGAAAATGAATGAAAAGGTTGAATTAGTGTAGAAATATTGATGGAGCCAGAGAACTTTGAAATTGTTCTGGGCTGAGGGCAGAGTATGCTGAGAAGAACACGTTGAACGTTCTGGAAAGACAGTGATGGAAACTTCCAGAAACAGGTCCTGAGTGGGCAGTGTAACTAAGGGACAGGCTTGTCTGTGACTGTGAGAGGGGACACACCATCCTCTGATAATGGAGGATGGTAGGGTAGAGGACACACAGTGACAATAAGCTGAGATAGAGCATGCCTGAGGCTGGAACTTCCTCCAACGCCCTGAAGCAAGGCCATCTTGAGAAGAGTGAAGCTTTCAAGAGGACAGCGAGGGTTGGGATCATTAATAGGAACAGGACTGTTAGGCTACTGCGAGGTGAAAAGGCCATCCACATGCTGGAGAAAGTGATTTCAAAGTGGCACTCATCAGCATGGTGGTGTAACCTCTCCATTTTCCTAGGCAAGTGATATGAAGGTAGTGGGATGACAGGGGCCCAGCTGGGCTGAGGATGGGGAAAATCTGATGATGAGTGGTGAAGGCTCAGGCCAGACTGAGAAGGAAAGTGGCTAAAGCAGGGGAAATGCAGGATGGCCGGATAAAAGGCCCAGAGACCCCTATGAAGCTAAAAGGAGTTAAGTGGGTGAGAAGTGTCTAGAGAATAATAATATCAAAATGTGGTCAGAGTCTGGAACCTCTGAATTTCAGACTCTTAAGCAATTCCAGGTGAGGATCAAGTTGTGGTTACTGGAGTTGGAAACTGAAGTGGAGCTTATGATTGTAACAAATTTCCCCAGGAACGTAGGTCTTCAGAGTTATATGGACATAGCCTTTATGGAAGAAGTTTGAAGGCATTTCTGTCAGGGAGGGGTCCAATTTGAGCCTGGTGCCATGTTTTCAATTGCCTTACTAAAATTTTACTTGCCTGACTCAATTTCATTTTGTTCAACTAAGAAGTCTTGGGAAGAGTCAAAAGTAAGCATAAGTTCTCCTTCTAGGATTTAGTATAGGGAAATTTTGAATTAAAAAGGTGACATGGATACATTTAATGAAAAAGTAAGTTACAAAACGGTAATTGAGTCATGAACCTATTTTTATTGAAATATATATTTTTATGAAAAACATGAATCTCTGGGTAATGGATTTAAGGATAAACTTTTCTTTGATTTTCTGCATATTCTGACTTTCTATAATAACTTTTACAAATGAATTAAAGAAGATTGAATTTAAAATAAGTTGAAAATGTGACATAAATGTACTTTTAGCATAGCTATGTTAAAAAAATCCCTTTTTTGTCTTTCTTATTTTTTGCCCATATTTAATTTTTATTGTTGTGCTTGGTGGGGTACATTGTGGCATTTACAAAATTCTTACAATATATCAAAAGTATCATTCTTGAATTCACCCCCTTTATCATTCTTCTTTATCCCCCTCCTTCCCCTGATTCCTGGAATAGTTTCAACAGATATCACTTTTCCATTTACATACATGTGTACACAATGTTTATACTATATTCACCCTCCCACACTCTTTCCCACCTCCTCTCTCCTCCCACTGGTACCAGTCTCCTCCCCAAACATAGGACCTGTTTTGCCTTCCTGTTCTCTGATTTTGTTAAAGAAAAAAAGTGACATTTTTGTTTAAGATAGCTACACAGGGAGTTTCCTTGTGACATTTCCATGTATATATGTATTATAACCTGAATTGGTTCATCGCCTCTATTCTTTTACTTTCTACCTTAATCCCCTTCTTATGGTGATTTCAAGAGGCTGAAAAATTCTATATTCATTCTTATATAAGAATTACATCAACCATGTTAACCTTAACTTCCTTCTTTTACCCTCCCTCTCTCATTTGTGAACTCCCCTTAACATGACCTGTTTAAATCAATGTTCATTTATTGTGAAGAATCTAAAAAATGCAGATAAAAGAAAACTAAACATAGATCTGCCATATGATCCAGCAATACCACTCCTAGGGAAATACCCAAAGGAATTCAACTCAGGTTATTACAAAGGCACCTGCATACCGATGTTTATTGCAGCACTATTCACAATAGCCAAGTTATGGAAACAGCCAAAATGTCCCACTACAGACAAGTGGATTAAGAAAACGTGGTATTTATACATAATGGAATTTTACTCAGTCACAAAGAAGAATGAAATTTTATCATTCACAGGTAAATGGATGGAACTGGAGAACATGATCTTAAGCAAAATTATCCAGGCTTAGAAGGCCAAAGGTTGCATGTTCTCCCTCATATGTGGATTATATACCTAAAAACAAATGCAGCAATTGATGAGAGACAGGTCACACTAAGGGGAGGCCGTTCACGGGAGGGATAGGACAAGGGAAAAAAACCAAAAACCTGAATGTGGTTGATGTGCTCACTGTACAGGAATGAATATAGAAACCTTAAGCTGGCTGGGTCCACCATGGGAAGGGGACTAGAGAGGAGTAAGAGGACTGACAGAGATGTACCAGTTGGGGTTGTAATACATATATGCATGGAAACAACTCAAGAAAACTCCCTGAGTAGCTATCTTTATCTCAAACTAGCAAAAATAGTAGTTTTTGTTTCTCTTTTAATCATTTATGTTTTTTTCTTCTACAAAATTGGAGAACAGGAGGAAAGAACAGGTTCTGCCCAGGAAGCAGAGGAGTGTGGTGGCAGGAGGGTTGGCACTGGTGGGAAAGGAGCAGGAGGGTGAATACGGTGCCAATAATTTATACACATGTATGTAAATGTAAAATGACACCTTTTGAGACTGTTCCAGGAATCAGGGGAGGGGGGATGTGAAGAGAAGTAGAGGGGTGAATTCAAGTATGATATATTTGATACATTGTAAGAACCTTTATAAATACTTCAGTGTAGCCCCACCCAGCACAAAAATAAAAAGAAATGGAAGTACTTACTGAGGAGATGGTTAAAAAAAAAAGAAATGAACAGTTATTTGTGATCCTAACACTGACAGGCAAGACCTGGGCTATGGTTTGGATATAGTTTGATTGTGTTCTCCAAAGGTTCTTGTGTTACAGAGCTGGTCCACTGTGTGGCAGTGAAGAGGTGGTGGTGGGGCCTTTAAGAGGAGGGGTCTACTGGAAGGTAAGTAGGTGATGGGTACACTGTTGTTGGAAGAGATTAACACTGATGTGGTGGAGGGAGTTAGTTCTGGTGAGAGTGGGTTGTGCAAAAGGGAAGGAAACCACTTCATACTCTTGACTCCTTCTTCCTGTGGTTAGCTCCCTTTTCATTTCTCTGCTTTCTTGCCAGCATAGATGCTGGTGCTGCATTCGTCAGGCCTTCCCATCAACAGAACCATGACCCAAACAGATATCTTTATAAAGTACCCTGCCTCAGGGATTTTGTTATAGCAACACAAACCACACTAAGACAGTCAGTTAACATTTGTGGTACACGCTTCCAGATATTTTATTTTTGCTTTTTGAAAGTGGTATCATCTAACACAGTTTTTTAAAAAAAATTGTTCACTTAAATAATCTTTGCATGCAATTAAATATTTTCACTATATTGTTTTAAAAGGGTACTTTTTTTTTAAATCAAAGCTTTTAAAAATCTTCTTTTAGACAGTTTTATTTACTTTATTTTTTGTAGGAGGAGGCCCTCTCATATGGGACACTGTGGGGAGTTTTTATGTGCATGTTATCTTTGAGTGCACCCATGACCTTTCTTTAGCACAGATTTCTGGAAGTGGAATTGATGGATCAAAGTTTTACTCAGTGCCTAAAATTAATACTAAGAGTATTACTAAATGCTTGTTTTCCGGCACTTCTGCCATCTCTGAATTTAAAAAGTGGCAATTTAAAAAGGAAGTTTGCTATTTATGCAATCCTACTGTTTTGACTTTGTCTTAGTTTCATTGCCTATTTATTTTTTGTCAGTACTAGGGGTTGAATTTAGGGCTTTGCACTTGCTAAGCAGGTACTCTACCACTTGAGCCATGCCTCTAGTTATGTCATTTCAGTTTTTACTAGAGAGGTTGAACATTGTATATTCTTATAGGGCCTTGGTATTTCTTCTATTCCTTTTGCTCGCTCTCTTTTTCTTAGTACCACTAATTTTTGCCTATCATATGTTTTATGAGCATTTTCCCTAATTTGCCATTCACCTTTAGTAATTTACAATGTTGAGGTAATTAAAAGATAAAATTAAAAGATAAAATACTGATAGCAATGGCCAGCAGTGATGAGCACTAACAGCACACCAGTACTGTGCTAGGTACTACCAACTGCATTTTTTGTTCAGTTCTCACAGCCTCCTTAAGGGAAATGCCTACTCACATGATGAAGACCGAGGACTGCAGAAGGTAACCTACCAAAGATCACAGAGCTGAGAAAGGGTGAGGTCAATCTTTTCCCTTCTGAGCCAGTATCACTTCTTTTCTGTTTCTGCCTTCCATGACATGCTTGGAAAGTCATAACTGGCAGCTTTTAAAAAATAATAAGGTTGAATTTGTACATAATGCTATAGAACAATATCTACATTGTATTCTCAGAACAGTGTATTAAAGACTAGCATGTTCAAAAAAGTATTTATAATTAAATAAAAAAGGCAGAGGAGATATTTTAGTACTTTTTTCTACGTAGGGTGTGGTGGGAGAAAGAAGTAATACTTTTAACTGAGGCATATCTGGGTTTTTTTTTTTTGTCTCTAATAAATATGTGTACCACATCTTTTTAAAGATAATTTGTTTCTGTTCTAGGTAAGGAGGCACACTGAGGCCTTAAATAAAACTTTTCTTTTCTGCATGTTAGGATTGGCATCATTCACTCACTCATTTGGTCAACCATTCAAGTTATGCTGCATGAAATTCTTTTTTATTTTGGTCCTGGGCTAGACAATGATGAAGGATTTAAGTAGTTCCTCATCACAGGCCAACAGGGAGACAAACACAGAGGACTCCAGGGTGATGGAAGGGCCAGGAAGAAGTTGGGCCAGAGTTACTTGCAGGTGTGGGAACAACTTTTCAGGGTGCTAACACTTGCAGGGAGACACACTACTACAGAAAACTCCTTCTATAGTTCCTGGACCTGCTCACTCCCCTCTCACTTCCAGCCTGTGCTGAGGACAATTCTTACTTCCTTGGGGTTACTACCTTACCGCACATGGTTGGCTCCCTCCACTCCTACCCCACATTTGGAAATAATCTCTTTGTGAACGATTTCTCCTTAATTTACCTCAAATGGAGGGGAGTGTGGTGTCTGTTTCCTCTGGGATTTTTGCTGATGGACAGCAGCTTTGGCCTGGGGCAACTACAGCTCAGCTGGGCACCAACAGAGCTGAAGGAAAACAGCATGGCATGAAGTAGCTGTCATTTCCTCTGGGTACTGAGATCTAAGGCCACTGCTGGGAAGTATCTCTACACAAGTCTGGTGTTCATAGGGAGAAAACTGGGGGGTGACGTGTGAAAGGTGGTATGTTTGTTAGTCAGGTAGGAAAAACTGAAGACTTCTAGAAATCATTTGTGAGATGGAATGGAGCTTGAGAAACACCATTGGTTGGATAATTATAAGACTATTTGTTTGAAATGCTAAAATGGATGTTTTCTGGGAAACATACAGTACTTAGAGGAGAAAACTAAGGCTCCAATAAGCTATTATTTTGCCCATTCATTCGTTAATTTATTCAGTCAATGTTGAGGGCATACAACAGATACCATTCTGGGGATAAAGAATAAATGAAGCAAATAAAACCCCTTCCCTCATGAAGCCAGGTTTGAACTCAATTTGCCTTCCTCTGAACACTATGTTCTTTCTACCATCTCAAACTGCCTTTCCCTAAGCATTGGATAAAATCTTATTTTGTCAAAACAGCACTTAAAAGCTACCCCCCCCAACCCCGGGGCTACTTCAGCATCTTCCAGATACACACTTTCAGTGAAGTTTGGAGGATTTCCACACCTTAGAACTCTGCATCTTGGTTGCTCATCACCAGGACTAGTCACAAAAGCTAATGCTGCTGCTTGCTTTTGAGCCTTCAGGTCTAGTTTTATGAATACAAAGAATGAAAAGATTAGCTGCCTGTAAGCTCCCCCATCTGTTCAAATGGAAAACTTCACAGAAAAGGAGGTTGCTGGGTAGCATGGATTCAAGCTTGTATTTTTAAAGACCATTAACAAAGAGTGAAACAACTCTCTATGTGATTTTCCAAATGAGAACATCTACTTCAATTTGAAGGTTGTACTGTATGGTATAATGCAGTGATTAAGATCACAGACATGGCCTTCAGGATCAATTCTTCCTATTTATTCGCTGTGTGACTTGAGGTAATTTATGTAGCGTCTCTGAGCTTTGATTTCTTCTCCTAAAATGAGGATGGTCAGAATAATTCCCACCTCATGAGGTTTTCATGAGGACAAAGTGATAATGATGTATCATACTTAGCACATGGCATATATCATCCCTGGCAGACAGTAAGTGCTCAAGTGATAATGGCTGCATGCATCTCTTTTATTTACTGCCGCTCTTGGAAGGAAAAGAGAAGTGATCATGAAACTTACATATTTGTAGCCAGACCACCAAATTCCTAGTTTTTTGAAAAAAAAAAAACAAATATGTTATATAAACTTAGATACTATAAGAAAATAAAAGTGAACGTGAGACCCTAGTTTAGCTAACACAAATTAGACTACCTGCGCTGAAGTTACCAAGTTTTATAAAAATTGGGTACTAAATTTAAGCTCAGGTCATTTACTTTATTCCATTGCTCACATTTTACTTAGCCACTCAGAAACTGGTGCAATAATTTATGGATATATTCAGAGGCAGCTCTTTTCTTGTAAATTTCTGTTAGCAATCTTAAAAGGTATTGGTTATGTAATACATAAGTTCTTTCTTAGCTACCCATCTGGCTGTTGGACTGGTGCCAGGGAAAGACAAACTGCCTCTGCTTTGGTCTGTTTGTATCTGACCCAGACAGGGGCTGGGAAGGTTGTGTGATTGGCCACTTAGCAAAGGATAATTTTGGATTTACAAAAGTAAAGGCAGAGAGGGAGAGAAGGCATACTTTTAACTTCAAATTAATTTTTCCCACTTAGCATACATTGCTTGTCCATGTTTTATTTTTCTTGACGCATTCACACTAAGTGAGAAAATCAAAGCTGCGTCCAGATCACAGGCATTGAAATTCTGGTGTCTTTCTTGGCAAAGCCTCTCAGGCTGAGTAACTAGGTGTGCTCAGGTATCACCCCCCAGCCCCTGGGCCTGACAGTGAGGGCCTGAGATAGCCCACATCTGTCTCCAAGCCCATTGTACTCCCACCTTCAGCAGTCTTGTCCCTTACTGTGTGTGCTACACAAAGATCTCTGTGTACTCTGTGTGCCATGATGTGGAAAAGGATGGAAAACACCGTCTCGGGTAAGGAGAAGCTTCGAGATGTGCCCTTTTAGAACAAGGCTAAAGGAAGTGGGCAGCATTGATCCTGTATTTCACAGTCTAGTCTAAGAAGGGAACAGGAAGCAACAAAGACCTGAAAATGCAAAAGGACAAACAAATACATAGGGATGGTTTGCCTAAAGGTCAGAGGTAAGGCTGGATCAAGCTGGTAGGAGATGTGAACTGGAAAATAAGTGCCTCCCCCACCTTTAATGTTCAAAGTAGTGGTAAATTTACTTTTCTTCATTACTTGCAATTGTCCAAAGTGAATAGCTTTTTGGAAAGCTGTTAAAACAGTTTACAACATATGAGAAATCACTCACTTCCAGTGACCAATAATGAGTCAGTTATTATTAGCTGATGGCAACTGGATTGTGAAACTCAGGTGAGCATCACTTGATTTGGGGTCCTGGCCTGAAGCTGCTTTGTGCAATTTACAGTGTCTTCCACAAAAAATACTCACATGAGGTAGGGTACTCACTTGAGGAGTGTTATTTCTGCTTTCAGGGCCTGTCTGGTTTGATAGCGCAATCACATTTTAGCTACGTGAAAATGTGTGTGGAAACCTGAGTGAACATACCACATTATTGGGCTACTCCAGTGACGCTCTGCGCTTTTTATAGACTTGGCACCACAGGCAGCAGGCCGTCTGCCTGCTCCTTAGTCTGACCCTGGCCTGTAGCATGGGCTTGGCATCACAGACATGAGTTCAAGGTCTGAGGCTGCCACTCATTATCTGTGCAATGTTGGGCAAGTTACATAACATCTGTAAGCCACAAGTTTCAAGTCAGAGATGTAGATAATTATAGACTTTATTTCATGGCATGGCTATGAAGACTGAATTAACAATGCTTGCCAAGAAAAGCTTAATACAGGCTCACTGTCTTTTTTGCCTCTGAAAGAATAATAAAAAGCACCAGTAGAGTGAATGGTAACAAGATCATATATGTGGTCATACCCCCACACCACCCTCCTCATGGCGATCCCAGAGTCTTGTGGCCATCTGGTAGACCTAGTGAGGGACCGAGGAAGGAAACAACTTCGATATCAAGGAGTGATATTAACGTGGACATTGAGAAAAAAAATACCCTGGAAGCCTGACTACCATCCAGTGCAACAAGATTTGCAGTTGAATCAGAATCATCAAAGAAAGAGCAACAGAGGAGATGAACATAATCAAACTTCACTACATATGCGTACAGAAATATCAGAAGCTTCTTACTTTGTACAATATAACATATGCTAATAAACATGAAAAATACAAAGTAATTTGCAAACTTTAAAAAAATCAAATATGATGCACCTCAGTGTGAGCTTCATACTGTGTGGTTCAGTACAAATACATAGTTTCTTCAGAATACAGTGTTAATTTTTCACAACTAATTGTTTTTATTTCTTTCTAAAATCCCAGGCATTTTTGACTGATAGATCCACTGATCATTTTGTTTGGGAAGGGTAAGTTAGGAAAATTTAGTGTTGTTAATAATTTTTAATAATTATTTTTCTGATAAATTGAAAATTTATGAAAATTACACTAATGAAAAGTGTAATTTATGTGATAGGTATTATAAAAAATCAAGGAACAAAACTACAATTGATAGGATTTTTTTTTTTTTTGGTGGTACTAGGGTTTGAACTCAGGACCTCATGCTTGCTTGGCAGGAGCTCTTACTGCTTGAGCCACTCTGCCAGCCCTGACAGAATATTTTCAGTTTTCTACAGAAATATGTTCTAAATCCTTGGACAAGATTAGACATAGTAAATGTGAGCCAAAACAATTAAAAATATGATATTGTTGTCTAAAACTCCAAAGCAGAAATATGCATTTGCTTTAAGTTGCAAGAATAGAAATCAGCTCTTTGGGGATTTTTAAAATTTCATCTCCCTGCCTTAAATTCTTTTGCAACAAGGCAAGAATATAAATAATGCATATAGTACCTCTTGATTTAAACAAAATCCTTGCTGCAATGCTGAGACTGTTGAATTCTCTCTCAGCACACACATGTTCACTCACACAGGTTTGAGTGCTAGTGATGTGGTTGTTTATAATTAATCTTCCAATGAATTAACCAAGATCTTCCTGTCACAGCACTATCTTCTCAGCTGTCTCGTCAGTTCCCCAGCTCTCCTAGCAATGTTGGAAAACACCCCATGTTGCTATCAATTGAATAAGCAAAGAAAAGTTGTCTATTTTGAGGCTTGTAAATTTTTTCAGTATTTTGGTTTGTCCCTGGGGTAATTTTTGGGTTTTTTTGGTGATACTGGAATTTGAACTCTGGGCCTTGTGCTTGCTAGGCAGGCGCTCTCCCACTTCACCCATGTCTTCAGCCCTTTTTGCTTTAGTTATTTTTCAAATAGGGTCTTAATTTTATGGCCTGACCCCCTGACTTGCAATTCTCTGATTTATATGTTCTACATAGCTGGGATGACAGACACACGCCACCATGCCTAGCATTTTTTAATTGGTTGAGATGAGTTCTCTCAAATTTTTTGCCCAGGTTGGCCTCAAATCACCACCTTCTCTGTCTCCACTTCCCATGTAGCTGGGATTACAGGTGTGAACCACTGTTTGGCTCCTTGGCTAATTTTTGATGATACTAGCAATATGAAAATAATACTTTATTCCTCTCTAACAGAAATTTACAGAGGTTCCTGTAGAGGCTTATAAGCTTCTGGAAGCTGGCATAATTTCCTAATGTCCCCAGAATGCAAATGTCTTGGGTCAGCCTGAAGGTTTGTCATTTTAGTTTCAGGAATAATAAAGCAAACACTACAAATACACTTTTGGGGGATGGAGCAAAAAGAGAGAGTGATGGAGACATTGAGGATTTTTATTCTTCTCTTAATGAAATTATAAAACCCATTATATTCACTGTAAAGAACCCAATATTGAGAGAGCATAAAGTGAAAATTAAAAGGGTTCCCTCAATACCAGTCCAACACCCCATGGGTAAGGACAGCTTCTTGTATAGCATTCTGAAAGTTTCTACTGCACATACAAGGATTGTTTTACATTTGTCATTGTGCTTTCTATGCATATTCTGCAATGATGTTCAGTGACTTTTTCCTCTCACTTGACAGTATACTGTAAACATCTCTCTGTACATATAGATTTACCTCATCATTTTTAGTAAATGCACTGTATTATACTGAATAGAACTCCTATGGCTCCTATCCAGGTAACTATTTCATGTATTTAGAAATTTCTTGTTACAAGCATTTCATCAATGAATCTTCTTATATATATTTTTGACTCATACAAGTATTACTCTCTAGGTTAAATTCTTTGAATTGGAATTAATTCCCAGAGCTGACCAAAGGATATGTATATCTTAAATTTTAGCTGTTATTGCCAAATGACCACAAAAAAGGTTATACAAATTTATACTCCCACTGACAATGTATGAGCATTTAAAAAATTTTATCCACATCCTCCAGCCTTCAGCATTGCCAAGCTTTGGAATTGTTGCCATTGTTACCTCATGATTTTATGTGGCATTTAAAAGTATGAATGAGGCATATTCTCTCATGTTTATTAATCATTTGCATTTCCTTTCTGTGAATTGCCCATTTTCCACACTTCTATTTTTTATTTATAATAGTTCTGCAGCACAATAGAGAAGTTAGGTATTTGTGTTTCAAAATGGAAACAATTTTAAATTCCACTGTTTTTTGAGTTGGATCATGGAAATTTTCTTGCCTGTTATGTTTTAATATTTGTGAATTTATTAAATAATTTGTGATGGTATATGAATTTTTGTGTCATTCTATGTTTGATTAAAAAACAGTGAGCTATTTTCTGCTATTTTATGATTTTTTTTCTTGAGTCAGGGTCTCATTATGTAGCCTTGAAATCTTAATCCTCCTACCTCAGCCTCTTGAGTGCTGTGATTTTAGAAGTATGCCACCAGGCCTGATGTGATTTGTGTGTTTATTATTTGATGACTCTTATGCTTAATAACTTGATATAGTTGAAATATGTTTTGATGTAATGACTGTGGACAGAATGTAGATATGTTTTTCTTCCAGATGGCTAGCCAATTTTGCCTATAGTATTGATTGGAGAACACATCTTCTCTCCACTGCTTGCCTCCTTTATTTAAACAAAATAAGTTCAAGTATAGTCTCAACTTTGCTCCATTCTCCCCTTTGTCTGTCTTTATTGGAATTTATATTTTAACGTGCTTTACTATTTAGTCTTCCTTCTTTATCTTCATTTTTTTCTTAATTGATAGAAGGGTAGATGGCTCTACACATGCTGACAGTAAATTTGGTTGTTAGTATATATTTGGGAGTTATGTTCCCAACTAAAAAAATTGTTTCTTCTCAAAGTACTTCTTGAAAGCCTACAGGGTCAGGCATTGTCCTGGATTCTGGGAATTCAGCAGAATTCCCAGAGGAATTCTTCCCAGGAGGAAGAAAGAAGAGTTCCATGTTCTTCCTGAGCTTACATTAGGTGATGGGGAGGAAATGGTAGAAATAAATGAATGTATGATGTCATATTGTGCCACAAAGTGGAATGAAGAAAATAAATCAAGGTGATAAGTTAATAGAGTGAGGGGAAGAGGGAGATATTTTAGGTAAGCTATTTGGGGAAAATTTTCTGAGTAACATTTTGGCATAGCCTTAAATTAGTTAAGGTTCAGTTTATCATATCTAATTTCCTTATAAATAGCTTGACCTTGGTACTGTAGTGTCTAAAGTGAATCTGTCATCTGTCCCTTAAAATCTGCTGCCCTCTGGTTCTCACCATTTTTGTTGGTTTTATTATTATGTTCCTTAGTTGCCTGACGTGAAACTTTTAGGCTGTTTGCTTCTTTCTTTTGCTTCCCACGTGACCAGCTGGTAGGTCCAGGGCAACTCCTCTAGAATGCCTTCCTCTGTCTGTGGCCATTATTGTGATGTGTATAAGAATCATCCACAATGAGGTGATTCTGTCTGCATCCAAACCATTTTCTGTGCCTCCAGGTCTCCTCTTTTCAATATTATAATCTTAACCTTCTTGAACACAGTTTTCCGATGCAAACCTTTGAGCTGCTGGTGGTCAATATTTTTGCCTACAGAGTGAACTCATAGACTGCTTCAGCTCAGATTCAAGATCTTGCAAAACTGAGCTTTGCCTAATTCATTTATCCTTCATTCCAAATGAGCATTCACTATCCACCAGGTGCTGTTCTAAATACTGTAGATATTGATTCATTCAGTTCCCACAATAATCCTCTGAGGTGAGTACTATTAAGATCATCATTTTGCAAAAGAGGAAATTGAGACACAGAGATATTAACGGGTTTGTCTAAAGTCACAGAGCCAGCCCATAGACATACAACATTTCAATTAGGGAAGATCTATAGTCTGGCTTTTAACCAGAGCAGTAATTCTACCTTCTAACATTTCAAAATCCATCCCTGCCTGTGTATGATTGAAGGCTGTTATCCCGGGCACTGTAACTCTCTCCTTAGCTCTGTTTCTGCTTGTCTAAGTGGTTGAGACCCAGCTCAGGTAGCACTACCCTGCTCTCTTCTCTAATGAGCCCTGCCCATAGAGATTCCTCCACTTTTGAACTCCCAGAGTGGGTTCTGGATTGTCACCCAGCCCAACACAGTGGGACATGTGACTTTGTATGTTTGCCTTGTTTCCGAAACTAGACTGCTGATTACTTTAAGGTAGACTCAGTGGCTTACTCCCCTGGGACCCAAAGAAAAACGAAGCTCACACAGTATGTACTTAATATCAATTCTTGACACAGTCATCCATAGGACACTTAGCATCCAGATATTGGTGATACCCTTAGTGTATTTATTTATTTTGGTGGTGCTGGGGTTTGAACTCAGAGCCTTACACTTCCTTGGTGCTCTACCACTTGAGCCACAGCCTCAGCCCTTTTTGTTTTAGTTTATTTTTCAGGTAGGGTCTTGCTTTTTCCTAGACCAGCCTGGAGCATTATTCTTCTACCTATGCTTCTTGCATAGTTGGGACCACAGTCAGGCATCATCATGTCTAGCTTTTTTGTTGGGATGGGGTCTTTTTAACTTTCTGTGTGGGCTAGCGTCAAACTGAGATTCTCCCATCTCTGCCTCCTGAGTTCAACTTTGGTATATTTAAATTAAAGCATGCAATACAAAAACTTAAGAATAAATACAGAGAAATTCAACAAACACTTGCTGAGTATATGCTACACACCTACATAGGTATGTAGCATACACACCTGAGTATATGTTATGCACCAATGAGGCATTGAGCACATGAGAGTTAGTCATAATTGGCCAGGTTATGTAGCAGTGACATACCAATGACACACCAATTCCCAGTAGCTTAAATGAAAGGCTTTGCTTGATCATATGAGATGTCCTTTGATGGCTGCTAGGGAGATTTTGATCAAATTAATCATGCTGGGAGTGAACGCAATAGAGCAGGTTCTACCTTGAGAGGTAAGAGATGCCACATCAGAAGGGTGATGGAACATGGCAAGTGTGCATCAGCTATGAAAGGCTCTGCCACAGTACCACTCACCCCTTCTGTTCACTTGCTCTTGGCTAAAACAGGGGACACAGCCTCATGCAAATTCAAGCAGTGAGGAAATATACTTCCACAGTGGACTTGGAAGGAGAGATAGATAAACTTCTCTGGATAGCTCTCATGACTTCCACAGACAATGGTCTCTGCCTCCTAGAGCTTATTATATGTGGAGAGGATTATGAGAAGCCTATGAGAACTGGACATAAGCAGGTGAAATGCAGCTCAGCTGCTTTTCTTAAGATGTTTATCTGTAAGCTGAGATCAGCACAGCCCCCGCCACAGAAGAGGAAAATGCAGGACAGCTGCTTCTCCTAAGTTGTTTACCTTTAGAGAAGCAGGAACACGGGTTTCTCCTGTTACAGTGTCACACTGCTCCCTGAGAACTGCTGCTCCACCCTGTTTACCACTGGACATAAGAGACTCACTGAAGGAGGATTGCCAGGCTTTTGTTTTGGGGCTTTTTGCTTTGGGCTTTTGCTTTTTGGCTTTTTGATGGGGAAGGCTTTTGGCTCTAGGTTTTCTGGCTTTTGGCTTTTGGGCTTTTGGCTTTTTGATGTGGGAGGTTTTTGGAAGGGAAAAGAATTGATGAAGGGAAAGAATTGCTGCAAGAGAATTGCTAGAGGGGAATTGCTAGCAAGCCTGAGGGCCGAGACTTTAAGAAAGCTAAAGCGAGAACATGGGACGGTGCTAGTCTGCACCGAAAACTTTATACAGAGGCTTTAGAAAAGCTAAGCTAAAGAAAATCTAAAGAGAACATGGGACCATGCAAGTCTAAAGATCGTGACTTTAAGAGTTATGCACATGCAGTTTTTAGGTGTGGCTGTTGGTGTTTGCAAGTCTGAGCACTGAGGCTTTAAGAAAGCTAAAGAGAAAACATGGGACAGAGTAAGTCTAAGGTTTAAGAAAGCTAAAGAGAAAACATGGGACAGAGCAAGTCTAAGGAGAGAGGTTTTAAAGAACTATAAAGGAGTAAGTCCTTCAAGAATCAAGATAGAGAAAAGAAGCAATGAGGGTTGTGCATCTTCACCCGACTGCCCAACACATCTGATCCCACTTTCTGTCTGTCTGTCTATCCTATGTCTCTTCTGAATCTCCAGTTGCCCCCAGTTAGGCCCAGTTAGGTTCAGTAATAACCAGGAGCAAGAGAAAACTCACTCCAATTATAGACTCAGGAGGGGGCACAGACAGAAAGTAATGATACAATAGGTAAGCTAATTATAGAATGTTTTAGAAGATGATTCATGTACGGAAAAATAAAAGTAGAGTAGGGTAAGGGAGATGGGAGTAGCAGCAAGGAATGGCAGCAGGATCTTGGAAGGAACTGGAGTGTTCATTGAGATAGTGACACTGAACAAAGCCTGAAGGAGATGAAGGAATTGGTCATGGGGCTGTCTTAGGAAAAAGGTTCTAGGAGGGAGCAGCTGTGAAAAGTGCTAAGGTGGGAGCACCTCATGAATTTTTGGAAAAGCAAGGAAGTTTACGCAGCTGCAGCAGATGGGGATGGTAGAATGTAGCTTGCCAAGACCAGACCACGTGGGGTTTTGGAAGCCTTGTAAGGATTCTGGCTTTTTCTCTAAATGACATGGGGAGCCAAAATAGGGTTTGAAGCAGAAAAACAAACAAAACAAAAACCCCAAATATGATTTTACTCTTCTTTTAAAAGGACCTTACTAAGGATGGATATTTGGAGTGTAAAGGTGGAGCCAGGGAAGAGTGAGAGAGGGACTGCAGGGTCCAGGTGAGAGCTGGTGTCAGCTCACAAGAGGTGATAGCTCTTTTCTTTGCCTTGGGCTCTGATTTAGATTTCTTTCAAGGGTGTGTGTTTCATAATGCAGTTGTAGTTTCAAATGCTGCATAGTTCTACAAATGAAATCATGTTTCTTCTCATGACCCCGATGGCCTCTACCTTCTTCTGACTTGACCCTTTGACACTCTACTCCTTGTTCACTAGCTCTGGCTACATTGGCCTCCTTGTGGTCACTTGATTACACAAAATTCTTCCCAGTCACACGCACATTCCCTTTAACCAGAATATACTCTCCCTTTTCATGTCTGAGCTCAAATGTCTCATATTTGGAAAGTCTTTTCTGACCAACAAGCTTACAGAGTCCTCTCCTACTTATTCTCAGATACATTACTCTGTGATTTTTTTTTTATAGTCTGCAATCCTATTGTTTACTTAATTACTTGTTAACTGTTTCTTACCACTGGAATGTAAGTTCCACAACTAAACAGCTAGGATTTTGTCTGTTCTGTTCTGTGTATTATTCTGTGGGCCTGGTATAGAGGCATGGCAGTGTGTGTGTGGACAGCTACAATCGTCTTCCCTTACCTGTGTTTTCTCTTTCCATGGTTTAAGTTACTCATGGCCAATAGTGGTCTGAAAATAAAAAGTGGAAAAGTTTGGAAAAAAACAACTCAAGTTTTAAATTGCATGTTGTTCTGAGTAGTACTCTGTCTGGGAAGTCAATCATCCTTTAGTCTAGTGTACCCACTCTGTATATGTTACTTCCTCTATTTGTATGTGTACTATCCTTGGTATCAGGTCTTGGAACCTATCTTTCACCAAAAAAGGAGACCACTCTGATGAATCAGTTGTCACAAAAGATAAGTGAAGAGACAAAAAATGAAGAACAGTGAGTGGATTAAAGACCCAAGGGAAGTTAAAGAGCTTTTCAAGTATCTTATAAAAAACTTGAGAAGGTAACACTTTAGAGGGGAAAGTATCTTTTGAATACCATTGCACTGAGTGTGCTAGGTATTACCAAATTCTACTATAATGATCTGTTTCATATCTTTTTCTTCCATGTAGGGCTATGTGTTAATCTTTTTACACCTGGTGCCTAAGTGCTTGGCAAATATTTATTGTACCAAATTGTTCTGACTTCATGTCTTCAAGTTCTCATGCTGAGTTCTCTAATCAGATCCGTATTGAATGTAAAATCTTATCATAAATCTTGTAGTGCCTTGATGGAAAAAAAGAACTTTGCATGTATGCCATGATCTTTTGGACCCATTAAGACATTTCTAATCAAGATACCATCTAGGCCATACATTCTATTAACTCTATTTTACTGTGTTCCATTAATTCATGACAACATAGAAAATCTGAAGTACAGGACTGTAACTATGACCTAGGCCAACTCAAGGAGGTGCTATTCCTTTTCTGAAGGTTTAAGACCCAATACGACTTGACATGAAAGAAGTAAGAGATAAGAAATAATTAAGATTAGAAGCAGTATTCAGCAGGCTGTAGTAGGCACACAAAGTTCTTTGGGTGAAGTAAACACAACACTTTCTCTAGTAATGCTCCTGATCACAGATGGAGTTTCTTGAAAGATCAGAGAACATTCCAGAAAGAGAAGCTTGAGGAATGTGGGGGAGGAAGGAGTAGGTGGAAACCAACATGTGAAGTATGTTTTGGAATCTTCTAACTGATGTTAAGTTTATTTCCTCTGAAAACCTATTCATGATTTTAAGTCTAGGTTAAAATTTTGTTTCAGGTTGAGAATTATTTTCTTTATATTTATATGGTGCATGACAGCTTTCAAATATTTGCAACATTCATGATCTCATCCGAGCTTCCCAACTACCACATAGTAGGCAGAGCAGGCATTATTATTTCCACTGTAGATATGAGGAGAGGTCCTGAACTCTGGACCCCTCGCTGAAAGCTAAGTAGCATTGCCGCAAACATGGGTCTGTTGACAACACAATTGTGTCCCATAACTGTAGTTTGTTATTTAAATCTACTGCCTTTATAGATGAGGGTCTCCTGGCCAAGATTTCAGGTGCAAGTGATCTAAGGATGGGCTTTAGGAGAAGCCAAGTAACAGGTAGGTATGACAGGCCAGGGGAGGGGAAAGAGCACAGACTCAGCCTGATTTCTGAGAAAGGCCCTGTAGAGCATTAGTTAATCCAGAATGTCTTCACCTGGAGGCAGAGGAGACTCTAGGTGAAGTATTCCCTCATGCTTCCACATATCATCAGGGAGGACCCAGGGCCTCAAGCAACCTGCAGGGTTGTGGGAGTGGCAGCCTGTCATCAGCTAATCAGGAGAACTAAATTAATTACTATAAGTAGAATAAGAGAAAATGGTTTGGAATTTTAAAGCTGTCATATGAATATAAGAAATCATGATGCATCTTTAAGGCAGGTGGGGTCATCTAGGAACCTTCTTTGAAATCAGAATTGAGAGCCTGCAGTAAAGTCTGACTCTCCCCAAGGACTCTAACACGCTCATTCAGAAAAAGGGATGTGGTCAAAGCTGTTCATTATTTCAGTGAATTTACAGAAATTAATTCCATTAACTCATTTTTCCAGACAAAAGGTCAAGTCTAGAGGACTAGTAATTTAGCTTCAAGTCTCATAACTGATGAAAAGCAGAACCTGACTCTGAACTCAGGTCTCCTGATGTCCTATCCAGAGTCTTTCTGGAGGTCCACATGTTGAGCATTAGGAAGCAACTTTTCTTTCAATCTGGGCAACGTGGAGGTCAGAATCCAGAAGGGAGAGGCATGGGGGTCCTACCTCAACTGATAGCATTCCTAGAACCCACTTAGAAATAAAGGGTGAGTCTCTCCAAGACTTTTGAACTCCTTCTCTTCCCCAAGGCTCCCACAAGACAGGAAGCACTGTGTGATTCTCCTGTAGAGGTTGTGTGGTGTGGCAAAGTCATATGAACAAAGGAAGCCACCAGGAAACTGAGGCAGGGAGGCTAGGGCAGGAGTGCGGCATTGCTCCTTAGATGGCCATCATAGTAGCACTGGTGATTTGATGGTTCTCAGATTTAAACGAGGAAAAAGTCCATCTCCTTGCATTCATTTTTGTGCAGCAATATCAAGTGTGTATATAGCATCCTGGGCTAAAGGACTTTTAGCTTTTCTTTTCTTGTTGCTCTTTCATAAGGGATTGGGAAATAATGAGAAGGAGATGAGGGGTTGAGGCACACACATGCCTTGCCAGGCCCTCTTATGAACTGGGAACATCCTCGGTATAAACACCATAGAATATTTTATGAGAAGTTCAATATGCATACTCTATCTTATTGTTTTAAGAGTCTAAGGAAAATGTGCATCTCTAATGCCAAAAAAAAAAGAGTACTAGCTAATATGTAAACCCATTTAACTTGTACTGAAGTTAAAAAAAGAAGTTTAAACAAAACCCAGATGGAAGCTGTCTAAATGCTTGGGTTAGAAAGAAGATTGGGTCAAATACAATAGCAAGTCCTAAAGCAATAGCCTGCTGCAGGGAGTGCAAATCTATCCGTATTTAGTCTAAATGCAGAGTGACCTTTCACTACCAAGCCTTGAGCTTAAAGTCAGCTGCAGTTATTGGAAATCATTTCCAAAGGTCATTTGTTAAAAAAAAAAAAAAAAGGATTTAAAGATACCTCCCATACATACAGAAAGCCAAGTCTGTGAAGCTAGTCAAAAGTAATATGGGGGGAAGGAACACTTGCAGTTTTGGGAACATCTAGGGCCACACAGATATCAACATAATTTTCTATTTTTATCTGTTAGTAGAATTTTTTCCCTATGTGTTGCTATGTGTTGCCACACTATATGCATTGTAGAAAAATAATATGCAATGTTATGCTTAAGAAGAAATTACTAAGGACTTTTCTTTCATTAGATCAGGGAAAATATTACACTGGAGCCAAGTGGAAAACATTCCCATAAGCAGAAAGTCTGATTCTTATTCTAAGTGGTGACATTTATATGCAGGGTGTCCAACATGTAATTAGAGATTTTTCGAAGGGCATATATAGCTGAAGTCACTAGGGCATGGTTGTATGCATTACCTTAATAAGCTAAAAAAAACTTCTGGGCTCAGCAGGAGAACAGAAATACTCCTCTGCTCATCAGTGAATGCTAAATGAATACTCTTTTTAGAAGCAGGCAGGAGAGCAGGTATGTGTGTAACAAATAAGTCATGCTTTGATGATTTTCAAAGGCATGCTCTCTTCTCCTCTGTTTTAATTTTTCATAATATAAAGTAATGTTTAATATGGACAATTGATTTTTGGAGAATAAAATGGAAATTAATGATAAATTATTCAATTTTGTTTAATTAGGAATCTCTTTGTCTTTAAGACTTTCTTTTTTTATTTTTTATTTTTCATTTCTTTTATTCATATGTGCATATAATGTTTGGGGGGCAGGGGAAAGGGGAAGAAATGACCCAGAAAAGACTTTCTTTTTATGTTCTTCCTAACTGACCCCTCTTCCTTTCCTCATTTCCTGATTTTTGTGTTAATATAATTTTCTTTTCTTTTATTGTTTTATATGCATTTTATATATTTATCCCTTTCTGAGTTGGGTTCCTTAAGGAAAATGATAACATTTATTTAGATGACTTATTTAGGACCTATATGTTTATGAAGTATGATATCAGAGTATTGATAATCCTTTCATTCATTGCTCCAATAAAAGTGTATTGGCTTCTATCATGTTCTAGAAGTCTCTTAGTCCTGGAACCTACATAGACTAAAAATAAGAAAGCGTCTCTGCCCTCACAAATGTTGATCAGCTTTTGTAAGCTGAAGAGAGAGGTGTCTACCATCTTGTATTGGTGATGCAGAGGAGCAGACACTGCTCAGAAAGAAAGCTAGGTTCCAGTATTGCTCCTAATTCCAGCCTTGTAACCAGAGGCAAGAAACTTCATCTGATTCTTAGTTCTTCAACTGTAAAATCAGAAAAATAATATCAGTCCTACCTACCTCACAGGGCTATAGAGAAAATAAAAATGAAAGTAAAAGTTTTATGAAAACGTCTCATAAATTATAAAGTGTTATGCAAATTAAGGCACTAATTCACTGAGTAAATGACAGATCCATTGTCTGGGTCAGAGACAAACAGAGTGGGTCCTCTATAGAAGGATAAATCTGAGAGAATCATGACCTTAACCAATAAGCATTTTCTAGGTGACCTGTGTGACATGGCTTCTATTTGTGGTTTTTGTCATTTGTTTTGAGGTTTGAGGATGTTACTCTGTGCCATTGCCTCTTGGAAATGTGCTCATTCCATTTTGTTATGAGAATGTGGCTGTGAATAGTTCTCCTATAACATGTGAACACTTCATGCCTGTTACCCTATTGGTGACTAACCCTGATACCTCTCTTTCATTACCAAAGCAGTACTTGTTTATAATAGCATATTTAGGGAAAAGCCAAATAAGAAAAATGAGAAAAATATCACCCATAAGATCATCACTAACACTTTCTTTTTTCTTTTTATGGTACTGGCGTTTGAACTCAGGGCTTTGTGTTTGCTAAGTAGACATTCTACCACTTCTGCCATATCCATAGCCCTTTGTGCTTCAATTACTTTCCAGCTAAGGTCACATAATCTTCTCATCTCCACTTCCCAAGTAGCTGAGATTATAGGTGGCCTTCCTCTGCATTTTTGGGGGTTTGGCTAGTTTTATACAGCTCTGAAAAAACCGTATGTCCAATGTTATAGGTTCCTTTAATTTCCCACATAACATTATAAAGTACAAATTTTCTATATTTCCATTTCATTTTTCCTGTCTTATCATTCAAAACTCAAGTCCTGCATCATTTCCTTTGGTAGCTTCATCTGTCCTGCTGATTTGATTTACAGGGCTTCATCTGCAGTCTAATGACATGTTTATGCCACCACTGGAATCTATCTCTCTTCTTCCTTGATAAGTTAATTACCCACTTTACTATGAGCTCCTTCAAGTTGGAACCATGTGTATTTGACCCTATAGACACTGAGCCTAGATTATCACACGGCAAAAGTTGCTCAGTAAGTATTCAAAAAATTATGTGTGTCTCTCCTACACTCTACTGAGTCAATAAATTATAATTTCTTTAATAATTCTTCTGCTGCTGGTCTGTATTGTTGCCACAAATAATTATGCAATTACAATTGTCAAATAAAATTTTTATGTTTCATGTTTTAATTTTTAAGCAAAAGTTTCAAAGAAGAGAAATTCTAGATCCTAGCATTTTTTATGACTTTTGATATGTGTTGCCCAATTGCTTTTAAAGAAGCTGTATTGTTACCACTTCTAGGCTATAACTAATAATTTATTAGTCTCAATTAAGATATCATAGATATATCTTCTTCCGAAGCCTTCTGTTTTGTTGCCTGCTCTACCCTCAAGCTTAGGTATACCTCTTCTGTACTTCCAAACAACCTTCCACCATAGATTTATGGTGCTCTATTAAAGTCATGAGTTTACTTGTCTTTCTTCCTTATAAGACCATGACATAAGACAAGGGACAAATGTTATTAATTTTCACAGTCCACAAAGACTAGAAATATAATAGATTTCAATATATTCTTATTAACTACACAGAACTAGTGCTTAATCTAACTATATTGACCCATATGCCTAAGGATAGTAACAGCAATGGTTATTATATACCAAATGTAACAAGGGGGGGAGAGATAGATTACCTATTTAGTAGGCTTCTTTACTCTGGAAATCTCGATAGAATTAATATTCAATATATGCTGTAATGTTCAGTTATTCAAGGATTCTCGCACTGGAGTTAGGAAGTTCCACAACACTGAATTTTCCCTTCTCTATCAACCTGCCTTTACTCCACTTTACACGTCAGATTTCTTTCCTCTAAAAATTCCTATGGCTTATCATTTCAGCATGCAGATTCAATTACTAGTAGTGCTGCCTACGGCAAGAAGTCTTATCAGTGCTAAATCTCTTAAAAAAGAAAGTCCATACTTTTCTTGGAAAAAGATTTTATAATTTATAGTGGCTAATAATGAATATTTTACCAAGGGCAGAAAATGAGCAAAGTGGTATTCAAGAGGTTATGGGATAATTTTGTAGCAACCCATTGGCCAAAATAGAAGCTTGAATATGTATATCTTAAATCCTAATGCAGGAAGTATATGTAAAAATTAAGTGATCTTACAGAATATATGTACAGTCTTCCTTCAAAATGCAGATTAATAGTTATCTATATTGAAATGATCCTTAAATATGTAGGGAAAGTCCTGTAATATTAATGCAAATGGATTAAGGCCACAGGAGGCTTCTTATTTTGCTATTTCCTCACGTATTTTACTAACAAGGATTGAAATATTGCAGTTTTTTTCTAGTTTCCCAAACTAAGAAGTGGATTGGGAAATTAGAATCAGTTATAGATTTAAGTTAATATTTTAAATAAAGGCTTTTGCCTAAAACCCCATGAGATATCAGTAAGAGCAGCTAAATGTTCATTTTTAGAAGGCCAAAACACAAATATGCAAAACCAGGCAAAGTTCTTTTCACATAAATGCCAAGTTATTAAAAAAAATCTTGCTCATGACACATGTAGATATGATGCTTATCCTGCATGGTGAGGTATCCACCTTTATTCCATTCACAAAAGATAGCCACTCATATCCGGCATTAATCAGTGTGTGAATTCCTGACTTACTTAGCTGCAGCAAGTATTTGCTAAGTGGTGTGTTTAGAACAGGGCGGCATCAATCATTCAAGTGCTATTAATTTCCATTGTAATGAGCACTTGGGAATGAACAGTAAGCTCATTGTCCAGGAATACATGTGCTGTCCTGCTGTTCATCACCAGTAAACATGAACTCATTTTCAGACTCTCGGGACTTGCCTCTGGCACATGGACTTTGGAGGTATGATTTCTGTGGGTAATTATCCCACTTTGTACGTGTACAGTGCTTTGTTGTTAACAAAGACTTCCATTACACTACCTTGCCGATCCAGTAGAAGCAGAGGCCTGACAATTTAATTACCACTATTATATTTAAAGCTAACTCTGATCATTTCTGACAAACCCTCTACCTTTGTCAGCAAATTCACTGGGTTGAATCAACTTACTAAATATTTGTTGAATCCAGTCCCTGTTTTCCTCAATCCTGTTGTAGCCTTAGTTCAATTTCTTATCAACTCTCTCTTGATCAGTTTCAACATTTGGTCTTCTGCAGGCCAGTCTCCCATCCTCCCCTTCCCACTTCCCAATCAATCCTCCACACAGCAGTCAGAATGACCTTTAGAAAAGCAAATCTATTATGCTATTTTCCCTCCTTAATACCATTCAATGGCTTACAGCTGCCTTTAAGATCAAGTACAAACTCCTACACGGAGTAAACAAGACCCAGGAGGCTCTACTGACCTGGCCTCTGCCCAGGCGCAGGACTCAGTTTCCTAACATTGAAAAGATTATGCTGACCCACTTCCTAGTCCCTTCACCCATATTTAATTAAGAATAAAAGGATAAACCATAAAACATAAAGCAAATATGTAGATGTAGCTAAAACAATTTCTTAAAATATCCCTGATTACAAAATGATAAATTCATAAAAACTAAACTCTTACTCTTTTTCATCTGTTGCTCTGTGTTGTAAGTCACCTAAGAATATGTATCCTTACTCTGCCAATTAGATGATCCAGACCATCAAGAAACAAGATAGTAGCATCAGCAAGACTCCACATATGCCTTTAAGCATCTCTTTTACTCTCTCCTCCCTTCTATTCGTCCTTTCTTCTCTCCCTCTTTTCTTTCCGTTCTCTCAAGGTAAGTTCACTGTATGTTAGGCACTGTGCCAGCCACTGTTGGAATCTGGGGTCACAGTGAATAGGATATTGTTGCCAGTTTCAAGGAGCTCACAATTTGGAAGGAGAAGTGAGAAAGGGATTACAGAGCCTTGGAAACATTTCCAATCGTTTCTCAAAGACCTCTCTGACTTTTATCTCTATGGTCCTTGGCTTTTTTTTTTTGTGGGACTGGATTTTGAACTCAGAGCTTCATGCTCGCAAAGGGGGCACTCTACTGCTTGAACCATTTTGCTCTGGTTATTTCAGAGAGGGGGTCTTGCCAACTGTTTGCCCAGGCTGGCCTTGAACTGTGATTCTCACAGTCTCAGCTTTCCATATAGCTAGGATTATGAGGCATGAGCCACTGTGCCGGTGGTCCTTAATTTCTTGAAATCTCTATTCATTGCAACTTCTTTTTCCATATGAGAGTTTTTCAAGTATTTATTAATTCACTTAAAAACTATGCAATTTCATTTTTCATATAGCACCTTTTCAAGAAGAAAACAATAAAATTCATTTATTCAATAATTGAATCAAACACTTGTTATATGCCCTGTCTCGGAAATCCAAAGGCCCCTGTCTTAAGCTCCTTATTCACTAATGGCAGAGACAGATAAGCAGACAAAAAGTAACAAAGCAAAAAGTGCTAAATATTGGTGAGAACATGGAAAAAGAGAAACTCTCATATGCTAATGGGGGAACATCTTTTGTATGAGCACTTTATAAAACTCTTTAGGAAATGGTATTGACCAAAGCTGAGTCCATGCTCACCCCACAGTCTGGAAATTCCATTTCTCATTGTACAGCTTACTGGAAATGCAGGCACACAGTCACCAAAACAAATTGTAAAAGTGCCATGTCAGTGGGAAGAAGGCTATGGACTCATCAGAGAAAACCTGGATACATGTACAGTTTTGACATATTTTGTTTTTTAGATTCTATTTTTAAAATACTGGGGTCTGAACTCAGGGCCTCACTAGGCAAGAGCTCTACTACTTGAGCCACTCTACTACTTGAGTCTAAGTTTCTTAGACTTTTAATGCCAAATTCCAAGTAAGCAGTTGGGTTAATGAATCTGGGGTCTAGAGAAAGATCTGGGTGTAAGTTTTAGGATTAATAGTATGCATCTTGAAGGTTGTTACCATGGTATAAAATGAGGAATGACAAAATAGCATTGTGCTATCTTAGGATTAGAAAACTGTAGACAGAGGAGGAAGAAGGAAGGAATGTGGGAACCATCTGCTGGTGAAACGGGAGATAGAGGTGTTATAGACACTAAGGGAAGACTGTTTTCTGAAGAGAAGGGAGTGATTGAACATGTCCAATGTTTCTGACAGTTCTGATGAAGATGAGGACTGAGAATCAACCATTGTTTCTAATAATAGGTTGACCATTAGTGACTGGCCCTGATTTTGTGAAGCAGGGAAATTTGAATGATGTGGTGATTAATTTTGGATACAGGGAGGCCTAGAGACTGGTGAAGTATTGTTTTTGGGCTTGTCCATAAAGGTGTTTCCAGAGAGGATAACTATGTGGGTTAGTGAACTAAGGGGGAAGATCTGCCCTGGGTGTAGGTGGACAATATCTAATTGGCCAGGGGCCCCAGTGGAACGGAAGAGTGGAAGAAGGGTAAATGTCACTCTCTGGCTCTGGTGAAATGTGAACCCACAGTTGTGCACATTCTCCTTATATCTTTGGAAATCAAACTTTGGATTGTTTGGATTTTAAACTATGGCACTTATAGTAGCCCTCCAGAGACTCTCAGGGCTGTTGGCCTTAGAATGAAGGCTGCTTTATCAGCCTTAGTACTGCTGGGGGCTGCAAGCTTCTTGGAGTGAGCTATGCTTCTGACCCTTTTGCTCTCCAGCTTGCAGATGGCCTATCTTGGATTTTTTAGCCTCTGATTATGTGATCTAGTTCACCTAATAAGCCTCTTTATGTAAATAGATGTCAATATATCTAAATACACATATACATCTATATGTGTTCTATTGTTCTGTTTCTCTGGAGACCCCTGAGTAATACAGGAAACTTTTCAGAATGAATGGACAAGAAGACCTTCTCTGGAGAACACTACTGCAGAATACAGAGCAGTGGGGAGTAGTTGGGAGGGAAAGAGGGGCTAGGAGAGGATATTAAGTATGGTAAGAAGAACAGCATGTTTGCTGAGGGAACAATGCAGAAAGAGGGGGAATTGATGTCATTATTTACCATGTATTTTCCTCCTTATGTCCCATTCCTATGTTTATTGATCCCTCCATTGTTGAGGCAGAGTCCACTCCACATTCTCACTTCCAGGAATCCATCAAGGTAGGGCTCAGGAACATGAATTTCTACTTTGGCAGAATTTCTGAACTAAATTCTGAACTAAAAGCTAGTGACTTGAAGAAGACAGACTCTGGCTCTATTCTGAGAATAGATGGTGGCAAGAGCCTGGGCACAGAGGATGTGAGAATGAGGAGAGTGTTATTTTTTTTTTTCCTTCAAAGGATTTTATGATCATTGAGGGTAAGGACTGACTATCTCTTATTTACTTCTGAACATTGCACAATTTCTGACATAAGAGAAACTCATTAAATGAGTGATGAATAAATGTATGGATATAGATTACAGTGTTAACTTTCTGCCTCTGTGATGAATACCAGATGAATAATTTATAAGAAAGACAGTCATGTCTTCAGTCCATGGCTGGTTGACACCATTGTTTTCGGCACAGCACATCATGGAGATTGCAAATGTGGAGGAGCTGCATATTTTATGGAACCCAGGAAGCAAACAGAGGAGGGGCTAGGGTTCCAAAAACCCTTCAAGGGCAAACTCCAATGACTTAGCTCCCTTCCAGTAGGTCCCATCTCCTAAAGATCTCACCACCATCCAGTTGTGCCACAGACTATGGAGCAAGTCTTCAACACACAGGTCTTTGTGGGACCTTCAAGGTCCAAACTACAGCTACTAGTTTCACTTAGTTGGTTGGTTGATACATTAGCATGTGAATAATCCACTTCAGGACTGGACTTCAGAGACTGTGCCTTGATTAGTGGTTCTTAATCAGCATAGATTGACAGAATTAAAGATTAAATTGCCTGGAAATTCTTGTTCAATAAAGCAATAAACAGGGTAGATTTTTATACCTTGAGATCAGATCTTGTATTTTGGTATAAACTAATAGGACTGTGTAACATTTCACAGGATGCATTTAGTATTAGAAAAGGAAAAGAACAGGGCTAGAAAAAAGGAAACAACTAGTTCCCCCCCCTCCCCGAGCAAAGCAATGACATTAAACCACTACAATGCTTGAATTTAAAGTGGATATTTTAACTTACTTGCTTTGTGAATCCTCCTAGTCAAGTATCTGTAAGTATGCATTTGGAGGATCTTTTATTTAGAAGTTTTCATTTCCTTCTAACTAGAGTCAGATATACCAAACACAACTCAAACACTTTAATGCATTTCATAACTTCAAACTACTCATTAATAACATTTTTTTTTTTAGAGCTGGGTGTGGAGTTGCATAGCTGTAATCCCAGCACTTAAGAGACTGAGTCAGAAAAAAAAAAAAAGAGACTGAGTCAGGAAGATTGGGAGTCTAGGGTCAGCCTGGGCCACATAGCAAGACCTCATCTGAGGTGAGGTCGGGTAGAACATTTTTCTAATAGGGATGACAATGTCTGTTCTCCTCCCTAAAGTGGCAGTTGGTGGCAGCCAAAGAGTGGGAGGACCTCTTTGAGGCACAAATGCTTCTCCATAAATTCTAGAGGATTCGTATTTCAGGCTATGCACACAGAGCTCTCCGTGGCTAATCTTAGCACTGCAGGTGTTACTTGGTCTTAACTCAGAATATTGCTACTTTGAAGTAAAAAAAAAAAAAAAAAAACAAACTTAGTTTTTATAAGCTTTTCTCAAAAATGAAAAAAAAATCACAGAAATTAAAGATAATTTAAACATTATATTTCATTTTTTGGGGGGGGGAAATCAAAACTTTTAGGTCCAGAAATGAAGGTGGATATAGAATGGTGTTAGCAAACTTGTGCCATAAATAATAGCAAAAGAGCTCAAAAAATCTTCTTTATCTATGAATTTTTATACTACCATCTTTGGCAAGATTCTTATCAAGTCAAAATACTACCACTAAGTCACTGGAAAGGTAGTTTAGTAAATCTTAGTGAAAATGGGGCAATGACAAATGAGGAATTAATATGATAAATGAAGAAAAGGGAAAAAAGTAAGGAATGAGAGACAGAAAGAGAAATTAAGTTCAATTTAACTGCTTTTTAGAAGATTGCAATCCTAAAAATCTGTAACTAGGTCTAGGGGAAAAGAAAGCAAGGAAAATCAGCTCCTTTGTTCTGCATGAGGCCACTTGGAAACTGAATGAAAGCACACAGAGAAATTTTGGTTTTAAAATAGCTAGATGTATTAATTTGCTAGTTGCCATAACCAAATATCACAGGCTGGATGGGTTAAACAATAGCAATTTATTTCCTCTCAGTTCTGGAGGCCAGAAGTTCAAGATCAAGATGTCTGCAGGACTGAGTTCATTCTGGCCACCCTCTCCTCAGCTGTGGATGGCTGTTTTCTCCCTGTGTCTGACTTGGTCTTTTCTCTTTGTCTATGCACATTCAATGTCTTTGTTTGTGTCCAAATTATCTCCTCTTAGAAGGACAGCAGTCAGAATGGATTAAGGACACCTATAAGGCCTCGTTTTTAACTTGACTATTTCTGTAAAGGCTCTATGTTCGAATACAGTCAAACTCTGAGATATTGGGGATTAGGACTTCAACATTTTGGGTTGGGGGTGCAAAATTCAGTCCATAACACTAGTATTCAGAAAAGATCTTACATATTAATGTATATATTTAAAAATAATGCTAGAAATGTTCATTTTGTTTTCTCTACAATTCTTCAGAGCACTAAAGTATCCTAATTCACAAGAGTAATGGCCAGACAGAGAGAGAGAGAGAGCGAGAAAAAGGGAGAGAGACTCTCATGCAGCCTCTAATGTGGCTGTCAACATTCTTCATGCCCCTCTGAAGTCTCCTCCTCTTGAGTATGGACCACACCATTAACTCCTTCCTAACAACCAGTATTCGGCAGAAGTGATGGGGTATCACTCCTAACTATGGGTTGTAAAAAGACAATGGCTTCCATCTTGGGCCCTCTGTTTCAGATGGCTCATTTCAGGAGAAAGCCAGTTACCATACCATGAGGCAACACTGTGGAAGGGCCCATACGATTGAGTTGGAAGCAGATTTTTGTAAGGACGCCAACAGCCACACAGAGCTTGGAAGCAGCAAGCTGTAAGATGTCTGCAACCTTGCGGAAAACCCCCAGGTAAAACTCCCTAGCTAAGCTAAGACTGGATTTCAGAACTGTGAAATGGTATATCCATTGTTTTAGCTGCTTAGTGTTGGGGTAATTTGTTATGCCGCAATAGATAGCTAACACAAAGCCTGTGTCAGACCCACAGTCTCTTTTTACATTGAAGCTCACAGATACCTGAAAAATTAGCATGTCCTTTAAAAATCAGTTTCAGAAAATTTTTATTAACTGCTTTAATTGAGATTAAAAGTGTATGATGAGTCTATGTAACAGTTTTTAACACCAGTAACCTAAAAAGAATTATTGCTCTGCTCTGTCTTTATGTTATTTCACGAGAATGGTTTATATAAATCTTTGCGCAACTGCTTTAAATTTTAGTTCTGTAATTATCTAGTTTAGATTATATTTTTATTTATGTTGGAATTTCAGCCTCCTTTTTAAGAGAGAACTGAAAATCCAAGGATTATCAAAGATCTTGCTTCTAATAGTGCTAAGTTATAAGAAATTATATAGTTAACAGGAGATGCCCACCTGGGGACAGAGCCTGATGCTGTATTCATTATTCATGCATCTTGTAGACAAGGACTGTGTCTGAGCCAGTCTCTGAGTTCCATCATGCTTTGCTCAGCAGTGCATCCTGTGGTGCTTAGGAGCCAGCTTTGTCCATTCAGTAGTAGTATTCAGAATGGACAAAGCAATAACTCTAGGAAACAGTTCTTATACCATCATACTTTGTGCTTATCTGTTGCAGTTTATACTCTGTTAGCATGACCCCAAGTCCACATTATCCTTTTATTGGAGAGCTCTAAACACAGAAAGTGAAGGATAAGAAAGGACTGGTCCTGGTAAATGGTTTTATAATCACTGATTAGCAGTTATGGTAGCAGTAATTCTACATAGTAACAAAACAAACTTCAAGGGCTAGAGAGGCTAAAAGGCAGGAGGTGGGAGGATTGGTGCTCTGAAAAATGTTAGATACTGGGCAGTTTTATAATTTCCAAGACAGGCTCAAAGATACGAACTTAAGTTAAAATACTAGTTTGGGTTTCTGTCTAATAGTCTTTTGTCTTTTCTTTCTTTCTTTTTTTTTTTTTGCAGTACTGAGGTTTGAACTCAGGGCCTTCACCTTGAGCCACTCCATCAGCCCTATTTTTGTGATGGGTTTTTTCGAGATAGGGTCTCGTGCACTATTTGACTGTGCTGGCTTTGAATCGTGATCCTCCTGATCTCTGCCTCCTGAGTAACTAGGATTATAGGTATGAGCCACTGGCGCCCTGCATTTCTTGTCTTTTTACAATGTGCAAATGTGTGTACATGTATAATATGAGGTCAGGTATTATTTATGTGGGTCTAAATCATGCCGAATCTCTTCATTTGACTCTGCATTATTGTTTATCAGAGAAAACTAGTTGATTTGGGCTACATTTTTCTATTGTCAGTCAAAATCTTACTTTGAATCTCTAAACAATTACCCCACAATTGTCAAAAAATACACAGTGACTATTCTTGTTAGTATTCTCAGCATCTTAGCAAAATGAATCACGGCACAGGTCTTGAATTCTGAATGCCTTGGTTTCAGTTTTGCTCTACGACTTGCGAGCTAAGTGGACAAGATGGTTCATTCTGTTAGTTACACCAGTGCAGCCGATCTCACTGGCAGGGGTTAGAGTGCTTAGGTGCCCACACATCGCTATGGTTCAGTCAGTGTTAGTATCATGCAGAAGGGTGGAAGGAATTGTCTTTAAATAAGTAATTCTCTAGTATATAACTAAAACAAACTTCTAAGTAGAGAGAGTGCTATTATGAGTAGTGTAGTCTTTAGTTCTAAAACTTAAATGTTCTGATATTATCTATAATATTTATTACAAGGCATAGCAACTATAATGTAATCCACTTTTCTAAGCCATCTGTGAGGGGTTGTTTGCTTATTACTACATAATCTTGTTTAAGTGGCTCCTTTGCTGTGGAATTCAAGGAAAAACTATTATGCAATGGAGGATTTTCAGCTAAGCTGCATGTAAAGGGATTGTCTCTTCAGCTTGCATCGTGAGAGTAAAAATACAAGTCCCTGGGAAAGAATCCCTGCAGACTGAGTTGGAGACTTTTGATGAGGAAAGGAATAAGATAGGTGTTACAGGATATGCAATGTCCCCTAAAGGCTCATGTATTGAAGGCCTGGCTTCAATGCAGCATTGTTCAAAAGTGGGACCTTTGGAGCTGAGTGGATCATGAGGGTTTCAGCCTCACTAGTGGACTATTCCATTGATGGCTTCATAATTTAATGGGTTATTGAGAGATGGTAGAAACTTTAGGAGGTGGAGCACAGTTGGAGGGAGGTCACTGGGGACAACCCTTGAAGGACATATTGTAGACCCTTGGTATCATGGGTATATGGTTCCAAGGAGATTGCAGCTGGGGAAAAACTGCAAGCAGTCAGGATGCATAGGGTTCAGTGCTATACTGAGAATGCTTAATTCATTTTTTCCACAATGTCACCCAACTTCTGCTAAAGACCTGCCACCTTTCAACAAATCTGCAATTTTCACTTCATCATTTCAATGAAGCACATTAACATTTACCTTGCTTTTTGGATAACATTTGCTGTTTGGGAGGCATTCTGTATTTTCACAAAATTAAGGGCAGAGCAACACTCAGCAGATCATGCCATGATTTAAACATAGCTGACAGTAATGTGAGACGGAGAGCTGCTCTGCATTCAATGAGCTGTGTAAAGTATTCATGGGAATTTAAAATTTTTCTTTTTGAAATTTCTATTAGTCAATTAATTCTGACTGTGATTGGTCAATACTATGTGTAATAAGCTCACAAATAAGGCAGGCTCCCCATATTATCGTCCCCTGCCCCTTCCTCTCCCTCTGTCTGTCTTTCTGCTTCTGGCTACCGTGAGATGAGCAGCTTCACTCCACCGCATGCTCCATTTGCCACGATATTCTTCAGACCCAGAAACAATGGAGCTGACTGAGCATGGGCTGAAACCTATGACATTCAGCCAAATAAATCTTTCCTCTTTAAGTTGATTTTCTCAGGTGTCTTGTCAGAGCAACAGAAAGCTGACTGACAAAAGAGCTGTCATCCTGTACCCTGTTGACAAATGCAGTATTCTAGCCATATGATAATCACTCAATGTTAATCTCCAATGGCTAAACACTCTCCCTTTATATTAGCACATCACCACCTGACTATGCTACCTACTGAAACATTTTGGAAAATATCACTGTCTTCTAGACCTGGGGACAGAGTCCAACCATCATTTTTGTGGCCCAATGCAAATTTGTGTCACAGGTCATTAGTCAAGTATTGCAAGGTCCATTTGTGTACATTTCATGCCATTAATTTCCTCCCCTTTCTCAAAGGGCACAGGTTTATATCATAGGATGCAACCTTGAATTATGAAAATGAATTATTTTTATTCCATTCTACACTGCTGGTTGTTTTGTAACTTTTTGATTCTTGATCATCATCATCATCATCACCAGAAGCAGCAGTGGCAGCAGCACTGACAATCACAGCCAATTGTCACTTCAGGGACAACACCAAGTGAGTGCTGCATACCAGCTTCTCACCTTCCAAGACATGGCACAGGGTGGATCTTCATAGATGCTCTCCAACTCTCCACAGCCTGGATCTCCTCTTGCACCACTGTGTCCTCAAAGTATGGGCAATTTTGCCCATGCTTTATTGTGGCACCTGTACCACTAAGTCTCACTAACTGGTTTGAACACCCCTCTCTTCTTTGGGGTAATGAGTCCCTTGTTCTGCAACCTCAGTGTAGGCCACTGGATTAGACCCAAAATAGATATTAAGAAAAAAGTAATAACCAATGAACGAACAAGGAGAATAAAGGAAATAAAAGATGACAATATAGAAATAAAGAGAGACTATTATGCTGTAGTTTTCTTTTTTATTCATACCAACTGGGAAATAATTTCCCATTAGATTTGGAAATCCCTGGTTATCACGTGGGAGCCCACGGGAACAGCTTTTGAAGCCATGCACTTTCCCTAAGGGATAGTGAGGTGGACTTTCCAGAACCCAGATGGAGTTTTCTTTCGATATCTGGAGGTTCTGGCCATTGTTCAGCCCCTATTGCTCTATCAGTCATTCTGGCTTCATTCCATATGAAAGAATTGGAGCTACTTTTCACTTGGGAGAATACAATAAAATTCAGTTTTTCAATGCTAAATTAGGATTGACAACCTTTCTCTTGGGAAAAAAACAGTAACTGATCACCATAATGAGACTGTGCAACAAGCTTTGAAAATGTTCATGCCACATTTATACAGAACAGTATTTGCTTACACTTCAGCTATAGCTGTCGATTTATGATTCAGAGCCAGGGAGTAGGTAATAAATATGAGTATAAAAATTTATTGAAACCACTTTTATCACTCCTTTTTAATAAAAATACTATTTGCCTGTTCAATTCATATTAAACTATAGTATTGAAAATATTCAACCTTGGATTTTCAAAATCAGTTCTGGCAGGATTTAGTTCATAGCACAATAATTCATTTTCCAAAACAAATACCACCATGGATGCAGCATGTGCTGAGCTTGTGTTTCAGGGATGATATTAGATTTTTAGTTCATGTCATTGAAACTGATTTCACTGGGTTTCATAAAATGCATTTCCAAAAGTAATTAAATGTTTCATAAGCTCAAACTCAACATTTAATTTGAAATTTAATAGAACAAACAGATTTTTAGAAGTTTACATAAAAAATGTTGGAAATTGTAAATGTTGCCATTTACAATATAGTGAGAAAGTTGTATTTTTCCCTTTAACTTCCTAAATTGTAACCTACCATTCATGTTTTTTATAAGTATAACTTACAAAATATCAAAAATTAATATTAAAGTTATTGTTACCTAAATATTAGAGAAGTCTATTGATAAAATTAAAATAAAAATTCATTCCCAGTCATGCATCACTTAATGATTGAAATAGGTTCTGAGAAGTACATTCTTTGTTGATTTCATCATTCTGTGAGTTTCACAGAAGGCACTTACACAAACTAAGACAGTATGTTGTTGCTGGGTGGAACACCATTGTCTGTATGGTCTGTCACTGACTGAAACTTTGCTGCTCAGCACATGACTGTAGAAATGATTAATTTAGCTAGATACTTGGAGTGAGGGCATTGTGTCATGATATAAAAGCTCATTATTTAGTGACTAGCTATAAAATACAATATTTAAAATAGGAGAAAAAGGAACTTAAATATAAGAGAACACCATAATGAAATGGAATAGAAAACAAGATTGATGATGCTCTTATTTACCTCACAATCAGTTTGCTTATAAATGCAGAGACCTAAGCCATCTTTGTTCATTTTTAGAGCAGATTCAGAATGGCACCTTCTAGCTCTCTCCTGCCTCATCTGCCTTGGGATCGCACCACAACAACTTAGCCCTGTTTACAAAGTCGTGAAGGTAGCTAGCTGGTCATGCTCTCTCGATTCACCCCAGACCTCTAAATTGTCTAACCACATCTTCTTCACATTTAGCTTACAGGTGCAGAACTGTGCATTTTATGGGTTCCCTTGGAGCTTTAGCAACTTCAGCAAGAAAAAAACTGTAAACATATAGGAGTCTTTCCCAAAAAATGAGTTGGGTGGCAGAGGTGTTTGTTCATGAAAGAACATTTCAAGGTTTTAGTCTGGCTGTGCCTTGCTTTAGGAGAAATAAAGGACAGAGAATCTAAAATAATTTATTGTTTCAAAATTAATTTATTGGGTAAATGATATTTGACCTGGAGACACAGAGATGAGGAACCTCATCTCTGAGGAACCCCCAGAGAAATAGTCGTAAAACCTTTTAAATTGTGCAGTACTCAGTTCTTCCCAGCATTTATCATCTATCTATCTAGTCAATCATCTATCTCTCTAATCGATCACCTATCTATCATCTATCTATCTGTCATATACGAAGGTGGTAGAATATTTTGACCCTGAAAAATTTACCTCGATCTCAGAATAGAAATTTAAAAAGTTAACAATGCATACCACACAAATGCAAGTTTTAATAATTTCTTTCCTAAAAGATGTCCTTGCATATTCTGGGATATGATTACACACAGTGGAGATCACTGCCTCAAAGGTATACAACATGTGTACAGGTAATGTAACAAGGAATAGATGAGCCAGTCATGGTGGTACATGTCTATAATCCCAGTACTTGGAAGACTGAAGAAGGAGGATTGTGAATTTGAGGCCAGCCTGGGGCTATACAATGAGACCCTGTTTCAAATCTTCCCATCCCCACAAAGAAAAAAACAAAAACCACAACCAAATACTCCCCACATAAAACAACTAACTCACTGGAGAAACTGGGAAGAGTTACAGATGGAGCAGATTTATAAATTGGTTCTTTAAATAATATGTAGGATAGGAAACAGTGTAAGAGGTGATGACATATATGTATATATATATGTGTGTATATATATATATATTAAGTGGCTTATTTTTGACACTGATGTTTTTATATTCATTTATTTCATGTCATTGGGCATTTCATTCCTTCAAAATCCTATGTGGAAGCCCAATATATAACATAAATAAGAACAGAGTTACTCTGGTGGAAATGCAGGGTTAATCCCAGGAGGAGTGATGATGCTGAGAGGCTCCATGGAACTTCCAGAGCTCCAGAAAAACAGTCAGGAAAGCCAGTGTTTGACACAAGAGAGTCTCTTATATATGAGTTTCTCTATTATATATACATATATATGTGTGTGCTTGTATATTTAAGTTTTGATTTAAAATTTGGCAAAATTAAATTCAGTTAATTTATATTCTTTGAATGTATGTGCTTTTTTGTGATTCCTTATTTGTATATGGTGCACAAAATATCAGTCAAAATGCCAAACTTTCAGCTTACCTATAAACTTATACTAGAAGTTGAGTCATCAAAATATAGAAAATATACTGAAAGTAAAGATGTATAATATAGAAGTGCATCTGATTTGGTAAAAATATTTTCCTACTTCAGTTGAAACAAAGGGTCAAGAATAAACAGAATAATAACAATATTTCATAAGAATTTATTTATTGAATGAATATTTATTGACTGCCTGCTCTGAGCCATGTGCTGTGTTGAATACCATGAATAAATTTGAAAACTCACTTGTAAAGGGCTAGACACAGCCCATTGGTAGAGCACTTACCTAGCATGGTCCTGGGTTGGATCCCAAGAACCACAATGAAAAAAGAAAAAAGTATACTCACTTGTAGTCCAATAGAGAGAGGTAGATAGGAAAATATAGTAGGGTGGCATGTGAGTCACACACATATCAAACTTAATAATGTGCTGTTGTCAGATAATACTAATATCCTGAATCACTATGAAATTACATTTTGAATTTGTATACTACACATCACTATATGTATTATACATATATATTGTTGGATAATTATTGCTGTGTTTTATATGAGATTGGATATCAGTATTTAAAATTATCCATTTCATAACTTGCTTTTCTTTGATTTATAATAAACAACATTTTTTTACTCTTCCCTCATCCTTTGCTTGATTATATTAGAGAATTTGTTTTTATCTGTCATTGATTTGTTAATACTCTCTATATTAAGATTATTAACCCCTTTTCTATTGAATGTGTTAAAAGTAATATTTTCCCTTGTTTCTCATATGTCTTTTATATGACTAAGGGATTAAATGAGTAAGAGAACATTGTAAGTTTTAGATTATCAAGTCATTCTGTTGATTGATTTTTTTTTTTTGGTTTGTTAACATGTATGTGTTTACATCCTAGTTGGATTTATAGGAGTAATAACATCAATTAAAGGAATGGTTTGAGAAAAGTATGGTTGAGTTTTCCCAAGTATATGCTGATCTTCTATGAAGGGAATAAGTGGACAAAAAGCCCCACTGTCCCAGGATTAGATATTAAACTTGGTACACTAAGAGGAGAAAGAGGGAGAATTCCATTCCCATGGGAGAGTACTGCTCTTGTCGCTCACATTCCACACCCATGAGAAAGGACAGCCGAGATGCTGTAATAGGGTCAAGAATGTTATTTGGCTGAAGCACTGGGGTGGGGGGAATTAAAGATTTTTTTTAAACAATCTTGTTTTCCTAGGAATGCTTTTCCTAGACAAATAGAGATTTGGATGTGAATTTAATTTAGAGGGAAAGAAGCTTCTATGCATTAATTGGGTTGGAGCCCAATTGGCCTGCTTTTAATTTTGGCTTTCAGAGACTTCTTGGAGCTTGGCATAAAAGCATTAAAAAAAGTAAAGAGTATATCTTTATTGGATGCTTTTTGCTGTGTACACACTTCCTCAGAGATCTAAAAATGCATGGTGGAAGGAAGGGCAGTCTAGGGTAGCAGATCATACGTGATAGAACTGAGTTATTCCCATTTCAGACCAGATCTGTTTGTGATGGAAGTATGGACTACTAAAACAAGAACACAAAGATTAACAGCCTTTTTTTCCCACTATGGCAGGGAATGGCACAGAATCAGAAACACTTGTGAGATCCTGTGACAACGCAGGTAATCTTAATGTCATTCTTGAAAGGCAAGAAGACATTTGTCAGAAGATGAGGGGCAAAGGCCATTCTAGGCAGAGGGGACAGTGTGACATCATGAGATAACAATTTTGTCTCTGGACTCAGGGCCAACTTTTGCAAATTATAAAATAAATGACAATTTTTTTAAAGTGCCTTCTCCAGATTACCAAGGTAAGGAAAAAACACATGATTTGGGTGGATGAATTAGAGAAAAAAAGGTGCTCCTTCCATTAGGTTCACTCAGGTGGGGAAACAATATACGTGTTTTCAGCTCCCATTTATCCTGCAATGAACAAACTGCACAATTCTGCCTGGAGGCAGACCACCCTTAAAGTTTTTAATCTGCTTCTCACTTGGAAGACTGCAATAGTGTTATTTCTTTGTAGTTCATTTTCTATATGCCTGCTGGACAATCTTCTCCTGCTTCTTCTTCAACTATAGTAGTGGTCCTTAAACCTATCAAGTAGACCCAACATACTTTTTTATAATGGATGTTTGTGATCAACATAGCAATTGTTTTTCTTCCTATACCCATGTGCCCTATAATATGAGTTTTCAGTTCCTCCCAAGAGATGAAGTTTATTTTTCTGTCCTTTGAATAGGGCTTTGTGACATGCTTTGATCAACAGAATACAGGAGCAGCAGTGGTGTGACAGTTCTGAGTCTAGTTTTGCAGGGTGGACAAGTTTAGGCAAGAATGACAAATGCATAGACCAGGGTCGAATCAGTCTGCCGTCCCAATGAGGCCCTAGAGAGATGAGATGTGTCCCTTTTCAGACTGAAACTTTGCAACTGTCTGCAGGAGCATGAGGGATCCCCAGCCAAAAAATCCCTAGTTCACAGAATTGTGAGCTAAATAAATTGTTATTGTTATATAAACTACTAAGTATTGGAGTGTTTCTGATCCACCAATAGCTAACTAGTAGAGCTATGTTGTAATGAAATGCATAGATGTCAACACTTACATAATTTTAAAAAGCCAATGAAATGTCCTAATTATAATAAAGGATAACAAAAGCACAATAATTTATAATAAAATAATATGAACTTCAACATGTAAATTCCCAAGTAGGCCTACCAAAAATGCATCATGAAGTGGTAAGAAAGTTTAGTCTTCTCCTAGAACACTTTGAATGTCTCAGCTTCAAACTGATGTACTGTATGGCTGTACAAACTCCATATCAGCAGTAGTTACTCTTATTTTCAAATAAATAATTCTAGGTTAAGTTTTGAGCAAAATTTGAAAGAAAAGAGTTTCCTGTCTTTAAATTATACTTATTTCACTGGAAAATTTAGTTTGTGTTAAGATCTCAACAATTTATTTATGTTTATATCTTAAAGTGACTAAGGATCTAGGATCATCTAATTATGAATATCTTTTTTTTTTTTTAACCTATGAGAACATCCACTAGGATTTTAAAAGCAGTATGAAACTGGGGTTGGATTTTTTTTGGGCAGATTGGCCTGTGCTCTGAAGGATGTCTGTGTCTTTATTGGCTCTGGTTGCCAACAACATCCAACCTCCAACTTTGGTGACAACAAACCTCTCTTTTTACAAGCATCCAAAAAATCTAATATGCCAACCAGCCTCACGACATCACTGCTCTGTTGAATAGTGTTGCTTCTTGCTATTGTTCACACATAGAACATTCTAGTGCTCTGCATTAGGATGGAGGCTTACAGGTTCCTGCCACAAAGGCTGAGCTCTTTGAAACTGTGGACCATTTCGGTATTCCTAGAAGTCAAGAAATGAATTCAATATAGAAATGCAATAGGGTTGCTCCTCAACTTACTATGGGATTGCATTCCAATAAGCCTGCTATAAAGTGAAAATACTTTAAGTGAAATGTGTATTTCGTACACACAGCCTACTGAATATCGTAGCTTAGAAACACAGCACCCTGTGGAATATCAGTGGTTTACCTTTGTGATTTTGTGAATGATTGCAAGCTTGTGAACTGTGGCTGCCATCATGGGAGGATATTATATGGCATATTGCAAGCTTGGGAAAGATAAAAATTCAAAATATGAAGTAAGATTTCTACTAAAAGCATATTGCTTTCACTACATCATAAATTGGGTTGTGTCTATAAGTAATGGTTTATGAGAAAAGCAAATATACACTATACCTGACTTCCTACAAGTGTTAACAAATGACACAGTATTAAAGCAGTAACTGTAAGCACATGTATAAATTGTGAAATTAGGTCAGTGGAGGAGTTTCAAATGAGAAGAGAAGTCAATGACAATAATATGGAAAGTTGAAAGTCTTTTACTAAGTCAAAAAGCAGAAATTAAAATTAATTTACCTATTTATTATGACTGAACCATATGAGTCGATTAACTGGATGGACATCTTATAATTTTTTTCAGTTTTATATAAAAATTAGCATTATCCTAAAAAATTTTGAAATAATAATTTTGTGGAAACTGACATGAAAATAAGATTTGTTGCTTGTGCGGCTAACACATTTATTTAAAGGTTGAGGGTAGAGTGGGGTGCTAAGAGTGGCTTATTGAAATAAAAGCTCTAGAGTAATCTGCATAATAAGTATCCTAATCATTTTCCTAGCAGTAAAACTGATGATGTGTAGACTTTCCCATGACCACATGGTGTGTCAGGGGAACAAGGAATGAAATTCATGATTCCCAGTCCCAGACCATCGCTTCATTATTCCAGAAGACCTGGATCTACACTCGGGGGAAGTTCACCCAAAGCTCACAAACTAGGTCACCGGGTGAAGTGCGGCAAAGCTTTCTTTGTTTCAATTTACAGGATGAAATGATAGGCATGGACCTTATAAATTGTACTTGCAATTATTTTCTTAATTATGACTGCAGGGTAATTTCCACAGATAGGGTGCATAACATAGGACGATTTTCCCCTCCTCACATTAAAGAATAGGGCAATTGAAGGTCTCCCAACTTTGCTGTAAGGTATTGCTGAGATATCTGGTATCTTCTAATTGTGGCACTTCATGATTTTATGTACTTTACATCTTCTTTAGATGACAACCAAAAGAAATAGTGAATTTTGAAAAGAAAATGGATTAAAGTGATTGTTGGGTATCACATGCACATTAATCTGCTTTTTCAAGACCTTTCACTTTTCAATATGCAGTTTTAATCTTGTATTGACACCATGAACTCTGTTTTTCAGCTAGTCTCTTTCCTTTAAGATACTATTATGTAAGAATGTATTATTTGCTTCTAGTTTTCTTCCCATTTACTTGGGCAGAGTGAGAGATTATTCTCCTTTTGCCTCAGAAAACATTGTCTATTACCATGATAGTTAGACAAAACTGGCTTTAGAGACATATTTTATTGATATTGTACATAAGTAGGATGTGAATACACCAAAAGAAAAAAAATTTTAAAATATCCCCTAACAGGAATAAAAGCCAAAACCAGAACTCAGCTTCAACTAATGGAAGCAAAGAAGTAATAAAGCCAAAGAACAAAACTAGGTATAACGGGAGGGAAAATGCAATGAAGGCTAGGCTTGTAAAAAACAAGACCAAATAAAGGAGCAACAGAAGGGAGAGCAAATGTCCCCAGAGAAGAGTAAAGAGAGACCAGTCCAGGGAGAAAGAAGCCAAGAGAAGGCACTGAAAGGGCTGAGCAAGGAGAAGTATTTTGTGCTCCTGTTCTTCTTTTTCTGTTTTTCCTTAACCCATTCCAGTCTTGCTTCTAGTGGTAAAAGGAAAGGGAGAGAGAGAAGTCAGAACTTATGACCTCAAAATGTCCCTACTTTAAATTGTCCTTTATTGACAACCAACCAACTTGTCACCTAAAAATAGTCCACCAGAAGATACCCTGAATCCCTCTCATTTTCCTCCCTTGAAAAGACATATGCCATTAATTGTTTTTCAGAAAGGGCTTTTTGGCAATGGTGATTTTATATCCCTAAGTGCCCCCTAGTGACAAAGTCCAATTTTAAAATCTCTTTTCACACTAATTTTCTTCTAACCATTTCCTTTTCCCAGTACAAATGTGGCTATCTCAGAGACAAAGAATCCAATTTATAATCAATTTACTTTAATTAGGCAGAGAGGAGTTTCTTGAGTAGGACTAGGTCATCATAACAATGAATTTTCATTTTTCTTTATAAATTAATTTACAGTTGGAAAAAATCTATAATCTCCTTTTATAAGAACAACTTTCTCCCAGTTACTGTGTTACAGAATAACATATTTGGGAATGTGATTGGTCATGTTCTCCTCCCTTGCTGTTAACTTATATTAAAATTCAGAGTCTTGACATAGTTTCTTTTCTTTCAGTGTGAATAACAATAAATCAGTAGCCCAGATATGAATAATGACATTCTATTCTACAATTCTTTTCTGGCTATGATTTCTCCTGATCATTTCTGATATAAACATAGCATAGTAGCTCAGAGGGAAGACCAATGTTTAGACTTCAATATCGGTATAGTAATGTTTGATATGAGACATGCAACAGAACTTCTTTAAACCTCAGTTTTATATCAGGAATACAAATAATCTATAATGGAATAATAATATCAATAAAAGATTGTTGTGGGGATTAAATGAGATATCACATCTAAATGTCAGTAATTTGTCAGTATAAATTTAGGGCTTAACAAACAACATCTACTAAGATGAATGACCTAATATTGATGCAGACCAGCTCTATGTCTTTTCTTCTCTCTTTAAAATTATGTGATAGAAACAATCTTACCTACTTTGAAGCAGAGGCAAAATCACTTAGACTGTGGACCATGCTTACTTGCAATTGATGCTACTTTTAGATTGTATTTACAACTCAACTGCTTAAGAGCTTAGCTAAAACAATCAGTAAATCCCATTCTGTTGTGGCATATTTAGCAAGCTGTTCATGAATAAAAAAGGCAAATGGGAAGATGTTATAAAAATGTCTTTGTCTATCCTTTTAGAGATTAAAAAAGATTCCTGAACACATTCTTGTTTTTTTGAAGAAATTAAGACATTGGGGTTTCATCAATTGGTCTGAATGTTGGCAGAGGCAGCCCTTCAATGTTGTAGCAAAGTTTCCTCCCTGAATGGCATGACTCCCTCAGGAATAGAACAGTTCTGCCCTTGTGGCCACTGAGTCACTATTATAAATGGAAGTAAGTCAAAGTCCTTAGCCACTCCTGGTATGGAAACAAGTTAAGAACCATTAGGTTACCAAGTGATCTTCAATAAGTACCTAGGTCTATTAAGTTTATGTGGAATTACTTCTAATTCTTTATTCATAATTTTCAGCTTCAAATATTTCTAGCTTTCCTCACTTTGATTCCCTATACTGCCCTAGTCCTATTTCCATTGTCTATTTACAGATCTAGTTAAAAGCAAAACTGATTAGCATGAAGTTAAAAGATGATTCTGCAATTGAAATTTTCTCTCTGATGTAATCAGAACAGTAGCAAGATCTTAGCCAGTGAGAAAAAGGTTAGCTGTATTGGGCTTTATTAATTTTTCTTATTTACTTGGTCAGGATCAAATGTTCATTGATGAATCTGTTTAAAGAGATTGTTAAAATTTACACCCCAGGCATGGGGATGCTATGTTATTATCAGAGGGTCAATCAGTTCCAATGAACTTGAGGTAAATAAGTTCCTTTACTGTTCTGAAATTTCTTAACAATGGGTCATGGACCATGTTCACAATAGTTTTCCCTGCCATATAAATGTTTATTCTATTGCTGTTTGTCCTGTTTAGTTACTTACTTTCCATTTACTTGATTTCAAGTGTGGTAATATCACAGTGGGGACTGAAGTATTACAGCACACTGCACCCTCTTTCCTATTTCCAGGATATGCTTGATATCGTCATGACAACATTGTCAACCGTGCCCAGTCACCAGTGTCCTGTTTAACTTCACTGAAGCTGTTCAATGACTTTTCTTTTTTTTTCTGATTCTGACTTCATCAAAATCAGTCAGATTGGGCTATTCTATGCAGTTTTAACATGAGAGATGGAACAGAAATAAGTTCTAAAACCAGCAACAAAACCAGAATCACATAAATCATTTAAACTGGGAATGGGGGAGAGGGATAGCCAATATGCACACAAAAGAACAAAGCTGCCACTGGTGATGGAAAATGGGTTTTAGAAATAATTATTACAGTTGCAAATGTGACACACTAGGCACCATAAGGGAAAGAATTGGAGATCTCTGGATATTTCAGGTCTTGTGGAAGGCACAGGCAGTGGGGGAGGTCAAGAGGGAAAGGGCACCTATCAAACGATTCTGCAAAAGAATGTACATTTTCTCCTAAAGATAGTGTGGAACCTATGAAACATTTCAAGCTATGGAGTGACCACTCAGGTCTGCATTTGGTGAGATTCATTCTTGGTGCCATATGGACAATGGAGTAGAGAGAGGCCAGAGTGCATGTAGGGAAAGTAGCTAGGAGGTTGTCTCCACAGCAGGTCAGAGGTGGTGGTGGATAGACAAGTGCAGAAAGAGAGAACACAATGGACAGTTTAGAGGTGAAATGGATAGGATTTCACATTTAGATATATGCTCTAAAGGAAAGGGATGGGTATCAAGTTCTATGTTTATAGGAACAACTAGGTTACATTAACTGAGTTGAAAGATGTTGGAAGACAGGCAGGTATATAGGGAGTGACAATAATGACAAATCAATAAGCAGTTGATAATATGACTCTTTTGTTCTGAAGATAGTCTGTATGAGTGGATGAAATCTCTATGGAGAGATTTTAAAAGCAAAGTGGACTTAGGGCCAAGCCAAGAAGAATGTGATGTATAAAATTCAGAAAGAAGATTACATGGGAAGATCCAAGATGGTGACTATGGTGCAGAACCAGACAGCATGAGCTCTGTGACCCCAAAACTTTGCTGAGATGCTGGAGCCACACTTGGCAGAAATAAAGCACCGAGGAGAATCAAAACATTGACATCCTCAACTCCTAGGCCATAGAAAGCTTCTCTACACCACGTTACACTGAGAAAGCAGGTGGGCTACTGCCACCACTGCCACCACTGGCAGCTCCAAACCTGCCTGCAAGACATTCAGCAGACCAAACAGGTGAGTGCCAAGCATCATGCCAAATGGCTATACTACCAAAAGCAATCTACATATTCAATGCAATTCCCATAAATATCCCAAAGACATTCATCACAGAGATTGAAAAATCTACCCTAAAGTTCATTTGAAAACACAAGAGATCGTGAATAGACAAGGCAATACTCAGCAAAAAGAGTAATGCTGGAGGTACCATGATACCCAATTTCAAACTATACTACAAAGCAATAGCAATAAAACATCATGATACTGACACAAAAACAGATATGAAGTCCAGTGGAACAGAATAGAGGACTTGGATATGAATCCACACAACTATGCCCACCTTATTTTTGACAAAGGTGCCAAAAACATATAATGGAGAAAAGATAGCCTCTTCAACAAATGTTGCTGGGAAAGTGGTTATCTTCTTGCAGAAAACTCAAACTAGATCCATGTTTATCACCCTGTATTAGTATCAACTCAAAATGGATCAAGGTCCTTAATGTCAGACCTGAAACTCTGAAGTTAGTACAGGAAAGAGCAGGGAATACTCTGGAAGTAATAGGTATAGGCAAGGATTTCCTCAATAGAACCCCAGCGGCTCAGCAATTAAGAGAAAGGATAGACAAATGGGACTTCATAAAATTAAAAAGCTTCTGCACAACAAAAGAAATGGTCTCTAAACTGAAGAAACCACCCACAGAGTGGGAGAAAATATTTTCTAGCTACACATCAGACAAAAAAGGACTGATAACCAGAATATACAGGGAGCTCAAAAAACTAAACTCCCCAAAATTAATGAACCAATAAAGAAATGGGCAACTGAACTAAACAGAACTTTTTGAAAAGAAGAAACTTAAATGGCCAAAACACATATGAGAAAATGCTCACCACCTCTGGCCATAAAGGAAATGCAAATCAAAACCACAGTAAGATTCCACCTCACCCCTGTTACAATAGTTATCATAAAAAAACCATCTACAACAAAGGTTGGCGAGGATGTGGGAATATTGGAACCCTTGTACACTGTTGGTGGGAAGGCAAGCTAGTACAACCACTCTGGAAAACAATATGGAAGCTTCTTTAAAAACTAAACATAGATCTGCCACATGATCCAGCAATCCCACTCCTGGGGATATACCCAAAGGAATGAGACTCAGGTTACTCCAGAGGCACCTGCACACCCATGTTTATTGCAGCACTATTCACAATAGCCAAGTTATGGAAAAAGTCAAAATGCCCCACTACTGATGAATGGATTAAGAAAATGTTGTATTTATCAAATGTGGAATTTTACTCAGCCATGAAGAAGAATGAAATCTTGTCATTCGCAAGTAAATGGACGGAACCATAGAACATCATCTTTAGCGAAGTTAGCCAGGCTCAGAAAGCCAAAAATCATATGTTCTCCCTCATATGAGGACTTAGATCTAAAACAAATGCAGTAATATTACTAAACATGGGTCACATGCTAAGGGAAGGACACATACAGGAGGAAGAGGGAAAGGTAGGAAATCTAAAAGTTGAAAGTGTTGGATGTGCCCACTGCATAGGAGCTAATACAGTAACCTTAAAACTACAGAGGTCACTATGAGGAGGTGACTAGGAAGTATTGAAGAGGTCTGGTAGAGATGAATCAATTCGGTTTGTAATACACTTGTGCATGGAAGCAATGCTAGGAATCTCTCTGTGTAGCTATCCTTATCTCAACTAGCAAAAATGCTATGTCTTTCTTATCATTGCTTATGTCTACTCTTCAACAAAATTGGAGAAAAGGGTAGAACAGGTTCTGCCTGGAAACAAGGGAGGTGGGGTGAGAGGGAGGGAGTGGGGAGTAGAGGGGAGAAATGGTCCAGACAATGTATGCACATATGAATAAATGAATTAAAAAAATTATAATAGAAAAAGGAAGAAAGATGGTAACTCTTCAAAAGGATAGAAAAGGAACAGTCAGAGAGGGAGAAGGAAGCCATATTTTCCAAGAAGGAGAGGGTAATGAGATGAAGATGAATCAGATGGACTATGAAGTATTATTTAAATTTAACAACATGTTGATCATCAGCCAGAGAAAGCCAGTGGAGTGGTTGGTACAGAAGCCAGAATAAAGTGGACACAGAGTGAATAGGGGTGCAGGAAAGGCAAGGATATAGACAAGTCTTTTAAAAGGTATGGCTAACATATGAAAAAAAAGAATGAAATCTGTTGAAATTGTTCTAAGAATGGGAGGAGGGGAAGAGTGAGAATGGTGGAAGGGGTAAATCGAAGATATACTGTAAGCACATATATAAATTATATGCTAATTAATTTTTTAAAAAATGAAAACATATGAAAAAGTATGGCTAAAGTTGAAGGTGGACTATTTGGGAAGAGAAGGAGATTGCTGGGAGGAGAATGGAGAGACAAGAGAAAGGGTGAAAATGATCAAAGTTTATTACACACATAGGAAAATGTCATAATCAAACCAAATATTTTGTATAATTAATATACAGCAATTTTAAAAAGGAGTAATATGTATGGCTAAGGGAAAGAGTTATGCCTGGACAGAGATACAGGATACAGGGAGGCTATCTATCTATCTTTTTATCAATCATCTATCTATCTATCTATCCATTCACCCATCCATCTGACTACCTTTGAAGAAGAAAATAGGTTACTGTGAATACTGACAGAAAGAAGAGAGTAGAGAAGAAGTTGAAGATAAAGAGAAAAATGTGAGTAAACCATTTGGGAGGCCTGTGGGAGCAGAGAAAGAGACGGTACAGGGATGCACAAGAAAATAAGGATTGAGGGATTGTATTCCAAAGTAGAGGATGTATGAATAATTATTTCAGAGAAATGACATTACTACAGAAATCATTTAGAGGATGTATGAATAATTATTTCAGAGAAATGACATTACTACAGAAATCATTTTAGAATAGTCAGGTGGTTCTTTTAAGTATTTGTAACAACAGTTGATTAATTAGGAATCAGACTATATCAGGTATAAATCTTGAGTGAATTTTTCCTCCACTTATTCTCTCTCCCTCTTAAATATGTTATATTAAATCCAATCCATTTAAGTGTAGTTTCTGGTCTGATTTGTAATTTTCCACAAGTTATGTCATTTGGCTTTGAAATGATATATTTAAAGCATACATTTCTTGAATTGTAAAAAGTGAAAATTAATTGCAAAAAATATTAGTTAAATGCATTCCCTGCTAGGCTAAGAGGCAAGCCTTCCTTCATGCTACTACTCCCCAACCTGTTCTCTTGTGTTTCTTTTCTCTAACTTTCTGTGTGGCTCTCTTATTCCTTTAGTACATAGCACAGTGTGGAGCTCTCAGGAGGTATCTTGTAAGAGTGGCATTTCTAATTGTATGTCTTCTGGCACCATGAAGAGAATGAGTCTTCAACAACCCTTCAATCTTGAGACATAGGTTTATGTCAGGTTATTACTTTTGTTGTTGTTGTTTATTGTTCCTTTCCCCTGTCAAAAATACTGAAACTCCAAGTAGGAGATCAAAGGAACCACTAATGAAGTACATTCTCTCTCTCTCTCTCTCTCTCTCTCTCTCTCTCACTGTGCTATTCTCTCCGCCACATGCAGAAGCATACCTCCATGTTTTAGGTAGGTTTTTGCTCTGTACATCAAGTACTTGAAGAAGAAAAGAGCCCCTGTTGGCTGCTACTTAACATTTTGTTGCACTCTGTGTAACTCTGATTCCATCATGAAATGTTAAGACCTTAATGCTGAAAAGGATCTTAGAGACCATTTCATCTCCCTGACAGCCTGGACCTCTCTCTTGAATAGACTACGACATTTACTATGGTTAATCTTGTGGTCTGTGAATTGCATTCTTTGAGTTGTTGACCTCAGAGTTCTGTGAACACAGCACAGAGCTAATGCCTAGAGAGAGGTGAGGAGGCCATGTGGTCACTCTCTGGCATGGTGTTCTGCACGCATTATTGCTTAATGAATGCTGGATAAATGAATTTATTGTTCAGAATTCTTTAGTTTAAAAGAATGAGCACGGATCTTTTGGTTAAAGGAAGTTGCCAAGTCGTATCTGACTAAGATCTAAATCTTAGTATAATTTCCCCTCCTTAAGTTTAGGATTAAAAGTGAAATAATGGTAGCAAGTATGGTAATAAATTTCTGACACATGGCATACAATCTGTGAGGGCATTCCTTTACTTGGCCATATACTTTGGGCAGTAACGGAGTAGAAAATTACATTAAATAAGCTTTTATTATTCCATGGCTCTGTTGAAAAAGGTAGTATCAAATACTTTAAAAATATACCTTCTGAAGCAAAACCTCTGAAAAATTCATTCACATTTTTGAATTGTGAAAAAGTCCTCTTTTTATTCACTCTGTTTTCCTTTTGCTTTTAGCAGAATCAAATCCATGGTAACCTGTTTGGGTTACTTTAGACATACACAGTCTATAAGCCATAGAGGTGAAACCTGAAAAGATAGTTTCTAAATTAAATCATCCAAAGAAGTAAGGTAATACTTCTATTTTTTCACTTATGTTGGTCTTTAAACTTATTTTTCTGTGAAGGGTTTTATGTTTAAACATTGTAAATATTTCTAAGGCTATTAGATTCTTAGTTAAATATAATTCTATCATACTCAGGAATAATTTTCATTTATTACCTGTCTGAAGATACATTAGATTTTTTTTTGTATATGAAGCAAGCTCACCTAAGATCACTAAATGATACTTGACAGCTGACAGTCTAGTGTCATTGGCTTTTAGCTCTCGTAATTTAAGTGATGTCACCTCCATAGTCTATACATTTTTTTCTTATCTCAACTGTTCTATTTCAGACACTCTGATGTTAGTGACCTATGGACAAAAATTCCATTTCTGTCTGTGTTGTGTAGTATTGGCCACACGTGAATGCTCCATGACTTGAAATAATGGTTGTAATCAAGGACACTGCTCATGGTCACCTGGAATGACCTGATGTTCCAACAGGATAAAGACAGGGCAGGTGCAATGGGAGAAGTGTGAGGTTTGGGTTCCTATTAACACTACAACTTCACTGGTGGGACTGTGAAAAAGGACATACTTGATTTGAATGGCGGGTTTCATTTTTATAACAGGAAGATAACAATACCTGTTTGGAAGATTGAATGAGATTGAGTTCCTGACTCTGGTGGATGTTGATGAATTCATCTCTATCATCTAGCATTTGGGCTTTGGTGTTTGATTGGAAATTTTCTGATTGGGACTGTCTCAAAGAGGCTCAAGATGACCATTTCAGAAGCCATGATCACTTGCAGGAATTCTGGCCATGAGCTGTCAAGAGGGCAGACAGATGGAGAAAAGGAAGAGAGGGCAGGTAAAAATACTGGGTGACCCAGCAGGGAGTAGGCAGTGCTGTGAAGGTCCAGGTCTGCCCAGTATCAGGGCTCTGTGGGAGGAGCCCAGGTCTCCTACTTTGCAAAATGAATCCACTTTTTAATACAATTACAGGGTTGAAAGAATGAGGTAGACAATGCGTGGGGCTTAGAGCTACAACTAGAGTTATTGCCAGGCTTTCTGGGTTGACAGTGGCATGAAGGTTTGGGTTAAACAAGATAGTAAGAAAGTAAATAAAATAACTACAAAAGCATGTAATCACATTCATTAAGTCCTTATAATAAACAATTTTCAATACCTTAACATTTTATGCAGGAACAAAGGCTTAGAGAGGCTAAACAACTTGCCTAAGGTCATACAATGGGCCTGGGCTTGAACCCAGTTCTGTCTTGTTCCAGAATCCAATCTTATAACGCCCAAGAGAGGAAAGGGAGCCAGGATGTAGCACCAAGCCACAGAGAAAGATTGTTGGTGACAGAGAAGGAAATAGAGTTAATGATGTCCATCTTTTCAGCATATGTGCTTAGTCATAGCCAAGTGATTAATCCAGAGTAGGTGGTTATTAAGCACAGATGTGAGAAGGGTAAGGCATGATACAACAGAGATTTATGGTTTGATTCATGATTGATTCATCTTGGGAAGTTGAACAATCAAGGAATAATTAAATTCCAGATTATTTGTATTTAATAGCTAATGTAGCAAAAGCATAGACCAAGAGAGCCCCACATGGACTGCAATATCAGGAAAGCTATGTGGAAACCTACACTGGAACAGAAGGACTTGAATTTTATTTTGGAGAATACAGAATGATTTCAACAGAGCAGAGTGTACAAATATACTTCAAAGAACGCAGAGTCAGGCAGTCCATGCCCCAATTGCTGGTCCATGGGAGGTCTGGTGTGAGTAGAAGGGAAGGATGGAGCCCAAACAGAACTGAGAGACCAGCATTCTGTGATGAAGATGTCAAGAACTACTCACAGGCTGAGAAAGATCAAGACAAGAGCAGGGCACTGGTGTCATACATGTGGGAGGAATAAACTGGAGTTAGGGAATGAAGTCTGCTAGAATCAGGAACTCTCACCAGAAGACCAGAGCAGTGGCCTAAGGCAGAGGGTAGAAATGGAAAAGGGGAGATCCTTCAAAAGAAGACAATGGAAGTAAACTCAGGATGCCCTTTAATTTGAATTGCTGAAATGAATATTGTATTTATTTCTCTTATTTAATTTCTAAACTTTCAATCTTTTTTATATTTTATAGATTCTATTTGCTTTTATCAGAAATTAACACTTTCAAACAAAAATATTGAAACCATCGATAAATATTAACTCTAAAGGATCAATGTCTTTATCAGACCTCTATGCTACAAATGCAAACAAGAGATCAGGTTCCTTTCCTTTAGGGTTAAATTTTCTTTCTGGCTCTAAACTTTTATTTTCATTCAAAAAATAGAGGCATTGAACTAAATTATCCCTAAGGCCCCCATATCTAAATATTTGTAGTTCTTGCTTTCTATGATTTAGATGCAAAGGTAGATTTTAATATAAACTTTCAATCTTGAGCCTGGAAGGCCAGTGTGAATGTCCTAACTCAAGGACTTTTCTGGGGTTCCAGGTGATGGGCTAGATGTATAGCTTCCATTCCCTAGGTCCTCCCTTATCAGGAGAGGCATTGGTTTAGGGAGTAAGCTGGCCAGCAAGTGCTAGCAGCTGGCATTTCCCAACAATTCCTTGCATGCTGGACTCTAAGTTTAAATTGCTTGCCTTTTACTGGCAAGGTAACCTTTAGAACAGGTATATTATAAAGTAGGGTAAGTTCCCTGTCTTGGTACCCAGGTCCACATGTATCTGGTCATGCCTCTGCCCAAGCAAGCTCTTCTGCAGGGGAATGGTGAGAGGGGAAAGTTCATAAAATGACAAATGCATAAATAGCCTTTTATTTGTTATTAATAATTTATGTAGTTCATTCAGTTACGGACTACCTTGGCATACAAATGGAAACAACAAGCAGAACTCAGATAGGTAAAACAATTTTCCCCAAATCATATAGACAGGTGGTAGTGGACTTAGAACTCTGGAACAGAACGTATATTTCTAGTTCCGAGGCCAACACAGAGCAAAAAGTTACAGCAATAAATTCTATTCTCTAGAGTTTTGGACATGTGAGTAAAAATTATAATTAATGTATTTTTGTCAAAGAATTGTAGGCAAGCACAGTGGCTCACACCTGTAATCCCAGTTATGCACAGGAGGTATATATAAGAGGATAGCCAGCAAGTCTGGCCCCAAGAACATAACTAAAGCAGAAGGTTGGAGGTGTGACTTCTGTGGTAGAGCACTTGCCAGGCAAGTACAAGGTCCAGTACTGACAAAAAAATTTGCAGATTATGAAACTGTGTATTAAATTACATCATGCACACACATGTGCACCTGATGTTAGGACATCACTTGTTATGATTTAAGTTTCAATGTCCCTGAAGCTCATGTGTTAAAGATTTGGTGTCCAGATGGTGCTGCTATTGGAAGGTGTTGGAACCTTTAAGAGGTGGTGCCTTATATTAGTTTTTCATCACTGTGACAAAATGCCCAAGGGTAATAATTTAAAGAAGAAAAGATTTATTTTTGCTCATGGTTTCAGAGCATTCAATCCATTGTCAGTCAGCTCCATTTTTTTCTAGCCATGGAGAGGCAGAACATCATAGCAGACAGTGTGACAGAGCAAATAGCTCACTTCATGCCAGGAAGCAGAGAGATCGAATGCCTGCACAGTGGCCTTCCGTCTTCTTCCGTTTTAACCTGTATTGCATTCCTTGGGTATATCCCCAAGAGTGGAATTGCTGGATCATATGGCAGATCTAGCTTTAGATTTTTAGGAAGCCTCCAAAGTTTTTTCCAGAGTGGTTGCACTAGCTTGCATTCCTGCCAACAGTGTACGAGGGTTCCATTATCCCCACGCCCTTGCCAATACCTGTTGTTGGTGGTGTTTTTGATGATGGCTATTCTAACAGGGGTGAGGTGGAATCTTAGTGCAGTTTTAATTTGCATTTCCTTTATTGCTAGAGATGGTGAGCATTTTTTCATGTGTCTTTTGGCGATTTGAATTTCTTCTTTTGAAAAAGTTCTGTTTAGTTCAGTTGCCCATTTCTTTATTGGTTCATTAATTTTGGGGAGTTTAGTTTTTTGAGTTCTCTGTATATTCTGGTTATCAGCCATTTGTCTGATGTATAGCTAGGAAATATTTTCTCCCACTCTGTGGGTGGTTTCTTCAGTTTAGAGACCATTTCTTTTGTTGTGCAGAAGCTTTTCAATTTTATGAAGTCCCATTTGTCTATCCTTTCTCTTAATTGCTGAGCCGCTGGGGTTCTATTGAGGAAATCCTTGCCTATACCTATTACTTCCAGAGTATTCCCTGCTCTTTCCTGTATTAACTTCAGAGTTTCAAGTCTGACATTAAGGACCTTGATCCATTTTGAGTTGATACTAGTACAGGGTGATAAACATGGATCTAGTTTGAGTTTTCTGCAAGAAGATAATCACTTTCCCAGCAACATTTTTTGAAGAAGCTGTCTTTTCTCCATTATATGTTTTTGGCAACTTTGTCAAAAATAAGGTGGGCATAGCTGTGTGGATTCATATCTGGGTCCTCTATTTCCACTGGTCTTCATGTCTGTTTTTGTGCCAGTACCACAGTTTTGATTGCTATGGCTCTGTAATATAGTTTGAAGTTGGATATTGTGATATCTCCAGCATTGCTCTTTTTTGCTCAGTATTGCCTTGGCTACTCATGGTCTCTTGTGTTTCCAAATGAACTTTAGGGTAGATTTTTCAATCTCTGTGATGAATGTCTTTGGGATATTTATGGGAATTGCATTGAATATGTAGATTGCTTTTGATAGTATAGCCATTTTTACTATGTTGATTCTCCCATCCATGAGCACAGGAGATCTTTCCACCTTCTGTAGTCTTCCTCGATCTCTTTCTTCAGGGGTTTGCAGTTCTCTTGTAGAGGTCATTTGCATCCTATGTTAAGTTTCCTCCTAGGTATTTGATTTTTCTTTTTTTTTTTTTGAGGCTATTGGGTAAATGGAATTGTTTCCAGATAATTCTTTCTCAGTTTGTTTGTTATTGGAGTATAGAAAAGGTAATGTTTTTTGTAAGTTGATTTTGTATCCTGCCACCTTGCTATAGCTGTTTATGGTGTCTAGGAATTTTTGGGTTGAGTTTTTTGGGTCTTTAAGGTATAGGATCATATCATCTGGAAATAGGGATATTTTGACAGTTTCTTTACCTATTTGTATTCCTTTTATTTCGTCTTCTTGTCTAATTGCTCTGGCTAGGAATTCCAGTACTATGTTGAATAGGAGTGGAGATAGTGGGCATCCTTGTCTAGTTCCTGATTTTAGAGGAAATGGTTTCAGTTTTTCACCATTAAGTATGATGCTGGCTGTATGTTTGTCATATATAGCCTTTACAATATTGAGGTGCTTTCCTTCTATTCCTAGTTTTCTTAGAGATTTTATCATGAAGTGGTGTTGGATCTTGTCAAAGGCTTTTTCTGCATGTATTGAGATGATTAAGTGGTTTTTTTTCTTTGCTTCTATTAATGTGCTATATTATAATTATAAATTTGCTTATGTTGAACCACCCCTGCATCTCTGGGATGAAGCCAACTTGGCTGTGGTGAATGACCTTTCTGATGTGTTGTTGGATTTAGTTTGCCATTATTTTATTGTGGATTTTTGCATCAATGTTCATTAAGGAGATTGGCCTATAGCTCTCCTTTCTGGATGTATCTTTGTCTGGTTTTTGGATGAGTGTAATGCTGGCTTCATGAAATGATTTAGGCAGTTTTCCTTCCCTTTCTATTTTGTGGAAAAGTTTAAGGAGGGTTGGTATTATTTCTTCTTTAAAGGTCTGATAGAATTCAGCAGAGAATCCATCAGGTCCTGGATTTTTCTTTTTTTGGGAAACTCTTTAATGGCTGCTTCAATTTCATTTTGTGTTATAGATCTATTAAGGTGATTAATGTAATCTTAGTTCAATTTTGGATGGTCATAAGTATCTAGAAATCTGTCCATTTCTTCAAGATTTTAAAATTTATTAGAATATAGGTTCTCAAAGTAGTCTGTGATGATTTCCTGGATTTCTGTGGTGTTTGTTGTTATCTCCCCTTTTGCATTTCTGACTTTACTGATTTGGGTTTTCTGTCCTCATTTTAGTCAGGTTTGCCAGGGGTCTGTCAATCTTATTTATTTTTTTAAAGAACCAGCTTTTTGTCTCATTGATTCTTCATATGTTTTTTTGTTTGTTTGTTTTTACTATTTCATTAATTTCAGCCCTTATTTATATTATTTTTCTTCTTCTGCTTGTTTTGGGATTTGCTTGTTCTTGTTTTTCTAGGAGTTTGAGATGTATCATTAGGTCATTTTTTGAGATCTTTCTGTCCTTTTAATATATGCACTCATGGCTATAAACTTTCCTCTTAGGACATCCTTTGCTGTATCCCATAGGTTCTGGTAGGTTGTGTTTTCATTTTCATTAACATCCAGGAAACTTTTAATTTCCTCTTGTATTTCATCAATGACCCATTCATCATTGAGCAATGTGTTGTTCAGCTTCCAATTGTTTGCATATTTTTACTGTTGTTTTTGTTGTTGAGTTCTAGTTTTAATGCATTGTGATCAGATAGAATGCATGGGATTATTTCTATTTTCTTATATTTGCTGAGGCTTGCTTTGTGCCCTAGAATATGATCAATTTTGGAGGAGGTTCCATGAGTTTCTGTGAAGAATATATATTGTGCAGAAGTTGGATGAAATATTCTGTAGACATCAGCTAGGCCCATTTGATCTATGGTGTGATTTATTTCTAGAATTTCTTTATTGATACTTTGTTTTGATGACTTATCTACTGGTAATAGGGAGATATTAAAGTCTCCCACTACCACTGTGTGGGAGTCTAAATGTGCTTTTAGGTCCTTCAGAGTATGTTTGATGAAATTGGGTGCATTGACTTTGGGTGCATATAAGTTAATAATTGTTATTTCCTTTGTGTGTATTTCCCCTTTTATTAGTATGGAGTGTCCTTCTTTATCTTGTTTTATCAATGTAAGTTTGAGTTCTACTTTGTCTGAGATAAGTATTGCTACTCCTGCCTGTTTTGGGGGACCATTGGCTTGATAAATCTTCTTCCAGCCTTTTACCCTAAGACAGTGCTTGTTTCTGTTGATGAGATGGGTCTCCTGTAAACAACACATTGCTGGATCTTCCTTTTTAATCCAGTTTTCCTAATGGTGTCTTTTGATGGGGGAGTTAAGTCCATTTCTACTCAGTGTTAATATTGGTAGGTATGTGGTGATTCCTGTCATTTAGTTGTTTTTGTTGTTTAAGGGTTTGATTGTGTGCAGCTGAATCAATGTTACTCTCTACTTTCTTGTCTTTTATTCTCCTGTAGTTTGGTACTGCCTGTCCTTTCATTTTTTTTTTTTTTTTTGCTTTCATTTTCTGTGTGCAGAATTCTTTGAAGAATCTCTTGTAGTGGTGGCTTGGTGGTCATATATTGTTTTAGTTTCTGCTTATCATGGAAGACTTATTGCCCCATCTATTTTGAATGATAGTTTTTCTGGGTAGAGTAGCCTAAGGTTGACGTTATTTTCATTTAGTGCTTGGAAGATCTCATGCTCTTCTTGCTTTTGAGGTTTCCGTTGAGAAATCTGCTGTGATTTTGATGGGTTTACCTTTGTATGTTATTTGGTTTTTTCTCTCTTACAGCCTTCAGTATTCTTTCTCTAGTCTCTGTACTTGTTGTTTTAATGATAATATGTTGTGGGGTAGTTCTATTTTGGTCAAATCTGTTTGGTGTCCTGGAGGCTTCCTGTACCTGAATGGGCATAGTTTTCTCTAGACTTGGGAAATTTTCTGTTATTATTTTGTTGAATCTATTACTAATTTCTTTTGCAGGGACCTCTTCTCCTTCTTCAAGGCCCATGATTCTCTGGTTTGGTCTTTTGATGGAGTCAGTGAGTTCTTGTATATTCCTTTCAGAGGTCTTGAGTTGTTTGACTAATAGCTCTTCAGTTTTTCCTTTAATTTTCATTTAATCTTCAAGTTCTGAGATTCTGTCTTCTGCTTGTTCTAGTATGCTGGAGTGGCTTTCCATTTTGTTTTGTGTTTCTGTTTCACTCTTTTTTCTGAGGTTTTCCATATCATCAGTCACTTCCTCTTTAATATTGTCAATTTTTGACCTTAATTCATTTATCTTTCTATTTTTGGTGTTTTCTGTTTCACTTTGGTGTATATTTAGGGCTCCTATGATTTCATTTATTTGTTTTTGTGTTTTCTCATATTCTTTATTTTTGTTGTCTTGGAATTTCTTGAGTGCCTCCTGTGTTTTGGTTGACTATGTCTAGTAACATCTATATGAAATTCTCATTGATTACTTGCATAATTTCTTCTTTCAGGGTGTTCTTGTGGGCTTCATTGGGGTCCTTGGTATAGTTTATCTTTGTTTTGTTGGAGTTTGGATCTGGGTATCCATTTTTTTCATTTTCCTTTGAATCCAGTAATAATTTATTTTTGGGGGAGAATGGTTTCCATCCCTTTTTTGTTTTCCCATCGCTCCACTTGGTGCTGTTTCTGTCCTTGGTCTGTGTGTAATTTACTATTAGCTAACTTACAATAGTAAAACTAACAAACCAAAGAAAGCAAGAAAAAAAAAAAAGAAAACCAAAGAAATCAACAAGGAGAGGTAGTGGACAAACAAACAGGGAACACAACAAACAAAGAAACCAACACATAAAAAAATTCTAGGTTCAGCAATAATAGAATTTCAGTCTTAGTAGTTATGCTGTTATTCCTTCAGCACCCAGTCCTGATGTTGTATTTAAGCAGAAGCTCTGCCTTAGTCTTGCCAGGTGATTGGGGGCACTTACCTGTTTTCGTTCCTGTCTTTCAGCAACAGCTGCTTAGTCACTCTTCCATCAGTGAAGTGTGGTTTCTCCTCAGGTTTCAGAGATCAGCTTGTGGTTCACCAGCAATCCTGCTTTGGAGTTGGGTTTTTGCTGTGTTGGTTTACTGGGGGCTTGTTTCTTTGCCTCGTCCCCTTTCTCTGGGGCAGGTTCAGAGATCTGTCAGCCAGCTCCCTGCTGTCAGTGTGCTGTGATGGTTTACTGAATGTTTTTCAATTTTGCAATGTCATTTGGCTTTGGATGTTGCTCAGTGGCTCAGGAGATGAGCTTTGTGGACTGCTATTTTCCCTATTTCAGGCAGGAGCTTATCACCAGCTCACTGTTGGCCCTTCTGCCTTTCCAGTCTTTGTTTACTGAAAGTGTGCATGGAGATCAGCTCCTTGCCCCTCCCCCCTTCTCCAGTGCACTCAGAGCACCCTGCCCCCTCTGCTGCATGTTCCTTTTCAGTTCCTTGTTTATTATTCTGTTTTTCCTTTTTTTTTGCAGGGTGGGGGGTGAGTCTGTCCAGGGGGCTACGATGGTTTTGGCCAGGGGTGCCTGTGGGAATACTGTGTGCCACTTGTTTGCTCACCTGTTGTTCTGCTGGATGTCTCCAAAGCAGGTTTGATGCAGGCGACTGGCAGTGTGGGAGTCCTCCTGTTTTCTCAGTGTAACATGGTATGGAAAAGCTTTGTATGGGATGAAGGTTCAGGGTATGAAGTTTTGATTCTTCTTGTTTTTTTTTTACTGCCAAGGGTGGCTCCAGTGTCTCAGCAAAATTTTTGATCTATGGAGCTCATGCTGTCTGCTTCTGCATTCTAGTCACCATTTTGGATCCTCTCACCTTCTTAACTTCCTTCTTTTACCCAACCTCTCTTGTATGTGACCTCCCCATAGCACTACCTGTTTTTCATGATATTGCTTGTATTTGTATTAGGTCTATATTCCACATATGAGAGAAAAAATGTGGCCTTTGGCTTTCTGAAGCTGACTAAGTTCACTTAAGATGATGTTCTTCAGTTCCATCCAGTTACTTGCAAATGACAGAATTTCATTCTTCTTTATGGCTGAATAAAATTCCATAGTATATAGATATCACATTTTCTTAATCCATTCATTAGTAGTGGGGCATCTTGGCTGTTTCCATAGCTTAGCTATTGTGAATAATTCTGTAGTATATATTTTATATATATGTTACTTCTGTCACCTACTCTTGTGAATCCACTGACTAGTGGATTCCTACTCTCTAGATATAATGCTTTTACTTAGTGCATGAGCTTAGGGAGGGATAGGGATACTTAAATATTGTCACTTATGAAATAAAATATTGTATGGTTCAGATTTCCCTAGTTACCTCACTCTTTTGCCTACATTAGCACCAGGTATTGCTTGGCATTTGATTTATCATGATCACTGATGACCCAAATTTCATTTTTAAATTTCAATTACCCAGAATTGAAACTTTAAAATCTAGATGACTTTAAGTGATGATCTGTTTATTCTTTGCAAATTAATCTCTTGGCACAGTATCTTTCAAATAAAGCATGTAGAAAATGTTAGCTAATTTGAACCTATTAAATTGACTGTCAATGCTTCCTTTTATGTAAAAATAGGTTGGGTACACCCTTAGTAATGTCAATCTCTTTGAAAAGCTGATGAAAAAAATTTAAGTTCAAAAGTGTTCATAAAATTAAAGAGCTATATATATGGTATTATCATATGTAAAATATGTAAGTGCAGCAAATTTTAAATAATAAGAATTAAAAACCCTGCAACCAAGCCATCATTCACAGGCCTACAAGAACATGTACACTTCATTAAAGTCAATGGAGTGCACCAGTTTATCTTGGTATTATTCATAATCGAAACATTTCAATTTTAGTTAACACACAAACCATAATTTAAAAGTCAAATGGGGAAATTAGTTCTATTCTTCTATGTTCCAATTCCACAGTGATATCAACTAGCCAAATTTAGCCTCAGGAGCTATGAAAAAAATGTCTAATGTAATGAGTGGAAAACCTTTTTAAAGAATCACAAATCTGTTAAAACTGATGTTTTTGCAACAAACTCAATAAAAATATATTTGGTGTGGTAAGAGACGCCTTAAACTACTCTATAATGTACACCTGAGCTTATCTATAGATTTACTTCTAGATTTCAAAAGCAGTGGATCAAGAGCTAGAGGATTTTTGTGAGAAATACAGTCCATTTCTTCTACAACCATTAAAACTGAACAGTAGCTGATTAAAAAATATGTTTGCATACACATTATAAAGACCAGGGGGGCACTTTTCTTGGCTTATGTCTCTTAGATTTCTCAATTGCAGTCAATGCAACACATTCTAGACATTTCTTGACTTCTGTTCTTATGTTGTTCTTCATTCTTGCTTTTCTAGTTTATGCCATTTTTGAAATGTCTGACTACTTTCCATTTTTCTTGTTTTTACTTCTTTATAAATCCCAACTCTGGGGTTCACTTAGGACTCTCTATTCTGAAATCATTCATTTCTACTTTTAGTTTTTTTGACACCCTCTTTTGGAATTAATTATTCCTGAATATTCACTTCCATCTGACCTCTTCCTAAAAGATTTTGTTTATGGTAATTTTCAGATTTCTAACTTGGGTACAAAGTTCAAAAAAAGAAAAAAAAGATACCAAAATTTCTTGACTTCCTTGCTAAGATATTATTGTAAGATATTATTGTAATAGCTGCATTCTGGCTCTGCAGCAATTACCACATTTAGTTACCTGACACATGTCTTTCTAAGGGCTCCAGCCTTTCCCAGGTTTGACCACCAGGGAGGGGCTTGTGTGTATGTTTGAGCAAATGGTGTGTGCCCTTTGGAGCATGCAAGGGAGTAACTTACCTGAGAAGAGGAAGGATGGGTGCTGCCTGGGCAGCAGAGAGAAGGGGTTTTGAACCCTATCCCTAGGTCATTCATCTGCCTGCACACAGCCTTGTCAATGGCTTCCAGTCACCCCACTATCTCTTTTGAAGACTGCAGGGAGGGTTACAGGCCATAGTATTTTGCCTACACTCTGTTATGGCTATAAGCAAATAATGACTTGAAAAAATTAAGTCACAGAGAGGGTTATCTAGGAGCTCCTATACTCCAAGAGACAAGGATGGCCTTGGAAATTTATTAGCAAACCTTACCAACTGGCAGAGGACTCCATACAATTATTCCTGGTTTTATATCTTCCTTTCCTTTCCCACTATGCTTAATTCCTGTGAGCTTTTTTTAGTGGGATTTCTTGCCTCTCTCCAGCCCACACTGCCTGCCTTAGCATGGTGTAGAACCATGCTACGCTGAGGTATGTGTGTTATGGAGTCCCTCCCTTGATCTCACTCTAAGACCTAGATGTTATTTCAAGACTTTGCCTCCACCTAACCATCTGAGTTCTGGGTTCTACAGACTTCCTCAGTAAGCACCTTGTGTTCCTTATGTGGTTTCTTATCCAACCTGCTTGGGCAGCAATTCCTTCTTTGCCTTACACTTTTATGGGTCTTTGACCAGAGAACACCAGGTCAATGAACACCAGCAAGTGACCAACTAACCCAGGTATGTACCATTAGTCACCACTCCTAAATACAAGCTACTTTTTTGGGGACTCTAAATGAGTATAACATTATAGCCCTTGTCCTCCCTGTAAACGCCTCATACTTCTTTCATAAGGAATCTGGGCATTTCTTATGAGCTCCTGAAAGGCAGGACTGTCTTCATCAATGCCATTCTTGGGAATGATGGCAAAACCCTATAGTGATGTTGCTACTGCTTCCCTCTCTTACTTTGCTTTGTGTGTTTCTCTCCTCCGCTCCCTGCACCCTACCACCTTGGCCTGGAACATGCTGGCTCCTACCTGCTAAGGAGCTCACATGGCTTTCTTGCCTGGGTCCTTCTCATATCAAGCCTTGGATTAGCTGCTACCTGCTCAGACAGGCCTTCTTAAAGCAGGTTTTCCATGGTACGGTCTTTGCAGCATCTTGCAACGTCCTTAAGAGCACCTAACAAAATCTGAGGGACTACTTTTACTATCTGAGCAACCTAATGAGAGGGTAAGCCCCTGTGGTCATTAGTTCACCACTGTATATCCAGTGTTGAGCACATAGGTTGGATCAGGAAACATTCATTAAAGGAACAAATAGGACTAGAGCTTTCCTATTCTCTAATAATGTTAGAGCCTCATCTTCATAAAGATGATGAGGCGCTTCTATACACCCTTATCTATATTTGTAGCTATCTCTAGATACTTATTCAAATGTTTATGTGTGTATTTGAGAGTGTACATATTTAAAATATTAAAGATTTCACATATTTAAATCAATGTATGCAATAAATCATGTTAGGGAAGTTTGATAATTTTCTTTCATTCTCTTGCTATTAAGGGGAGCCTAAAGGATAGAAATAACATCTGTCTCCCCAGAATTGAGGTCATTGCTCTGGAACAATATATAATAAGTTCACTTGCGATATAAAGATCATCATCTAAAGTCATTTTCATACACAGGATAGCTAAACCTCACATTGAGCTTTCCTAGTATTTCAAGCCTGACAAGCCTCAAAGCACCTAAATTTCTATTATCACCTTTTATTTCTCAGAAAAAAGGGGAGAAATTTAAGAAGATATTTGAAAATAAAGAGGTAATCACAAATGTATAAAAATTTAGAGACAGTCCTGTGTTTTAGTCATTATAAACACATCTCTTCATCTGCCTGCCTACTGTCCTCAGTATTATTCCCCATTTAAAAAAGTTGCTCTTACTACATTTTTAGTAATAGTAGGATATCTTTACAACCTTGGGAGCAATAATTTTTCCTGGTGGTACTGGGGCTGGAACTCAACACCTCACACTTTAGAGGCAGGCACTCTACTACTTGAGCCACATGCCTACCTGTAGCCAAAACTTATTTTGGACATTAAAAAGCATTAACCATAGAAGAAAAAAATAATTCATTGCTCCTTATCAAATTTTCTGCTCATCAAAAGGGACTTTAACAAATAGGTAAACCACAATTGAAAATATTAAAAATACATGTATCTGGCTAAATTTTTTAGATACAAGCGAAGAACTCCTACAATGAACAATAGATAAGAGATTTGATTTTTTTTTATTGGCAAGAAAAATGAGAAAAAACTTGAATATATGTCATCAGAGACAATCAATTGGGCAATGAGCACACAAGATGAGCATCAGAGACACACCAATTAAACCATAAGGGATGCTACTTCCTACCTGCTGTTGGCATGGGAAAAAAATCACTGCTGGTAAACATCTGGGCAGTCTCCTGTACAATTAAACATTTACTTTGTGGTTTAGCAATTCCAGTTCTTAGTGTATATACGACAGGAATAAAACATATACTCATAAGCAGACCTGCACAAGCATGTTCATGCAATCTTATTTTTTCATAATGGCCCCATGTTAGGAACAACCTAAATGTCAAAAGCAAAACAATCTGTAAATAGCATGTAATATAGTCACATAGTAAAATATTATACAGTAATAAAAAGGAATGACCTATTGATATATGCCATCATTTCAAAAATATAGTGACATGTGAAAGAAGATTTACAAAGTGTGTAGAGTGTGGCTTCATTTATATGAAGTTCAAGAATAAACCAAACAAAACTATGGGGATAGAAATAAGAAAGTGGTCACTTGAGCCATGGAAGTGGATGACGATTGGGGAGGAAAGGAAATGCAGGGGTCTGGGATTGAAACTGACTGGAAACTATTAGAAGCAGAACTATTTAGGGCGTTGTTTTGGGTGTCTGGCATGCACATATAAAAATTATCCAAACTCATTGGAACTGAACATCGAATGAAGATTTCTGCATTTGACTCTGTGTAATTGTACCTCAGCTAGAATGGAGGGATTCTGTTATTTTTAAAAATAAAACTTTATCACTAAACACTATTTGGAATATGTTCCTACTTTCTAGGCATGAGGAACATAAAAATAACCTTGTACACATTCCATAAATTTAACCTATCTGGTTTACAAAGTATGAAAACAGCATTAATGTATCCGGTTTCATTAGAGTAAGTCTCAATTTACTGTGTAGTTCAAAAACATAAAGAATTTTACCCACCTCCCCTTTCCTGAATCAGGATCAAATTTCCAAAGATAAATGTCATTGCCACTTTACACCAGCAAGGGGAGCAGTTGCTCTTTAAGAAGAACTCCATCTCCATCGTCATTGAATTATTCTATAGGACATTTTATGAGAGGGAAAAAAAAACGACTTTTGGGTGTAGTCACAATGGAAATGACAGATCATGTGAATGCAAGAGAAAAAGATTGAAACCTTGACCCTCTAGATGAGTTCAAACCTCAATGAGAAGAGGAAAAACACTTGCAGATCGGCTTATTAAAATAATACGTCTCTGTCATTGAGATACCAGAAAAATAGTTAAGAGAACAAACAAATTAGCTATGTGTTGCCACCTTTTCTTTGTTAATTATTTCAGTACAAGAATAAAAATGTACAACCCTTATAAAAGTAAAAGATCCTGACAACTTCATGTTTTATTGTTACCAATGCAAGCATGACAGTACCCATAGGTGCAGAATTTACACATTCTGTGAATACCTGCAGTATCTGAGAAGGGGAAGGCTTACAGAGCATTGCTGAACGCTGCAGCATAAGGGCTTTCAGGTTAAATTGTTAGTCTATGAAACTTGAGGTTTATGCAGAATGTTTTAAAAAATCACCATGTACATCAATTCTTATAAGATTTGTAAGGCTTAATTCTCACATAAGCTCAGGAAGGTGGTAGAAAAGTCTCTATCTATCTCTTCCTATCAGTTTAGGTAATCTTGGATTTATAGAGAAGAATGTTCCAAATGACAATGGGAAGAATGCCTTACAACATTCTGAAGGAAGAACTGTAAAAGACGTATCTACTCTCTTTTCAGTCCTTAAAAACAACCCTGACCTTGATCCTAACACTATTGCTACTTTTTCCACACTGGAGCCCCTATTCATGTCTGGGAGCCAGAGGGCATGTGCCTCTCTCCTTTTGAGCTTAACGAGCACAAGGGCACTGGATACAGGTAAACATAGGTGGTTCCAGGAATTGTGCTCAGGAGAGAGTGAATGAAAAGTTGTAGGGTGCAAGTGACCAGTAGTGGAGTCACTATAGGTGGGCACCTGCAGAAGCTGACAAAGATCAGTTTTTCCTTGAAAAATCACACATACCTACAGTATGTATAGAAAGTAACCTGCCACTTTGGGAGAGAGTATAGTCTGCTATCAATATGTGAAAAGATATTAGCCTTGAATGTGTAGTCTTTGACTGGTCATAAACCCAGCCTGAAGAGTTTCTTCATGCTATTCCAAGGGACATTTCTCAGTCATTAACTTTAAGAGATGATTTTAGTTATTCTGTCTTCATGAAATAGCAGTCCAGGCCTCTATTCTAGGAAGTATAGGATCTAGAGTCAGAAGAGTCAGGCTTTGCCTTGAGCATTTTATTAAGACCCAAACCTGAGCTTCTATAGTCTGGGCTAAATTCTTGCTGTCAAGGAGTCACCAGATTGGCCTCAATTGAACACTCTTTCACTATGACACCAATGATTATTATTACTATTATTATTTTGTGGAACTCGGACTTGAACTCACGGATTTCATCTTGAGCCACTCCACCAGCCCTTTTTGTGATGGGTTTTTTTTTGAGATAGGGTCTTGTGAACTATTTGCCTAGGCTGGCTTTGAGCTGCAATGCTCCTGATCTCTGCCTCCTGAGTAGCTAGGATTACAGGTGTGAGCCACCAGTGCCTGCCAAACTGATTTTTAAACAATGAGAAAAACATGTAATTGAAACACCATGACAAATTTCTGATTTTGAGTTTGCCAAGTACTAGATGCATCTTGTGTTCTTCCCACGGAGTGGGAAATAAACCAAAAGCTTGTATCTCAGGGTTACCAAAACCTTCCCAATAGGTAAAGGGTAGAAACAAGAGTAAAGAAGAAACAGTCTGGAGGAAATAGGAGAAAATGTAGTTAGGGTCAAATAAATGAAATGGATAGATGTTGGTGTTTGCATTTAGGAGAGGCGGCCTGCTGTCTTCAGCAGAGTAGAATGAAGACTGTATAAACCAGGCAGGAATGAAATGGTCCTTGCCGAAGACTCTGGGGTTTGGCTTGTGAGGTGCTCGGTGACTAAAGTACATTCAAGAAAGGATTGATGTGCTTTTGTGGTATGGTGAGAGGATTCCCTGCTTGAAACTAAATAAAGAGAAGCATCACTGGCTACTTCTTACCCTGGGCAAGGCAAAGATGTATCTGCATGTCTGCAGGGATCAGGGCATGTAGGGAAGTCCCACTTGTGGGAAGTAGTAGATGCTAAGGTGTCCTGGGACAAGCTATACATTAGCAGGTCACCATGACCAACTGAAAGGAATGCACAGGAAGCAAGGAGCTTAGAGGTAAATTCCATGTGGTTAGCAAGGCAACAGAAGGGAAGAGTTGGCTGTGGGACTAAAGAGAGAGAAGAAAATGCTCTGGGCTTTTCCAACCCCTAATTAGTCTCTGGAGTTGTAGTTTCACGGAAAGCTAGAATTTTGTCTGAATCTGACAGATTTTTCCTAATGTTCCAAATATTATTCATGGAAGATGCTTATGTTCATTATCTTTAAAGGTCTTGAAAATTCTCTAGCACCTTGCATTCATCCTTGATGAATAATCACTGACTGAGTGAATCAGCCATGTTCCCAAATGAGGAATATGTCTTACATTAATTAGAATGGGAGTCAATAATGAGCAAGATTTAGCCTATATTTTCTTTATTACTGCCATTTGGCAAATTGAGGTTGAGAGCTCTAGCAATTCAAGTCTCCCTCTGAGGAAAGTTTAGTAACTATCAAGATAGATCATGGCAGCTCTCTCTTGGGGTCCCCAAGGCTCACTAAGCATTTTAAGGGGACATTGGACATTTTCCTAGTGGCTGGTGAAATAACCCATATCTGAGTATGGGAAGAAGTGCAGTCATGCCTGTTGCAACCAGTCAATTCTGTACTGAGGCTTAGAATTGGCCCTGCTGGCACACAGGACAGGTAGCAAGAAGTCTGGCTCCTTTTTCCTTGGCTCAAATTCTACTTATCTACTCCAGAGGAGGTGGCAAACTTCATTGCACAAGACAGAACTACAACTCAAGTGGAAGGGGAGGGGGAAGTAGAGGCTGTAAGCCAACTGTGGATGAGGAAAAGATAGGAAAGTCAGTCAGGGTCTTGGTTACCCATTGTCCTCCTTTGATCAGTGGCCTTTGGCAGGAGTTTAGCGGATAAGAGAGAACATATGACTCTGGGACCATCTTAACTTGACAATGAGAATAGCTTTAGAATCCAGATTGCTGACTCTGAACAGAAAAGACACTATTCACCCAAATCAGATTTGAGGATAGAGTACAAAGTCTTGAATACCAGGTCTCCAAACTTGCAATTGACCCCTCAAAAGTACTTGCCCTTAGCCAGTAGTGTACCTGCTTTGATTTTCCCTAAGCCTAGGTCATCAAATCATTATCTTAACTGCTTCAGAGCATGTGGCTGTGGCTGTAGATGCACAGTCATACTTCCAAAATGGGATCTTAATTCTGCTTAAAAACATTTAGACATAACCTCTTATTTTCCTTTCCCCTCTTTCACCCAAACAAGCTCCTGCTCACAGAAGATAATAGTAGAACAGCCCTCTAAAGTAATCATTCTGTGTATGTACCCCTTATCCTTCACAGTCTCAGAAATTAGTGTAAATTGTGGACTGTTTACTTTATAAATAAGACCTCAGTGAAGTCTCTCAACAATGGTCTGGATATCAGGTCACATCACTTCTCAATAGAGTCCTTTGTAGTTTATGAAGTGTTTTCACATATTATGAAGCTCTCTAACCTAGAAGTTCATTGTTATTACTTCCTCCATTTTACACATGGTACCATTGAAATTTAGAGAGGTTATGTGATCTTCTCATGTTTCATCATTTCATGAGTGACTGGTTTTCAAACTTGTGTCATCTTTTATCTGATGCTTATCCAACAATACAAAGGAAAGAAAATTGAAGTTCTCTGACAGAAACTTCAAATTTCTTTATATCTACCTTCAGGCATCTCTTCTTGATCACATTTTTTTATGTACACCATTCTCCACCCCCTCAGCCCTCAGTGCTCTACAACTCACTCCAGCCTGCTCTATTTTTTGGAGCTGTACATGGCCTTCTAAATCTCTATGCTTTTGCTTGTATTGCTGGAAAGTTTCCCCCTTTCTCTACTTGTAGAAAACTCATTCTCTAAATCTATTCATTCTGCTCAAGAGTTCTACCTTCTGTGAATATTCCCCACCTTTTCTAGTCAAATTTAATGGTGTATTTTCTGTGTTCCTAAGCACTTTGCTTATTGGGATAAGACATCACCTATCACATGAGAAAATGATTTGTCTCTGTCTCTGTCTCAGCTTATAAGCTGCCAGCAGCCGGCACAATGAACACAGAGAGGATTTTGTTTATCACTACATCCCTTGTTGCAATTATCACAGCCCTTGGTTTAGTGTTTGTTGAGTGAATAAAAGCTAAGGGAATCAATGGTGAAGCAGTTCATACTCCAATTTTTCAACAACTCCAATGAAGGAATGGTCTGATGTTTTTCTTCCTTACCTCAAATCTTTGCTATTGTCCTGATAATATGTCTTGCTGGCTTTATGAAAATATTGAGTGTTAGATAAAAAAATTATCTGCTGTATGGAATCATGAAAAGGGGACGATCTGTTATCTTTCTTGGGTGAGTAAATTCACTCTGCCATCACCCAGATGATCAATGTTACAGAAAAGCATCCAAAAATGAAAATTTATATTTGACAATTTTAAACTAAGCTGATATGAATTGATCTTCTTCTATTAATAATTTCTTATGTTCACAAATTATACAATAGTAAATTTCAGTAGATTGAAATAATGAGCTTGGTAAGGTGGGGGGAAAGTCTGGATTTATTGAAAGCAATGTAGTTTTATTACTTTCAATACTATGATCAGCCAATAAAGTCTGTCTAAGGAGACATCTACTTAATGACATGGATCCTTATTTTATAGCTGAATCTTTTTGCCTAAAGACCTATGCTAAGACCATAAAAACAATGCATTATTTTCACACAGGTTACAGGTACTCTCTCCACTGTGCTTAGCAAATCCAGTCCTTGCAGACTATTTAAAAGTAAAGTCCAGCTTAGTCTAGATCAAATTGTCAAAATTGGGCATTAGTGATGAATTAAGACGGTTTTATTACATTCATAAAGAAGGGCATTTGAATACAAAGAATATAGTCCAATGTCCCAGGGAAGTGGTAAATATTTTTACAATAAAAAGGGAATGCTTTTTCAAGTAAGATAAGCATTACTTATTCATCAACCTGGGTGTACAGAAACCCATCTTCAAAGCCTTTGTAAATTCCTCAAGGGCATGGGTCACAGTCTGCTAGCTTCTTCCTGCCCTCTGAAACTTTACACACCCCAACAGTGGCACCTGGGCTCTGCTTTTTGATGATTATTGTCACCAGAGCAGGTACTTAGAAGCAGCACTGTGAAGTTTCAGATATACTGGATGCTCTGCTTATCTGTAAGTAGCTGAGATGAAAACATTGTGAGGAGGTTACTCACTGATTCTGGGTGCAGGCTGCAAGTAATGTGGTGGTCCCCATTCTGGAAAAGAAGAGAAAGGAAATTTATATGCTACCAATGTATTCAAAGACATCTATACAACTTTTTGCACAAAGATGCCACAAAGGTTCGAATATTTTATTTGTGACAAGAACAATCAAGGAAGAGATCATGAAATATGTCATCCCTGTGTTTCTGGGCTAATGAAAAGGTGACAGGCTTGGTGTCACTTATTAGAAAACCTGGAATTGCCTACAAACTGTGGCACACAAGACAGTTTTACGACTGTATCCTCTGCAACAGGAAGAAGGAGCTGGGGAAGGTGGAGTGGGTGGAGTTGGCAAATGGTTATCACAGGGAAGATGGTTTCCTTGGATTCTTAGCATTTCACTCCATAGCATAACAGCACGTTAACATTCAATTACATTTTTCATTTAAAATCTTTGTGGAAAGTTGAGTCCTTGGGATAGATACCTTTGGGGAACATTGACACAGAGGGTAGATATGCCAGGTGCATCTCCTGGCATTGAGGATCAGTGGCCCACTATTGGATGCCTTAGTTTGGAAGGCTCGGAAGGCTAAATGAGCTGAAACCCAACATAAAGGAAAAAGACTCTGAGGGAAGTGATCCATGGGTATTTAAATCGTCCAGAACTAATGGCAGTTTATTCTGTAGTGACGAGCTGTAAGAAAGAAGTTTTTATCTTAATGATCAAGAAAGGTCTCTTTCTGCCAGATGAAGGCAGCCAAATGCAACATAGCATATTTCTTCTTGTTCTACCATCTATGAGGAGAAAGAGCCTCTGTTTATGCTGTGGACAATTCCAGGGAACAAAAGCAGGAAATGATATGACTAGTGTTTGTCTTTTTGGGTTATGTAGTTCCAATTCTTCCCGTAAGTAACGTATTATAAATATATAATATGTGATGGATTATAATATATGTCATATACTATATCACAGGATATTTAATGATAATATACATCTCTTATGTTATACTGTACTATATATTTATATATTATAAATTTGACATGTGCTTTGCCCTTTGTACGTTGTTTAAGAAAAGTCCCTTTCAGAATATGCTGATTAACATTTGGAGGTTTGGGGTTTGAACTCAGGGCCTTGTGCTTGCTAGACAGATACTCTACCACTTGAGCCACACCTCCAACCCTTTTTTGATTAACATTTTAAAAAGCACTCAAGAGTTGTGTGGATTAAGCAATGATAGGAATATTAAATCTCCATCCTTCTGTCCTGCTCCATTTAAATAAGTTATTGTCAGTATGACTCACTTATAATATTGCTTTTCTAACCTTAATTGAGACCAAAATCCTCTGGGTTCTTGTCTTTTTAATCAGTCTTGCACCAAATTTCATTTGTCTTAAAACATACCAGGTTTTACTTGCATCAGTGAAATGTGCTTCTGTTTTTAGAATGATTTAAAAAATATATCCAAGGGCATTTTTGAATTGTAATGTTAAGAGAATCCCACATGAGGTACTAGTGACTCTACTTGATTTAGCGATTTTTTTCATTTTGGATGAAGGTATTTATAAGTCATTTATAAGGCTCATCAATAAGGTATTGTTCCTTCAGTACAACTGCTCCCCACGGGTTGGAACTTGATATGTAATCCAACCCTCTTTAATGTAATTGCAAGTCTCTATTTACCTGTTTACCCATGTAACTGCAGCATGATTAAGGTCACACTTTCATGGCTTAGTGACAAGAATATTGTTTAGACTAGAACCCAAACTCTTCTTCCATACAAAGTTGATTTTATCCAACATATTTTCATTATTTATGTCACCTACCACTTAATCATGGGAGGAAATTAAATTGGTGCAGGAAAAATAGCTACTGAGAGTGTCAAATGCATCTGCTTCTTTATCTCTTATGATACTCTGGCAAGTTGTTTATTGATTGTATGATAGATTGTTCTCATCAGGTATTGCTTTTAAGCTATCTGGCTTATAATGATCAAGTCATTTCCTTAACGAATGTGGACAGGACAAGTGCTTTCCTCAATCTCTATGATGGCTCAAATGTAAAGGCTGTACAAGGTCAACTGCCAGTTTTTTAAGTGTATCTGGAAACCCCATATTGGAACATAATAATGAGAGTGCACTCAGGTATTGGGTTCTCTTCCCTGGTCTAGTTTGGGTCTCCACATATCACAGACAGGTAGAGTAATTAAATGCATTTCTCCCACACTGTGCAGTGAACTTGAACACAGGAATGATGCAGCTTTAATCCTTATAACTTCCCCAACTCTATTTTAATGTCAAACATAAATATGTATTGAATTAAATCATTTCTGAGACAGACTTTTTTTAAAGATCTGATGAAAAGGATAGGAAAGTTTTCATGAATTGTTTTCTGAGTAGAAGTATTCTCTTTCACCCCAGGATAATAGGAGTAGAATGCATGGTTCTTCAAAGACTTCGTCCATACTGTATCTACTAAATCATCGTTATTTCTATTTCTGTTTTAGTGTAATGACTACCTACGATGTTGGGCTCCGCCCATATATCAGTATAGACTGACTTACTAGCTACATGATCATCAATTGGATCACTGTGAATGTTTGTCCATGGTCAACCTCACATTCAATATGTTTGTTCTTACATTGTGCTTTGTAGCACAATATGAAATCTAGATTTATTTAGTGGCTTAGAAAACCTATTGAAGCAAAAGTTTCCCCTTTCATCCTACTACTTTCATCTGAGTTGTTCTGTTTTCTGTGGCAAACACGCTAAATCTGTTGAAACTTGAAGTAAACATCGTAAGTGAATGGGTCTGGAGCTTTGATGGAAAATCATTTCTTTTAAAGAAAATTAGCATCTCACTGATCCTTATCTTGAGGGTTGAGAGCTTCATGCAGCCTGAATTGTTCAGTAACACAGATAGAACTCACACTCCAGTGAGGGAACACAAATATGATTGTATGTATTTTTCTTTAATTTTTTTATTTTTGGTAGCACTGGAGTTTGAACTCAGGGCCTTATGCTTGCGAGGCAGGCATTCTACCACTCGAGTCATGCCACTAGCCCTTTTTACGTGAGTCTGGCTTTCAGTAGGGTTTCATGCTTTTTCTCGCGGCGGTCTTAGACTACCATCTTCCAGCCTTTGCCTTCGTAGTAACTGGGTTAGATGTGTGCACCACCAGGCCAGTCTTGTCTTTTGAGATAGCGTCTCACTAACATTTTTGCCTATGGAAGGCTCAAAAGCGAATCCTCTTTTCTCTGCTTCCCAACTCTCTGGGATTATAGCCACCACGTCCAGCCTAATGTATTTTTCTTGAAAGAACTTAGAGTCATTCTTCTGGTCACACAATAAATTAGAAAGGTTTTTTGCCACTGTCCTTCCCTAATAGAAAATACAAAGATAGGAAAAGGCTAGACAGCTTCCTAAGGCCATGTGGCTATTTGTTAAAAATGAAACAGAGTTGCATTTGGATTGCCAAAGCTATGTTCTCAATAATAAGTCAGGTTTTCTTTTTTTTTTCCAGATGTGATTATCAATACCGTCTTAATTTTATACAGTTATTTGGATGCAAAAAAATCATCATAGTGAAGTTTGGGTCCTTCCTTGTATAATATTTGGTTGCTGAATTTAAAAGTTTATCCCAATATTTTCTTTTGAAATATTGATTTGATCTAACCTTACCATTTTTCTCTTCTTTTAAAATTGCCTGGGTGCACAATTATTAAATCAATAGTAACCACAATAACAGCTAACATGTCCTGAATACTTATTGAGTACCTAATGTGTTTCTGAGTGCTTTTATGTGAACCTTATCTAATTTAATATCTTAAGAATCTCACAGGAATACTACTGGGATTTGTGCGTATGGAACACAGCTACGTTTGCAGATCTGCGCTTTCCTACGTAAACCAAATCCATAATCATGTGCATTTACCAATTTTAGTCCCATTAAAGTGGGTTGAGAACTTAAAGCCACAAAGCAGAATCCTTTTAGTTTTAAGTTTTTTTCCCTACTACTTTGCTGTTGTCTTGCTCACATCTAATTCTATAGCTTTTAATAGTTCAACTTCATTGAGTCTTTTCAAAACATTTTAATAGAAACAGCAATTGTCTTTTGTACACCCATATGTCATTATCTTACATAATTTATAATGGAATTGAATTGTATTCACAAGGACAATTGGCATGGCAGGTCTGGGAACAAATACAACTGACTCTTGGTCCACCTATATTTCCACAGGTGGGGCCAGAAGTTTACAGGTGGACTAGAGGACTCCTAGTGTTAAGCTAGATGTGAACAGCAGTTGGTAGGTTACATCGAAGTAAGGGAGCTTAATTAAGCAAACTGTTCAAGAGGAGGCCAGTGCAGACACTTTGAGTATGCATTACTTGGATAAAGTTAAAATTGAAAAAATCAAAATGGAAGAAGGAAGAGAGTGAGTTTAGGTATCTTACCCAAGAATGCAAAGCTAGAGATAGAAGTAGGACTTGACTCAGTCTAGTTTTCTTTCTCTGTATCCCATGGTGCTTCAGGACAGAGGTGACTGCAGTAGCTTGGTTGTGCTGCTCCAATCCAAAAAGGGGACTTAAAGACAGCAAAAGAATGACCAAAAAGTGAACCAAGCAACAGAAGACAGAGGTAGTCAGAAAGGAATGAGATTGTCTCAGACATTTGCAAAAGAACAGTCCTGTAATTATGGTTTCTTTGTTAACCCAAGTACTTCTTGACTTCAAACCTCACTGGTTCAAAACAAAAGAGGTTTCAGCAAACAAATTTTGCTTGCTGATGCTGCCAAAAGAACTGTTTTTTTTTTTTTTTTGTAATTGTGAAATTGAAGACAACTTGAAAGTGCATTCCCCCTCCCAGTAAACAATAAGCAACACAGAAGAACTAGTGACCCAATGGTCCTATGAGGGACCAAGCTTAAGGAAATCTGTGAAGACAAACAACAATTCAAATGAAGTAATTTGAGTCTCACCATCACTTCCTTCTAATCCCCGGTTTTACAGCTTCTATTTCTGTTCACTCTTTCTCTGAGTTAAGACTATTTAAGCCCTTGTTTTGAAGAATTTCCTTGTCTCCTAGAAGAGATGGTTTTATAGAAGCTGTTTTAAAATGCCTCTGAATAGATTATTATGTTTTCTCATTAAGTATTAATGATTTCAGTTTATGTTAAATGCTTTATCTGTTTCTTTTCTTGCCATTTTTTGAGTGACTTCCTTGAAGAAGAAAATTAGAAAGGTATTAGGATTCCTATGACTTCATAAGAAAAGGTTAAAGTCCCAAATGGCTATCCCTTCAATCGTTATTTTCGATTACTTGAAATGCGTGTACATGAAGCATCATGTTTATGCACTTTCAAAAATAACTGTTTAGTTTTTAACCAATTTAGTTTAAAACGTGATTATTGCCATCATGTGGTTGTATATGAAGTTAAGATTCAAAGCTTCTTTCATATAAAACACTATCCTGCTTCAATTTTTTTTGGAAGGAGATTATACACAATGAATTAATTAATTCATACGAGTGAAAAGGTAATGAGCATAAGAGTAGACATATTATTTTGTGAACATTGCAAAATTAATTATCTGAAAGGAAATACAAGTGAAAAAGGGAGGAGGAGGGATAGATCCAGTAGCAGTGTTTGTGACAAATGTGCCTTTTCAGAGTATCCTGAATAAAGCCATACTTTATTGTAAGAAGGCAGTGTCCCAGCTCTGCCAGCAATGGGGTGTCTTCCTGCCAGGCTCTCTGTGTGAAGGATCCAGCACTTCATAGCATGCTCTGTATCAAATACAGTGAGAAGAGAATCCTATCCAGGGAGAGTCTGAAAGACTGGGATGCCAAGAGACAGCCTCTAAAGGGAAAATAGACACTAAAAAGGGCCAGGAGGCCTGGTTCTCAGCTACCTCACGGGAAACCTGTCAACTTAGCTTCTCTGAGCTCTAAATTCCCTCATTTATAAAATGTCTTAAGGTCCATTTTGAATTTGAGATTTTAGGAAATAGCACTATTCTTCCTGATCATACAGTTACCATATTTTTCCTATTTATGTTGCATTTAAACATTCCCACTCCAGTGTCCTATGTGTTACCTCATAGGATCCGCATGGAAATTCTCTAAGTATGGTGGGCTGCAATGCCACCCTGCTTTACTCTTGCCATTACGATCCATGGAAATTTCCCAGATCTTATTTATGCTTGATTCAGTTACAAATATATATACACCCTTTGCTCTGACCTCTCTTGAGCTTCAATTTCACTTTGTCAAATTTTGGCTTCCACGCTAGTGTCCTGTTGTTGAGTCAAATGAAGTTGGACTTGAATGAAATTCATAATCCCTGTCCCCAGACCATCCATCCCGCTGGACTTGCACATGTGTGTCTAATATATAGACCTTCCTGCCATCAGACACACAGCTTTAACCTTCTCCAAATACCTATTTTCCACACTCACTTCCAGGCACATTTTGGTCGCTTTTTTTGTATCTCATACTCATTCTTTTTTTTTTTTTTATTGTTTTAACCCCCAGCACTCCAGTCACTTTCCTTAGCACATCCAAGTTTACTATTGCAACTGTCCCCAAACTGATATCTCTGATTTCAGTCCCATCCTCATCTTAATTTATCAAATAAATAGTTTTAAAAATTGCTTTTCTCATGCTAGTCTCTTCTACAAAGTCCTTATTTACTTCCACTGTGACTGACATCAGTTTAGCTCTGTATCCAGGGCTCAGTGAAATAGGAACCCTGCTCTTTCTATGTGACTCTGAATGTTTCTGTACCAATTCAGGCCACATCAGTTTCTATCCACAAGCTTGAAATGCCTAGCTCTCTTCCTTCTGTTGGAAAAAGTTCTACTCCTTTTTCCAGATCCAGACTTTGTCAGCTTCCATTCTATAAATCCTTGTGTGCTAATTGTGTTACCACACACATGCTTACAGGAGAGAAGCACCTTCTGCCTATTTTCTCTGTAGCCTGTGATTGACCTGCAGATATGTAGTTGGTAGAAACTAAATAGTCCAGGAATGGAATTTAGGAGTGGAAGTCACAATAAACCCTCATCAGGCCAGCCTTACTTACAACACAAGACTGTCCTCCATCTTTCCTGTACCCTGCATATTTCACAGAGCAGAAAAGGGATAACATTAATAACCAAAATACCTGTTCCATTTCCACATTGCAGATTGTGGGCCAAATGATGAAGACAGAGCTCTTAATATCAGAGAATTCTGTCTCCCACCCCTCCCTTGCTCCCTCCCTCCTTCCTGTCCTTCCTCTCTTCCTCTATTTCTTCCTTCCTTTGCTACTCATTTAACAAGTAATTGTTCTATGTGCCCTCCACATCTGAAAAACAAACCTCTAGGTTTGCTATTACTTGCTAGATGCTAAAAGACAGAGGCAAATGATATCAAGTAATCACTAAAAGCAATGAAAAACTTGCTGAATTTTATTGTGAACCTACCATGAGCTAGATGGACATCAGGCTAAAGGCTGGCAGGTGTCATCTCACTTTGTCCTTATAACAGCTCTATGAAATAAAACTACTCTCATCTCTGTTTTTCATATAAGGTTTTACTTATACATTGAGAGAGGTGAGGATAATAAGACCCAAAGGGGCTGAGCAGGAATTCCTGGACTGGCTGACTGAGACTAGAGCCTGGCCTTGTAACCTTTACCCTTGACTCCCTCCAGGAATAGACACAACTGTATGACATACAAAGAACATATGCAAAATTAGCTTCATTTCCTTTGAAAAAGGCCTTATAAGTACTACCAAGTGCCACAGAATGTTTCTAATAGCATCACAGGCTCTACCCAAAAGCAGTGTGTAACTTTTCACAGAAGAACCTCTCAAGGCTATGCTTACTTCATTTGTGAAATGAAAAATTAGCACCAAGTAGTCTCCAGAATTCATCCCAGACAAAGCCCTGCTATTGATCTAGAGGCAGCTGTGTGCCATTGATTTCAGAGTTGGAAGCACTAGGTTTCTTGTGACAGCCCAGTGCTCTCACTGTCACTCCCTGTCACAATGGTTTGCACCTACAATTTCTGGCTTGTCATCTACTGGCCTCAATTGCCTATAATTGTCTAATCATACAACCTATGTCATCTTCTGGAAATGCAATGAGCTGACCTTTTCACAGTATGCATGTGCTTGAGGTCAAAGTCTCAACTTCCACATTCCTTATCATCCTGATCTATGGCTGTAGGTTTTGCTTTTTGGATGAGAAATTTGTACTCACCTCTAATATTGCCTTAGTGTAGGTTCAGGCTGCAGAGGAGCTGTGTGTGATACAATAATGCACTTGATTTGGAAGGGTATTTATATTATTCTTTCTCTCTCTACAATTTTGGGATTGCTTCGCTAACCAGCATAATCCACATCAAGTCTTTTCTTTTGATCTGAAATAAAGTCTCTTTTTTTTCTTTTGGCACTAGGGTCCTTTCTGGGTAATCTCATCCATTTTGTTGGCTTTGATGAGGAAATGTTAACACTGGTGATCCCCAAATCTTTTAACTCTCTCTCTCTCTCTTTTGCCTGTCTAAATTTGAAGTCCTCCTGGATTCTTCCAAACAGGTTCGTGCCCCAGTGCTTCCACTCAGGTAATGCACCAGTCACTCAAATCACATGCCATAGATAACCAACTCCTGGTTACTATTATTTTTTCATATAGTTTTCAAATCTACCCACTTCTCCCATGCCCACTGATACTTCCTTTGTCTCTCACCAAGATAACTGCAGTTGATATCCAAGAAACATCTTTGCTTGAGTAAGTAAGAGTTATTTCAAATGCAAGCTATGCAATTAGAAATTTACTTTTATCATCAGTCTCCCAAGGTGGAAATCCCATGTTCTACATCGCTACCACCCAAATAGTAACCAGGCCTTTCCCTGCTTAGTTTCTGAGATGAGACAAAATCGGGCGTGTTCAGGGTGGTATGGCCATAGACTCTGCAACATCTGAGATAATATTATTACTCACCAACTTGCTTAAGCCTTTACCTTAGACTCATCCCTTATTATTCCTTTCTGACCCTCCCTATACATCAGTATGTGCTACTTCAAAAAGATATTCTAAATTTGACAGCATTTCATTGTTTCTATCAAACTCTCCCTAGTCCAGGCTAGGTCATATTTCTCCTGGCTTATTTAAATAACTTTCTAAATAGTCACCTCTTTCTTTGTTAAACTGTCTTCCAAGAAAGAGTGTTTAACGAAAAAATTTCTCATTCTCTGCTTAAAATTCTCAAGTGATTTCCTGTTGCATATATCATAAAATCTGAGCCCTTTACCATAGTCTATAAAGGTCCATATAAGCTGGATGCTACCTGCACATTTACCCTTGCTCACCATCCACCAGCCACATTGATTTTGTGGTTGTCGTCATTCCTTCAATCCACCAAGTCTGTCCTGCCTCAGGGCCTTTTCACTTGCCTTTATCCCCTCTTGTCTCACATCTTCTCATGGCTATTTCATTCACAGTCATCTGGATTTAGTTTAAATGCCACCTCCTCTGAACAGTCTTCATCTATTGCTTTAGCTAAAGAGGTATACCATGTGTAAGTACCCAGAATTCAATTCTGTGCCTTCTAAAGAGATAATAATCAAATGAAAATAGAAAACCCTGTGCTTGAAATTGGAAAAAGATAATGGTTACAAAATTTAAAATATCTCTGAAATATGGATGCCAATTCCTGTGGATATATATCCAGTAGTTGGATTGCTGGATCATAAGGTAGTTCTATTTTTTAAATTTTTTGAGGACCTTTATACTGTTTTCTATTATGGCTGTGCCAATCTACAGTCCCACCAACAGTGTACTAGTGTTTTATTTTCTTATCCACATCCTCATCAGCACTTGTTATCTTTTGTCATTTTGATAAAAGCCTTTATAGCAGGTTAGAGGTGATGACTCACTGTGATTTTGATATGAATTTCACTGATCGTAAGTGATGCTGAGCACTTTTCATGTGTCTGTTGGACATTTACATAAATTATTTTGAGAAATGTCTATTCATGTTCTCTGCCCATTTTAAAAATTGGGTTATCTGCATTTTGCTATTAATTTGTATGAGTTTCTCATATAATTATAGCGTTAATCACAATAGCTAAGACACAAATAATATAAATGTCTGCTGACAAATTAGCAGATAAAAAATGCAGGAACACATACCCAGTAGAATATTATTCAGTCCTAAAAAATAGTGAAATCCTGCCATTTGTGATAATATAGATGAACTTGGAGGATATTATGTTAAATAGAATAAGTCAGACACAGAAAAACTAATAACACATGATGTCATTTACATGTGGAATCTAAACACTCAGACTTCATAGAAGCAGAGCATAGAACAATGGTTGACAACAGTTGGAGGGGTGGTAGAAACGGAAGATGTTAGTCAGAGGTTGCAAGCTATATAATATATGTTTTGAAGCGAGCTATAATGTACATCATGGCACTATGGTAAACAGTACTGCATCATATACCTGAAATTTGCTAAGAAAGTACAACTCAAGTGTTTTCACTATGCGTACACATGAAATAATATATAAACACATACATATGTACACATACAGATATGTATGTATGTACATATCAATTGAATTTATCTGCTGATTACTTCACAATATATAAATATAGATATATATATAAACTTCAGTTGTATGTCATACATATATATATATATATACACCTTAAAAGTGGGTTTCATTATTTTATTTTCATACATGCACATAATGGACTTTGATTAATATATGTACTTTTACTCTTCAATGAGGATGGTAGTTATACTTTAATAAAGATGAAAAAGTTTAAAACAAAAGTGCTATATATTATATTTCTATATCCATAAGCAGAATTCAAAAGTACATATACTTCTTGACAGTCTAACGGTGTAAATGTTATTTTGCAAGCAGGTTAATGCAGATACTGGATGGTCCAAATTGGTGAAAAATGAAGAAAGTTGAGTCACATTATAGGTTTCTACAGAAGGAAAAAACAGAACAAAACAAAACAGAGGCCCAGCTCCTATGCAGTTATTTTTTTTTAACACCTGGGCTGGACTCAGGGCCTGAGCTTGCTAGGCAGGCTTTCTACTACTTGAGCCACACCTGCAGTCCTTCGTGTCCTAGTTATTTTTGGGATAGGGTCTCATGATTGCTTGCCTGGCTGGTCTAGAACCCAATCCTATTTGCACCTCCTGTGTGGCTGGGATGAGAGGCATATACCGTCATGCCTTGCTATTGGTTGAGATGGAATTTTGCTAATATTTTGCCTGGGCAGGCTTCAGTCCTCACCATGTCCATCTCCAGATGTCCACAGGCATGAGGCACTGTACCCAGCTCGATTCTTTTCTTTCTTTCTTTTTGCAAATGAACAATTTATTTAAAAATAAATATATACTCCACTTTGCATTAAGAAACTACTTAGAAATGGAATCCGGGGTTATTAATGCAATTGCAGCTAGTGTCAAGCTATGTAGAAGATCCTGGAGAGAGCAGTGAAGTTAGGCAGAAAGAGCCACCAAGGAGAAACCTAATTCCTTACTTGGAAGAGCTGATTAAGATCTGGAGGGCAGGAAGAAGAGGTAGGAGTATTTACTCTTCACATTCTTCCTGTGCCTTGCTAATATTGAGGGAGTGGCTGCTTTTCTCTGTAGCTAATCCTCCTGTCAGGAGGTCCACTGTTTGCTGGACTCTAGAAACCCGATTCTTCTTTCAGGCCTAGAGACATTATTGCTGGTCCCTGGATGTCAGGGTAATCTCCTGAAACCTTGATCACACTAAGTGATTTATGTAGTAAATTTTCAGGGAAATCATTTGGTGGATGGCATATCTTTCTTGTTTTGACCCCCAACTGATAAATCCACTTGTTCAGAATAAGAACTGAATCAGAGTAAGAACTGATGCACATTTATGAATTCATTTATGTTCACATGAATTTTCAGTTTTATCTGCCATCAGCACCTGTAGGCACCTATGTTGTCACAAAAATCTTGGTAAATGATAGCTTAGACTGGGGCTGATAGACAGGTCTCTAGTCTGTAGGAGCATTTGCAGTAGCTTCTGGGCCATTGTTCTCTGGCTAGAGCAAGTGTTACCACCAAAAGAATGGAGAATAAGGAGCTGGGTACAAAACAGAGTTTCCTAAACAAGGGTCTCTATTTCAAACTAGGAAAAACGCCATGTTTTTCTCTTATAATCTTTTAGGTATTTTTCTTCTAAAAATCGGAGAACAGGAATGCCGAACATGTTCTGCCTAGGGGCCGGGTACAGGGGGATTGGCACTGGTGGGAGGGGGAAGTGGTGGGGAAAGGGGTAGGAGGATGAACATGGTGCAAACAATGTATACACATGTACGTAAATGCAAAAATGATACTTGTTGGAACTGTTCCAGGAATCAGGGGAGGGGGCATGAAAGAGAGCAGTGCAGGGGGTGAATTCAGTATGATGTATTTAATACATTGTAAGATCCTTTGTAAATACTCCAATGTACCCCCACCCAGCACAACAATAATAGAATAAAGAAACAAAGACGGGTCATAAGGTATAACACAAGTAAGACTAAATGTATGAACATTTGCCTTTCCTGCACTAGAGTCCTGGTTAATTATTTAGGCTTCTGTAACTCAACAAAGAGAAAAATCAAGATAACCAAATATAGAGTCTGAAAAGGGTTCTACATGCTGCTGGAGAAGGACTGAAGAACCCTCCCCACCATGAGGGCTCTACAGTCTGTGAAGAAGTTAATTAGACCCCGTCTAAATGCTCCTCACCAAGAGTTTGGCCAAAATAAACCACTAAATTTAAATAGGAAGTTTTAACTGACAGGATGGAGTACTTTATTTTTAAAGTAGTAGTTTTTGGTGTTCGTACCTATATTTCACTTGGTAGTAAATAACTTGAGTCAGGTCAGTTTCAGTTATCTGTCAATTTTCTTTACATTATAAAACTGACTTGAAATTAAAGGCCTTTGAGAAAAGCAGAGTTGGAGGTATCTATCAGACAGTTCTGGCAATTTGAGTTTAACCCGGAGGTCCTTACTCTTCCACTGAAGACCATTCACCATTCTGTCAGATACTCAGTGTTGACCACATCACATTCAGTCCAGTCCAGCTCTGTTTTTAAAAGTACATTATATTCATGTATGAAAATAGAATAATGAAACCCATCAAGTTTGTAAACAAAAAGGAGGGGAATAAGATAGAGTAATAGATGGGATGAAAATGGTCAAAGTATATTATATGCATGCACGGAATATCACAATGAAACCCTTTTGTACAATTAATATACACAAATAAAAAGAAAAAAGAAAGAAATTAGAAAAGAATATTCTATTATGGTAAGAAAATTCAACATGAAATCAACCCTTTTAACAGAACTTTCTTGAGAATACAATATTCTTAATGTATGTCCAATGTTGTATGCAGATCTCTAGAACTCACTGGGGGTTGGCGGAAGGAGAAATTGGGCATTGCTCAAAAGCTGCTGTTTTTTTCTGGTTCTAAAAACTCCAAATTGAGTTTCATTTTTAAGTGTCCCTACCCCACTGCTCTGAAGAACACTAATATCCTTAGGGACACATTGTTCTCTAGCATGTGCACAGATCCTTCATCAAAGAGAACTGACAGAATCATTTAGAGCACTAAACTATACTGTGTTCTTTTACTTATATAAATTCTGAAGTCGAACAGTTAAAAATATCTCAATTAGTCATGTCTTGGCCTTGGCATTCATATTTCTATCAGCAAACATGAACTGAGTGTTCCCTCATATCTGTCATCTAATATGCAAATCTCTGCCTTTTCACCCAGCACAAAGATCTTCCTCTGACATTTTCTTTTGGGTGACAATGTTAAATTTGATCATTTACTGGTGGAAAGAGTATGATTTCTCATTTATACTGCACTAAATCTTCTAGTCACAAAATCATCTGCACTAAATTTACTGGCCACAATTAAAAAGAAAGGATAAAAAATGTAAGTAGATCTGACTACTTCCAAATCTCAAGTCATTCAGACACTAAAACATTGCTGCAAAGCATATGTGCTAAATGCTTCCTGAGAATTCAGTAAAATTAAAACATTGCAGTTCTAATTAGAATAACAAGAATAAGACTTTAGTGGTGTTCTAATGTGAAACCAGGATTTCATCCACATGTATTAGGAGGCTGTTTTTATTTAAAGATTTCTGCCACAGAGTTAAAAATTTTTAATTATCTCTCCTGATTATCTTCCTCATGTGGAGGAGAAAACATTTTTTTCTGGTCTTTTAGATAAATATTGGAAAAGTAAATTGAATTCTTGAAATAATAATTTACCTTTAAAAATATTCTGTACATTTGCATTGGATTAAATAAAGAAGATGTCTTTCTAATATATTTCGCAGCTCAAAATATCATTACAAATTATATAGTTGTGACCTTTTATGTGCTGGGTATTTTGGACAATTATTTTAGCTAAACCATTGTAGTGATTTTTACCATTGCCAATTAATTAATATTTTAAAAAGAAACACAGTTACATGTGAGTTAAATATGTTAAATTGTTCTGAATATCAGGCAGTTTTTAACTTTATAGCAGTGATTCTAGAAACATGTTTATTAAGGATACTTTGAATGCTACCACTTGATATTTTGCACATGCCTTTATAGTTCCCAGGAAGTCAGTGCCCAGCTGTTCCTCTGGAACACAACGACTGCCACTGTTCACTGTGTGGAGAGGGCCTGGATAACTGCAAACACTGGAAGGCACACACACTCTTATTAAGCTCACTTTGTAGTGAAAAAGAGATACTAAACATTCCTTGGCAAAGATATCCTACTATTTGCTAAAATGTAAAGACCCCAATATAAGTGGAAAATGAATTACTGATAAATGTGTTTGATTGCAATTAAAAGTGATACAAGAATTGTGTGAAAGGAATGAGACAAATATCCTGCAATCTCTTTCAGTCCAACCCCTCCTCCCAAATTACTTCTGGATCTATACTCGTATTTCCAGTATCACATACTGTGGTAAGTGAGGAATTCTGCATACAGATAATATTTTCCTTATTTTTATGTCCATAGTTTTAAACAAAAAAAGAATACTGCAAACTAATAAGTGCAAAAAGACAGAATAATCAAGGAAATGTAGCAATTTTTATTCTTTCGTTTTAATGGTACAGTGATGCTGAAAAGATAATATTTTATCTCTTCAGGAAAACAGATTCATTCAAGGGCAAACAAAACTGATCAATCATGAATCTGAAGATGAATTTTAGAAAATAGCATTCTACCCTTCACTTCCTCTAAACAATCAAATCAAAGACTATCTGTATGTGTATATTTGTGTATGTGTGAGTGTGTGTGTATATTTGAGGTTTGTTTTCACTTCATTTGTAACCTTGACTTTGCTTTGTCCTTGACTTGCAGAAGTAAACATTAAACATTCTATTAATAATTCTTCAATAAAGGAATGAATGAATAACATCAACCAATTTGAACTGAGACACAGACTAGGATACAAAATTAATAAAGTTACTCTTTAAATTGGAGGAGAGTGGAACAGGTCTTGCTTGAGGGGTTGGTACCACTGGGAAGGGGGAAAGGTGAAGAAAGGTCATTGGAGGGTGGATATAGTGCAAGTACTGTGTACACATGTATGTAAATGGAAAATGATACCTGTTGAAACTATTCCAAGAATTAGGGTGGGGCATAAAAAAGGAGAATGGTGAATGGGGTGAATTCAAGTATGATATATTTGATATACTGTAAGAACTTTTGTACATGCCACAATGTATTTCCACCCAGCACAAGAATTAAAAAAAGTTTCCATTTTATTTATAGATTTGTGATCCTGAGGTTGGTTAGAAAAAATCCTCTGTACCTTTTCAAATGCACTCTCTAGGATACCCTCCACATGAATGCGCCCATCCTCTGGTTTTCTCTGGTCCTACATTTGCAATTTCATTCCACCATTCTTAGGAACTTCTCACAGGGCCATTTTCAGAGCCTGATGATTTGACAATGCCACTTGTTCTTCATTTGTTGAACCCATGTTAACTGATGGTAAATTAAATTAAATGTAGTTTGTGTTTGTTCATTTATACTTCCTGGATGGACATTTTAAAATGGCAAGGAAGTTAACATGTTAGGTAGAAAAATGTCCAAAGAAAACAAGAAAAAAATGCATAAATAAAGTTAGGTTTTAAATTTGGTATACTGTTTGTCTCATGTATCATTGGGACAAAAAGTTGTGCTTTCAGACAAAGCTTGGGTAAAATTAAATTTTGGGGACATATTCTTTTTTGTTTTGTTTTAGTTTTTTGGGAAAGGATCTCACAAGGTAGCCCAGACTGGCTTCAAACTCATGATCCCCCTGCCTCAGTCTCCCAAGTACTGAGACTATAGGTGTGTACCACCATATCTGGCTTTCAGGGACAGTTTTAAGAGAAAAGGACCATACTGGACTGAGAAGTACCTTTTGTTTCTGTACAGTGAGAAAAGTATTAGAGATTTACAGTCATACTAATAATAGTAAAGGTACAGGAATAAGCAAATGCAGGAAAGCAAAGGTGAGTGTAAACTCAAACAAGGAAAGATCTTCAAACCAAGCCATGGTCAGAATCATCCTTTCCAATAGTTGATCTTACTAGATCCCTGGCACTACTCTACTTCCATCAGTAACAGTGATTTGTAACTATTCATTAGCCTCTCAGTGTGAAATAAATAATCAGACCACTTGACTGTTCTGAAAGAGGACCTGGTTCTCAACTACTCCATAACTGGTACCACTCCTTTAGAGTCTGTCAAGTCTCCCATGAAGACTGGGCTTGTTCCAGAGCTTCTCTGGCTGCCCCTGAGGTCCTACCCCTGTCTCTGGAGTAAGTGGACTTCAGGTGTTTCATGTCTCCTTAGAGCTTTCTAGCTTCTCTGCTGTCCTGAAAATCCTCTTATCTGGGGATTTTCTGTGAAATAATAGGACAATTTATGTGATTGATCTCTGTGCTGTTCAGTTCAAATGACACACGTTTACTTTAAAAGGTTTTATGTTACACAGATACAAGTATATCATTTACTGTTGATTAAAATGTTTGTGGTCATTTCTATTTAAAAAAAAAGGTTGGGCATCTGTTCCTTGGTTTGAAATACAATCTTATTTTTATCCCTGTGGGAAAATCAGTTATGACTTAAGACTCCTTTCATGAGAAAGCCTAAGAATCACTGCTATTCTATTTCCGTGTGCATTTTCCATCCTTTGCTTTTTTTATGGTATGGAGAAAGGATCTCATTTTGTAGCAGAGGCTGGCCTTGAACTCAAGATTTTCTTGTCCCAGCCTATCAGCTGAGATTACAGGCATGCACCACCAGGTCCTGCTATGAATGGCACTTTTAGCTAATCAGAATATGCATTTACCTGGAATGCTCCATTCCCAGGTCATGTCAAAAAAGAGTATCATACTATATATATTTTACATACATCATTACATCATTTTATACACATTATTATATTGACTGATACACACATATATACACATAAGAAGTACTTTGATGCTACTTCCACAATAAACTTGAAATAGCATAAGCCTAATTTTATTGAGGACTGTTTGGTTCTGTGCTGCCTTAATAAGGTTTCCCAGCTCTCAATATCCTGGGCAAGGAGTGTGGGTCAAGTGGGAGAACACCTGTTTAGCAAAAAAGCATGAGGTCCTGAGTGCAAACCCAAATACTGTCAAGAAGACTTTCTAAAAAGAAAGTCCATTTTTATTGGGAATTTCTTGTGGCTTTAAAATATTTTTAATTTAAGATGAAAGCCTGAAGTAATTTTGGTTACCACCAACTATGCAACTCTTCTTCATTTCCTCTTGTGGGTGCGAAGACCATATATATGTTGCTCAAGAATCAACACGGATGGAATTTTCTCTTCCCTAAGTGTGCAATGAGGCACACTGCTTTAAGGTGAACTCTACCGTGAGACGGCTAAAGATAATATTTCTTCTTTGCCACCTAAAGAAGCCATGTTTCAATGGAACGCAAATAAGTCCTGCCCTGCTCACTGTGATAGCAATCCAAGTTAAATACTAAACAGGTGGAGGGAAATTTGAGGGTATGTTTTCATATCTGCACTTTAACCGTGGTATGACGTGGAGATTTCTCTCACATTAGCTGCTTATCATTTCAGATTTGTTTAGTTTGCATAAACACACTCTTTAAATGCAGTGTTACACAATGAAATTTAAGGTATTTTCAAAATAGTGTGGCCCAGCTGTGTTGTGATTCATTCTCTATCATAAATTCAACTGTCTGGAAAATGAAGTTTGTTTAAAAATAAACTCTTCAGGACTTCTTCTAAGTTCAGTTTAAGGGTAAAATAGAATCCTGAAATAACAGGCCCTTAATAAACAACAATTCCATGACTTATGACCAAGACTAAGTCTCTCTCTCATTCTCTCTCTCTCTCTTTCCCTCTCTCTCGCTTCTCTTGTTCCTTATCTTTCTTTTCTCTTTCAGAAATTCTGAAAAAGTCTACATACACTCCCTTATTCAACCCACTGTCCTTCACTAACAAAATTCCTGAAAAATAATTTCTGTGGTGATGAGTAGATATCCCCCCCACTCAAATGGGCTTTTTTCAGGGCTTACTTGACTTGCTCACTAAGTGGTAATGGATATCCTTCTTCGAATTCTCTTTCTGTTTTAGATTCTGAAATGGAAAATGATGCCAATTTCCATAGGACAATTCTGATTTATCTTTCTTAGGCTGTCTGATTTCTCTCACCAATTTTTGTTAATGTTTGGGATTTTTAAAGGATTCATCCTGGTCTCTTGTTTTCTTATATCCTTCAGTCTCTTTGGGCATGCTCACTCATAACCAGGTCTTCAATTCTTATCCAGGCACCAATCACTTAAAAGGCAAAGCTGCATCCCAGAAATCTTTCTGTAATTCTAAGCTGTATCATTGTATGACCTATTGATTAGTCAACATTCTGGATAATTCCACCTCCATCTCCCATACCATACATAGGAGTCAATTTATTTTTCTCCCTGAAAAACTTATCTCTCCTCGGTGCTGTCTACACAGGTTGTACATTCATCTCATATCTTAGGCCAAAAACCTAGGAGTCATCTTCCCTTACCTTCAGTATCCAATCGGACTGGTTGATTTTATCTTGTAAATGTGCCTATATTCCATTTTTGATCTCCTCTCTAATGTCACTGTTTTAGTAAAGACTTCCAGACCTCTGCTCTTTCATTTTGAAATAATTAAAATGAAACACCACTCCATTTTTTTTGCCTCCAGTCAATTCCCCTTCCAATCCATACTTCCTATATATGGCTATTTAGGAAATGCAAAAGCAACCTATAACTGCCTATACCTCATAGGATTTTAGTATCTATTGCATAAACTCCAAACTCCTTGGACTGGCACAGTGGTCCCTGTGGATTCTGGCTCATGCCAACTTTTCTAGCTGTATCTCCTGTCTCTTGTCTGCTTAAGACTGTGCTCTGTTCTTATTAAACTAACTTTCCCTTAAAAAAAATTATGTTTTTGCTTATCTTTGTCTCTCTGGCCAGCCAGCCATTTCCCATTTTCTACCTGGAAAACTATTTCAGTTCTTTTGTCAAGGATTGATGCAAGTTTTGTTTCTTCCAGGAAGTCCTTCCAGAATTCTTCATGACACCTTGCACACAATTTTCTAACAGGCAATTTTCACAATGTTGTGATCATCAGTACTTACTCTTCTCCCTGAGCTGAAAGTGAATGAATTGAGGGTATTTATCCTATAATTTACTCACTCTCATGTCTCTGATATGAAGCATATGATTTGGACCATAAAAGCATTTAACAAATTAAATTTAACAACTTATAAATGCCTCAGATTCAGATCCTGCATCCTTTGAAGTACCAAATAAGATGGTGTAAAGGAAAGAGATTTTGTAGGCTAGAAACAAGTTGGAATGATAAGTATTTTCATTTGAATAATGATTTGCAAAGTGAGATTGAAAGATTAGTGAATTTTTGAAAATGACAGTTTACCCCAATCCATATTTATCACTACTAGCTTCACAGGTTTAATATTAGTCACTGAAAAATAAGACAAATTAGGTCTTTCTCACACCAATGTTTTAGGGTTTTAAAAAGAATTTTGTATAGGAACTATGTCAAAATTATTAGAACTCCCCTTGTCATGTGATCCAAGTTCAACCACATCGCTGTATTTGCCCTAGATCTAAAGTCCACATATGAGGGAGAACATACAATTTTTGGTCTTCTGAGCCTGGCTAACCTCGCTCAGAATGATGTTCTCTAGTCCCATCCATTTACTTGCAAGTGATAAGATTTCATTCTTCTTCATGGCTGCGTAAAATTCCATTGTGTACAAGTACCACATTTTCTTGATCCATTCATCAGTAGTGGGGCATCTTGGCTGTTTCCATAAATTGGGTATTGTGAATAGTGCACATACGGGAGATATGGGAATAGGTAGAAAACCCAAAACATGAAAGCGTTTGATGTCCACACTCCAGAGGAACTAATACAGAAACCTTAAAGCGACAGAGGTCAACATGAGAAAGGGATCAGGAACCAGTGTAAAGATCAGTTAGAGATGAATCAACTTGGGTTGTAATATATTTGTGCATGGAAGCAATGCTAGGAATGTCTCTGTATAGCTATCCTTAACTCAACTAGCAAAAACACTTTGTCTTCCTTATTATGCTTATGTCTTCTCTTCAACAAAATTAGAGATAAGGCAGAACAGGTTCTGCCTGGAAGCAAGGTGGGAGGAGGAAACAGGATGGGGGAGGGGGGCAGGGGGGAGAAATGACCTAAACAATATACGCACATGTGAATAAATGAATAAAAAAAATTAGAACTATAAAACCAGGATTGACACAGAATAAAATCATGGTAAATGTGCATCTACTTGAAAACGTTCAAGAAATAAGTAATATATAGAAAAGTGTACACATTATTCACACAGGTGGAAGAGCTTTTTTTTTGTGGTACTGGGGTTTGAACTCAGGGCCTCACGCTTGCTAAGCAGGTGTTCACTTCTTGAGCCACTCCAGTCTTCAGGTGGAAGATTTTGCTCAATATTTATTTAGCTATATTTTATCCCAAATGACTGCCTGTCCAACGTGTTTTAAAATGGAGATGTTATTGCTGTTTCAGAAATTCCCAAGCAAAAAGCCCAGTCTAAAAGTAGGCAGCAAGGGACAGAGTTTGCAAAGCAGATGTTCTACCATTTGCTAAATTTCCAATAATAAATCTCACCTTTTGAGTTGAGAAAAAAATAACATTGTGCTTGTCTATTAGTAACTGCAAATTATGCAAATGGACAAATGATCTCTAACTTTAGGGAGGCTTTAATGCCATAATTGAAAAGTATGCAACTTCATTTTAGAATACTCATTAGCATCTTTACGAATTTATTTCTCCATTCTTTGGTCCACTAGGACTATTCTTTCCCTCATACTTAACTAAATTTGAAAGGTCCTCTTTGGTGGAAAAATTTAAACAATATATATTTAACAGATGGTGTCTCCATAGTCTACCTTAGTAAACCTTCCAACATAACTTTTTCTAAACTGTAGTTTATGAAGCACTCTTCTTTATAAGATTTTTTCTTTGTATTTTATGCTATGTTAGTTTTAAAATGGCACAGTTTCATGTCTTTAAAAGGGATCTTTCTGATAAAAGTGCTTTAAATTTAGTTGAGCTTTTATAAAAATATTTGTGTTCATTTTTCAGGATGGTTCTGGTGAAAAAAATTGGGTTAGTGAAAAATCAAGGATATAATAATTGGTGAAATTGAATATTTGACTCTTCATATTTTGTCCATTTATCATTATACCACCATATATTTTTAATATTCTTTACCAAGTCAAGTAGCCAAATTTACCTTTGGTTTTTTTGGTCATGTTGCATGAATAACAGTTTTCAAGTTCATTGTCAAGCAGAATATATTTTGAATTGTTTTTCAAAATGACAGTGAATGATAATACATTATACTTATTCTCTTGTGAGTTATTCCTGGCTTATGGAAAATAGCATCCTACATGAAGCTACAACCAGGGTTGCCATCAGAATGCTGCAGACCCTTAGCAGAACTCACTGAATAGACTATTGGACAGTTTTATTACGCACTCTTAATCTATGCACTGTATGATCTATGAGAAACTGTCTAAACTAGTTATCTTAACTTTAGAATGTGATTCACTCAGTTAAATAATGAAATATGAGGCATTTATAAGGTTTTGTGGGGGGGGACTTGATCAATACAGACATAGTAGAGTCATTTTATTAAATAATTGTAATAAGTAGAACAATAGACAGAAAATTGAAAAGAAATTAGGAATGATCTAACCAAACATTTCATGAAGTTCCTGCTGACATTCCTTACAGAGACAACCAGCCTCTGGCTAACTTTACTGACATAATTTCATTCTCCCTAGTCCCAGAAAGTTTTCCTTGTCAGAAAGTCTAATTTTAGTGTAATATTCTTGAAACAAAGAAACAATCTTAACCAACCCAAAACTAAGGATCTTGGTGGACTCCTATTTTAACAGGGAATATTTTTCTGTACAATATTTTTTCTTAATTTCTTTGTTTCCCTTACAATTAGTACAATAGAATGGGAATAATAGATTGAAAGAGTCCAGGACTTAATATTGACTTTCTTCAGCTGAGAAGTGGATCCAGATGTGGGGTATAGTCTAATTCAGCAAGTAGGTCATAGGATCTGAAGAGAATAAACAAAAATGGTAAGTGGAAGTTTGGACAGAAAGTCAGAAACAAGGATGCCCATAATGTTCTTCCAGATATCTCAGCCATATGCTTTGTTCAAAGATGTGGACACTCAGGTCAGCACCATAGATTTATCACGGTGATATTTATGATGATACTGGTGAATTTTATGTTACAGTGTTGAAAACTCAGACTATGTTTATAAACGTAGATTTCCTGAAGGTATGATCTCTGTCCTTTGAAATGATTAAGAGTCCTCAAATCTTCCTCGGTTAGTGGGGCTCTATCCATTAGTTATCCTTGACTTCATTTTCTCTTAGAAATCAGATAAGTTGACATACTGTGAATTGAGATGGGGCCAATTAGTTCTATTAGTAAAGAGAGTTTCCCTATAACCCAAGTGACAAGTGTTGCTCACCACAGATGCTGTTGTCTTAAAAAAATTGAAAAACATTTTGTTAAGTAAGAAACTGAACACAGTGTTAAAATGACAAGTACTTTATTTTGAAAAGAAAGGTCAGGATGGTGAGGTACTGGAAAGGAGAGGGAGTGAAGATACCTGGTGCCTGCCCTGCCTCTGTCTCCAACTTTTTGTGTTACTTTGGTCATACACACTTTTAGAATCCAATCCACGAATACAGAGGGAGCTTAAAAGAGGCATCTGCTGTAACACTTTGGTCAATTTAGCTTTCTTTGAAACTATACAGTTTCTTTAATGAAGAGACTCGTGCCTACAGCATCACAGCAACAGCATTTTAAAAGCAGTACAAATAATTTTCCCTCAGGGAGCAATAATGGAGGTAATCAAAGCTGTGAAGAGACCAGAAGCCTTCTTGCTTTCACATCTTTTTTTTTTTTTGTATTTGTGATTGGACTTTAAAAGATCAACAAAGAGAATGTGAACAATAAGATTTAACAGGGAAGTTGAAGGGATAAATAAGTTGTCCACTTATTTGAGACGAATGCTAAAGTTAGGAAGGAGAAAAGAGACAGGGACTTCTGCTGTTCATCCACTTTTAGATTAAGATAGATTTTGTCTTTTGTTGACTATGCTTGCTGTTTGGAAACCCACACACACATTGTTTGGACACATACATAGAGAAATTAAGTCAAAAGTGGATGTTGTGGGAAGTGATATGTTTTTAGATTGGCAGGTCCCAATTATCATAAGGGTTTTGGGTTGGAGGAGCTTTGGAAAGGGTGGTAGGCAAGGGTATATATGCAAATTAGATTTCTCTGTGATTATTGATAATTTCTGGCATTGTAAGTTGAATGACTGGCCCTTGTAAAGATTGACTTGGTGAATGAAAATTTATCTTACCTCACAACTTTAAGCCAAAATGCAAGTAATGAAAATGTGGAAATATAAAAGCTTATCTTTGCATCATTTAGTTAATATTGATGCCTCTTATGTGCAATGGCATTTCACTAAGACATTATTCACCTCTGAGTACATAGAATTTAGACATAGAAACATTAAAAAGAATTCTTCCCAAATGTAAAGATTCTTCTCAGTTAAGTAGTTATATAACACTGTCCTGAAAAACATCACTTACATGAATGATTTTAAGAAAAACAATTGAGATTCATAGGCATTTGGGGAAATACACTGGTTGATAACTATGACAATATCCATATTTTAAAGTTGCTGGTTTGAAAGACTTACCTTTTGATAGATTATCATGAAAAATTAAACATTCCATTTTACTTTTGAATAGAAATATAGAATGAGAAGAACATAATTAATTAATGTAAAAGTAAGAAAAACTAAAAGTAAAATTTATTTAAACTAATTAGTATTGATCAAGTCAAGGACTATAGATGTGAACTTTTGAACAGTAAATTATAGCATTTTTAAAGGTGGGAATAAAAGCAGGAAATAAAACTGGAGCCAATTAGACATAATCTTACCTGAACTTGATTTTTGTTCTCTCTTCTTCTCCACTCTTCCTGAAATGAAAAGTGGCAGATAAGTTGCATATAGGGCCTTGAGAATATGATGTAACTAAGATGGAAGCCCAATTTATGGCAATTTCCAAACACAACAGTTATTTTAGTAATGTCTAGCATGATTTTAGAGATGATTATGTACAGTTGACAAGGAGAAAAATGCTTTCAAATACATTTATAAACATAAAAATTAGTAAGTATCTACTAATTATGCTGTTGAGTTTTATAAAATCTTATTAGCAAGAGTCATTTAATAAACAATAGACACACAAATTGAAAATCCCCATACACAGCCCTATGGGGAAGGCAGCTAAATAAAATAAGACCATGATCTCTCACAACCTACTTGACAATATATCATGAAATGAAACATTTACCAAAATATGCCAAATGTTTAATGATATGAGAGGATGAAGCAATTATTTTGAGAAAGGAGGGAGGGCCTATGAAATTATGGAGAAAGTAATATTTGATTTGGAATTTGAGATCTACATGGGATTTAAGACATTTTTTAAGGGAGAAAACATTGACTCTTAGAAAAGGAATAGTATAGGTTCAGCAGAAAAGGGAAAAAGAGGAAGAAGACAAGTGTAGAGGGTGCCTTAGGAACCTGAACACTAGTAACTGTGTGTAAGAAGAGGACTGTCTTAGAATTTAGGCAATAGGCAATGCAAGTGTGGTCTGTGAGAATTGAGCAGTGAGAATTGAGAGGAGGGAAGTAGTGGATACCAGAGTCAGTGAAGAGACACAAGTAACAGAGCCTAAGGATTTACAAAATGTGAATGGTAAGGGAGAAGGAGAGGTCAAGGTTACTGAGGTGACTTTGGGCATAACAACATTCTTTGGGGCAATGATAAAAGGTGATGGAGTTGGGACAGAAAAATTCTGTTTAGATTTACTGAGTTGGAAGTGTTATGGGGCCATGAAGCTTAGGAGAGATCAGAGTTGAATTTATAGATTCAGGAAATATCCATCTTGAGCAGATGGCTGAATTGAGGGTTTGAATGGGACATAAAGGCAGATGGCGCAGAGGAGTAGGCTGAGGCCAATAACAAAGAAATAAAATTGCCCCTTCTGTTTTGTGATGTAGAACAATGAGAAGCCAGAAGAGACAAAGATTCAGGGAAATCAACAGAGTGCTGAATTGGGTACCACAAGTAAAATTTGAGGAAATTGGGGAGTTCCAATAGCATCCTGTGCCCCCTGAGTTCATATAGCAGTTGCTAGGTTATGAGAAAATAGTTTTAGTAGATAAGGGGCAGGGAACACAGAGGGATTGTGAAGGCCCCAAGAGGAAGTGGGTGATGAGGAAGATGAATCTGAGGATATGGATTCTAATTCACGAAATTTGACCACATCCAAATGGGTAAGATGAGTCAATAGTGCAGGCAGAAGCAAATCAAGGTTCTCTTAATCTACAGGACACTTAAAGGGTTAGATAAGGAAATCTGCACCAGGGAAATGGTGTGTAGAACACCGCTGTGGAAGTGACTGCCTTGGCTTGGCAAGGGCCATCTTTCCAGCTGTCACATTCTTGTCATCTACCAACACCTCACAGCTGGAGCTAGTCACTGAGAAGTGATATAACACATAGAAGCCATAGGTAAACTTTATCCAGGTTTCTCTACAAGTCCTTTATGTCTTTTAAAAATCTTAAAATATAAGGTGGAAAATGTGTTTTCCCTCATGCAGCTGCTGAAAGTGTAGAATTCATTTAAGTGGTGCCTTGATTAATTCTATTCATCTGGGTTCTTTCCAGAGGATTTGTTTGTTGCAATTTTTTTCAATGATTCACACAGATAAATGGCATAAATAGTCCATTTAAAGGGCCCATTCATTACTAAGTGTGATGGGGCACATCCTCATGTACGTTTTCTATTGGGCAAGCACTATTTACTGTGCAATTATACACTTATGAATACTAAAGGCCACAAACATTTTCATGAACTTTAAAAAGTGATATGTAATGCTCAACTTAACAAAATGTTTACAGAAAAACATCTTTTTGGAGAGTCTTTAACTTGTATTAGAATGAAGCTTAGTAAGCTCTAAAATTAAAAGTAAGTGTATTTGAGATAAATAAGATGGTGTGGTAATCACAGCGTCCCCACTAATCCCTACTTTTCCTTCACCAGAAACTCATGTCCTTGTGGAATAACTTTTTTCCATGAAATAGATGAGTTTTTATAACCAATAGGATTGTGTAGCAATGATGGACTCTTCCTTCAGGTTGAGCCTTAAAAATTTAGTTTTCACTTGTTTTTTTCTCTGATCACTCCCTCTGGGTGAAGCCAGGAAATATGTTGAAGGACAAGGAAGCATCCCTATAGGGAGGTCCCTGTAGCACGGAACTGGAGCCTCTGCTAATAGCTAATGAAGAACAAAAGACTCATGCCAACAGCCAGCATCAACCTGCCAGGTATAGGAACAACATGTTCACCAGCCCCAGTCCATCCTGCAGATGACTATGGCTCTGGGTGACATCCTGGCTGTAATTTCATGGGAAATTCATATCCAGAGCCATCCATTCAGCCTCAGGAGTTCCCCACAGAAACTGAATGAGAAGGTCAAAGGGCATTGTTTTAAACTGCTAAAACCTGGGAAAATTGTTGTGGATATTATAAGAGCCTGTGTTAATTCATCCAACAATCCTACAATGATGCCACTTGCAGACAAATCATCTAGTCTCCCTGAATTTCTCATCTGTGAACCTGCTTTTCTGAACTTCCTGAGGATTAAAGAATTTGACATGTGAGCCAGAAATGGGCAGAAATAGATAAAAATTAACATGAAATATTGGGGTCCAATGTTTCAGAAGAAGACTGGAAGGCATTGCTGAAGTTTTTTTATTTTTACTTTTTTAATCTGAGTCCCCAACCAATTCTTGTCCATGTATCATCTGACAGGTTTAATAAACTACAATTCTATCTGAATATTATTTAATAGTTCTAGCACGCTGTTAGATCTGTTGGAGGAATAAGTCAGATTTCTATTCTTAGTTATATACAAACTAAACTTCAAATTAGAAAAGTAAAAATTAGTGCCTAAGACAGTATTATCTAGAGACATAGAGATTGCAGTGGTTATATAGAGACAACCTTGCTAGCATTCTTCTTCTTCTTCTTCTTCTTCTTCTTTTTTTTAGTACCTCATCCTCTTCATGTTTACTTTCTTAATAAGAAATCAGTCTTGGACCTATATTTGTAGCTCCAAAATCTATCTAGGTCTTAAGCCTACTGGAAATTTCTATGTATGTCTTCTATTGCACTGCAATACATGCCCTTATCTGAAATAATTCTGTTCCCCTACAAAGGTGATCATCATTGATGTTGTCTGCTTAGGCATCCAAACAGGAAACCTAACAACTCCCAGCCCCTCCCTTCTTTTTGCTCAGTTTCTATGCTGTCCCTCTAAGGTCTTTCAAATCTATCTCCTCCTTTCTTACTGCCCTCACCCCAATTCATGAACTCTGATATCTTTTCCTGGGTGGTCTACTTTTTATAGGCTCTTAAATGGCTTCATTGGTTTTTCCATCCTTGTAGTCCCATCTCTGCTAAAAATTAAAATTCATGTTCTATTCTTTACATGACATTTATGACTCTGAATGATTTGGCCACAACCTACCTTCTGTTCCAGCCCTCAAGCACCATCTAGAACACTTATGCATAATATCTGAAATTACACCTCCCACACAAACTCATCACTTATGCTGTTTCTGCTTTCTAGAATGTCCTGCTATGTCATTCCTGCCTGTCAAAGCTCCATTCATCCTTTAGAGCTTAGTGCAAATGACAGCTGTTCTGTGAAACCTGTTCCTCCAGGCCAGTTTCCCTGCACCCGAAACCCAGTGGAATTAAACACCCTTTTCCTGTGCTCCTTTAGCACTTTATCTATAACATTCCTACACCTAGTGCTTGGTTCACACTTGGCTGCATTGAGTCCTGTGTGTCTCTGTCTCCCAGTGCACAGCACCAAGCACTAAACACAACTGCTTGGGATGAAGTTGGCATAGAAAGCTCACGGCAGAGAACGTGAAGCAAATTTTAGGACTGCTAAAATTTAGTGAACATGCAACCAGAACAGAGCTTTTAACAGGTATTTATATTACAACTGACAACCTACAAAACTATTATATTAGAAAAGTGGGTGGTAAAATAGCAGAAAGGCTTTCAGAATAATGAACATGCATTCTGCCTTCATTATGTTTTAGTTTATCAGATTCTAGTTTAAAAACAAAAACATTAAAGTATGGTTTGCATCTTACTTCCGTTTAAACCAAGATGCCATGCTCTACCTGCAAGGAATAAAAAACGGTTCACAATCTCACAAATATTAAATTTGCTGGGTGAACTTCTTTTCTTATATAAGGAAATATATTTAATTGAGCACTAAAATTCCAAATCTCATGGCTATTTATATAAATGGAGTCTTGATATTTTTAAAAGCTATTTTAGATTTGATGTTGCTGATATTGTTCCATGGAGAAACATTAAATATATATCAATTTATAGTACACTTCAGTTCAGAAGTAGTTCTTAATCACAGTGATCATTTCCGATATTTTCAAACCACAGGCACATAAATGGCAATTCGAGGATGTCTCACCAATAATGAGTGGGGGCATTTGTGTTATACCTCAGCATCTCCTGTAACTTCTAGGAGAAAAGAAATAATTTGTGTGCATGTTTAGGTGTGTACATATTCATACATGTTACATGACATGTGTGTATGTCATGTGCAATGTACACTTGTACCATGTACACCTATACACTGTATTGTCATGTTCAGATATAGTCTCCCCTCTAAAATACGTACTTCTTTTCTACCTGTTTCCATCTTTGTATAATACAGTCTGTCATGGAATCTTATCAAGTTTCCCTCACTGCATTACCAATTTCTCAGTAGCCAATTCTGAGTTTGCGTTTACTCTCAGGCATTTTATCTGCCCTGCTCTGAGAGGTATTATTAATCACATCCTGTTGCTAGGATACCTGAGAATGTTCATTTATGTCCAATGTTTCTTTGGCAAAATGCACTATGAAGAAGGCACAGAGTCATGACAAGGAAAATTACTGTGCACATGCTACTTATTTAAGAAAAGATGGAGGGATTACAACCCCCAGATAATACAATATTAACTCCCATGAATTTTTAATGCCATTTTTGTTTCACCTAGATCATAATGAAAAAACATTGGTAAAATTTCTGTAGAATGTGTGGTATTTATATACTTCTGAATTTAACTAGGAAAAGTGGAAAGAGGTAGACTTTGAATTGTTTATCTTATAGGGACTGGAAAGGCAAAGGCTTTAAGATTTTCTTGCTTCAAATGCCTCAATTCACAGACAAGGTACCCAGGTTATAGTTCTAGTTGATTTGCAAAACCAGGCTTGAAACTCTGGTCATCACTATTGTCAGGTTTTGCAATAATAATAATAAAATTGCACTTTGATGCAATGTTTATGAGAAAAGTAGACTTTAGAATATGCGCCCGAGTAGTCAGAGTTAAAATGCCTTTGTCAATAGTTTAAAATAATTACAAAATTATCTCTCTTTTGGGTGTCAGTATAATAAGGATTCCTGCTTATCTGTTGTAAAGAGAGAGAATATCAATACCTAAAATCCTTCTCAAAGCAAGATTTTCTTAGTCTCCCTGCAGAAACAGCATCATTTAGCAAAAGAAACATGGAGTCTGGAGTTAGATAGACTGACTTCCATCTTAACCATGAGACCCTGTGAGCTATGTAATACCGAGAAGGAGGCACTGAGTGTCTTTTCATTATGTTCCCTTTGTTCTCCTCTCTTTTCTCTCTTGTACTTGTATGTGTGTGTTGTGTGTACACATGCACATGTATATACACGTACAATTTCTACCTATCTGATCATCATCATCTGTCATCCTGTCTCTCTGATATTTCAAACTGCAAAAGAAATAGAAGCAATTCAAGTTTTACTTCATTCCTGTTTCTAAGTGATGTTACCTCAGTGTTTTTATTATGATCATATTAACAATGGTGGCTAATTTCTAAAGCAGCATCTATATGCCTGATGCGGCTACCAGCATATTATATGGATTAATTCATTTGAGCACCACAGTGTTATAAACCTTTAAAAATACTATATTCATTTTCAGGTAGAAAAAAGCATTTGGAGTGAGAGGTTAGGAGGAAGTAAAGGTTGGAGTATTCATAAGCCATATATAATGTCTACATGTTTTGAGAGTTGTCTGAAAGAATTACTTTGTGAAAACATTTCTGCAGATTACTTTTATTAGCCACTTATTATCAAACTATTTCTTCAAATGAATTGACGGCTTATTATAATTGCTACATGTCTCAACAAATGTTTCAGGAGTACAATGCCATAAAAGACTTTTAGACTGATTTTTTTTTTCAGTCTTGGGATGTTAATTTAGGGCTTTGCACTTGCAAGGCAGTATTCTACTGAGCCACATGCCCAGTCCTTTTGCCCAGGCAATCCTGGACCACAATCCTCCCATTTTGTGCTTTTCACCATAACTGGGGTGACAGACACACGCTGCCATGTGCATTTTTTTTTTTGTTGCTGTTGTTGAGATGTGGTCTTGTGATGTTTTTTCTGGAGCTGCCTCCCAAGTAACTAGGATTACAGATGGGAGCCACCACACCTGGCAGACTCTGAATTTTTTAGTGTGTAAGCATTTATTTATTATCTACTACGATTTGGGCACTGTAATGACACTCAAATATTTAATTTAATCTTCTCAATTTCTTTTTACAGTGGTGATAGTGGGCTCAGAATCTTCTTATAATACAAATAAGGTTTGAGTTAGTCAGTGGCAGGATTGAAATGTGAACTCAGATTTTTACCACATCTGAGTTTATTGGCTGTGGTGATTAAGGGCTTTTCTATAAAATGGTGAAGAACTTGTGTCTGAAGCTCTTCCACTTAATCACTACTAGATGTTGGGTACATCAGTTAACTTCTCTAAGTCTAAACACATTAATCTGGAATAGGAGTCCTGTGAACACTTACTTAGGAGGGTCACTGTGAAGGTTAAATACAATGACACATTTAGTAATCCCTGCTTGTTCTGATACAACAATGTTTACAATGCTCTCATCTCCATGCCTGGGCTTTGGAAAACTATTATTAGGCATTTCTTATTATGGATATTTCATATTAGGTGGTACTAAGTAGCATATTATAATTCTTGCTGCCCTCAAAGTCAATAGTTCCACCTGTTACCAATATTATAAAGTTCAGCTTTGAAAGAGTTTTCTTTTCTTTTTTTTGGTGGAACTGGGAATTGAATTTAGGGCCTTGCACTTGGTAGGCAAACACTCTACCGCTTGCACAACCCTTCAGCCCTTTTGCTTTAGTTATTTTTCTTACAGAATCTCGCACTTCTTGCCCAGGGCCAGCCACTAATTTTGATCCTCTTGCTTTCACCTCCCACATAGCTGAGATTATAGACATGTACCATCATACTCAATTTTGTCTTTGAGATAGAGTCTTGTTGACTTTTTGCCTGGGCTGGCCTCAAACCTCAGTCCTCCTATCTCCACCTCCCAAGTAGCTGGGATTTGTAATCCCAGCATGAGCCACTGCACATGGCCTGAATGTTTCTCGACATCTTTGTCATCCCCTTTCTCTTTCCTTCCTTTAGTTTCTAAGGAAAACGTGGATTTTCATTTTAGTTAATTCCTTTCCTTATTCCTCATGTCCTAACTCTTTCAAATACTAGTTGATTTGAGAAGAGACAAAATGAGATGTCCCTCAAATCATGAGCTAAGATCACATGATTTTAGGATCCAGGGCACATGGTTTGAATTCTTGTCCTCATTTTGGGGTGAGCAGCACTATGGAGCCATCACTAGTTTGATGTAGTCTGAACACAGAGCATGTCTGAGAAGAATGGAACCTCCCTACTCTATTCTTTTAAACATTTGGTATTTTTTCATTTAAGTAGATTAATACTATCTCTTAATAACTTCAAAATAAATTGTGCTGACAGAGATATGAGAGGACTTTGAATAATGTAAAGGCAGGAACAGGGAAGGTTAACTGGGCCAATCTGAAGACCAACTGGTCTAAAAAGATCTGCATGAGACTGTGGAAACTGCATAGCTTCCGTTTGGTCCATGGTGTGAAAAGGCCAAGGGTTTTCCTTGTTATTTATGCCTGGGTTCTTGCTGATGTTGAAATCTGCTGGCCTCCACAGACACTGACGAAGAGTCTCTCTGTGGTGGTGGATCCTCACTACCCTTCTGCAGCTTTGGATAAACTCTGCTTGCTTGTCTGTCTGTTTCTATTTGGTTAGTTGATATGTTGCGAGGATACTTAGGCGAACAGAGTCATTCTGGGCACACAGTACTGAAAGCTCCAGACAGTGTACTGAGATACAAAAACTGGCTCTTCAGGAACATATCGATACAGATAGATCTGGGCCTCTGAGGTTGACCATCTGCTTTGGCAGAGTGGACTCTCCATCTGCGTTCCCTAGCCCTAGGGTCTACCATCCATCACAGCATGGAGAAATAACTGAATGCTCAAAGATTTTTTTCCTAGTTGACCCCTCTGCAAAGAAATAGCAAAATCAGGATGAGGAACAGTATGTTTTGGGTAGTCTTGGAAATTCTGATGTACAGAATTTCTTGCCACTTGAATCCATCTGACAAGCACATTAATTAACGTGACTACCAACAACATCTTTCAAATTCCCAGCATTGGCCTGGGTGAATTAAATCTTAGAGTAAACCTTTCATTATTCAGATCCCATTCTGAGAACATGAGTTTTTGGCAGAGGAGGGTTTTGGAAGACCTTTAGATGTTGAAGTCAGATTGGCAAAAGCAAATACCCAGTTATTGCCAGGTCTTAAATAGCTCAATAAAGTGGGAACACTAGTTTTAATAACGAAAGCTTCTGCTATTGAATAAAACAAGGGATGTGAGCACTTGTACCTTCCTGTGTGCAATAAACATGTTTCTATTAAGTTAGGGATGAATAATTATCTATAAACAGCATACTACTCTAAATATCTTTAGATCATTCATTATGTAAAAGGAACTTGAATGAATTATTTCATAAAATAATTTTTGTAATTCTGATGCTAGAATAAAAATGAGTATATATTAAGAACTTGAGTTTACTTCACTTCCCCTCGAATCTATACAGCTCTAATAAGTTACTTATCCAGTCGGTTATAACAGAAATAATGCTTTGCAAGTTGGACCTTGTAAATCAGGTAGTTTCCACTTCCTGAGGGTTTGAATACCTGCTCTGGGAGAAGTTGGACACAGTGTAGGAAACTGGACTATCTTGAGACCGCTAAGCTGTGAGGAAGCTCATGCAACAATAGCTGGCTAAACAAGACGAGACTCTCATTTGTTCCTGCCATTCCTACTCAGGGGCCAGATATTAAAATGAAGAAAATATCCTCAATGCTATAATATGGATCTGGAGTGTCCCCTAAAGCCTGTGTGTTAAAGGCTTTGTCCTCAATTGGGGGCTATCGGAAGGTGGTGAAAACCTTTAAAAGGTGAGCCTAATGCAGAGTTTTAGGTCATTAGCGGCATTCCCTTGAAGGGTGCTGTGGCACACCAGTATCTTTTTCTCTCTCTTTCCCTTTGACACCAGGAAGTGAATAATTTGCTCCACCTATTATTCCCCACCACGATGTATTGCCTTTTAAATGATTCAAAATCAACAGGGCCAACTGATCATGGACTGAAACTTCTGAAACTAGGAGCCAAAGCAAACCGTTTCTCTTTGTAAGCTTATTATATCAGGTATTTTGTTACAGTAGCAGGAAGCTAACTAACACAGCCACAAGTTGATTTTTTAGTTTTACCCACCTCAGAAGATGTAATGTGGATATCAGAAAAACCCCTCCCCAGTTCTTAGTCCACAAAACTAAAAGCAAAACAATTTTTTTTAAAAAAATGCCATTGCATTTTAGCATACTTTGTTATGCAGCAACAGAGAGTCAAAACAATTCCTTCTATTTTCATAATGATAATATTTATTGAGGACTCACTTGCTTCCATTCTCCCTAAGATGGTTTGCTCAACTATGACTATAAATGTGTTCTACTATACAGAGTTTTAGCAGCTAAGCTTATGGATTGTCATGATAAAATAATAAAGCCTACTGTTATTAGCATTGTGTTAATGTACCATATATGCAGACTTGTTTATTTTGGTTTTGTAAAAGTATTGCAACATTGCTCTGTGTCTAGGTTATCAGTCAAAGGTAAAATGGAGATGTGTCAGTGATATACACTTTTAGAATTTGTAAACCACCACTGAGGTCTCCATTTTAATCAACAACATTTATTCATGTAGGCTTCAAAATCTTTACCATTTATGGTTAGTATTGTACAGAAACCCTCTGCACTGAAATACTCAAAAGACTCAGTTGTAGTTTTTGCTAATTAAAAATAATCTTATTTTCCCTGGGCAAATTTACTTTTAAAGGATAAATTAGTAGAATCCATATTGAATTAAGAGGTTTAATATTATTTAGTGTTAATTTTCTGTATGAGGACAACAAAGGGAACATTTTTACTAAGAAAGGTATTGATATGATTACAATCAGGATCTATGCTTGTGAAGCCTGTGTTTGTTCACTTTGAATAGTGATTTATTTGGCTAATGGGCACAGCTTTTCATATGGAGGAAATGAGGGCATTTCATTGCTCTTTCCTGTGTGCTCTTAGTCATCACCTTATTAGCTGTGGAGAAAACAGGTGGACAGAGGTGAGCTTCATTTCATTCTTGGAGATATCAGCAGTCTTTTTAGTCCCACTAGTCCTGCATTTTTTCCTTTTTTATCTTAAAAAAATCCTCATCACACGCATCTTTTCCTTCACATTGACCCACATCAAAGATTTGGGCCTTTGACATTCAGGGAAGCTCATATTTCATGGGCAGAAGGAAGAAAATAAGGAAAGAGGGCTTATATCAGTGGCTATGGATTTATTGCTTTCAGATGTACTTTGTAATCTTGTAAAAACTCTCCCTGAAAGCTGAGTCCACTACTGGAGTATACTAAAAAATTGTTAATTGTCTAGTGCATTTTATGTATTTTTCTGAATAGGCTGACCAACACTTGGGCCCTTAGGAGAAAGCTAAAAAGCAAACATTGTTGAGTGCCTATTACACAAGTGACAAAGAAACAGACATTTTATGCCTGTAAAGCTATAGTAAAAAGGAAACAAGAAATCCACACACAAGGGTTCAAGAAAGGGCCATAGAGAAGTCTGTAGGCTGACTGAACTGATATGGCCTCCCTTAGGGACTGGAAGCAGGCCTTTCTCTAAAAATAGAGACAAAGAATAAGAAACACTCCAGGAGGGAAGACAAATATATATCACCTGAATGCCTAAGGCAATTGCTCTATTTTCTGGCAAAATCTTTTATTTGTGTTTAGCGTGAGGTGCTGATTTCAGAAAGGCAAGTGATACAATGCAGGGTACAGCTCCTTCTACTGCAGCCTGCCAGAAAGGCAAGGGGTAGTGCACCCCCAGGATTGTACCCCAGTGGGACAGGTGAGCATCAGGAAGGCCAGTGGGAACAGTGAAAAAGAGCATCTCAACTGTTAGCCACTTGAAGCTTAGTGTTGCAGAAGACTAAGAATTTGGTATTCTCAGGGAAGGGTAGCAATGATCTAGCATTATCTACTTTTACAGACATAGTTGGATGCCTACCCACTATGAGAGTCATTTCCCCTCTTCTTCTAAGCTAGTACTCAACTCTTCTCATATAATGTGCATAACACACTATAGCAAACTAATTATAATAGTTCCATGCCCTAGATTTAGGAGATACTTGACATTTCTGGCCAATGCCATGGTAGATGATTTTGATAGAGGAACTTCCATAAGAGGTTTTCCTTGCCAATAAAAAAGAGTCAGAGGGAAGAAACCATCTCCTTTTTTGTCAATGAATCTTGTCACATCTGGCTATGTTGTCTGGGCCATGAAGACAAAATCAAAGATGACTGAAGGGAACATTCTGAAGGATGATATCACTGAGTCTCTGAATTAATTGACTATAGGGCCATCCTACCTCAGAATTTCTTGCTAAGGGTTACTTTGACATTTTCTTTTGCTTAAGTTAAAGTTTGCAATTCCTTGCAGCAGTCAGCATTCAATATTCTAAACAGGTCAACTACAAAATAATATTATTCTATGCTAAATACATGAGGCTTACAGCTGCTAAAACAGTCCTGGGAACTGTGGATGCGAGAATATTCCCAAGCCAGGTATTGTATTTCAGAGGGTCCACTCTTGCCCTCTTACAGACATGTCATCTTCAGAGCAGCTAGAGAAGCCCAAAGTGTTTGCCTATGACACCACACCTTGCCAAGACCATGCACTGAGAAACTGGGATGCAAGAATTCTTTGGCCAAACTCTGTATCAATCAGATCTCCAGAGGAAAGGGTCAGAATGAATCATTGTCCTGTGGGTCCCAAGGGCCAAGAAATGTTCAAAGGAATCCTGGGTGTGGGTCTGTGCAGGTAGGGCTCAATGCAGGTGCTAGCAACATCTAAAAAGCTGTTCCTGATGGTGGAAGAAAGTAAGGGAAGCCTCCATTTTTTTCTTGCCCCAGACCCAGCAATTGTAAGAACGGATGTGACCTCAGGGGCAGTTCCTGGAAATGATTAGCACACATGCACTGAATCACTGTGTTCTCTCTTTCTTCACAGAGAAAGGTGGAGGGAGGCATTTTGTATACAGTTGTCAGTGAGGAAATAGAAACTCAGGTGAACTTGCCCAAGGTTACCCAGCAAGAGTTAGAGATAGATTTGAACTCAAGACCTTCAAAAAAAAATCACAGTTTGTTGCTTATACTTCCTCAGATTTTTATGACATTGGCCTGATTTCTATATAGATTTGACACCCAGATTTATTTAAGTTATCTTTTTGATTTATATAGTCCCAAGTGTCCCATCTCAAAAATACTTAGCACTTAGCAATACTTACCTTAGGATAAAATACAAGTAAATTCAATAAAACTAAGTAATTTAAAAAAAACTATCAATGTTAGATTCACTGTGTAGTTTTTAAAGAAATGGAAAAATTCTTTTAAAAATCTGATATTGGTGTAAAGTAAAGTAGGACAGGGAGAGAGGTAAGCCCTTCTTCCTAGTCTGATCTTACAGGATATACGCGATCCACTGTCATTTGTATAAAGTGTTCTCTGAAGTCTTGTGGAAATGGGTCAATTCTATTCTTTTTCCTTTGTTGTGTAAAATATATAAGATTTTTTTCATAGAATTATATGAATTGGCTGCTTACATAGCCTCAATCTGTCAGTTTGATTTTAAACTCCCTAATTTACTATTTGTTACAGTTTTTTTTAAAGTTATGAGGCTATTTACATATTATGTTTGTTTTTTTTAAATTGAGGTTTGTACCTTCCAGTTGAATCAACTATATTTAAATCTGGGCGAGGGTGATGGGGGTGGAACACTAAGAGGATGGTAGACTTTATTGTGTTGCCTTCTGTCTTTATTGGGGTAGCTGGGGAAGCAGGGGAGGCCAATCTCAAATGTGTACAACCCAATTATATTCCCAGGGACGCCTAAGAGTTTTCTCCCAGAACCCTGAACAGCTATGCAATGCACTTTGGCCAATTTTTCTAACTCTGTTGTGACACTGCTAAATATTATGGGAGAAGAAAATCAGGCCTGAGTATTAATAGGCTGGCTGATCTCAGTTTTGACAAGCTGAGTAGAAACCTAAGGGAGTGATAATAGATATAGAAAAGAGTGATTTCAAAGGGTGAAGAAAAATGTTACAGAATTTGGATCACACATTTACCAATCGTGATAGCCTGATAGAGGGGGAAAAAAATCAGGCAGGTTGTGAGCTTTGCCAACATTTTCATGAAGCCAGAATAATGGGGAACAAGTTGTGGTGTCTGGCTTCCAGCCATATCTCCCCCATGCAGACACCGCCACGATTAAAACAGGCACTTTGTTCCCTGGGACTGAGAGTGGTGGCCTTTTGGTACCAAAAAGTACTATTTGGGCATTAAACAAAACCAATGAGGCTAGCATCAATTCAAAATAGCTCAAAATCCAGATTTTTATTCTAGGAATTCAAATGATGCCTCTATGGGTGAAGTATTCATCTAGAGAAATGTGGTTGGGAACATTTTGGGGGAGAGATGTTTTAGAAACATCTGACAGAATTCTGTATGACACCATAAGCATTTAACAGCAGCATTGAACATTGAAATCTGCTTGTGTCAAGCGATTCATGCCTGTGATGATACTATGCACTTTTTTCTCTGGCTCGTCCCTAGGGACTTGCACCTAATCCCATATTCAGTAGGACACTGCTTGGGGTGAGGCTGGCACTCCTGGATGCATGCTTCACCCTGCAATGCACACACAATTTGAAAGAGATTGCCAGCAGCTCAGGGCAAGAGGGGAGGAGGTCCGACCTTCTGGGCTATTTGTCATCTCAAACATTTCAAGCTTCACATGCCACCTCCTTAGCAGGGCACACGGGGATATGTATCCCCCGGCAAGATGTTTAGTTTGGGTGCATGCAAATAAGGGCTCTAGTGTGTAAACTTGGGGGGACAGAAAGAACATTCACTGCCTGGAGCTTTTCTTCCTGCATTTAAGTGGCATAAAAGTCTTCCATAAACATCTTAATTTTTCATCTTTAAGATGGTATATGTCATGTAGTGGAATTAAAATATGTACATATTAAGGAAGTTTCTTGGGCATCAGGAGGTTTGCTCACAAACAGCAACTCACAGCCAGCTACTCACAGTACTGTTTTTGATCAGATTTCAAAGGAGTTTGGGCCTAGTTCTAGAAAACCAAGAATTTCCAGTCTTTTTTTTTTTTCTTTTTTTACTCATTCTGGAATCTTTTATAACTATGGTGTGAAAAGAGATATATATTAACAACACTAATGTAATGAGAAGAAAATCTGCTGTCAAAACAAAACCAACCCCAGCTACTAGTTAACTCCTAGGGAATGGTAAGTGAGACTCCTGGGATAATCCAGTTGGAAAAGGGTGGGAAAAATGAAAAGGTAGATTTTCTGTATAATTAAATGAGAGGAATTTTGAGAGTTGTGTACTGTTATTTTTTTGAGAGATCAGGTTTAGTGGTTCTGAAAATGGCAAAGGCACAAATAGTCTATAAAGGGCAGAGACAGTGAATATATGCATAGGTCAGTTGGAACCTAAGGAAGGAGACAATCAGCAATAAATTCCCTTTTTAGCAAATGAACAGAAAATGTTGGAACCACAAACACTGCTTTCATTTATTGTTTCCAGTTCTGTCTTATGGTGAACTCTATTATGTTAACCTCCCAAATCAACAAAATTCAGGTATGGATAGTGTTTTGTAAGAGTAGAAATAGTTATAAAGCCATATTCTGGCTGATACAGGCTGCAGAGTGTCTTTTTCTAGGAAGTAAAACATGGAGTACGGATAAGATTTTGGCACAAGTAGAACATGGAATAGATGATATCCAGAAGAAATTTAAAGTCCCCTGTCCCTGGGTAGGGATGCATGCAGACAACACAGGACTTCATAGTTCATTTGAATATTAAAAGAATGTGTGAATCAAGAAGAGTGGAAAACTTTGTGATCTGGGCACAAAATCAAAAGGAAAGTAGCATGCTATCACATGACTATTGCTCATTTGCATATTTTGAGCATTAATTGCTAACAGTTAACAAGGGAAAGTGTAAGAGGCCTGCGTTTGGATGCTCCTTCTTCTACTTCATACTTATATAACCTCGGCCAGTTCCTCTCTGAACTTTCTCCTTCTTAAGATGAAAGCACTAATGTTAAACTCCTAAAAAGTTACAGAAATTAAGAGAAATGCTGACTATTATACTTTCAACAAGTGGTGAACATAAACTCGCAACTTTCAAGCCACAGTAAAATCTAAGTCAATATGACTCTTATATTTGTCAGGATGCAATTGATCCTCAAATGCCAAAACCACTTATGTACTGCCTACATTTCATGATTTAAAGGAGTACCCTGGTTAGTTGGTGCCATTTTATTTGTAATTTTATATATATCTAGTTGTCCTTTTTATTAATTATACCTCACTATTTCAAATCATTTTAATTTCTTACATGTATATATATTTAGATGTTAATAAAGATAGTACTTTCTAAAAAGATTAAGTTTTATTAAACTTTTATATGTCATGACTTCTAGGAAATCACATGCTCAGTAAACATAATGATTATTCTTAATAAAGCATTACATTTCTGTAGTAGTTTCTGTATCATTTGGTCTTAGTCTGACTTTTTTTTTTGGTGATGGTGCTGGGGATTGAATTCACATCCAGGGCCTTGCACATGCTAGGCAAGAGCTCTACCACTGAGCTACATGACTAGCCATAGTTTTTTAGAGACAGTGTTACTATACAGCTCTGGCTGGATTGAACACTCTATGTTGTCCAGGCTGGCCTCGAACTTGTGATCCTCCTGCATCAGCTTCCTGAGAGCTAGGATTATAGGCATGTGCTAATATGCCTGGCCTCTGATCATTTATATTAAGACAGAATTATCTACATTCAAAACATTAAAAGCCAGTAGTATGTCCCTAGTTTCTAATTGCCTTCTTGACTGCACAATGGTACCAGTTATCATTGCCCCACCCAATCAATAGCTTCATAGCTATACCAAGTTTCTAACTGGTTTTCTCACTTGTGGGAATTTCTCTAGTTGGCTATTTGGATGGTAAATGGGACTGACACTTTACCACCACAGACATTTTTTGAAATCCACTCAGTTCAATTTTGTTTAGAAGATTAGACATCCCTTTGGACAGCAAAACACCTAGATCAAAACTGACATTGCGTTAAGCTTAAGGGACAATGCTTTCTGATTTTATAGTTATGCTTTAGTAATATTTTATGGCAGTAACAACATACTACTGTCTGACATCGTCCTTCTCTTTGGAAAAATAAGAAGGAAGGAAAGAAAGAATAGTAAAAGAAAACAAAAGGCTTTCCTCTAGCAAGGTCTGTTCTCTAGCAATGTCAATTTCGATGGAGGGCTAGTACTCAAAGGCATTTCCTTCTCATTTATCTGTTTTTCTAAAGAAGTGGATTGTTTTGAGCACTTATAGTCATGCTCCCTTGTCTCCATTTTCCCATAGGTCCTATGCACCCATTTGTAAAGGACTGAAACAGAAGAGTTATTGTGCATTTGAGGATGTTAAACCTAACATACTCAGATTGACAGGACAGCTGGTTATTTGGGGAATGCCTATACAGTTCAGCTTATTAAACCCCTCTGCCCTGCAATCATTTTTTTGCAGCAACACTAGGACACAGTTTGGGGAAAGGGCACTGAAACTAAAAGCAGATGTTTTCTATAGCCTGTGAAAAAAGAGGGAGGATACAGCCATAGCATATTACATTACTCTGGGGACTCTTTTTGGATGACCTTTCCCCAACTTCTACTGCCTCTTCCTTTCTCTCCCCCAACTCCAATCATGAACCTGCAAGGGAAAAATAATGCGCTTATTTTTTCTATACTTAGAAAAGCTTACAGATAATACAAATATCCAGATGAAAATGAATTTGAGGAAATCAGGGGAAAAGAGAGGCAGAGATGTTTCAGTGAGATTCAGTTCCAATCATTCACTCCTGAACATGCTTCTGACTGTTGAACAGCTATGCCAATGACACCATATAAAACATTTTTTCTATTATGAAAATCAAAGAAATGTTTAAGAACTCGGTCTGATAATATTCTACTCCTCATATTATGGATATAAGTTAGCACGATTCCTTCAAAACATCATCACTTCAAATTCTCTTCAAAATCTTTACTCTCTTACTTTTCTGTTCACCCTTCTGATAAAGTCAAAATGTGGGATCAAGTCAACTCCCTAACTTTTTATTTAACTTAGGAGTAAAGATAGAATCAAGTAGGCACTTGCATACTTTTCACAAACAAGACACATATTTTCACAAATACACAACCAAAAATTCATAGCTTCTAATCCTAAACCGGCTTTCAAGGTATGTGGACCACATTTCTTGTTTCCTTGGTTAGTTCTCCTCTCATCCTTCACTAAAGGCTTCCATGCCTTCTCCTTTCTCCACAAACTTCCTGTTTCACCACCAACATGCTAAGTGCATCCTATTTCTTACTTCAAAGGTGACAACACACACCATTAAATGGACTTCCGTTCAGAGTCCTGGCAAAATATCTGCAGTCACATAATTCTTCTTTGTCACAGTGGAGGAAATATCCCTTCTTTCTTCAAGGTTGTTCTGGATTCCAGATCCTGCAGCCTTCCCAAGTTATTTCCTCTCTCTCTTACTCATTTCCAATGGCTCTTTTCCATCACTATTTGAAGATGACTATGTCTCTGCTTTGTAATAGCAAAGCAAATCAAACCCTCCTTCCACATTTCATTCCAGTTATTGCCTTCCTTCTTTAGTCTCATTTGGGAGAGGTGCAGGTGTTCACCATCTCCATTTTGTTCACCCACTATTTAATCCTCAGCTCATTCTGTCATCCTATTCTACTAACCATTGGCTTCTTTCTTGTCTAAAAATTCACAATTTCTTCTAGGATAAATACAAGGGAAGGATTTTCAGTCTTTATTTTATGTATGACATGATGACATCTCTGACAATTTTAACACTTATCATCATGTCCACTCCATTTCCTTTGCTCACATGATACCACTCTTTGTGCTTTTCTTTCACCTTTCTGACAAATCCTTCTCAGTTTTCCTTCATGTTATTCATTTGCTCATCCTTGAAATGCTGGGTCCCTTAGGGCTCTTACGTAGACCTTTTTAATTCTAACTTCAAATTTTCTTCCTGAACAACCACATCAATGCCTATATCTTTAAATGTCAACAACTCTTTCTCCATCAAAATAGCTTCAATAATCTACTGAATATATCACTCATCCTTTCTAAAATATCTAAAATTCAGCCGACACCTACTGTGTCACCTCAGTAAATTGAAACAGTATCCATCCCACTACTTAATCCAGGAAGGTGGAAGTTTTCTTTGGCCTCAGTTTTCCAATGAGGGTCTCTAGGGAGAAAACTCTCTTATGCATGAAAACATATTTGTCTTTTCCTAACACTAAAATGATGTTTTAGCTAGATATAGAATTCTAGGTTGACAGTTATTTTTCTTAATATTAAATTTTCTTAATATTAATTCATTGTCTTCTATCATCTATTGCTGCCAAAGAAGATAGATATATACTGTCAGTTTAAATACGTTCTTTTATCTCTACAAGTATTTAAATCTTTGTTCCTGGTAGTCTAGGGTTATTCTGCTATTTCTGGGTATAAAGTTATTTCATCTCTATCATGTTTGGGATTTCATACATTTATCTACTAGGAATCTTTAATTCTGGAAAATTCATAATAATTAGTATTTTAAATAGCCACTTGGTTCTTTCTTTAACTTCTACAATATGGAGTTTGGAATTCTTTGTCTTTTTCTTTTAACTTAATTGACTTTTAAAAATGCCTTACTTCCTTTCTACTTCATTCTCTGTTATTTGCTTCAATCTGCCTTCTAAACTAATTTTGAAAACTAACTAGTTTTCTGTCTAGTTCCCTGATGCCTTCAATCCTTTTTCACTTTTTTTCAGGTAAGTTATCATGTTTTTGCATAGGCTGGCCTGGCCTTTGATCCTCCCATATATGGCCTCCATGTACCTGGTATTACAGTTGCATATTACCATACCTTGGTTATTTGTTGAGATGGGGGTCTTGCCTCGGCTGGTCTTCAACTGTGATCCTCCAGATCTCTGCCTCTTGAATTGCTGGGATTGCAGATGTGAGCCACTGTGTGCATCCTAATACCTACTTTAAATTTAGAATTTCATTTCTCTTTATGTTCAGTCTCTTTATTGTTTTGAAATTGGGGCCTAAAGTCTTCTCCTCTATTTTGTGTGTTGATTCTTCTCAGACAATCACATCATCATGTGATCTCAAATCCTTGAACACAGCTTACCTTCCATGGGAGTGGTTCTGTCTGGATATTCCACATGCCCTTGGTTGTGAAAATATTTCCACAGGTTAGCTTTGAGTTTGCCTCTGGCAGTATCCAGGTACTTGATAAATTTGGGCTATGTTTCATTTAAGTTTATCAAACTGATCCAGTAAGGTACTCCATACTCACACAGTATATAAGTCAGAAATTCAAGTTTCTTTTGGGTGACTTTTTTTTTTTGTCATGACCTCTGGTTTATTTGCGAATGCTGCATCTCTGCATCTCTGGGACAGCTCTGCCCCTTTTCCAAGGGTGGTCATGATTTCAAATTGTGGCATGTGTGGGACCTATGGCCTGATTTTTCTTCAAATGTGAAGAAAGATATGTTTCAGTTCCTCTTCATATTCCTTACTTTTAATTCCTGATTTTTTCTAACACACAAAGTCTTTCCATTCCTGATTCATAGTGAGTTCAAAGGTTTTGGTTGTCTACATTTTGGCATTTTATGGGTTTGGAATTGAGGAGGAGATTATTGCTGTAATTCCTTCAGGTTGTCAAAATGACTGGAGATCCTTGTTTACTTTTCTTGTTTTTCTCCTCTACTATTTTATAAAACTTGATGTCAGGGACAGTTTAAATATAAAGTGCAGTAGGGGCAAAATACATAATTGTTGAATGAATAGATGAATGAACACGAGTGAATTGATTTACAATTGGTACTTTTTTCTTGTCTTTACCTTTTTGACAGCCAGTATTCTTGTCATCCTGTAAGAGAGAGCTGTTTATATTCTCCGATGTGCCTTATAGCTGCCTGGTACATCCTTACAGTTTTAGAAAGCAATGATCCCGCATGTGACATAAACTATTATCTCCCTTACTCTGATCTGATATGACCATGAGACAACTGCAACATCTTTAATAATTTCTTTTATAAGTCCTCAAACATGGAAAAATGAGAAACTATGTAACTTTTCAAAAATCAGAATGACAGAACTTTTTTTTCCCAAAAAGCCAACATTCTTACTATACTCATATTAAATAGAAAAGTAACACTCCTTCACAAAGCATAAGATCTTGATAGATTGTGGATGCCAACCATTATACAGCCACAACACAATACATCTGCTACAAGCTGAACACATACTAGAATATAAGTAGAAATCACAGGAGCTGTACATTATAGGACTTTAGTTTCTGAACTCCTGTTGTATTAATTCTTTGTGATTTTTTTGTATGAGATATGTCTTATATTGTTGCAAAATGAAGATTAAGTAGATAGATGAAAACCAATTTGGGGAACTACCTAAATTGAAGTGAGCACTGCTAGACACAGATTGCTACAAAATGAATTCTAACTTAACTATTAGTAAACCAAACAACAGTGTCCTTGTTTCCATTGGAGCCCAGAAAAAGATTCAAAATTAATCTAAGCACAATGAATTAAATAATGGAATAAGAACACAAGGTAAAATTGAAGCAACAGTGCCTTTAAGATGTAATATGATTTTCATAATGGCTATTTTATAGGAAGATGTTTCTTATCTAAAGCAGCCTGCCTGTCCATATTTGGCACACAGAGAGTTAATTTCAAAAAAGTTAAGGATAATGTCTATTTAAGAATAAACCAAATAATGATAGTCATCTTAAATTATATTTAGAACTCTCTTATAGCAGATATCTGCTATAAGTTTGACAATTAATATTGATCTTAGTAAATTTATTTCTCAGAAACTTCTAATATAATGTGCTTTGCTCAAGTCAGCTTCAGGGCTCTAAACTTAATGCTCTCCTGGTGTGTTGAAATTTTTAATAATATTTGAACAAGGATTCCTACCTTTCTAGGTTGTACTGAGCAGCCTCATCTGTCCAATAGAAAGCAAATTTTGGTCATGTTTCCAGGCATGAAGGTCATCAGTGGCTCTCCATTGCCTACCATATAAATGCCAAACTCTTTAGCCTATAGTTCAAGATCTTCCATGACATTACAGGGTTCCAATTTATGATTATATATTTAATTTACATGACTTTATTCATTTTTTAACTCATGCATTTATTTAATGAAGATTTCCATATTTTAATATGCCAGATACTCTCCTAGAAAAGAGATATGAGCTTTCCTAACTCGCCCTGTTAGAAGTAAACGGTGGTAATTGCTAAGTCTGCCATACTTGCTTTTGTCTTGTTGGTACACTGCCTGTTTGTTCTTGGATTGTTCACACCAGTTTTTGTTTTCCCTGTGTTACTAGAAGCTGAATTTCCCAGGTTTGCTTGTACTCTTTGGTAGAATGGGCCCATGGTAGTATTGATGGACGTTTCAAAGAGAAAAGTAGCCAGACCATTGACTATTGCCCACCCCCACTGAAGGGTCCTGTGACAACTCCATTCACCCAGTTGCCATGTGTTAGTCCCTCACTCCATGGTCCCACCTCTTGTTGCCTAGCCTCTGCTTACCCGGCTTGTAGGCTCCAGTAACTACTTCTTTCCACTGTCTTCCCACCTCTGGAGATGGAAGTAGCCTTCCGCTTGTGCTAATCTTGGAGTGCCTCAGCACTGGTAGGCTCCTCACCTCCCCATCTTCTGTGCAACAGTAGGTTCTCTTTTTTTCTAACTGGATCCTGTTCTTATGAAATAAACCTCCTCTCAACTTAGTCTTCTGTCATTGATCCATATCTACGTTTCATTCACCCTTCAGGGCGCAAGTCTAATCCACTTTATAAAGGTTGTCCAGCCTTGAACTGTAAAACTGAAAGTGATCTTGACTTAACCTTTAAAATCCTCTAACATTTTTGCTTATGGTTCTCTTGTGTTACTTAGAATGTTCTAGCACACTTGACAAATGCATATGTAGACGTGTCTACTGCCCTTGATCACAGAAGCATATTCTATAGTGAGTGAATAATCATATTTTCAATGTGACTTACCAGAAGACAATGCTTCACTCAAATTAGGAGCTCAATAAAAATATTGTTGCATTGCCTTAAATGCAGTGGTGATATTATGTATTTTCTTTCAATTCAAAAACTTCCATTCATTATTCCTTTTGGAGAAATCATTAATTATCCATATTATCCTCATAAATACACTGCTGAGAAATTAGTTTACAGGACAAAATGGACTGCATGTTATACATATAAAAGTGACATTATTTACAGAGGACATCCAAATAATGAGCAAGAATTAACATAATAACAAAACTCCTGAAGGTTCACATTTTCATGATTCCAAGACTTTATCAGTTACGGACATTTTCACAATAAACCAGTGTAAATAGTCTCTCAATTTGTTCTACCACTAGATACACCCATGTATGATATCCATCAGTTGGTGCTCTATGTATTTGCACTGATGTTTTTCCTGCTTAGCATTTTGTATAAACGTGACTGCCAGTATGAACGTTAATTCAATAGTTACTTCTATATGGCCCAGTGTGAAGATTGTTCTTTGATCGAACTACAGCTGGGCTTTTGAGAGACTATGATTATTTTAACCCTAGCTTTTATACCAATAGCAAGCTTATGAAATTTTTACTTCAGAAAAAAATTCTTCCATTGTGAATTTCAATGTGACAGCCTTGTTTCCCTGTATCTGCCACTTCCTAGCAGTTTATAGTGAAATGTTGTTGTTCAAAGCCAGGCTATAGCACAGAATTAAAGTCTTCCTTCTGTTATAATTGTTGACTGTTTGTTCACTTTAGGGTACTGTCCATCCAGAGTTGTCAACAACAATTTCATGATTTGCTTATTCCAATGGATTTATGATGAACAGAGAAGGCAGACCTTCTAAATGCTAAAGGGCTCCTTCTTAGCAACTTCTTGGTAATATTTACATTTGCTCAGGTAATACCTGGTCTTAATTCAGGATGTGTCAGTAGTTGAAGGTGTAGGCCTGAGAGTCCAAAAGTGTGATCAGAAAAGATGATATGCTGGTTCATAGACAGACCAGTTCTATTGGCCAGATGGTCAGCTTCACTTGGACCAGAACCAACAATGATGAGATACAGGAAGTCAGATGAGCCTGTTTGCAGAGACAGCATCCCTTTTCTTAGCAGATATGGAAAGCTGTGTTCCTCCAGATCACAACTTGACATATAACTCGGGTCTAATTTATGAGCCTTAAAGTAACTGGTAGAATTAATAGCTGTAAACTTTCCATGGATGCATTCTTCTTGCTCCAGAAGGGGACCCTATATCTGCTTGAGAGCTCTGAAGCAACTCTAGGTAGATGCGGCTCAAAATATGGAGAGCAAGTATTGCCATGGTAGTAACTGGCTCTAATCCTAACTACTCATAAGGTAGAAATGGGAGGATTTCAGGTTGAAGCCAGCCTGGACTAAAGCACAAGACCTTATCTGAAAAATAAACTAAACCAAAGAGGGCTTGGGGCATGGCTCAAGTAGTAGAGCGCTTGAAGCATGAGACTCTGAGTTCAAACTTTAGTTGGAATCTATATTTCAGTAAGACTCTAGTAATTTGCCCAGATTATATCTGGACATTATTATATCTGTTCCACAGGGCATGACTATCTAGTCAGAATAAAGAGCTGATTCGATGATTTTCCATGATCTCTTCTTAAAACTAGTGCAGCATTAAAATGATGTCACTACTGGGTTGAAAAGTTAGGCTAGCACATGGGTAGCATCTAGCTGGTGGACAGGGTCTGGGTCAAAATGAGGAACTCCTTTCTGTATAAAAGTATTTGAGACATTAAAGTGACATCATTAGAGAGTACACAGTCAGAAAAGGGAAGCCAGGCAAGAAAGTTTCTAGAATGAATGAAAGGGGTGGCCCAGGGGCCGGTACTGAGAAGTCATAGCAAGAAGGAGGGGGCAAGGCAGCTATGCCTTGGGATTTTGATGTATTCAATTGATGTGTTGGTCCTTCAGTGTTTCCCTCCATCCCAACCACCAGGAAGCTATTTGTGACTTTTGACATTCAGTACATACTTAGATAGTATTTTAATTACTTTTAGTGACTAAATATATACATATTTTTCTATACAGAGAGAAGTCTTTCTCTGGGCTCATATTTATTATTTCATCTTTTCTTATATTTTGTAATCTTAGTTATATCCCACAACTCTATAAGGAGGTACAGGTATCTTTCATTTTTGATAAGCAGCCACAGAGCTATAACTGCAACACAGAACAACTTGTCTTACCTAAGGTAGCACAGTTTGTGACAATGTTAAAAGCAAAACACAGATATTCGTATTTTATCCCAGCATTTTTGAATATGACACTTCACTTTCTTACCATGCACTTCCAATATGTGAAAGTTTATCAGACTAACATCCTTAAGTTATGAAGCATGGAAACAACTTTCTCCCAAGAGATATGTTATCTTGAAAACTGTGATTGATTTTTGCCAGCTCCGTGTCAGTTTCCTTTTCTTCTTTATTATTTGCCCAAAATATCTGAATCTATACGCATCCCATCTATTCAGCATCTGGTAGAGTCATTAGTGGCTGGTATGACTTTTTAGACAAAGATAAAACTAAAAATGTTTTAAAGTTAACAAGAGTGACTTATAATTAGCATTTAAAAATAAGTTTTTGTGCGTTCTTTGTACAGTCAAATAAAATGAAGTCTACTACTGTTATTCTTTCAATTTCTGGTGAATTATAGCTTCTCTGGGAGATGATGATGACAAAAGAAGATTTTTACCATCTGAGTCCCCCCTACTTGGCACCCTAAGCTTTGACATTGACATAACGCTATTGACATGTCTTGAGCAATAGGGCTGTGCTTGTCCTTTGCTGTTGGGATTCTACTTGGACAAAACATACATGATATTTTCTGTTTCCAGATTTGCCTGAGCTACCGTGATTATACTTTATTTTTTTTAACATATTGCAGAGGATAGAGGAGACTACATCAATATAGATCACTGATAAAGAAAACATGAAGTGCTCCTAAATTGATGTATCCATAGCCTCTTTTATTAGCATATCTTGCAACTTTCATGAGAGGGTTTTGTGATGTATTTCATCAGTGACATGGAGTTCTGCTGGTGGGTAGATGTTGGCCACATTCACTTTACAAACATTTCCAATCAGCTACAAAACATTCTAAACTTGCTTACAAGAGCAAACTATTGCTACTACACATAAAGGGAAAAAAGAAAATTTTATTTCCAGAAAGGTACCAAAGAGGAGGGGAAAGATTCTGGATGCCAACTGTGCTTAACTTAGAGAATCATATCTTCTTATTTAGGCTCTGATTCAATGTTGAGAAAGTACATTCTGATTCCAAAGAGTATGATATTCCTATAAAATTTATTCCACTTATCCATTTGTAGGTAACATTCATGTGACTATAGTTTCCTGTAGTGACTCTACCACAAATGTTTACAACAAAATACAACAATGTCATCTGCTAGGTAGCTTTTGCTCACAAAGAAGTATCTCTTCTACACACATACTTCCATAAGTACAAATCTGCTTAGATGTCCTGTTAGTAAACATGGAGGTTGCTTTTCTTAAATGTACAGTACAAGAATAATTAAAATTTATTACCAAAGTCAACATTAAAATATCTGCCTGATTTAGGAAACTTTTTTGATACTTAACATATCGTCATGGATGCTGAGACCCAAGGAGAAAATTGTTGCATTCCAGAAGATCAAAGAATTTTAACACATGTGTGACTGTCATGTCCCTTTCAACCAGGTCCTGATAAAGACAGAAAGTCCACAGAGGTGAAACCTGAGTAGCAGTGGGAGGCTGTTGTCCCATGGTAACATAATTTTCTGTGTCATTGCTATTGTTAGCATGTCCTTAACTTCAAACCACACTGTATCCAGGTGATAAATTATTAAATCTGACATTTCACAACATTCATGAAGTACTTTTGTAAAAGAACTTGGTTTCCTTATCAAAGTGTGCAATTTCAAGACAATAGGCTCTATTTGAAGAGGATTAAATTCCCAAGTGTTAGTTAAATGAGACACAATTAGAAATTTTAGTCTCTTTTTGATATGGGACAATTCCAGAAGTAGTAGCAGTAAGTCTATCCTGTTTAATTTAAATTAAAAGAATGAGTTGTTATTAATGAATGTGTGTGTTGTGTGGTGTTTGTGTGTGTGTGTGGTCCAGTGTAGCAAGCTTAGCCTTTTTTTAGGTCTTGAAACTTCCACGTAAAAGTTAGTTTCAAAAGGGGAACTCTCTAGGATGTTAGAAATACTTTGGTACCTGATATACAAGTGAACTCTTGGTTAGGTGTGAGCCTGTGAGTGGCAACTGAAAGCCAAATACCAAAGAGTTCAGAATGAGCACCCATAGTCCCCAAGCCTTCAGCTCTCTAGCAGTTCCTTATTAAGTCAATTAGTTTTTGTTTGTGTTTAGCAGAACAAGCACAGAACAGACCTGTTGACTGACATCAGCACAAGAGACTCTTGTTTCCTCTACATGAATTTGGAGTCTCACAAATTTAATTCTATTCAGGATTTGAATCTTTTGTGAAAGGTTTGAATGTTAGTCATCTCTCCTTCATTCACAATCAGGCCAGTGAGTGGGAGAAAACAGTAGAGAGGTTGTTCCATATCTGCTTCACAAGAGGGGAAATGTGCAGAGCTACATACTCAGTTAGGTGGGGGCAGGGAGTGGAACAGGACAATCATTTAACCACACTGTTAGCTCCTTGGGCAGGTGATCTGTCAAATGGGCCTGAGTGGCCTTAATACACAACATAACTGCAAAAATTGACCAGGGAGTTCTCACTCTACTTGAAAAGGCTGTCTATGCATGTTTTATACTATGTTCTTGTAAGGTGCACAAATTTCTGAATTTATAACTTCACATGGTTCATTTAACCCACCAAGCTTATTGTTTATTGACTTGCAAAAACTAGAAGGATTTTTGTTATAGTCACTGTGATGCCAGTGATTTTTTTCCTTTTTCTTTACTGATGGCTAGAATCAATCAATTGGTAGAAGAAAGCAAAGTAATTATAGTTTTAATTAGGATCTGAACAGAAATAAAAGAAAATCTAAAATTATGATTTGAAGACTCCTCAAATTCTCTTGGAATGATTTAATTTAGTGACTAAATGGATAGAGTCCAATATACTTGGATATATTTGATTATATACTTTTCCTTTTGTTTTCTGCTAATATTCATATGTGTGTATATATACATATACATATAAATATCTCACCATGTTCAGAGCAGTGCTTAATAAAACCTCATTGAATGAAAAAGTCTTGAAAGAATAATTCTGTTTCATAATAGATAAATGTTGTGCAGTGAGGGTGTTGGTATAGATTTTTTTCTCCAACTAAGAAATAAACCTTAGAGAAAATGGGGAAGTGATAAAGTAATTAAATTTCTATGAATTCTATATATTTTAGATCTCCATCTCTGAAATGTAATAATGTGAGGAAGATGGGTAACATGCTAAAAATAAGTATGCAAGTAATATATCTTGCTCATATAAAGAGAGAAAAATACAACATGGTAGAAGGAATTCATTATTTCATCCATTATTGCTTTTAAAAGAGGGAAACAGGATAATCAAGTGATAAGTTTGTATCACTACAAACATATGAGTTCAGCCCACTGTTTCCAGCTGAAGTTCATTATCATGGGCATTTTTTAGGTATCACCATTGTCATGTTACAGTTATTTTATAAAAATATGTCACTTTGAAATATAAAGTTGATTTAAAATTTTTTTATTTTATCATTTTTACATTTACTCACATGTGTATACATTATCATCCCCCCTCACCCCTGCCACCCTGCTTCCAAGTAGAACCTGTTCTTCCCTCTTGTTCTATGATTTTGTTGAAGAGAAAACATAAGAGATAATAAGAAAGATATAGCATTTTTGCTAGTATGAGATAAAGATAGCTATACAGAGAGATTCCTAGCATTGTACAGTTGATTTTGTTATTTATGATATTTTTGTTCTGTCTTTATAAACACTGAATGAATATGGAGCCATTGCTCCTTGGAGAAATATACACTAGTTTGTATGTATACACATATCTCACAGATTGTTACCTTAAATCCTAAAACCACCTCATTCTGGCAGATTGTGTTTTCTTTATTTCACAAGAGAAAAAGAGGTTTGGTGGTGGTAAGTGGTTTGCTACTAACAGGTGCCATAGATGGGATGCAAATCCTATTCAACTTTCCCAGAACAGAGCTTCTTGCGCTGTATGGGATGTCCCTATCCTCTTCTCATCAGGATTCAAGGCTTGAAACAGGAAGGCACAGTGCGATCAGACCTCAGCTAGGAATGGGTACATTGAGCAACACAAACTTGTGCCAGTTTGCACATGCCTATGTCTGATTGTCAAAGTGCCAGGAGCATTGATTTTGAAGTTGCAAATGACAATAAATGGTATTTGTAAGTCTCCTATCATCAAAGGCCAATTAAGATTAGGACTAAATTCTGGGTGTCTCATTTCTTAGACCAATGTCCCATGTAGATTTCAGACCCGCTAGGTTTGTTTGTACCACTTGGTGGTGGCAGTGATTGTGCATGTGCTTGGAGGCCCTCTTAACATTGGTATTCTACTCAACATTTCATCTTCACATCTGTAACAGCTATCAAAGGGATTATGAATTTTCTTCTTTGAAAATACTGAGAAACTTGCAATGCATATTAAATATCATTTTTTGTTTTCTAAATTACACAGCTAAAGTTAATGTAAGATAGTATTTCATGGACACTTGAGTGAAAATCCACAAATTCCCATAACTGCCCCGCAAAAGATTTTCTTGGAATTGTATTCCAAAGAAAATGGCTTGGTCACAATATCTGGAATTTCTCATCAGCTATCTTTTAAAATCCTCTTCGATGAGGTTTATATGATAAACATCTTTATATAAATATAAATACTTTATATTATCCAATGACTACAATCTAGTGTCTATTAACATTTAAGATTCTCTATCAAAAAATGAAAATATAATCCTGTACCTAAAATACTAGTACAGAAATATGCATTAATATCTTGTCATGAATCTGTATAAAATTTATGAATATTTAGCACTGGTTAGTTTCCCATTGCACTTGTAACAAACTGTGATAAGTTTAATGATAAGCATATAAATGTCTAAAGTTTTGAGGTCAGAAGTCTGAAATATATGGGTTAGACAAATTGCTTCTGGGGTTTTCAGAGAGAATTCATCGTTCCTGGTCTTTGCAGTTTCTATCCTCTGGCTACCTTCTTTGGCTCATGATTCTTTCATCTTCAAAGCCAGTAATCTCATTGCTCCAACTTGGTTTCTGTCCATACATCTCCTCTGAGTGTGACCCATGTTCCTCCACTTTCTGAGGGTCCATGTGATTGATTACACTTTACCTACTTGGAAAATTCTGGATAATCTTCTTAGCCGATGTCCTTAACTTAATCAAGTCTACAAAGTCCCTATTGCCATGGAAGGTAAGCATAGTCACAGTTTCTAGGGATTGTATGGGGACATCTTTTGAGGCCATTATTAGTCAACCACAAACACATTATAGCTACAAGTTTTACAGTAAATTCAAAGGCAACTGATGCATGGTCCATATCCCTAAAACCTGTAATCTGGGCAGAGGCTGGCAAATACTATAACCATTAAACAAAATGTAGCATCTTTCAAGTCTCAGAGAAATTGAGAAACATGGGTCATTCATTAACTGAAAAATCTCACTCTGTCCATTTCCACAAAGGTAACACATGCCTTTGTCCTGACTTCTCCCCTACTTAGTGATGCCATTTCATTTGCTTCTCCTTGGTTAACTCCTCCTCATCCTTTAAAATTCAAGAGTCACTACTTTTGGAACCAATAAAGATGGTGGTCTTGTCACACTTTTTTTTTAAAGATAGAATCTCACTATGTAGCTCACGCTGACCTCCAACTGGTGATGTTCCTGCCTCAGCCTGCCAAGTCCTGGGATTACAGGTATGTGTCACCATAGCACGTTCACATTAGTTTTTCTTTTTAAATAGTTTATCTGCATCTTTACTTAGAAAAACTTCTTTTTTTTCTAAGAAATTGTTCCTCTTTTTTCTTTCATTTTTATTCCTTAACACTTAATAGTGATTTGTACACATAGGTGATATTGCATAAATGAACTGATGTGGGTAGGTCCTATGCACAGAGGGCACAAATGCTCAACTATATAACTTTAGGGAATGGGAGCTGGAGTTGAGATCGACTTTTCAGTAACTGGATGATGAGGAGGGCTGGTGTTAGGTTGGGAAAAAGGTCCAAAGACAAGTCCAGGCTCAACTGTCAAGACTGGGAGGCCAGGCAACAGGAATGATGTCTAAATGCCCAGAACACTGTAGGTTTGGTGTGGTTGTGATTATGACTTCAATTTAGACTTCATGAAACTCAAAAATTTAAGGCAATAGCTAACTGAGATGACTAGGAAATAAGGAAGTGAAACTTAGGAGAAAAATGAGAGTAACATTTGATATCAGTTGCCTTAGAAGGTTAAAAGGGAGAGATCTGCCAAGAAGTAAAAAGAGAAAAAAAATCAGGGACAAAACATTGGTGTATGTATTCCAAGGGCTTAGCTGAAAGGGCATTTATTTTTTTAAGAATAAAATTGACATCAGATGAAGGATGGAACAATTTTTGCCAGATGGCTATTTCCCTGACAGAAAAGCATCCATCTCTGAGCCACTGGATGGCACAAAGTAATGTATCTACTTTCTATTTGTGCTATTTGAGTATGGCATTTGTCCCTCTACTTCCTGCCCCCAGATACTTCATGAGGGCAGAGCCTTTATCTTTTCATCTTTATGTCTCTTTTGGTACTGAGCTCAGTGCTTTTCACTTAATATATCAATCAACAGAGTAATAAATTAATGAGATTCAGATGTTGTAGTATTTCTTTGCTTCATATTTCCAGTTTCCCCTAAAGTTTGTCTAAAACTGTGGGATGAAGTAAATGTTAAAAATAGCACGCATAGGCCAGAGCCTAGAAGTACACCTGGTGTTAATTCTCTCTCATTTGCAAGGTAGAAATCATAAAAACAGGCAGTACGCTGTTCAATAGAAACTTCCTGCTACCTGATACTTCTCAGGTTCAAGTAAAGGACAGAAGCCTGCATTTAATTAAAAATATAAACAAGAGCTTTCTGTCTCCAAGATGAGGCTTAATTCTAAGGTGACCTGCAAAATGTTTATCAGTTAGTCTGACCCAGTGCTCCCACCAGCACTAATCAGTACTTAAGTTACTAGAAATGTAGCTCTAAAAGAATATCTACTAAATTACCCTTAGGTTTATCTAAACAAAAATAGTTAAGTACAAGTGTTTCTCACAATACAGGATTTCAAAACACTCAGGACAAAGGATATTCACATGTACCAAGTTATCTAGGTAATAAAAATTTGATTTTTGGTGTACTTGAAATAATTTGAGAACTTCATTAAAATGTTTGTATTTTATATTTAGGCATGCAACCAATGATAATATGCTAACTTCCATTAGTTTTTTCTATTATCCAAATAAGTCTTGGACTTAGTGTTGGTGTACTGAATAGAGAAACATGCACTGTACAGATACAGCATTCACCCTGCCTCAATACTGGGAATGATAAAAACCTGAAAATTATAAATTGATGGCTGAATTAGAACTATTTAGAACTATTTGGGAACTGGGATTGACTTTTCAAAGCAAGTTGATGTACAAGTAAAACTTTTGGGCAAAAATTTCAAAAGGTTTTTACAGCTGGTTCCCACCATCATTTACTTGAAGTTTTATCAATACCCAGAGCAAAGACGACCTCGGGCATCTTTTTGCCTGAGGGAGCAAGATGACAGCTGACGAGGAACGTGCTCAGCTTTGATATGTCCAGTTGAAAGGGCATACAAGTGCTAGAAAACCTTCGCCAAATGCTTATTTTGTGTGCTGTGTGCAATTTGTTAAGTTTAAATCCCCATAGGAATCAGGAGGTTTTCACACATCTTTTGGAGAGTAGATTTTTTTTTCAGGGTGAAACGGGCAACACTGTATTTCTTTGGTAGGTATGTTAGATCTTTTAATTGGAAAAACTATTAAATCACATGGTCCTGTTCATTTCAACCCAAATGATGAAGGATTCATAAAAGAATTAAAAAAAAAACAGCATGAAGAGATAGTTATAAAGAAAGGAAATCCATGTAATCTGAACAATGATAGCTGTACACTCATCAACTCCTGCTTGGCTCAATCACAAAATAGGCTTAAATAGGCTTTGGCAAAGAATTAATGCAGTGTGCTTTGTATTTGCTACTTATCCTTGTATCTTAGACTTGCAAAGGTCTTGCTATGAGTTGTTAAATTTAATATAAATTATAATTTTTTTTCCTGAATTGTTCAAAGCAAATTCTGTGGGAGATCCAAGCCCATGAAAACTTTAAGTGGGGTGAAAAATTTACTTTTGTTTTACCAGGGTGATGTTTATTAACATAGGATTTGATTGACTTTTATTTTTGGGTGTTTCTGGAGTTTGAGATCAATCATGGACTGATCTATGTCCCCAGTCCTTTTTTTGCTTTAGTTATTTTATAGAGTCTTGAACTTTTTTCCTGAGACTGGCCTCAGACGCCATCCTCCTACCATACCTCCTGCTTACCTGGGATTACAGGGAAGGACTACCACACCTCACCCAAGCATGTATTTTTATAAGACAAATTGAATGTTAATTCTTCTCTACTTCTCATTAAAATGGGCCTCGTAGAGAAACAGGTCAATTTGCCAACCAACTACTTTACCCAAAGTCAATTTACCAAAAAACCAATTTGTCAAATGGCATTTGCCACTTTTTTCAAGATTTTTTTAAATTGTAAGTTCTATTTATTTATTTATTTGGTTGTTTTTGGTTTCACCAAAAGTTGTTTATTTCTTTTTTACTTTATTTTATTTTATTTTGCTTTTTTATTGTTGTGCTAGGGGTACATTGTGGCATTTACAAAGGTTCTTATAATATATCATAATTGAATTCACTCCCTCCATAATTCTCTTTTATCCTTCCTCTCCCTGTCCTTAGAATAGTTTCAACAGTTCTCATTTTTCCATTTACTACATGTATACATAGTATTTGTACCATATTCACCCTCCTACACCTTATCCCCATGTCTCACCCCCCACTGGAACCAACCCCCGAGACAGGACCTGTTCTACCTTCCTGCCCTCTGATTTTGTAAAAAAAAAAATGACAAATGACATTTTTGTTTGTTTAAGATAGCTACACATGGAATTTCCTTATGACATTTCCAAGTATGTGTGTGTGTGTGCATATATATATATATATATATATATATATATATATATATATGCATTATAACCCAAATTGGTTCACCTCCTCTGTTTTTCTCCTTTCTACCTTAGTCCCCATCTTATAGTGATTTCAACAGGTTTAAAAATTCTATATTCATTCTTGTATAGGAAGTACATCAACCATATTCACCTTCTTAACTTCCTTCTTTTACCCTCCCTCTCTCGTATGTGGACTTCCCCCTTAGCATGACCTGTTTTTCATAATATTTCTTGTATTTGTGTTAGATCTATATTACACATAAGAGAAAACATGTGGCCTTTGGCTTTCTGATTCTGGCTTATTTCACTTAAGTTGATGCTCTCTACTTCCATCTATTTACCTGCAAATGACAAAATTTCATTCTTTTTGAAAATTCCATTGTACATAAACATCACATTTTCTTAATCAATTCATCAGTAGTGGGGCATCTTTTCTGTTTTAATTTTTAATTTTTTAAAAATTTTTGTGCATATATGCATACAATGTTTGGGTCATTTCTCCCCTCTTCCCCGACCCTGTCCCTTACCCCCCCACTCCCTCCCTCTCCCCCCCACCTCCGTCACTACCCAGCAGAAACTATTTTGCCCTTATGTAGAGAGAGTATAAGCAATAATAGGAAGGACCAAGGTTTTTGCTAGTTGAGATAAGGATAGCTATACAGGGAGTTGACTCACATTAATTTCCTGTGCATGTGTGTTACCTTCTAGGTTAATTCTTCTTGATCTAACCTTTTCTCTAGTTCCTGGCCCCCTTCTCCTATTGGCCTCAGTTGCTTTAAAGTATCTGCATTAGTTTCTCTGTGTTGAGGGCAACAAATACTAACTAATTTTTTTAGGTGTCTTACCTATCCTTATAACTCCCTTGTGTGCTCTCACTTTTATCATGTGCTCAAAGTCCAATCCCCTTGTTGTGTTTGCCCTTGATCTAATGTCTGCATATGAGGGAGAACATATAATTTTTGGTCTTTTGGGCCAGGCTAACCTCACTCAGAATGATGTTCTCCAATTCCATCTATTTGCCAGCAAGTGATAACATTTCATTCTTCTTCATGGCTGCATAAAATTCCATTGTGTATAAATACCACATTTTCTTAATCCATTCGTCAGTGGTGGGGCATCTTGGCTGTTACGGAAACAGCCATAACTTAGCTATTGTGAATAGTGCTGCAATAAACATGGGTGTGCAGGTGCCTCTGGAGTAACCTGTGTCACATTCTAGTAGTGGGGCATCTTGGCTGTTTCCACAGCCTAACTATTGTGAATAGTGCTACAATAAACATAGGTGTACAGGTGCCTTTATTGTAACCTGACTTACATTCCTTCAGACTGTAAGTCTAGAGGGTATTGCTATATCATATGGCAGTTCTAGTTTTATCCCTAGGAGTGGATTTGCTGGATCATATGGCAGTTCTGGTTTTAGGTTTTTGAGGAGCCTCCATACTGTTTTCCACAGTGCTTGTACTAGTTTACATTCCCACCAGCAGTGTATGAGGGTTCCTTTTTCCCCACATCCTCGCCAACATTTGTTGTTGTTTGTGTTTTTGATGGTAGCCATTCTAACAGGACTGAGGTGGAATCTTAATATGGTTTTGATTTGCATTTCCTTTATGTTCAGGAATGTTGAGCATATCTTTATGCATTTTTGGACATATGGACTTCTTCCTTTGAAAAAGCTCTGCTCATTTCATTTGCCCATTGCTTCATTGGGTTGTTTATTTTTTGGGAATTTAATTTTTAGAGCTCCCTGTATATTCTTGGTTTTAATCCTTGGTCAGATGTATAGCTGGCAAATATTTTCTCCCATTCTGTGGGCAATCTCTTCAATTTGTTGACGATTTCTTTTGTCATGCAGAAGCTTTTTAATTTCATGTAGTTCCATTTGTCAGTCCTTTCTCTTAGTTGCTGAGCCATTTGAGTTCTAGGAAGTCATTGCCTATACCTATTAATTTCAGTGTATGCCCTGCTCTTTCCTGCACTAGCTTCAAATTTTCAGGTCTTATAGGAAGGTCCTGAATCCTCTTTGAGTTTATAGTTGTGCAGGATGAAAGAAATGGATCTAGTTTCAGTTTTCTGCACACAGACATTCAGTTTCCCCAGCAACATTTGTGGAAGAAACTGTCTTTTCTCCATTGGATGTTTTTGGTGTCTTTGTCAAAAATTAGGTAGGTGTAGATATGTGAATTCATATCTGGGTCTTGTATTCTGTTCCACTGGTCTTCATATCTGTTTTTGTGCCAGTACCATGTTGTTTTTATTGCTGTGGTTCTGTAGTATAGTTTGAAGTTGGGTATTGTGATTTCTTCGCATTCCTCTTTTGCTCAGTACTGCCTTGGCTATTTGTGGCTTTTGTGCTTCCAAATAAACTTTAGGGTAGATTTTTCAATCTCTGTGATGAATGTCATTGGAATTTTTATGCAGATTGCATTGAACATGTAGATTGCTTTTGGTAATATAGCCATTTTCACAGTATTGATTTTGTTAATCCATAAGTATGGGAGATTATTCAAGATATTTTTTGGGTGTAATTTCACCATGTCTTTTCTCCCTTCTTTCCCACTGACTTAGCATTCAGGTCTAAGTGAATATTCATTTGCCATATTTGACCACTGAGATGCTTAGAACTTCTGGTACATCTACCTTTGGTCTTTGTATGTGTCTCTGTAGTCCCATGTTCCTTTGCTTGCTCTTGCCCCAAGCACAGTCCCTGCTTCTAGTTGCAGTTCTTCTCATGGATTTTCCTTTTGGTGAACTGCCATTTTAAGGGATTGAAAATTTGGGGAACTGATCTTTACCAATTTGGTTGGGAAAACTGACTTTTTAGCAAACTGTCTCAGAATTCCTTAAAACTATCCAACAAAATCAAAGAATAATAGCTATTATTAAGTGCTTCCAATATGCTCGGTACTTTATAACTGTCAATTCACTGAATTCTAACAACAATTGAAAATTTTCTAACCAACAAGGGAATTGATGATTCAAATGATTAAACAATCTAGCCAAGGTCAAAGGGTTTCTAAATAGCAGAAGTAGGCTTTGAACCCAGCCTAATAGACTCTAAAGCTGATGTATTTGATATTAAACTAAATCACAACCTGAAATACAGTGTTTTAGTAAAAGCAATAGCCACTTTAAAAAACACATAGATCAAGGGCAAACACAACAAGGGGATTGGACTATGAGCACATGATAAAAGCGAGAGCACACAAGGGAGGGATGAGGATAGGTAAGACACCTAAAAAACTAGCTAGCATTTGTTGCCCTTAACGCAGAGAAACTAAAGCAGATACCTCAAAGCAACTGAGGCCAATAGGAAAAGGGGAACAGGTACTAGAGAAAAGGTTAGATCAAAAAGAATTAACCTAGAAGCTAACACCCACGCACAGGAAATCAATGTGAGTCAATGCCCTGTATAGCTATCCTTATCTCAACCAGCAAAAACTCTTGTTCCTTCCTATTATTGCTTATACTCTCTCTACAACAAGATTAGAAATAAGGGCAAAATAGTTTCTGCTGGGAATTGGGGGGGGAGAGGGAGGGGGCGGAGTGGGTGGTAAGGGAGGGGGTGGGGGCAGTGGGGAGAAATGAACCAATCCTTGTATGCACATATGAATAATAAAAGAAAAATGAAAAAAAAAAAAGGAGTGAGCCAAAAAAAAATAAATAAAAAACACATATATGTAACAATTTCTAACTGATTTCCTAAGGTTAAGTTCTAAAGAAGCCTAAAATTGGAGCGTATACTTTTAAAATTTCAGTGCTACAGCCTGAATGGATAAGACTTTAATTAGTCTCTGTAAAGTAAAGGAAGATGCCAAAATATGAGCTATGGATCATCTGGCTTAATCAGAATGTGGGGTCTCTTAAATGAGCTGATTTCTTAAACTTTCCAAATAAGTTTAAATGGAGCAGAAAAGAGTCTCATAAAACATGATTCATGTCAAGCAGAATGGCTTTTATATAGAGCTATGAAGCAGGAATTGAAGTGTGTGTTACACCATCTTGAATGCCAGTCTATAAGGAGGGGGGCACCTCTCGTGCTCTGTCCTGGAAGAATGTAATCACAGCAATAAAACTGCACAACAGTTATTGGGATATCTGAATGTTGGCTTTCTTGGATTGGCCTCTATTCGCTTTCCCCCAGCCTGTTCTAAAACTTTATGTTTACTGACATCAGAAATGTCAGTGTGGAGCTAGTAGGAAAAAAGCAGAAAAAAAATTACTTGAAAAGGTGTCAGGAAGCTTGTTTCTGTCTTGTCGTCCCTGTTGACAGTATCTGTCACTTTCGGTGATCATCTGGTCCCAACATTAGCAGAAACACTGGAAAAATCACCTTTCTAATTGAGCTGCTCTGTCTTTTTGTTGAGCCTCTGCCCTTTTGATTGGTTTCCAACAGCAGCTGCAGCAAGACATTCAATTGTTCATTCCTCTCCTAGTATTTATTGAGTGCTTCCTTCTTGTAAGGAAAATGCACAGGCAAGTGACTCTATCTTCATACATACCTGCTTTCCAGACCATATTAAATCGCAAGGGGCATTATCCTACAATGACTTTTGGGACTAAATCATGAGTATCTAGTAACCTTATTAGCTAACAGTAGATAACCCTGCTAGTGGTCTATCTTACTAGATAATCAGATAATGTTCTAGCAGTCTATTTTCCAGAGGAAGCTGACATACAAACCAGTCCTTTAAAGAATGACATTGTGAAAGCTCTGCCCACAGGGGAAATGGCACCCATCTGTACTCTTGTTACGCCTAGACATAGTCCAAAATGATCTGTTAATGGGCAATCTTCTGACAATTTAAGACATTACAGGATAATGATGCTAGAGAGTCTTCATCTTTTCAATTTCTTTCACTTGGTGATTCTTCAAAAGGATTAATGCTGATTTCAAAGACTTGGAAAGCGTTTAGAAACTTATTTGTGTCCTTTACAGGTTGCACTAGTGATAATTCTCCCATCATCTCTGCATAGGTAATGCCTGGGATCTGGCAAACTATATGCATATAGTTCTAGACTTTTCTAATAAGTAAAAGTAGGTAGTTTACATGTGATCGTGGAAGAACCACATTAACCATTAGGAGTTGGAAAGGAAGGTCCATCTGGTAAAGCTAGAGAACACAAGACTACCAAGAAAAGTCTACTTTCCATTCCAGTTACATTTTCCAAAATTTACTCCCTTTTCCCTCACCCATTCAATTTCCTATATTGTTAATATTCTGAGTTGTACATATCTGCACTGCATTTCCAGCCATTATTACTTTTAGAAAATGAATAATTGTTTAGAAATTTCCCTTCAGAATGGGCAGGAGCTATCTATACTAATTGCTAGTAAATTTAACACTATCTTTCAGAGGGACACTACAGAAAGGCTCTGTCAGACAGATTTTCAGACTTCACACTGGGCTTAGAATCCTCCTCGAGAGTGCTGGCAGCTCATTGGTTATTATTTAGAATAAACTGTCATTTTATTTGATAGTAAAAGCTATAATAAATGGCTTGGTTAATTTTCCATAATTTCCAACTTCACACTTTTTGCAGCACTTACATCAATATTCCATAAAGTCCTTTCTTTCTATTTTTCTTCTTTTTTCAAGCAAAGAGGCTTAGAGATGATGGAATGATGCTCTTTAAATTTAAAAAGGCTCACATCCTTATTTTTTATCTTCATGTTAAGTCAGAATCAAAGAAAAAGAAGCTTACATTGGAGCATCTAAAATATGCTATAAATATATGAAAAGGGCCATTTTCACATTAAGAGAATTAAAGAATGCTATGGACACTACTTTTCCCCACTTTTACTTGTGTATTTCACAGGTGAATGATATACTCAGTGGAAATTTAAACTGGGGTGTCATAATCATCAAAAACTGAGAATAGTTGTCACACTCGCTGTGGGGTATTGGGGCAAAGGAAAAAATTTCTGAACACTTGATAGATAAAGAAAATAGACAATCTTTCCCCTCCCCCTTCAAGGGAATCATTTATTTATATCAAGTTTAACACTGTTAGCAGTTCAAAGTGCACAACAGAGTAAGAGAATTAAATTATAAAAACAAAACAATTGGAAATATAATCCAGTGTAACAGTTAAGAACAAATATCTGACAACATTGGTAATGTGGCCCACAATTAGTGTGTTTTCAGTTAAATCCCATATTGTCTCACTGTGTCCCATATCCCCCTTAGCAATGCTAGAACTCTAGAACTCACTCTATGTGCACTGTGTATACCTGCAGAGCCTAACCTTTGGTATAAACATTAGAGTTTTAAACTCTGAATTTGACAAGTTCTTTCAACTACCATGAAATGTTCAAACTTGTTTTTACCAAGCAAGCATAAACTGGGGTTTCTCCACTGACAGTCTTTACAGAATAAAATTACAAAGAAGGAAAAGTGCAGGTATACAAGGGAGACAGTGGAGTGTGTCTTCAGCAATGGCTTAGCCAGTCTGTTCATGGCAACACACCAACCATTCTCTGTCCTTACTCAAAGAATATTTTTATTCTCATTTCTTTTTTGTTAGTGTCATGTATATATTAAGTAAAAACACTTCTTTTATTTCAAGGTTCAAAATAAACACTAACATTGGAAAATTCAGAAGCCTTTTCCTCCATGATAACACGGAAGTGAAAATGTTCATGACCGAATTCTCAGCTTCAGTTACAAAACTTTTAAGTAGCAATCTCATCTTACATATAGCTACTTTATGATGCTATTGATGTGTATTAATACAGAATGTTAGCATTGGAAATTACAGATGATATTTCACTTCTAAATATGTTAGATATGGATTTTAGAAATGTAGAAATAAAGGTACGGAAAGAAAGGATTTGTCAAGTCTTGTTATCAACTATGGGCCAGACACCCTTGCTGCTTTTTTAATTTGATTAAACTTTATAGCAACCTAATGAGGTCCAAACTAACTCCAAATGTATAGATGAACAAAACGTAACTCAGAGAGTTTGGTTGACTAACCAAAGTTCACACAGCTAGCAAGTGTCTACAATGGGACTATACTTCTGTCTTTCTAATGTCAGGATCGCTGATTTTCTCCATGCACAATGCTGTCATTTTACAGGCGAGATAATTGTACTCTAATAAGATTAAGTTATTTGCACAATTTTTACAGCACAAGTAAAACTCATATTTTCTATTTCCAGGATCTGTAATCTATCCATTGCATTAAAATATAGGGATTAACGCACATTATAAAACATTCGTTTTAGGAAGATTCCCTTTTAAAATGAGGTATACAAAAAGTGTGTCAAACTCGCAACTTTAAGAGATATGTGAAATGCACAAATTCTGAATTGCCCGGACACATGAAATGTGCATATTTTGGTTTCAATGTTGAGTCAACATTGGATAATTAGCAAGATGAGATGCATGTGAACTGTGTTTCACATATTTACAGTTAGAAAACAAGTGCTACTCTGAAGGAATGGCAATGTTTGCTGTAAATTTCATCACCCTTCTCAAATCCAGCATGCAGGATGTTAGAATAATAAAATTAATAGCAAGTTGAACAGAATTCAGTTATGAGTGGAATTCCTAGTTTGCATATCCTATGAGCAATAATCTATGAGCACTAAATATGATATAATGTCATGATAAGGAAATCAATAGAGTGGTCTTAAATTTTAGATTTTAACTGCTTTCAGGTAAAATGAACAAGAAGGAATCAAGGCAAGAAACTCAGACCCAAGTTATGGAACTTTTGCAGCAACCAATGATGATAAGCCCCTTGATGTGCTCTAGAATTTATGCTAATTGGTGGTAGCATTCCCCATTGGTCTGTACAGAGGAGACAATGTAGCCAACTTTATCAGCCACGTCTGTTGTGGTTTCCTGCCTAAGAAATACACTATTGGCTTTTATTCTCCTTTCTTAAGGATTGTTTGTAGACTTGTCAAGAGAAACACTGGAAAACCTGGGTTTTCAGCCACAATAAACTTCTGATCTACATGCATAATCCCTGGTGATTTATTAATGCTGGAACCCCAATCCCCAAAAAGCCAAGATACCATTGAATTTCTTTGCCTTCAAGTAATTAGAAAACAGTAATCTCCATATTATTGTTACATCCTAAGTATATCATGGTGCAAGGTGTAACCCATACCACAAAACTTGGACTAACAAAAAAACTATTTTTTGTAATAGTGTTTGGGACAAATGCTAGCACATAATTAAGCTGTTAAGAGAAAAGAAGAATCTGCACTGAAAAATTCATGAGATCATCTTACTTAATGTGTATAATTATTTTTGAATACCATAGAGTGAAGCTAACATTTACACAGAGGTAAAAGAAATAAAATATTTTTTCTGGTCTTAAGTAGTCTCTTCTTAAATACCTGTGCTTCTATCACACAAGTGATAACTACCACAAATGACATCACTACTGTCAGAGTCACTACCATTACAAAGACATTAACTTCCTGAGAAACTATATATTCTAATGTATTACTGAAAAATTTTATTAGATGTGAAGATTCTTAGAGTCAAGATAGGAAATGCTCAGTCAGTTTTCATGTAAAATTAGAATAGGTCCAAATTCTAAAGTCTTTAATGATTAAGTGCTATTGTATTAGAAATCTGACTGGTCCTTCATAATTATCTACTGATTAAATAAGAACTCATTGGAAACTTGAGGTAGTTTCCTGAGGGAAATTTAAGAAAATATAGTAAATTATAACTCAGCGTATCATCATTAACATTAATTGAAGAATTAATGTCTGTGTATGTGCCTGGGACCATGGAGTGGGGTCATTGCTTCCAGTGTTTGGTACCCATGATGATGTTAAATATATAGATGCCCAAGTTTTATTTAGAAAGATACATATTTATTTTGAAAGCTAATTAAACAAAGTATGTTATCATGTTAAAACTTGTACTAATTCATGCATATCTTTGTTGAGGGTGAATCTAAGTAAGCAGCTCTTAAATCAGTTTAAAGAAAACTATTAGTACTTTATGGAACTGACCTTGAAAGGGTA